>NC_073381.1:17319112-17921612 GCF_028641065.1 Leucoraja erinaceus
CCCAGATAAACCAGAATTGAAGCGTTACTACCAAGGATTATCTGGGCTTCAATAACAATTCCGTCCATATGACTGTTACTTTGCCAAGACACTTGGGTCACTATAATCAAATCATGAATGTACCCACTGAAGCTATATCACAATTAAGGTGGTGGGCAGACATATATTTGGCATAGTTTTCAGCCCTATTATCATCACCAATCCCAACTTGGTTATTTTTTAAAAACCAATGCCAGTACTTTAGGCTGGGGAGCAACTAAACTCCATATCCAGCACAGGTAACAGATGGACCAAGTCACAAACATCGTTACTACACATACCGGGCATCAACTTCTTGGGATTGGTGATCGCCTATTGGGCTAAAAAGCATATGCATTTCAAATGCAGCACGTACATATGTGGTTACGGATTGATAATACTATGGTGGTGGCTTATATCAACCATATGGGGAGCATAATAATCATTATTGTGCAACAAATTGGTCAAACAAATCTGTCAATGGTGTGTCAAAAGACATTTTAACTATCAGCTGCCTATGTCCTAGGAAGCTAGAACACAGTAGGAGACACCATGTCACGGGGTACAATTTATGATTACATTGAATAGATGTCATAACCCAAAATATCTGCTAAATTTATTAAGCAGTTTGAAAGCCAGATATCAATTTGGTTGCACAAGACGGAATCACCAGTAACCCATGTATGTGACTTAGGAACCAGATTAGAGGCAGCAGCGATAGATGCCTATACGCTGGAAGGGGGAATTTCTGCTTTGCCTTCCTCCCTTCTGCCTCATCCGTCGGGCACTTCGCAATACAGATGGGATCTGTCTCCGAGATATTGAACGTGCCCGACCGGCCTACAGCCATGGTTCCCAGTTCATCACGACACGGTGGGCGAGTCACCTATGGATTTCCCTAGTGGACCATGGTTGCTGACTCAACCCAGTATCAGGCATAAGCCACCCATGCCAGGGAAACATCAAACTCCTGGGTGCAGGTTTTGAATAGACCTTACCAGGGACTGGGATTATCCAAAGGAACCATTACCACCATGTCGGCATCCCTGCGAACAGTCACTAAAAGCTAACATGGGTAAAATACTGCCACGACGCAGGGACATCGAACTATTCAACCACTGACGTATTGGAGTTCCTGGAACATCTACACCATGACTAAAAGGTGAGTTACAGTGCCGTAAATACAGCATGGAGCGCCTTATCTGCTTATCTAAAACCGCATGTCAGCAGAGCATGGGATCCCATCCACTGAAGGTAAACTTATGAAGGGCAACTATAATATAAGCCCCAAACACCCAGGTATATACCCATGTATGGGATATTGGTGTGATATTGACATACCTCAGAGAATGGCACCAGCCAGATCCCTCAGCTTGCTTAATCTATGTTTTAAAAAAGGCTCATGCTTATGGCTCTCGTACACGCTCAAAGAGTCCGGTCACTCCATAAACTAGACTGGATACATGGTGATTACCCCAGACGCATCAAGTTCATATTTAGGTCTGGTAAAATCTAACTCGCAGGTATATGGATTCGGCACGAACTAGCAGGGTCGAGATCGCCTGTGTTTTCCGTGCTGTAGTCGTTATATGGCTATATGGACCAGGAACGCCCGATTCACTGGTGGGATTCCGGGCCTACCCACCAGAGTCCAGGTTGAGTGTGGTGACCCATCTACTACTATATATAGACACAACCCACTATCTTAGAGGGAGAGGAAAGCCTATGGGTCAACCACAGTAACCCAAAACGGGGTACGAGCCAAACCACTCCAAGGTGGCTCAAACAGGTACTGAAAGCTGCCGGAATAGATAATAATACATTTAATCCCATTCCACTAGGGCAGCATTGATATCAGCGGCTGAACGAATGGACATCCCGGTTGACCACATTTTCAATACAGCAGAATGGTCAAGGGAACCGCGTTCAGAACATTTTTTATTATAAACCGTTGATAAACCTGATTTAATTGCAGGAGAATATTACAAACTGCAATATTAATTTAAGCTCAGAGGAGCTCTGTTATGTTGTTATTGTTAACAAATACCTTTCTGTTTCTTTTGAAAGCAGATCCACTGGTTGATTACGATAACACTTCCTCCCTCATAAACTTCGGCAGTGAGTGAAATAAAAACTGTTACACGGTTTGAAATCACAGACCTTTGAAGTCTTCACGGAATCACTCACGTGACTCCGAAGTAAAATAGTAAGATTAAACGAGTACTTACCAGTACGAAGTTTGATCTGTATTTTATGAGGAGTTACGGTGAGGGATTAAGTGCCCGCCGCTCCCACCCTCATTATACAGATCAAGCTAATAAACTGATGTCTCGTGATCTTTACTATCTTACTTCAAATATTGTGTCTATTCTGTGATTTCACACCGCTGCTTCGAAGTATGCCGCATGCGCACTGGAGCTGGGGTCTTCACTTAATCCCTCACCGTAACTCCTCATAAAATACAGATCAAACTTCGTACTGGTAAGTACTCGTTTAATCTTACTATTAAACTTTGGTAGTAATTAGTGCATTGTTCTAAAAACAGCTACATCAAGCTTGTGTAAAATGTGAGCTGCCTGTACTATACATAAATACAATGAAGTCAAACTCAAGTACAATAGTAAACACAGTGGGTATGGTGACACCCTTTGTTTTGCACCCACTTTGCCACCAAGCTCCCCTCATCTAGATCATGCTATCACTTGTCAGACTTTGTCCCACCCCCACCTCTCCTCCAGCTTTCTTCCCCTCCCCCCCCCCCCCCCCCCCCCCCCCCCTCGACTCAAAATGTTGCCTGTCCATGTCCTCCAGAGAAGCTACCTGATCTGCTGAGGTACATTTTGTGGGGGTCTTTTTGTAAACCAGCTTCCTTGTGCCCCAAAAAATGTAATTATTGGGGTAAATGGAAATAGCACAAACATTCAAATATCGACTTTTACATTTAGGTTGATTATTGTTACATGTACCGAGGTACAATGAAAAGCTTTGTTTTGCCATCAGCACATTGATGCTACATTGTCCATGTTTTTGCTGCAGATCTTATTGCAGTGCTGTGCCCTAAAGGGCCCTTGAGGATGCTGGTGGAGACAGCCCAGGAGAGGAACGAACCAATATTCCCAGCCTTAATATATTCATGTAAGTCCACTTTATACTTTCTTGTTCACACTTAGAAACATAGAAATTAGGTGCAGGAGTAGGCAATTCGGCCCTTCGAGCCTGCACCGCCATTCTATATGATCATGGCTGATCATCAACTCAGTATCCCGTACCTGCCTTCTCTCCATACCCCCTGATCCCCTTAGCCACAAGGGCCACATCTAACTCCCTCTTAAATATAGCCAATGAACTGGCCTCAACTACCCTCTGTGGCAGAGAGTTCCAGAGATTCACCACTCTCTGTGTGAAAACAGTTCTTCTCATCTCGGTTTTAAAGGATTTCCCCCTTATCCTTAAGCTGTGACCCCTTGTCCTGGACTTCCCCAACATCGGGAACAATCTTCCTGCATCTAGCCTGTCCAACCCCTTCAGAATTTTGTAAGTTTCTATAAGATCCCCTCTCAATCTCCTAAATTCTAGAGAGTATAAACCAAGTCTATCCAGTCTTTCTTCATAAGACAGCCCTGACATCCCAGGAATCAGTCTGGTGAACCTTCTCTGCACTCCCTCTATGGCAATAATGTCCTTCCTCAGACTCTGATTTGGAGACCAAAACTGTACGCAATACTCCAGGTGTGGTCTCACCAAGACCCTGTACAACTGCAGTAGAAATGCACTTGGCTGCATTTAGAGAAAAGTCACCTTTCATTATTAAAGAAAACTTCCCAAACACTAGGGAAAATCGCAGTGAGTAAATGGAGGTGGATTGTGGAATTGAGGTTCAGTGCAATGATAATGTACAGTGCAACCATTCTGTACACAAACTACACCTCATGGGTCCTTTTGGCCCCCTGAGTCCATAATAATAATAATAATAATACATTATACTTATGGGCGCCTTTCAAGGACACCTTACAAAATTTAGTAAACAGATTACAAATCATGTAAGCGGAATGAAACGAAACAAAAAAATAACAACAAAAAAAATAAAAAAAAAAAAATAGTAAAGACATCAACAATACACAATTCAAAGATAGAGCTGCGACAGCTAATCGCGCCAGCGTTCACTCTCCCTTCCGGCAGCCATCTTGGAAACGGAACAATAAGAATCTTTAACATGAAAACATCCCCCCACAATGGTTTCCATTATGAGGGAAGGCACAATGTCCAGTCTCCAACCCCAGTTGACCATGAATTGTCCTAATTTTACTCTAATCCTACAATAATCCTATTGTTTTGATTGATTGAAAAATACAGCAGGGATACAGGCCCTTCGGCCCATTAAGTCCACACTGATCATCGATCTCCTGTTTGCACTAGCTCTATGTAAATTGCCCCAAGTGCATCGGGAATGGTTACAAAAGTGGGATAACAGAGGCCAATTAACCTATAAATCCGCATGTGTTTGGGATGTGGGAGGAAACCGGAGCACCCAAAGGCAGTCTCGGGGAACACGCAAACTCAACACAGACAGCACCCAAGGCCAGGATTGAATCTGGGTGGCAACAGCTCTACCAGCTGCGCCACTGTGCTATTTTATTCTCCCCACATTCCCCTTGGCTGTCTCTAGATTCTGGCATTTCCCTACGGATTTAGTGCAGTTTACAGCGGCCAATTAACCTACCAACCTGCATGTTCAGAAACTCTGGGATGAAACTGAAAGAAAATGTATGTGGTCACAGGGAATACGTGCAAACTCCACAGAGACGCCGGTGGTCAAGATTGCTCCTTGGTCATTGGAGCTGTGAGGCAGCAGCTCTATTTGCTGAGCCACTGTGCCGCCCCCATTGGTCATAGCATTCGGCTGGGACTTACACCAAGCAGTTTGAGTCCAGTAAATGATATATTCAGTTGTGCTTTGAAGGCTGATATGTGACCACATCTATAGTAGAAGGGTATGAATCTAATATTTCCACGATGCACTTCATGGGAGAGTCAGATTGCAAATTCATCCTCTGGAGCTCAGGAATGTGACTGATAATTGAATCAAATTAAATTAGCCTTGACCTGAAGAAGTGGACACTCTGGCTTAACCGTGCGGCACGGTGGTGCAGCGCTAGAGTTGCTACCTTACAGCTCTTGCCGCGCCAGAGACCCGGGTTCGATCCTGACTACAGGTGGTGTCTATACGGATGTTTGCATACTCTCCCCGTGACCGCATTGGTTTTCTCTGAGATCTTCGGTTTACGTCCCATTCTCCAAAGACGTGCAGGCTTGTAGGTTAATTGGCTTGGGTTTGTATCCTTGGTATAAGTGTAAATTGTCCCTAGTGTGTGTAGGCTTGTGTTAATGTGCAGAGATCACTTGTCAGTGCAGACTCGGTGGGCCGTAGGGCCTGTTTTCACGCTGTATCCCTAAACTAACCATTGCCTTTCTCTGCAGCTACCATGGTTTGGCTGGTGACGATGGCAAAGCGAGATGTGGGGACTGCAGAGCCTCTGAACAATGCGTGCACTTCAGGTTGGTGTAAGACTGGTAGTTGGGGATTCCCAGGAAGGCAGAGTAAATACGATATTCGGATGCAGACTATTTATTGCAGGCAGGTCCAAGAACCTCGTTATAATAGCCTATATCAATGACAATATTGTGATTGTGGAATCCTACAGAACACTGAACTTAAAAAAAGATAATGCTGGAAATACTCAATAGGCTGGACTACATCTGTGAAGTGGGTTGGGATCTAGTACACCAGCGGTCTGGAATGTGGGCAAATTTCCATCCGGAGCTCTGATCTAAAGCATTGTTCGATTTCCCACTGTTTAACTCACCGGGATGAGGGGACAATAATATACATTATTGAACCATTGCACAATATGCTCTATATATGACAAGATCCTCGTCTGGTTGTGAGAGCCCCCTTGAGAAATACTCTACAAACATAGTTTAAAAACAGACACTAAGGGATCCTTGGAAAGGTGGACTGATTAGATGGCTCATTCAAAGTGCCAACGCAGGCATATTTACCAACGTACAACACAGGTGGGTTGTATGAGATGTTCTTGAGGTCCCTGGGGGAGGGTGACGAGGGACTATGAAGATGGCACTTTCTTAAACATGCTTCGTCATAAAGAAGGTGTAATGGATTATCTGTAGTAAGGGTCCGTGCTGTCGAGATTGATCTCCAAGCTCTTCACAGGTTCTTCCAAAAGGAACAGTGCCTTAGAGTGAAGGGGGCGCTGTTCTGGCGGCAGCCATGGCAGCAGCGCGTCAGCCTTTCAATTTTATTTTTTATTTTTAGTATGTTTTAAAGTGTGTATTTAGTGGGGTTTTTTGTGTTTTGTGTGCGGGGTGGTGTGGGTGGTGGGAGGACGGCCAAATACAGTGATGAATGCTGTGGTGGATGTTTATGTTACATGTTGTGTCCTGTTTATGCATTTTATTATTTTGTTAACCCATCTTTATGCTTTTGTATGGAACTGATTTTTAAATTAGCTATGTAAAGCACTTTGGGGTCAATGAAAATTGACTATAAATGTGCTATATAAATAAACATTATTATTATTATTATAGAGTTGCCAGCCCTTCTGATTGTGCAGGTGCCTCTGGGAAGCACCAAGAGGCTGTGGCCATCATGAAAAGGGCAAGAGAACTTGCAGAAGTGTTTTTGAAGGCAGGGGGTGCCCAAGTTATGCAAGAATTCTATTCCTGAGAACTGTCCATAAGCTGAATTTTTCATGTCAGAAAACATATTTCCCCCTCAAAAACTGTAATGTGAAACATTCAGCCTCGACAACCCTTGAGGACTGCTTTGCAAAGAATAGAATGGAGAAGTTTGGTTTAGATGATAGGAGTTGTTACCAGCGACACATAGTTCAGTTTGCAGGGAGAACGGTGGGGTAACCAGTAAGAAAACTATCTGCAGTTTAATAAAAAGGAACTGTATGCTAACAAGAGGTGATTCGGGGTTCCCAGTGTTTGATCGCACTCGAAGGAGAGTTTAGAGAAGGCATTAGCTTTTAATACATTTAATGATCTTAAATGCATTAGCATTTAATGATCTCCGCATCGTCTCCTGCTGAAGAAATTGGCAAACTATACCAGAGAGCAGAGTCCGGGGGGGGGTGGGGGATTTACTTTGAGTCAGATTTTCATGTCGGCTCTACTGGAACCCGCAGACTCCCTGAACTTTTATTGTAAAAATATTGGAAATACAGAGGGTCCCAAGTTACGGAAGACCTGATTTACGAAAATCCAATCCAGGGGCACTTTGACACTGGAGAATTATACAATGGGGTAATGAGAAGTCTTCTTCCCTTTCTGATAATATGGAGATGGGCGTGTTAAGTGAGCAATGGTGGGAATGTGTGTAGCAAGAGAATAATGTGATGAAATCTGTCATATTATCCAAGTAATGTTGGCAACTACTTGTGTGTGAAATCCTATATTAATTCAACTGGAATTTTCATCCAAAGATCTTTGTCAACTTTGATGCTGATTTCCGTTTGCTCTTCTGTCCAGAAATCTATCCCGACGTGGAGGCCGAGGGGAACCACCATGTTGCCCCAGAGTGGGATGATATCGCTGAGTTACCCCAAGCCCAGATCCAAGGGGTCCACCATTCAGGTTCTGGGGCAGAGGATCTGGAGGAGGAAAGTATGTGGCCTGATTCTGCTCATTTAAACACAAACCCATCTTCACTTCCCATGCTGTTAAGACGTCCAGTTTCCCCTTGAACCCATGTATCTCCTTCCCTTTTAAAATCCTTATTAAAAACTATATATTTGACCAAGCTCTTGGCAACCCCTCCTGGCATGCAAGTGATTCTAGTTTATAGAAACATAGCAAATAGGTGCAGGAGGAGGCCATTCGGCCCTTCAAGCCAGCACTGCCATTCATTGTGATCATGGCCCGAATCAATAACCCGTGCCTGCCTTCTCCCCATATCCCTTGACTCCACTAGCCCCTAGAGCTCTATCTAACTCTCTCTTAAATCCATCCGGTGACTTGGCCTCCACTGCCCTCTGTGGCAGGGAATTCCATAAATTCACAACTCTCTGGGAGAAAAAGTTTTTTCTCACCTCAGTCTTAAATTAATTCTAAAAGGGTTGACGGTGGATATGCAATGGAAGACATTTAAAGACTGCATGGATGAACTACAAAAATTGTTCATCCCAGTTTGGCAAAAGAATAAATCAGGGAAGGTAGTACATCCATGGATAACAAGGGAAATCAGGGATAGTATCAAAGCGAAGGATGATGCGTACAAATTAGCCAGAAAAAGTAGCATACCGGAGGACTGGGAGAAATTCAAAGACCAGCAGAGGAGGACAAAGGGCTTAATTAGGAAAGGAAAAATAGATTATGAAAGAAAACTGGCAGGGAACATAAAAACTGACTGCAAAAGTTTTTATAGATATGTGAAAAGAAAGAGATTAGTTAAAACAAATGTAGGTCCCTTGCAGTCAGAAACAGGTGAGTTGATCATGGGGAACAAGGATATGGCGGACCAATTGAATAACTACTTTGGTTCCGTCTTCACTAAGGAAGACATAAATAATTTGCCGGAAATAGCAGGGGACCGCGGGTCAAAGGAGTTGGAGGAATTGAGTGAAATCCAGGTTAGCCGGGAAGTGGTGTTGGGTAAATTGAATGGATTAAAGGCCGATAAATCCCCAGTGCCAGATAGGCTGCATCCCAGAGTACTTAAGGAAGTAGCTCCAGAAATAGTGGAGCATTAGTAATAATCTTTCAAAACTCTTTAGATTCTGGAGTAACTGAAGATTGGCGGGTAGCAAACGTAACCCCACTTTTCAAGAAGGGAGGGAGAGAGAAAATGGGGAATTACAGACCAGTTAGTCTAACATCGGTAGTGGGGAAACTGCTAGAGTCAGTTATTAAAGATGGGGATAGCAGCACATTTGGAAAGTGGTGAAATCATTGGACAAAGTCAGCATGGATTTACGAGAGGTAAATCATGTCTGAAGGATCTTATAGAGTTTTGCGAGGAGGTAACTAGTAGGGTGGATAGGGGAGAACCAGTGGATGTGGTGTATCTGGACTTCCAGAAGGCTTTCGACAAGGTTCCACATAAGAGATTAGTATACAACTTAAAGCACACGGCATTGGGGGTTCAGTATTGATGTGGATAGAGAACTGGCTGGCAAACAGGAAGTAAAGAGTAGGAGTAAACGGGTCCTTTTCACAATGGCAGGCAGTGACTAGTGGGGTAACGCAAGGCTCAGTGCTGGGACCCCAGCTATTTACAATATATATTAATGATCTGGATGAGGGAATTGAAGGCAATATCGCCAAGTTTGCGGATGACACTAAGCTGGGAGGCAGTGTTAGCTGTGAGGAGGATGCTAGGAGACTGCAAGGTGACTTGGATAGGCTGGGTGAGTGGGCAAATGTTTGGCAGATGCAGTATAATGTGGATAAATGTGAGGTTATCCATTTTGGTGGCAAAAACGTGAAAGCAGACTATTATCTAAATGTTGGCCGATTGGAAAGGGGGAGATGCAGCGAGACCTGGGTGTCATGGTACACCAGTCATTGAAGGTAGGCATGCAGATGCAGCAGGCAGTAAAGAAAGCGAATGGTATGTTAGCTTTCATTGCAAAAGGATTTGAGTATAGGAGCAGGGAGGTTCTACTGCAGTTGTACAGGGTCTTGGTGAGACCACACCTGGAGTATTGCGTACAGTTTTGGTCTCCAAATCTGAGGAAGGACATTATTGCCATAGAGGGAGTGCAGAGACGGTTCACCAGACTGATTCCTGGGACGTCAGGACTGTCTTATGAAGAAAGACTGCATAGACTTGGTTTATACTCTCTAGAATTTAGGAGATTGAGAGGGGATCTTATAGAAACTTACAAAATTCTTAAGGGGATGGACAGGCTAGATGCAGGAAGATTGTTCCCGATGTTAGGGAAGTCGGACAAGGGGTCACAGCTTAAGGATAAGGGGGAAATCCTTTAAAACCGAGATGAGAAGAACTTTTTTCACACAGAGAGTGGTGAATCTCTGGAACTCTCTGCCACAGAGGGTAGTTGAGGCCAGTTCATTGGCTATATTTAAGAGGGAGTTAGATGTGGCCCTTGTGGCTAAGGGGATTAGGGGGTATGGAGAGAAGGCAGGTAAGGGATACTGAGTTGGATGATCAGCCATGATCATATTGAATGGCGGTGCAGGCTCGAAGGGCCGAATGGCCTACTCCTGCACCTAATTTCTATGTTTCTATGTTTATAAATGACCTCCCCTTTATTCTAAGACTGTGGCCCCTGGTTCTGGACTCGCCCAACATTGGGAACATTTTTCCTGCATCTAGCTTGTCCAGTCCTTTTATAATTTTATATGTTTCTATAAGATCCCCCCTCATCCTTCTAAACTCCAGTGAATACAAGCCTAGTCTTTTCAATCTATCCTCATATGACAGTCCCGCCATCCCAGGGATCAATCTCGTGAACCTTCGCTGCACTGCCTCAATCATTTTGATCTCCACTTGGTATGATCGCCCTCTCTGCTGAGACAGAGCTTCCCTTCCAATGAAGAGATGTTAAATTGAAGCTGGATGTAAGATTCCCAAAACGCATTACCACTAACCTAATCCTCTCTTCCACCACCTTAATGAAAGAAAGAATGGAGTGAGCTCAGTTGCCAACAGTTCCATTTTGAATGGTTTGATAAGAATTGTGTCTGGAGGCTTCAAAGCAAGTCAGAATATTAATCTTAATCTCCCACAAGCTATGAGCTGCATCCCCTGCAGATTAAAAGCAGTAAATAAGTGTACCGATTTAGTTTCAGCCCTGATAACACAGTATTTTGCATGCTATGTAGTATTCCGCCTCAAATAGTCATCCCTTACCCTATCTGCAAAGCCATCTACTCTGCTCTTCTTCATGTGCTTACAAAAATACATCTGTCCCATCCACCCCAATTATTCCTTGGCAATCCCCGCTAATCTCTGGTAAAAAGGTTTCTTCTGAATTCCATGCTGGATTCTTGGTGACTAACGTACCTGCGTCTTTGGTTTTCATCTTCCCTGTGTGTAGAAGAAGGCCAGCCTGGTAAGCCTTCGTTGTCATTATAAACCTGTTATCATTTTTGTGGCTCTTTTCACAGAGGGTGTGAAGCTCGGCTTGGGAGACTTCATCTTCTACAGTGTCCTTGTGGGCAAGGCTGCAGCAGGTGCCAGCGGAGACTGGAACACAACCTTGGCTTGCTTCATTGCCATTCTCATTGTAAGTCGAGAGGTGGAGCACTCTGCATGTTGCTCTTGAATTGCCTTCTTTCATGGAATGTCCTTAGATTTCAAGGAGCTAAAGCTTAATCTTCCCGAGGCAGCTCTGAGCACATATCCTGGGAGAAATCCTTTAGGGGTGTTGAAGATTTGTGATTTTAAGGCATTATTTATTTAAAATTAGTATTGCTTGTTAGTTCTAAAAAATGTCAAACATGTGGGTTGGAAGGAATAAAGTCAGCTTGACCAACAGTCAAGGATTTAACATGACTGGCATTGACCAGCAGTCACAACACTGGCATACTCAGTTTCTTGTTCCTGCAAAATATTCCAAATGGAATTTAAACTGGAGGTGGTGGAGGGAGGACTTAGGCCAGAGAGGGTTTTTGGGAAGAGCTAGCTTAAATTTAGTTGTATCTGGATGTCTGTCGTAGGTGATGAGTTGGTAATGTGCGAGTTATGGGCTTGCAGTACGGCCAAGCATTTGATGGTGATTTAAAGGGGATGAATACTAGTGTGTGAATGATGGTTGATTGAGATTGCTGATGGGAGAGTGATGAAGGTGCTGTGATTTGAGTACATCTGAGGCAAGTGGTGTCATGGATGGGATACAACATTTGCAGAAAAATATCCTGACCTTAACTACCCCAACAAGGATATTTCATTCCTTGCGCCCTAGTCCTTGGGATAAACTCCTGAGTTTGACTTTGACAGTACAATGGCGCAGCTAGTATTTCCGCTGTCTCACAACTACAGTGACCTGGGTTCAATGTTGTCTGTTTGGAGTTTGCATGTTCTCCCTGTGAGTTCCCTCGAGGTGCTCCAGATTACTCCCACACCCCAAAGATGTGCGGGTTGGTTGGTTAACTGGCTGCTGTCAATTGGTGCCAGTGAGTGGTGGAATTTGGGGTGAGGAGGGAAATTGATGGAAATGCCAGAATAAAAATGGGATCAATGAAGGATTAGTGTAAATGGATGCGGGAAGGGCCTGTGTTCATGCTGTACAACTCATCTGCTTGGATAATGTAGTTTGTATTCTGATTGAAAATGTGCCTCTAGAAGGGGTGGTTTGCGGGGGTGGGGGGGGGCATGTAATTGAGAGGAGCCTTATGATTGTAAATACTGACCAATACATCCAATATGTCCCAGCATTATTTATAATTTGAGATACTGTTCTTTTATTCTAACTCCAAAAGTTATCTATGTTAACTGCAAGAATTTCACACTTTCTCCTTGCTTCCATCAGGGATTATGCCTCACTCTCTTGCTGCTGGCCGTGTTTAAGAAAGCCTTGCCTGCTCTTCCAATCTCCATCACCTTCGGCCTGGTGTTCTACTTCTCCACAGACAACCTGGTGCGTCCATTCATGGACACTCTTGCTTTCCACCAGTTTTATATTTAGGAAACAAATAACTCTTGATTAAATCCTCATCTTCAGCAGGTGCTAAGTTGGCACTAATGTTACATTACAACTTAAGAAAAACAAAATATTATCACTTGCATATTTGGTGTGTTTTAATGATGAAAGTGGTATAACCATTTTGATTCTGGCAACCAGATTGTGTTAAGATCCATTTTTGTGGTGTCTTCATAGAAACAAGTTATAAAAGCAGGCCTATTAGTAACTTAAATGTATTTAGTCATCCTTCTGACAAGACATCAAGGATTTCACAAAACAACTCTTGTGGTGAACCCTTTCAGGCTGAACATAAAATTTTAAGATAATATAAACTGGACCAGGGATTGAAGAAGGACTTAATTATTCCAACATTCTTACATATTTGAGAATGATTTCATTTCATCATCATACCTTAACAAATATTGGGGAACTGGTATCCCATGGAACAATTAAGGCAGTGGCATCTATCCCACGTTTTCCTTGAATGTGAATGATTCTCTACAAGCTCGTCTAATTTTCTAATTACTTTAAAGAAATCTTTGACTATAACTAATTATGATTACTAGCAGGCCAATTTGCACAGAACAGGAAGCACTTTTTGTATGAGTGAGTGTTTTTTATGCAACAATCTCACCCAAATATTTCCTCAGGTTTTTGTAGCAATTTAGTCAGTACAATAGAATTGCATGCTTTTTGATTAGGATAGAGTTTGGGGGAATGCTGTGTAAAAACGAGTGACATTATTGTAAAATTGCTGCCTCAGAGAATTTCAAACTGTATTCAATCAAGAAGGGAGTTCCACAAATTAGCCTTATCTGAATAATGACATTGGTGATTAATGTTAAAGCAACCTGATAATGGATTGACACTAGAGTTTATCTCCCCCATCTCTGCACAAGAATAAAGCAAAGAATCGGTTTAATTGGCAAAAGACCCAGAAACAAGAGGGTTGTGTTTTACATAAAGGTTTGAAAGCATGGAAATTGTTCAATGGTTAATGAAAACAAAAAAAAGAAATCCCTGGAGAGAAACTTAAGACTATGGGGGTGATAAAAATGATGTAGTTGGATAGATTCAACCAGCCGGATGGCCACCTCAGTATATCATTCCGTACAGAAACCTGGCTACCAGCTAGAATTTTATTACTTGAACAATTTAAACTTGCCATATTATATTTGCCTAGTCACCGAGGCTCTCTTGATAAATCTCAAACTGCAGTTGAAGGTACAGATTCTAAAATCTGTGGCAAACAATTGGCTCAACAGAGGCCTCCAATGAGACGTGGTCCCTTCTGCCCCAATGGGTGGGAATACCTGGATAGGGAGCTCCTTTGGCAACCTCAAACAACTTCACTAAACCATTGAGCCAATACAAAATACCTATGGTGCTGTTGGGAGGTGTCAGGTGGCACAGACCAATTAGGATGTTTGTGATGGTTTCCAATAACATGCAACTGGACAAGAGGTCAGTTACACACCTGAAATTCATAAATGATCTGTGATTTTTGGTCAAAGTAAAATTGATTATTACAAAAACTTTAGTTCTCGGCTTTTGTTCTGCAGGATGAATTGTGCTTCTGTCCACATTTAAAAAAAAAAAGGATAATTGACAAGGATGAATTGAGTTACCCAAAGGAAAATATGGAACTCGGTATCACCTTTTGAACTTGAGCTGGCCAGAAATAAGTAGCCTATTAATAATTCATAAGAAAGTGTCAGTGTTAGTCATAGTCCACATACTTTGTTTCACATTCAGCATTGCCATTATTTCTGGAGCAGATTCAAAACTATCTGAAGAATAAGAAAGGTCTCGACCCGAAACATCACACATTACTTCTCTCCAGAGATGCTGCCTGTCCTGTTGAGTTACTCCAGCTTACTCTAAGATTGTGTCTATCTTAGATACCAAACTTAGATGAATATCCAGCTTGTTTGGGCAAGGAGTGCAAACATTTGGCCCAGGGCTCTCTTCCCCCATATTATTGAAATTATAATCATTTCAAATATTTCTGTCACATCTCCAAGGACTTTAATTTTACAGAATGCGGTTCGTTTTCTGAAGAAACAAAGAGTACATGTAAAAACAGTTGCTTTATTTAGAATCAATGTTTACATAAATTACATTAAATGGGCAAACCCTGCAGTTACAATATATAGACACCGAGCCATTCCATAAATATCCTGGTCTTCCACACTGGCTCATTTTACTTTAAAATTCGTTTATACAAACTGTGATATCCAAACTCCGAGTCACTTCTGCCCTCAACAGTATGGGAGTGGTCCAAACCCGTAGTTCTGTACAAGCTAATTTCTCTCTTCAAATTGTGTCTTGTTCTTCAGAAGGTAGGCAGCCAAGAATTCAATTGGATTAGGAGGTCTGGAAAGCACAACATTTACTGCATAATGCTTTATTTTAACCAGGGTTAGCACATTTTTTATTAACATTCAAAAGGAAAGTATTTGTGCGTTTTCATTAAAGGTTTAAGTGAAGAGATAGTAATGGCATCAGATTTAAATTAGCACTTTCTGATTACTACTACTTGGGGTCATATTTGCCAAGGTAAATTAATGAAGGGAAGACTCCGATATAATGTGTACATACAGAAGGCTAGAGGGGCAATTTAGTTCAGGAGGGATGCACAAATTAATCATGAAGCTCATGTTACAGAAAACTGGAGAGAACTAAATATTTCCACTCTACACTAAAAATTAGAGTAGCAGAAATGGGGAATTCCCACAGTTGCTGTTTTGGATATCTGCTCCATGGGCATTATCCACATCCAGTATTATCAAATTACACATTTTCCAGTTACATACCTCCAGCACAACCCATGATAATGTATCAGATGCCCAGACAAAGGATTACACAATTGACAAGACCACAAATGGTGGATTTGGTTGTGTAAAGTGGCACAGTGAGCATTACAGTTCAGAATTTGTATCTTTTATTTGGGCATGTGGCAGTCAGGATAGAATGCTAGGTATAAAGAGGAATTTTGTAACACGTGTACGAAGTCGTTTTTGTTAATTTCCACATATTGATGCTTTTAATTGAGAAATTAAACCTATCCTTTTGGATACTACCTGTCCTGCTGAGTTAGTCCAGCATTTAGTGTCTATCTTCGGTGTAAAACAGAATGAGATCAACATCAAAATTAAGAGCACAAGCAGTGTAGCAAAACTCAACAAACCAGGCTATAGTTTCCCAATACTCAAAGTCAGCTATGCTGATGAGCCAAGTTGAATGACATGTCCAGGAAGTTTTCTGCCTCCCAAAGAGTAACAAACAGTTGAGAGAATTAATTCCATGGACAACAGAACCAGCTTAGTTTCAAAATAAACCCATAACATGATCCAAAGTGACTCATTTCCTTTGTGCTGCTGAATACAAGTTTGTAAAGAATGAGATGGTACATTAAATATGGGGTTTGAAATTGTGGCATTGAAAAACTGTTTTTCAGACTCTTCCCTACCTTTTAAATATAAATAGTTATCAGAACAATTTGAGAATGGAACATCTGCATCTGCGAATAAAGATTTGAAAATTTCTCTTTTAAGGGGCCTTCTTTCCTATTTCTACTTTCTACTTTTTCTTTTTTTTTAAAAATATACACACTTCATGTTTTTCTATTCTCTACCATCTATTTTTCCTCTTTTCCCCCTTTCTATTGTTTTCTTTTTCTTGTCTTGCTTACTTCCTTCTCAAAACATAAAAGTAGAGGTTGTACATAGAATGGATTACGGTATAACATAGTTGGCACCTAAAATTAGGTTCCACTGTACTGTTTTGTACTGTATTAACTTCTAATAAAATAAAAATTTTAAAAAGAATAAAATGGAGAATAGAATTACTCGGCACATTCAGCAGCAAGTCTCTATTGGCCACAGTTCAAGAAAACTAGCATTAGCACCATGACAATGACCAGTACAGATTGGGTTGATATGTTTAATCAGAGCAGAATCAGATCTACTCTCACCCACCCAACACAAATCTGCTGGAACAGCTCATGACAAGTCAGCCCTTTAATAGATCAAGTGATCCCATGGAAATCTTAGTTCTGCCAAAAACCTGAGAATCTCATCCTCAAGATGAAGTTCTACTTTCTCAACCATAAAGCAGCAGTAGTAAATGTACAGATAGTACTTGTCAAGTCCCTACATTGGACGTCCTGTGGCAGGAATTGTTGGCAGTTTAGAGCACTAGATCCACAGATTTGAGATCTTTCAATCCATTCCATTCATTACCAGTTAGAGCAGAAAGTTGTCGTCTCAAATTGATTTGACTCGTGTGAAAAATGTTTAAAAAGAGCAATTATAAATTGGTGGTTAACAGGAACCAGGTAACTCACACACATTACTATAATTTGTATATTTGTGGGTTTGCTCAATGGCCTCAACATATTCAGATAACAATAAAAATTCACTGCAGTGCCACAGTTCTTAAAGGCATTATAGAATTAGGCTTTTGTTATCTTCTGAGAATTAAACAATGGTACAGTTTTTGTATCTGCAGGGAATGACAAACCACAAGTACTCCGATTACCCATGAATGTGGGAATCTTAAACATCCAGAAAGATGTGCGTGTCATTACCAGTACTTCTGACATTGTAGTCCAACTGCAGATCCATGCCTCCTGCAGTTACCCAGCTATTATGTTGGGAAATCAATAGGAAATATTAGTGCATGTTCAGCAGCTCCAATAATTTCAATAGAGGAAGAGGGGAGGCAGGATTTTTTTATTTTTTTTTATAAACTGAATTAAAAACAAATTTTGATTTTCCTTTCCATCTGAGAATGAATGCCATTCAAAGTTTTTTCACGACCAGTGAGCCTGGGATACGACTTAACCACCTGTCAAAGCAATTCTAGTATTTTCAGTGGGCAGGCTCTACATGTGACAGTGCCTCGTCGATCAGCAGAAAGCTTCAGGCCCAGGTTTCAGCTGTTAAGTGCAGACAAGGAAGCTGCAAGAATGAGCAGTCAGCCATTGACCAACGTAGGACGGATAGAACATGCACATTATTACAAAAATAGAGGGCAGAGCGAGATACTGAACTACCTACAAGTACCAACCCAATTTACAGAAAAGTGGTAAATACCATTATAAAAATATCACATTGGAACCTTGCCTAAAGGCAGCTTTCAGTTACGATTTAGTTAACCACTCAATTTAAATCTTCTCAATTCATTTTACAGTATCTGAATGTCTGACTTCAGTGGATTTCAAAAACATACCCCTGAGTTATCCTATAACCAAAGGAATGTTTCCACCCATTTACTGACAAGAAGCATGATCCAAATAGCAGGATTTACTCAAGTTTCCACAATATATCTTACCTTTCTTTTGCCAGAACCGATAGACCTTGTAAAAGAATGGGCACGACAGTTTGATCCAGATATGCCCGAGTTGGAAGGGACTGCAGATCCACTTTCTGCTTTGATGTTTTCTCCGCATTCAGTTTTTCATTCTCAACTATCCTCTGCTCCAGGGAGAAAATATGTACAGCCTCAGTTATAGACAGTGCATCTTCAAACTACTATAGCTTGTAATCAAAACAGATTATTATTTAAAAAAATTAAGCTTCTTTCAAACAGATTTGTACTTCTAATCATGTCCTCAAACTCCCATGCACCTGTATTTGTCTCGAGCTTGATTTACAACTTTAGTTCAAGCCTGGAAGAGGAAGACCACCTAATTATGTAAGAGAACATGCTTTGTCAGTAACATCCACAACCACTGAACAAAAACCCACTGCTCCCTCATTGAAGTGCAAATGTATGAGCAAACAAACCCCAGGTCAGCAGCCCAGTTGGCTGCGAAGCCTTCACAATAGTGAGATTCTGTTCAAGTGTATTTTTACTTATTTACAAAATTTTGGTCTTACAAAGTTACAAGGGCAGCAGTCAGGTCTAGAAAAACAAATACCAGCTCAAATTCCAAGATCCCACCATATTTATGCCATTTCGAAATAATCAAGTGTAAACAGTAAAACAAATTGCATGCACATCGGCTTGACTACATGAACGTGTATTTGGAGTAAACAGCCACATCTTAGATTTATACCTGCACGTTCTCTGTGAGACCATATTCTGCATGAGGGTTTTCTGACATCTGGAAAAGAAACGCTTAATCTGAGAAAATTACAGCTTCTGACCAATTCATATAAAAGTTAAGGAACTTATGCGTGTCTGTGAATTATTTCAAGAGTGGTTTTACCTGTATTTGTCCTTCCAAGTTTGGTTCTGAGAGTGTATCGCCATGTTCTAAGAAACAAGAGGCAGTGGCATTAAAACCCTGATTCAATAGGACTGATTCTGTAGAATTGACTCAAAGTGGTGATAGCAGTCAAAAAACCTTGATCAATGTACAAATAAAACCTTGATGGGTAAATAATTAGAATTTCCAATGGCGAAAAAAAACCCAATACAGGTATTTTGTAATATCTCAGGATTTTAGAAAACATAGAAAATAGACGCAGGAGTAGGCCATTCAGCCCTTTGAGCCAGCACCACTGGCAACATTTTACCTGAGCAACATACCAAATGGCACTAGGACAAAAACCAGGAAGGTGAACATGGCTAAAAATGAGAGGAAATGACAACTACACAAATATTGGGATAGAAGATAACTGTATGTGCAGGATGTCTGCATCCGATTCTACATGGGATTATGGCCCCAACATAAAGGATTTTAAACTACAGGTTGAACACCAGTTTTCACGAAACTTCAATTCCAGAGCCTTTCTGGATTATCCGTTTTACTGGACCAACAGAGGTCAAGTGTTAATGAAAAGACAATACACTCCTGGCCCGCTAATGACAACCCTCCCATGTCTGTAAAGCACCATGCAGTGCCTGAAACCTGCATAAAGTATAAAATGTAAACTGAATATATATGGAATGATCTGCCGACCCATCCCTGGCTCCCATCGTGTCCCTTGCTATTTAGTACTCTGGCTTCCAACCTGACTCACAAAGTGCACCAGCGAGTCTTTCTTCACTCCCCATGCGGTCCAGTGACGCAGCTGTTGTTACGGCACACCTTGTACCCGCTGGGGAGAGCACTTTCTTGGGGTCATTACCCCCTTCCCCATCTCCTCCCACCTCCCGCAAGAGGTTACAGGGGCCAAATTGGGAGTAAACATTTAATTTATCTACAAAAACAACTGATTGTCTCACTGTACAGCCTAAATGTAACATCATAAACAGGTCACAGTGAATGTATGGAAGCTAAACTGTTTAAACACCCATTTTTCATTGTTCTATGATCAGGGGGAGAATGGCAATAAATTTTAAAGATTACTTAAATAACCAGGACAATAATCAGTGTTTAAAATATAACACCAACAAAATAACCTTTTCAAACCACAAGTCATGGCACAATGACATGCATCACCAGATAATAACTCATATGCCATACAGCAAATTTTTAACAGGAAGGCTTTACAAGGCTATATAAAGGCTTTGTCTATCAAGGCTTTACAGTAAACAGATCCAGTGTGACAAATAAGCCAAAATTCATATCTGTGCCACAAACGAAAAATTGAACACTGCCACCAATGGCCATCTCAATAATCATCTATTAGGTTCTTCCATGTAGAAAAATAGCCAAACTCACAGGCTTGGCAAGAGACAATGAGTCACTGAACTGATATACACCAATGCCAAAAACCCTGATTGGTTATAAAAAATCTCAAAGAAATTGAAAGGCAGCCCAAGGTAGGAACACAGTTAGCCAAATGCATACTGCTGATGGTTGGAATATTCTAGGTGGAACAAAACACTAGGGAATAAAACAGGCAATTCAGTGGAATCACAACTGTTTTGTCATTCGACCTCTGTCCCATAATGAGCAAAACCAAAACAAGCTCACTTTAATAGAGGATGGGACATCAGTCAGAGAGCAAGAACAGAAAAATGTAAGCAACTTAAATGTATACATTAGCTACAACACAACTAAACGTTCCAAGATAATTGAAGGAAACATTATGAAAAATAATTCTTGAAAGCACAGATTTTTTTTTAAGATGACCAAAAATTGGGAAAGAAGCAGATGGAGAAAAAAATGTAGAGCTGCATATGAAATGAGAACTTTAAGGAAACCCGGACATCACTGTATTTACCTACAGATGCTAACAGAGCCAACCTGTCTGAACCACCTACTAGTCAATAAGAAAACCAGAAGAAGGCCAAAGGTTGTTGGAGGGACCAGCCTTTCCCCCCTCAGTTTAGTTCAGGAGGAAGGTGGAAGTGAGAAAATGGGATGTGGGGTCTAATGCGTGGCCGGGACAATGGTCAAGTTGCAGGGACATTGACCAAGAGAGGAACTTGAATCCTGTGGAGTTTAAAGTCGGCAGCCGGGTGAAGTGGGTGGAAAAAGGGCGGCCCCGGGAAGGTGCGGACCCCGCGGTCACACAAGTGCTGGAGCGGGCTGGCGGCCTCCCCCGCTCACCCAGCCCCGGCCCCGGCCCCGCGGACCATTCAACCGACAGCGCCTCCACCTTACTCCCCCCTCACCTCCGCCCTCTCTCCCCTTCCCTCTCTCCCTTTCTTTCTCGGCCTCTATCCTTCTCCCTTTCTTTCTCTCTCTACCCCTCTCCTCGCCCTCCTCCCCCTCCTCCAAGTGGCGGTGCGGGGCCGAGCCAGACCAACCTTCGGCCATGTTGTTGTCCGTCTCCACGCACCCGCTCCCCATGAGACGGCCCCTGCCATTGGCCGCCCGCGTAACGCCGCCTCCCATTGGCGCGTCCTCCTCGCCATTGGCCGCCCGCGTAAACGCCGCCTCCCATTGGCGCGTCCTGACAGCGCGCTCGCCATTGGCTGCGGGCGGGAAATGCAAACGTGCTTCTGCTCTTGTCGAGGAAAATCTTACTTCTTACAGTTGTGAAATAACTAAGAACCATGGCAAAATACAGTCTTACCGATCCACTGCACACTGCATCCCCGCAACGCCTCTAAGCATCGAGAACTATGGAGCAGGCAAGCCTGCTGACAGCATGTTGTTTAAGAAAGAACTGCAGATGCTGGAAAATCGAAGGTGGACAAAAATGCTGGAGAAACTCAGCGAGTGCAGCAGCATCTATGGAGCGAAGGAGATAGGCAACGTTTCGGGCCGAAACCCTTCTTCAGACTGATAGGGGGTGGGGGGAGAAGAAAGGAAAAAGGAGGAGGAGGAGGAGCTCGAGGGCTGAAGTAGGGAGGGGAGGAGACAGCAAGGGTTAACAGAATTGTGAGATATCAATGTTCATGCCACCAGGATGCAGACTCCCCAAGCGGAATATGAGGTGCTGTTCCTCCAATTTCTGGTGTTGCTCACTCTGGACCGTGGAGGAGGCCCAGGACAGAGAGGTCGGATACGGAATGGGAGCGGGAGTTGAAGTGCTGAGCCACCGGGAGGTCAGGTTGGTTAGTGCGGAGCAAGCGGAGGTGTTCGGCGAAACGATCGCCAAGCCTACGCTTGGCAGCATACTCAGTAGAGGTAGCAAGGAAGAGGTGAGAAGGTTGCTGTGGGATCTGGTGTACTGTAGTTTATTTTAGTTTAGTTCCGTTTATTTTAGTTTACTTAACGTTAATTTTGTTTTCATTTAGTTTAGTTTGTTAATATATCGACTGTGCTGTCGTTGACTGTGCAGAAGTTGTTGGTACCACGTTAAATTGGACAAAACTGGATTGGACCACTAATTGGATAATAAAGGGTGTCCCAAGGAGAGGCAGTCAACATATGTATGTACTTTCAAAATGAACAATCTGCAAGGCAGTGCATAAAAGGATAATACAAGTGCATATATATGTCTGAAGAAGGGTCCTGGCCTTCCACGTTCTCCAGTGATGCTGTCTGATCAGCTGAGTTACTTCAGCACTTTATATCTTTTTTTTCCAGAAACATTGTGCTGGGTTTAAGTTC
Organism: Leucoraja erinaceus; assembly: GCF_028641065.1. NCBI lineage: Eukaryota > Metazoa > Chordata > Chondrichthyes > Rajiformes > Rajidae > Leucoraja > Leucoraja erinaceus. Next base: position 17,341,709 of record NC_073381.1, read on the forward strand.
TTGATCACATAGAAAATAGGTGCAGGAGTAGGCCATTCGGCCCTTCGAGCCTGCACCGCCATTCAATATGATCATGGCTGATCATCCAACTCAGTATCCTGTACCTGCCTTCTCTCCATACCCCCTGATCCCTTTAGCCACAAGGGCCACATCTAACTCCCTCTTCAATATAGCCAATGAACTGGCCTCAACTACCTTCTGTGGCAGAGAATTCCAGAGATTCACCACTCTCTGTGTGGGTGTCCGGGTTTCCTTAAAGTTCTCATCTCAAACACTCTTTTCCACAAATAGCTAAATGGTGGTTTTTCTTCACCATAAAACTATATAACCAGATAACAATTACAGCACGGAAAACAGGCCATCTTGGCCCTTAAATCCGTGCCGAACACTTATTTTCCCCTCGTCAAATCTACCTGCACTCAGACCATAACCCTCCATTCCTTTCCCGTCCATATACCTATCCAATTTATTTTTAAATGATAAAATCGAACCTGCCTCCACCATTTCCACTGGAAGCTCATTCCACACAGCTACCACTCTGAGTAAAGAAGTTCATCCTCATGTTACCCCTAAACTTCTGTCCCTTAATTCTCAAGTCATGTCCTCTTGTTTGAATCTTCCCTACTCTCAATGGGAAAAGCTTATCTACGTCAACTCTGTCTATCCCTCTCATCATTTTAAAGACCTCTATCACTGAAGGTGATGGTGAGATTCATCATTAAAGCCTGTCTTCATTGAGAGGTGACAATTTCCAATGTTCTATCGACTCTGGATCAGCTCCTGTGGATTGGAGGGTAGCCAATGTAACTCCACTTTTTAAGAAAGAAGGGAGAGAGAAAACGGAATTATAGACCAGTTAGCTTTACATCGGTAGTGAGGAAGATGCTTGAGTCGAATATTAGAGATGTTATAGCAGCGCATTTGGAAAGCAGTGACAGGATCGGTCAACATCAGCACGGATTTATGAAGGGGAAATCATGCTTGGATGAAGAAATCATTGGCTTCTATTCTAGGGGCCTTGTTACCTTTTACAATTATGAGATTGAATAAATATACAACTAACCCAATAATAAGACAATATGTTTTGAATATGGTTTCAATTTCGTAGGTTGTTTGGACTGAATGATTTTATCTTACTGAGTCCTATCTTATCTAATTTTCACTGCCAACCTTCTAGTACTGATCAAGCCTTTCTGTTATGGAAGAGGAAGGGATTAGTAGCTTTTCGTGATTTGTTTTTGGATGGTTGTTTTATGTCTTTCGAACAACTCTCCAATAAATATAATTTACCTAATTCACACTTTTTTAGATATTTACAAATTAGACATTTTTTGAAGGCTAGTCTACCCTTTTTTCTGCTACCACATCAAACCGAAATCTTGGAAAAAAATTTACATTTGAACCCTTATCAGAAAGGATTAATAACGACTATTTATGAGTTGATTTTGAAATTACAAATAGATATATTTGATAAAATTAAGAACGACTGGGAAAGAGAACTCCAAATTTCTCTATCTATGGAGAAATGGGAGAGGATTCTTCAATTAATACTTCTTCAATGTGTACAAGACATGCTCTGATACAATTCAAGGTGGTTCACAGAGCTCATATGTCAAAAGATAAGTTAGCTCGTTTTTATATAAATCCTACCTGTGACAGATGTAACTCTGAAGTGGCCTCATTGACCCATATGTTTTGGTCCTGCCCTTTTTGGAAAAATATTGGAAATAAATTTTTGATACTATTTCTGTAGTCATAGGCATAGATTTACAACCTCATCCTATTACTGCAATTTTTGGGCTACCAATGTTAGATTCTATTCATTTGTCCCGTTCTGCCCATCGGTTGATTGCTTTTACCACATTAATCGCCAGAAGATCTATTTTATTTAAATGGAAAGACTCCAACCCTCCGACCACTCTCCAGTGGTATTCGGAAACGATATCATGTTTAAATTTAGAAAAAATCAGGAGTGACATTGTTGAACCCTTGGTTAAATTTGATAAGACTTGGGGAAAATGTATTCAACACTTTCACACAACATTAATTGCTCCCTCTCCAACCGTTATAAAAATTATTTTACCTTTATATGGTGGAACGGACTTGACGACAAACAGAGACTTAAATTATTGAAATTCTCAGCTCAGATTCTGTTTTTTTTTCTTTTCTAGTTTTGGGGGGTTTTGTTTCCTTTTTTATCTCTTTTTTTCTTTTCTTTTTATCTTTGTGTTTTTTTTCCTACATATATAAGTTTTCTTTTAAACATTTAACTATATTTATATAGAGACTGGGAGGTCTATATTCATTGTGTATTTTGATACTGGACTCATATTTAGGTTATACCTGTTATTAATGTAATCCTGATCCCTATGCATCCATATCATTGTTATGTTTATCATTATTCTTTTTGTTTTGTTTTTGTTTTTTGGAAAAAAAAATGAAAAGATTTAAAAAGAAAAAGGAAGATGCTTGAGTCGATTATTAAAGATGTTATAGCAGCGCATTTGGAAGAAATGACAGGATCGGTCAACGTCAGCATGGATTTATGAAGGGGATATCATGCTTGGATGAGGGAGAGCCAGTGAATGTGGTGTATCTGGACTTTCAAAAAGCCTTTCGCAAAGTCCCACACAAAAGATTAGTGTGCAAAATTAAAGCACATGGTATTGACATGGATAGAGAACTGGTTGGCAGAGAGGAAACAAAGATTAGGAATGAACGGGTCCTTTTCAGAATGGCAGGCAGTGATTAGTGGGATGCCGCTCGGTGCTGGGACCCCAGTTGTTTACAATATATATTAACGGTTTCGACGAGGGAATTAAATGTAACATCTCTAAGTTTGCGGCTGACACAGCTGGGTGGCAGTGTGAGATGTGAGGAGGATGCTATGAGGCTGCAGGGTGACTTGGACAGGTTGGGTGAGAGGGCAGAAGCATGGCAGATGCAGTACAATGTGGATAAGTGAGGTTAACCACTTCGGTGGCAGGAACAGGAAGGCAGATTATTATCTGAATGGTGTCAGATAGGAGAAGGGGAGGTGCAACGAGGCCTGGCAGTGCTTGTACATCAGTCACTGAAAGTAAGCATGCAGGTACAGCAGGCTCATGACATGTTGGCCTTCATTGCGAGAGGATTTGAGTTCAGGAACAAGGAGGTCCAACTGCAGTTGTACAGGGCCCTGGTGAGACTGCACCTGGAGTATTTTGTGCAATTTTAGTCTCCTAATTTGAGGAAGGACATTATTGCTTTTGAGGGAGTGCAGCGTAGGCTCACCAAGTTAATTCCCGGGATGGCGGGACTGAAATATGATGAAAGAATGGGTCGACTGGGCTTGTATTCACTGGAATTTAGGATGATAGGGGATCTTATAGAAACATATACAATTCTTAAAGGATTAGACAGGCTAGATGAAGGAAAAGTGTTCCTGATATTGCGGGAGTCCAGAACCAGTGGTCACAGTTTTAAAATAAGGGGTAGGCCATTTAGGACTGAGATGAGGACACATTTCTGCACCCAGAGAGTTTATGAAAATAACAGAGTTGTCCTGAGACTATAGACTTTTGGCTATAGCTCTGTTGTGATGGTAATTTAATACAATTGTCCCTTTACCTCCCCCCTCGACTCCATTCAAGGACCCAAGCAGTCGTTCCAGGTGCGACAGAGGTTCACCTGCATCTCCTCCAACCTCATCTATTGCATCCGCTGCTCTAGATGTCAGCAGATCTATATCGGTGAGATCAAGCGGAGGTTGGGCGATCGTTTCGCCGAACACCTCCGCTCGGTCCGCAATAACCAACCTGACCTCCCGTGGCTCAGCACTTCAACTCCCCCTCCCACTCCGCATCCAACCTCTCTGTCCTGGGTCTCCCCCATGGCCAGAGCGAGCAACACCGGAAATTGGAGGAACAACATCCTGGGGGCATGAACATTGAATTCTCCCAATTTTGTTAGTCCTTGCTGTCTCCTCCCCTTCCTCAGCCTTCCTGCTGTCTTCTCCCATCCCACAGCCTTCGGGCTCCTCCTTTTTCCTTTCTTCTCCCCGCCCCCCCCCCCCCCCACCCCCCATCAGTCTGAAGAAGGGTTTTGGCCCGAAACGTTGCCTATTTCCTTCGCTCCATTGATGCTGCTGCACCCGCTGAATTTCTCCAGCTTTTTTGTGTACCTTCGATTTTCCAACATCTGCAGTTCCTTCTTAAACAAATTACTTTTGTTTCTGTTTTCCGAGAGCAGCACAGAGAATACGATAGGAATAAACACTAGAAATAAATAACGAGCCCGTCCATTGGGATTAAACACCTGATATAACGTGAGATCTTAAGTTGAACATCAAATGGTGTAGTGCTATAATTAGGAAAATGATAATTAGGCTAATTATTTTGCTTAATGAAATATTGTAATGAGAGAATTGTAAATTTGGTTAGTGTGTGGTATTTAGAACATGATTTGGTTTTATGACAGGAATTAATGTATTTTAATTGTTGATTACTGATATTTTTTGTTCTATCAACCAGGTTGATGGCATGAAATGTAATGTTCTATCCACAGAGGCTGCATTTCATTTATTTTCACATATTTACAATATCTGCAGTTAAAAAAATGTTTTTACTGCTTTGATTGTCATCTTGAGCCATCTCGAATGGGTCGATTGTAATTATGTCGTCTTGCTGCTGGCTGGTGCACGTGACAATAAACTAAGCTGAAACTGATCTACATCTCTTATCAGGGAATGGGTGCTTGAATAATAGTTGGTGACAATGTTTTATACCACAGCGCTCAAGTTGCAAGTCCAGTATTAAACCTAAGTTTTTAGCCAGCAGTATCTCAGACATCATGAGGCCAGGTGAGGCGCTGTGCACAGCAAATCATTTGGTGTTTTTTGCACAAAACACCACAGAAAACACGACCAAAACAAAACAGAGAAGAATCTTTATTTTAATATATTCATGACAAACTTTGCAATAACTACAAATGTACAATTTTGCATAGATTGTTTATTGGCCAGACTTTTTTTAAATGTTTGATAGCTTGAATTCCCATCTTAGATGTGCATATTGAGAGAGAAATAGAAAATATAATAGTACAGCGTAGGTACAAGCCCTTTGACCCTTAATGTATGTGCCGAACATGATGCCAAGACCAACTTTTATCTGCCTGCACATAACCCATATCCTTCCTCTCCCTGCATATCCATGTGCCTTTCCAAGTCATGGCACTTAAGTCTTTTGAATGCCATGATTTTATCTGTCTCCACTACCAATTCTGGCAGTGCATTCCAGGCACTCAGAATGTCATATCATTCTGATAAGCTGGCTTAATAAATGTTGACTATTTGATAACTGAGTTTAAATAGGTGCAAAGAGGAATACTATGCTATTTCATAAGGAACAGAAAGTACAGTTCTAGGAAAGGGCAGTGATGGAACAACTTGCATTTACATAGTGCCTTTTAAAGTGATAAGACATTCAAAACATCTTTGGAAATCCGCTTCCACTGAAGAAGAGAGAATTTGATTTTTTTTTTTAATGCAGCACTAGCTATATTATTGATAAGCCAGAGGATGAAAGGTTACTGCGGGCACTTTGGGAATGAGGGGTTGTAGTTACAATCAGACCATCCATGATCTTACAAAATGGCAGAACTGGTTCAAGAATCAAGAGGCTTACTAATCCTAATTCCTCTATCCATCAGATTCTGAAATGGTCTGTGCAAACATACATAAAGGTCTGGACAATATGCAGGCTTCAGATGATTTGTGATATAGATCTTATTTGCAGCTTAAGTGACAGGATATTACCAACCTCAAGAGAGTGAGAAAGTCTAACCTCTTACCATTTACATTCAAAACCATTATCTTTACAAAATTACCCACTGAGAAATGTTTCAGGCAACGATCATCACCATCAAGAGAATCTATCTTCTCTTTAAAATCAATGACATTACCATAATTGAGTACCCATCCATCAATGTCTTGGGTCATTACTGACTACAAACTAAAATGAATACTGTAACAACAAGAAGACCAAGGCTGGGCATTCAGCAATGTGTGACTCACCTCCTTCCATTTTCTGTAAGGCACAAATTAGGAAGAGGATAGGATATTTTTCACTTGAACAGATGAATGTGACTTCAACACATTCAAGAACTTCAATCAGGTCGATTGATTTACCACGCATCCAGCAGCCCGAACATTTTCTCCCCCCTTCAACATTTTCCCCCTCCATCGGCACACCAGTTATTGGATGTCAACAAGCCAAAGGAGCTGGTCATTGACTTCAGGAAGCATGGTGGAATACTTGCCCCAATCATCATCAAAGATGCTAAAGTTGAAGTAGGTGAGAGCTTCAAGTTCCATGCAGTAAATATTACTAACAATCTGTCGCAGATCATCCACATTGAAGCGACAGTCAAGAAGGCATACTACCTGTAATGCCTCTACTTCCTCAGGAGGTTGTGGAAAATTGGCATATCTCCAATGACTATTACAAGCTTCTACAGATGCACCGCAGAAAACATTCTGATGGATTGCATTACAGTTTGGTTTGGGAACAGCTCTGCCCAAGACCACATGAAATTGCAGATAGTATAGACACAAAATGCTGTAGTAACTCAGTGGGACAGGCATTATATCTGAAGAGAAGGAATGGGTGACGTTGTGGGTCGAGACCCTTGAGATGCTGCCTGTCCTGCTGAGCTCTGTTACCGCAGCAGCATTTTGTGTCTATCGGTTTGGTTTAAACCAGCATCTGCAGTACCGGGCTGTAGGTGGAGGCTGCTGGCACCAGCCTTGTGTTCAAGAAGTTTGGTTTGGGAACAGCTCTGAACTGCAGTATATGCTGGAAGAGGAATAGGTGATGTTGTGGGTCGAGACCCTTGAGATGCTGCCTGTCCTGCACGAAGGTACACAAAAAATGGAGAAACTCAGCGGGTGCAGCAGTATCTATGGAGCGAAGGAAATAGGCGACGTTTCGGGCCGAAACCCTTCTTCAGACTGAAGGAACCCTTCTTCTGCAGTTCCTTCCTACACAGAAATTGCAGGTTATGGATTAGCCCAGCCCATCATACAGACCAGACTCTCCACAATTGACTATATCTACAGTTCACGCTGTCTCAGGAAAGTAGCTAACATAATCAAATACTTCCCTAACCACGGTCATGTCTTCATTTCACCGCTCCCCTCATGCAGAAGTTAGAGGCTTGAAAGCGTGCACCACCCGACTCAGGAACATATTCCCCTCTGTCATCATTCTTTTGAATGGTCCTTCCATAAGCTAAGGTATCGTTTGTTTCACCTCTAACCCATTGTGGACATTTGACTTTATCCCTGGAACTAGTGCACCACAACTATCTGCTCCATCTATTTTATTTGAGTATCGTTTGATTGAATTTATGTATAGTATTATCTGATTTGATTGGATTGCATGCAAAACAAATCTTTTCTCTGTACCTCAGTCCACATGATAGTAAACCTACAACAGCAAATGAACTATTTTCAACACTATTTATAAATGGATGATTGCCACTGAAGCAACACTCATAAAGATTAACACCATCAGACCAGAGCAGCTTGCTTGGTTGTTTGATATCTGATCTACTAAATTACACATTATTTATTTTGTCAATTATGCAGTATCTGTTATCTACATAATGCATCAGTGCATCTTGCTAAGACTCCTTAGATACTATTTTCTAATTTCTAGAATAACATAGACTGTATGTGCAAGGGAACATCAACAGTATGTGCAAGAAAACAGCATTGTTTGTTTGCAGATTTTTCTCCCAGATAAATGCAAAGCTATTAAATAAAAATCTGCACCGCCATTCAATATGAATGGTCTTCCTAACAGAGCTACAAAAATACATTCACAGCAGAAATTCCAGTAATTCAAGAAGGAGAATGAATAATAAAGCTAGTCAGGAGAGAGTAAAATAGTGAACAAAAACAAAGTGCTGGAGGTGCAGTGCAATGGGCCAGGCAGCATCTGTGGAGTGAGATGGATAGATGACATTTTGGGTCCAGACCCTTCTTCAGTCTCTTCAGTAAAGAGAATAAATGCTGGTTGAAGGAATGGATCCAGTGGAGGATGAAGTAGAGGAGAGGTCAATTGCAGAGATACAAGGAGCTGCAGATGCTGGAATATTGAGCAAAACACAAAGTACTGGAGGAACCCAGTGGGTCAGGCAGCATCTCTGAAGGGTATGGGCTTTTTGATATTGCACATTGCGACCCTTCTTTAGATTGCAACGTCGCCTGACCATTTCTCTACCTGACCTGCTGAGTTCCTCCTGCATTTTATGTTTTGCTCATGACTCCGGCATCTACAATCTCTTGAGACTAAGTCGTTGCCTAACTTGATATTGCATTTTCTGTTTCCAGCACCTTATATTTTGTCACTTTCAGGTGAGAAGTTAGTCAACTGACTATTTCCATCTGAAAGAAGGTAATGGAGTCTAAAAAACATGACCACCAGGGTCAAGAATATATTCTTCCCAACAACCATCAGGCTACAAAGAACACTACAAAACTCTAACTGAACTATGAATTTGTCTGCACTAAATACTGTAAACTCCAAATAAGCTCGAGGCTTAGATTTGAGGGTATTATCTTTGCACTATTATTGTTTGTTTGTTTTTTAATATACTGACCATTTTTGTTCCTTATTATGGCTATTACAGAATGTTGTGCTGCTGCATGTAAGAATTTCATTATTCCGTTTCGGGAACACTCTTAAATCTTGACTCTCTTGACACTAGTATTGGTGGAGTAACTCAGCGGGTCAGGCAGCATTTCTGGAGAAAATGAATTGGTGACGTTTCGGGTCGAGACCTTTCCTCAGACAAGTAACTAATGTATTCAAGAGAGAGTTGGATATAGCTCTTAGGGCTAAAGGAATCAAGGGATATGGGGAGGAAGCAGGAACGGGGTACTGATTCTGGATGATCAGCCATGACCATATTGAATGGTGGTGCTGGCTCAAAATGGGTGCTCTGGATGCTTTTAAGAGCCCTATCTAGCTCTCTCTTGAAAGCATCCAGAGCACCCATATTGAATGGTGGTGCTGGCGCCAAGGTCCAAAAATGGCCTACTCTCATGCAGCCATTTTTTCTATTTTGCAAGATAACTAATAACACGAAATTAACTAGAATTATTAAATACACAGTGAAGTTCTTGAAGAACTTATTGGTTTTTTACGTTTTTTAGAAAGACCTCTCTGTTGTGCATGACCAAAATGTTAAAAATATTCTTAAGGCATTCGGAAAGGCCTCTTCGAGTCCTGCACCGTAAAGTTCCATATGATGATGGCTTATGAAGAACATATCAACTGCAACTCTGTAGACAGTGTTGTATCCTGTACATCTGCCTTCTGACTCCATACCCCCTGATCCCTTTAGGAACATCCACAAGGGCTGCACATCTAACTCCATTTCTTAAATATAGCCAGATGAATTTTTTTACAAACTGGCCTCAACTACTTTGTGGTGCCCCCTTTGGCCCTCATGTGTGGCTTAGAGAATTCCAGTAGAACTTCACTAGAATTCTCTGTGTGAAAAATGTTTTAGGCCTCATCTCGGTGCACCGCCATTCAAAGATCATTTCCCCCAGTATCCTGTATCTCCATTAAACTTTGCCACAATGCCCCCTTAAATATCCTGGACTTCCTCACTACATCAGGGAATTCCACAGATTCTTCCTGTGTGCATCTATTTCCCTTTATCCTTAAACTGTGACCCCTTGTTCTGGACTTCCCTGTCATCTAGCCTGTCCCACCCCTTTTGTTATCATACATTAGCTATGAGCATTATGTTTACTGGCCTGGTAAGCTGCTGCAAGTAAGAATGCAATAGTTCCAATGCTAGTGCACTCTTCTTCTTCTTCTTCTTCTTCTATATAGTGTTTTTTGGCGGTTGGCAAACAACTTTTTTGGTGCATTACTGCCACCAACTGGCATGGAGTGTGGATCAAACAACACCATTACATATTCTAATAACCTATATCCTTCCGAACAAATTAGTTACCCTAAGAAAAAGCATCAGGATTTGATAGCACTTATTTGAACTCCCTTGCAAAATATCTACCAAATCAAATTGTACTCCTTCTTTTCTGAACTGCTCACTCATCCGTTCTCTCTCCTCCTCATACCTCTCACAATGTACAATGACATGCTCTATCGTTTCCTCTTGCCCACAGTATGCACATCTGCCTGTATTATGCTTGCCCATTACAAAAAGTGTACTGTTCAGACCAGTATGTCCAAATCTAATTCTTGAAATCACTGTCTCCTCTTCTCTGTTCTTTCCTGCACATCTCATCTCTCCCACTTTCCTCTGGACTCTGTAGAACCACCGTCCTTTCCGCTCTTCCTCCCATTGCTTCTTCTTCTTCTTCTTCTTCTTTGGAGTTTTACGGCAGCCGGCATCCACAATGTTGCATTGCTGCCACCTTCTGGCTTCACTCCACAGTCCTCATGTCTTTACTTTATATCCTTTTAATAAGGCCAGAGGCCCTCAAGAAATTAAACAACAAATTTACTCCTTTTCCTTCCCCTCCATACTCTAGAACTCCCATTGCTTTTGCCATCTTTCCTGCTGGTGCACTCTTGACCCGCACCTGGAATAACGGTGATCCGGCCCGCTGATTGGTTGCTAATGGGAGCCATGGGGGGTGTGATTGGCGGAGGGCGGACAATGTGGTGTGGCGCATGCGCGGGGCGGCGCGGCTCTGACGCATGCGCGGGGCGGCGCGGCGCGACGCGTGATGGCGGACAGAGGGCGGGTGAATGAATTCTCCCGGAGGACGAGGCAGGAAGAAGAAAGGACCGGCCCCAGATCCAGACCCGCCCGAAGGCCCCAGCGACAGGCTCTCGCTCCACAAACGTAACCTCTACTACTTCTCCTACCCGCTGGTCGCTGTCTTCACCTTCCTGCGCTTCCTGGCCTTCCATCTCTGGCTCTTCTTCGCCTACGTCTGCCAGCGCCTGGCCGAGATGGCATCGCGCAAGAGCACCCCCACCGTCAACACCGTGGACCCGGAGCAGATCCGCCAGAGCCACCGCCTGGCCTTCGAGTACATCTCCACCGCCCTCGGCATCGACGAGGACGAGAGAGGTGAGGGAGGGAGTGAGTGACACATTGGCTATTGTTGCTCCAAGGGTTGCAATGGATGTTGGCTATGTGTCCGCTGGGATGCCCACTGCCACTTTAACAATGCTCCAGGTGGACCCACCGACCCACACCCTTCCCCCCCTTTCGGTATAACTGCATTGAATGCAGCACTGTATTTAATATTTAAATGTAAGCGCGAATGTATTGTGCAGAGGTGGCGTTGCAAAAGTCGCAAAACGCTTGAGTAACTCAGCATTGTAATGTTATATACAACGTATGTTGGATTGTAAGGTAGGCCACGGTGTTGGTCTAAGACACTGTTTAATGTATTCTTTGCCATATTTTGATGCATGTATCTCGTATCACTATATCTATTATATTGCAATATACCAAACATCACTTTTTAGATTTTGGTTTTGTGTTGCATAACCTAATGCATGTATTCGGGTAGCTGTGAATACTGGGTAATAGGTGATGCATTGCAGTACTCTTACCTTGTAACATTATATTAAGTAAGAAAACTTTAAATTAATTAAATAACAGTATGTGTACTCCATCAGGTACAATGAGATCAGACTAAAATCTGTTTCCCTTAACAATTGATCCTAGAAAATCAAATTTCTGTTTATCTCAGTGTTGTAAATACAGTGTCCTCCATAATGTTTTGGTCAGTCATGATAGACAATAGGTAGGCCCTTCAGGCACCGCCATAATGTTTGGGCTGATCATCCACAATCAGTACCCCGTTCCTGTCATGCTATCTTTAAATGAAAGTAGTCCACTGCTCTTGAGGCAGAGAATTCCACAACAGAGAATTGTGTTTGCATATCCTCCCTCTTTTTTTTTCAGGGCATAAATGACACGGCATTGTCATGTAAATGAAAGTAGTCATATTTAGTATGTTGTTGCATATCCTGTGCATGCAATGACTGCTTGAAGTCTGCGATTCATGGCCATCACCAGTTTTCTCTGGTGATGCTCTGCTAGGCCTGTATTGCAGCCATCTTTATCTTATGTTTGTTTTTGGGGCTAGTTCCCTTCAGATTTGTCTCCAGTATATACAAGTCATGCTCAATTGAGTTCAGATCAGGTGATTGACTTGGCCACTCAAGAATTGACCATTTTGTAGCTTTGAAAAACTCCTTTGTTCCTTTAGCAGTATGTTTGGGATTATTGTCTTGCTCTAGAATGATTGGCCGGCCAATGCGTTTTGAGGCATTTGTTAGAACTTGAGCAGATAGGATGTATTCAGAATTCATTATGCTACTATCATCAGCAGTTGTATCATCAATGAAGATAGGTGAGCCAGTACCTACAGCAGCCATACATGCCCAGGCCATAACACCTCCATATTTTGCTCTTGCCATCACTCCGATATGTTAATCTTCGACTCATCTCTTCCCAAGACCTTTTTCTAGAACTGTGGTTGCTCTTTTAAGTACTTCTTGGCAAACTAACCTGCCTATCCTGGTTTGTATCTTGCAGCGTACCCTCTAGTATATCTGTTCATGAAGTCTTCTGCGGACAGTGGTCATTGACAAATCCACACCTGACTCCTGAAGAGTATTTCTGATCTGTCGGACAGGTGTTTGGAGTTTATTCTTTATTTTAGGGAGAATTCTGTCATCAGCTGTAGAGGTCTTCCTTGGCCTGCCAGTCCCTTTGTAAGCTCACCAGTGCTCTCTTTCTTCTTTATGATGTTCCAAACAGTTGATTTTGGTAAGCCTAAGGTTTGGCTGATGTCTCTCTCGGCTTTATTCTTGTTTCAGTCTCATAATGGCTTTTTTGACTTTCATTGGCACAACTTTGGTCCTCATGTTGATAAACAGCAATAAAAGTTTCCAAAGGTGATGAAAAGACTGGAGGAAAGAATAGGTGTTGAGAGCTCTCTTATACCTGCACGAAGGAGGCAATTAAACACACCTGAGCAATTACAAACACTTGTGAAGCCATGTGTCCCAAACATTATGGTGCCCTGAAATGGGGGGAAGGGGGGGCTTATGTATAAACACAGCTGTAATTTCTACATGGTGCGACCAAAATGTATAAATATACCCTTTAATAAAATCTGACAATGTGCACTTTAACCACATGTGTTTATTTTCCTATCACAAATCTCAAATTGTGGAGTACTGAGGCAAATAAATAAATGACAGGTCTTTGTCCCAAACATTATGGAGGGCACTGTATTCAATTATTTACCCTGCTTCAACTGTACTGAGGAAAGAGATTCCACTTCACTTGAACACTTAGATCCGTCTGCCCGCCAGAGTTCTTGAAAGTGGTGTCATGGGAGATAGGGTGTCATGAAAGCTTTTACGCACATTGGCTTCATCTGTCAGAGTATTGAGTATAGAAGTTGGGAGGTTATTTGGAGAATAAAACCTATTGGCTGGACCTGTGGGTATGGTTGCTAAAAAAATCAACAATTTGTGTTTACTGCTTGTAAAGGCTTCATAAGATCATGTGATAGGAGCAGAAATATGCCATACGGCCCATTCAATCATGGCTAATCTATCTCTCCCTTCTAACCCCATTCTCCGGCCTTCTCCCCATAACCCCTGGCACCTGTACTAATGAAGAATCTATCTATCTCTGCCTTAAATATATCCATTAATTTGGCCTTCATAGCCTTACTTGGCAAAGAATTCCACAGGTTCACCACCCTCTGACTAAAGAAATCCCTCCTCATCTCCTTCCTAAAAGAACATCCTTTAATTCTGAGGCTGTGACCTCTAATCCTAGACTCTCCCACTAGCGGAAACATCCTCTTCACATCCACTCTATCCAAGCCTTGCACTGTTCTGTACGTTTCAATGAGGTCCCCCCTCATTCTTCTAAACTCCAGCAAGTACCGGCCCAGTGCCGTCAAATGCTCATCATATGTTATATACATTTATATATTTTGGCCTTCATCGGTCAGAGTATTGAGTATAGAAGTTGGGAGGTTATTTGGAGAATCAAACCTGTTTCTAATGGCTGGACCTGTGAGTAGTGGTTGCTGGAAACCCCCCCCCCAGTAATTTGTGTTTACTGCTCCTAAAGGCATCATAAGTGATAGGAGCTGAATTAGGCCATTCGGCCCATCAAGTCTACACCATTCAATCATGGCTGATCTGTATACATTTATTGTATAAATGTATTCCTTTGTTTGAATAGGACAGAAGAAAAAAGCTGTGGAGTGGTACAAAAAGGGAATCGCAGAACTCGAGCATGGGGTTGCAGTCCAGATCTCTGGATCAGGTAAGATCTCAACACAAGAAAACTGCAGATGATGCTAGATGTGATGTGTTGTTCATCCAGGAAGTTGAGTGAGTTTTATATTAACGTTTATTTCAAATAGATTGGTCAATGTATGGACAGAGCTTGTGCATACGTAGAGTGCAGGGCGCTAAAAGGAATGGCGATCTTGGAAATATCCTTGTTCATGAAAATCCTATATGCCATTTGCAGTGCTGGGTGAGAGACAATACCAGACCTTTGAGACACTTCATGCTTAACATGTGGTAGTTGAATTCTGAATATTTGCTGAACTAGATTTTTGAAACTGGGGAATGTAGAAACAAGGAACTGCAAAAGCGGGTTAATGCACAAAAGGGTACAAAGTATTGAAGTAACTCAGCAGGTCAGGCAGCATTTCTGGAACATATGTATAGGTAATGTTTTGGGTTGAGACCCTTCTTCAGACTGATTGTAAGTGGGTGGGGGGGGAAGAAGAAAGCTGGAAGAGGCAGGACCAATCATAGCAGGTGAACATGATGGGTAGAACTTGGTCATAAAGCCGGAGAGCAGCAAAAATCACAGAGGCGGAGCAGTGCGAGAGGTTCTCGTAGAGCTCTCGTCAGAGAGAGGGGAACTTATAAGTAGCCATATCTTGAAGTGAATTTGCAGTAGGTCAGTCAAAATGTGGAACGAGGAACTGCAGATGTTTGTTGACAGTCTGAAGAAGAGTCCTGAGCCGAAAAATCAACCGATTCATGTTCTGCCAGACCCGCTGAGTTACTCCAGCACTTTATGTCTAACTTTAGTGAAATAAAGTGGCTGTCTGGTCTGTCAATAAGTACTGAAGACTCACTTATTTTTCCAACCACCTTTGACATTGCCATCTCCTGGTTTTCCACTGGGCATTATTTGCTTATTCTGCCCCTTTGTTGCTTACAAAGCGTTTTGCAGTCATGCTTTGCATACATTCAAATTCTGAGTATCTCTGTCTTCTCAAAACTGAATTATTCTACTATTGCTTAGGCTACTGTTCATTTATCTTTCAAGTACTTCCTCTCCTTATTGTTTCATTATTTGTCACGAGGCAGCCTGAATCATGATTATTGTTTTAGTTACATTACCTGCTTGATTCATCAAATGATTCTTACAAACTTCTACAAGTGCGCCATAGAAAGCATACTATTGTGTTGCATCACAGCTTGGTTTGGGAACACCTGTGCCCAAGACTGCAAGAATTTACAGTGGTCGATTTAGCCCAGTCCAGACACAGCCAGACTTCGCACCATAGACTCCATCTACGCTTCCAGCTGCCTTGGAAAAGCAGCTAACATAATCAAAGACGTTCCTTCTTGATCATTCTTTCTTTTCCCTGCTCCCGTAAAGCAGAGCTTGAGAACATGCATCACCAGACTCAAGAAGAGCTTCTTCCCCTCTGTTTTCAGGCTTTCGATCAGTCCTTTCTTAAGCTAGAGCACTGCCCAATTCACCTCTACCGCATTGTAGACATTGGACTGTATCTTTGTAACTGGTGTGCTACAATGCTGAGAGTTAAATCTGTTCTCCGCTTCTGCAATTCCCCTTTGCTTCACACAATGAACTAGACTTGATTGTATTTAAGTATCATAAAATCTGATCTGCTGGATAGCATGCTAAACAAATCTTTCTACTATGCATGTAATCATAAAAACATAAACCTTAAGAAATTACCCTGTTGTCAGGCCTTGCTGGTCAAAACCTGATTGCTATAGGTTTCTTTTTGTTACTAAATGTTCAATGACCTCTTGCCTTGCCAGGTGAGCAGGTTGTTCGAGCCAAGCGCCTGCAGAGCAAAATGACAGACAATTTGATCATGGCCAAGGATCGCCTAGAACGGCTAGGTAGGTAGTGTAAATAAAATATGAGAAGTTATGGATATATAGTTGCATGTTTATAATTGGGATTTTTGCATATGAGAGTTTTATTGTGAGTATCTTGCGTTTCTGGTGAGTGTAGAAGATTGAAAGGGTCAAAGGCTTAAGGTAGTTCTATTAATCAACAGGATTGTGGTTTATCAGTGATCTAACTCCATCCAGCCCCTTCCAAATGTGCCTCCTCATCCTGCCCCCTGCCCCAAAAGTCCGAATACATTTTTATTTCATATTTCAAATTTCTGCATCTTCCACATAGACATATTCATGTTCGTAAGTAATAGGAGCAGAATTAGGCCATTCGGCCCATCAAGCCTACTCCACCATTCAATCATGGTTGATCTATCTCTCCATTCTAACCCCATTCTCCTGCCTTCTCCCCATAACCCCTGGGAAATATTACCCAACTTCAACTCTGATAGAATTAGCTCTGATTTTCTTTTAAGGGCCTGTCCCACTTGGGAGACCTAATCTGCGATTTCTGGCGAGTTTGCCCTTGACTCATACTCGCAGCATGGTCGATACGAGGTCTTCGTAACTCTCCTTTGTGCTCGAGAGTGGTCTCCGTGTACTCGAGGCCTCAGCTAGCTTGCGGCGTTTTTTTCAATATGTTAAAAAATGCCCGCGAGTAAAAAAAGGTCGCCATGGAAAAAAATCGATACTTTTTTTACTCGTAGGTTTAGTCGTAGTAGGTCCGCATGTTAGTCGTAGGTAATCGAGGGTAGTTTAAGGTAGTCGTAGGTAGTCTTCATCATAGTCGAAGGGAAGGAGATCGAAGGAAGTCGTCTTCACGCTCCACTATTCGGTGTCCAATTTTCCCGAAGTTAGTCATAGCTAGTCGAAGCTGGTCTTCAACATAGTCGAAGGAGGTCTTCAACATATCATTTTTTCAAACTCTTCTAAACGTGCCAATTAGGTCGCCTAAGTGGGGCAGCCCCTTAAGATCCTAATCCTGGAACCCCCAGCCATAGGCTATACTTCATTTGCGCCGCATCTATCAGTTTGCTTTAATGTTTTGATTAATCAAATCGTCCCATAATCTGAAATTCAGGTAACGTCCACTGAGGTACAGGAGCATTAGCTGCAAAACCAGCAGGATGCTCCTCAGCTTCTTCCCGCAGGCTATAAGACTGATAAACGGACTTTGCCCCCTGCCAAAGTATCGCGCACCAACCACCAACCTGGACACACTGCAGCAGAGCCACTGTCGTGCCGCTGCTGATCGGAATGCCTGTTGATGTTTAGTAGAGAGTAGAGTGTTAATTTGTTCGTGATATATGTATTTTGATTTCTATTTATTTTTTACTGCACACTGAATGGACACTGGTTGAGCAACGTTTTTTTGTTTCCTCTGGGTATGTGAGTACTCAGGAAAATGACAATAAAGATATACAATACAATACAATACAGTAATATTGTGCTACATTCTCTTCATTGCCAATATATTCTTCCTGAATTTTGGTGCATACAGAGGTCGCAGTAATTTAGGTGGGCCTAATCAGAGCTTTGCATTGCTAAGGTAGGATTATGGTTGTGTGAGTTGGTTCAAGAACCCAATGGTCGTAAGAAAGTAGCTGTTCCTGAACCTAGTGGAGTTTGACATCAGGCTGCTGCTATCGGGCAGAAGATAGGTACAGAAGCCTGAAATCCCACATCATCGGTTTCTTCTCTGTAACCCTGAAAATTATTCTCTCTCCTGTTTGATTACCTTATTAAGGACAGATATTAATGTATTTGAAGAAGTCCCTTTGCAGTGTTCGTCTGGATCTTGGTAAATTTGTTTGGTAACACAAGAAATGGCAATCTTGAGCAAAGCACAAAGTGCTGAAGGAAGGAGGATCCTGACCCAAAATGTTGTCTGTCCATACCTTTCACACATGCTGCCTGATCTGCTGAGATCCTCCGGCACTTTCTAAATTTGTTTGTCTTTTAGTTTAGAGATACAGAGTGGAAGCAGGCTCTTCGGTCCACCGAGTCCACACCGACCTGCGATCCCTGCACACTTACACTATCCTACATACACTAGGGGGCAATTTACATTTATACCAAGCCAATTAACCTAACCACCTGTATGTATTTGGTGTGTGGTAGGAGCCCTAAGATCTCAGAGAAACCCACACGGGTCACAGGCAGAATGTACAAACTGCATAAAGGCAAAGACCCATAGTCAGGATCAAACTTGGGTCTTTGGTGCAGTAAGGCAGTAGCTCTAGCTGATTAAAAATATCAGCGATGTTCAAAATCTAATATTTAAACGTTTTTAGGGAAAGTCTCAAATTATTTGTGAATAATTTATACTATTATTGCTCATTCAGTCAATTTTGTGGGGGGGATTTTTGTACTAAATTGAAACTTATAGAATCTCTGAACTTTCTATTATACTATCAGTTTGAGATGCATTTTCAGGTTTGTTTCTTTATGAAGGGGGTGAAGGAAAAAGAGACTGATAGTATCAAAGAAAGATATATGTATGTATGGACAAAGGAAGAAAACATATTAGTGGAGGGTGAGGTGGAGTGTTCTCATGCTGGTGTATTGAGGGGAGAGGTTATGGAATAAAGTGTAAAGTTGATAGAAGTTTGCGCATACTAACACAATAAGATATTCTTTGACCATTGCTATTTGTACTGTTGATTTGTACGCAACTTGCCAGAAATGTAGCCATGTTTTGAGTGACTTCCTTGTACGATAGGCAGCATCTAAAAGTTCACTAATAATTAACCACTGCATATAATGCAAAATATATGTAGATATATTGAATTGACAACCCACATATAGTGGTTCAACCAAATACAACAAAGAAATCACATACGGATTGCAAAATGCATCTTAAGATTTACAAATGAACTTGCGAGCAGATGAGGAGGCTTATCGGTCCTTTCTGCCTTCTCTTCATGGAATAGCATCAACTGTGCTCAGATTATAACCTTTCTGCAAACCTGTCTTGCCTCTGGCAGGTCTGTCTACTCATGGTAACCTTTTATCCCCTTGTTAAAAATCAATCTATCTCTGTGTTAAGAATAACTCAAAGCTCCACCATAATTTGAGGGAGAGTTCCAGCGTTTAAAAAATTAATTGCCTCATCTTTATCTTTCATGGCTAACCCCTTATTTTTAAAGAACGAGAGTGGACATCCTCTACACATCCCTCCCCTCGGATTCTTGTACATCTCAGTTAGGCTGCCTTTTACTTTTCTAAACACCCACAGATACTACTCTAATCTGTCTATGGCCAACTGTCTATTAGCCTTGTAAACCATCTTGGAATTGCTTCCAGATATTAACAACCCCCTGGATAGAAACCAGCACAGTACACAGTACTCCTGATGGGATTTCACCAATTCTTGATATTATTGGAGCAAATCCTTGCTGCTATTGTATTCTGTCCCTATTGAAATAAATCATAACAATAACATTGTTATGTTTCCTAAATAATCATCACACCTACATATTGCCTTTTGCTTGTCAGGGACATCACCAAATCCCTCTGTATTATCAGAGCTCTGCATTCTGTAGCCATTTTTATTATCTTGCATTATTTAGCAGCTCTTTGACTACCTGGCATGTATATTCTGTTATGGTTTCCATGTGTCCTCTTCAGCTCTTATCACAGCCTTTTTGCATAGAAACATAGAAAATAGGTGCAGGAGGAGGCCATTCGGCCCTTCGAGCCATTGTGATCATTTGCCAGCTGTCAAGCACCTACTTATGCTAATTCCATTTGTGGGCTGAGTGTTGGACACCTTCTGTGCCAGCCTCAGGGGTGCAGTGCTGCCGGAGCTCAACCCTATCCACTTCCACATAGCAGAAAAGCTCCATCCTAGACAATACCCTCATCTTTATCTTTCATGGATAACCCTTTATCTTCTGCAGTGATTAATGCACAAAAAAGCTACAATTATTAAACGGGCTTGTATGTTCTCCCATTCTTTGAGTCTCTTTAATACACAAATCAGAAAGGAAAGTGGTTTCTTCAACTTGATTATCTCCTGTTTTATACAATATTAAAAGTATAATGTTAATCTACTTTGGAAGCCCTAGATTCTAAGTTATACAACACATTAGCGTGTGTATATTTTGAATTATTAACATGAATACAAATAAATGCAATGTCACTAGAACGTTAATGAGAACTGTTATACTGTTGTAAAATTATTAATATCTGCATCATTCTGCTTTTGCTGCGATACTTTATGGACAAAATTCAATGTGATGTTATACAACTTTCTTGCGTCAATTCTGATAATATAACTGCTGTAACGGGATTGTCATTTCTGTGCCACACACATTTGTTATAATGGCATTTAATTGACAAACCTATTTATGAAAATAGTCTCTTCTTTTGTTTAACAATATGTTCACGACTAATTTATTGGTCTTTTGTAATCCTGTAGTTAATTTTTAAGCAATCAACTTAAAGATTTTCAACCCTCAATGTATAGTCCTATCCATTTTACAAAAATTAACTACATTTGCCAACACTGAAATCTATGTTTTTATTTGTGTACAGGATGTGGTTAACATGGTGAGGTCAGCATTTATTTCCCTTGGAAAAGATGCTGGTGTGCCATTGGCTTTAACTGCTTTTATCCTTCTAGTGAAGAACCTCCCAAAAGTGCTCTTGGGCAGAGAGTTCCAGGAAACGGTCACCAAATGAATCCATGCAATAATTGCAATTGAGACAGTGACACCAATCCCATTAATCAAAATGAGCATTTAGGGATGCAGCATGGAAACAGCCCTTCGGCCTGCCAAGTCCTTGCCGACCATTGATCACCCGTTCACAATAGTTTAAGGTTATCCCACTCCCTGCACTCTTGGGGCAATTTAGATGCCAATTAACCTACAAAACTGCACGCCTTCGGGTGTGGGAGTAAACTGGAGCACCCCCGGAGGAAACCCACACAGTCACTGGGAGAACATGCAAACTCCACACAGACAGCACCCAAGTTTAGGATTGAAACAGTGTCTCTGGTGCTGTGAGGCAACAGCTCTACCAGCTGTGCCACCATGCGGCTTATTGTTATAGTTGTTTAATTGTCTTATGGAACAATGAAGTTCTTAATTGCTGTAGCTTTACAGGCACATTCCATGCTACTGTACAACAAACAAACTTACAATAAATGATCAGTTATTCTAGGTAAACCAGACCTTGATAGTGCAAGGCGATGTCAATAGTCAATGTAAGCAGTGCAGCCTTGGTGGAAAGTCTATAGAAGATCGGTGCTGAGCTAGGGTTGTGTATAGGCTTGTGCAAGTGGTTCAAGAACCTGATGGTGGATGGGAAGAAGCTATTCTTGAGTCCTCGGGTTTCTATGCCACCATCTTGCTGGCAGTAGTGAAGTGGGAATGTGGCCAGTGTGTTGTGAATCTTTTATGAGTTACCGTGCTTCCTGCAGATGCCTTCGATGGTGGAGAGGTCAATGTCACTGGTGAACCAGGCAATGTCCATCGTTCCCAAGCATTCGCATTACTGAACCAGGCTGTGATGCAACTAGCCGGTATGCTTTACACCATCCACCCGTAGAAGTTCGATAGTATTTGGTAACATTTGGGGCGGCACAGTTGTGCAGCGGTCAAGACCCGGATTCAATCCAGACTACAGGTGCTGTCTGTATGGAGTTTGTACGTTCTCCCTGTGACCTTGTGGGTTTTCTCCGGGTGCTCTGGTTTCCTCCCACATTCCAAAGATGTACAGGTTTGTAGGATAATTAGCTTTGGTAAGAATTGTAAATTGTCCCTATGGTGTAGCTTAGTGTGTGTACACATGATGATCGCTGGTCTTGGGCTTAAGGGCCTGTGTCCGCGCTGTATCTCTCAACTAAAACAATAAATCAACCAAACATGTCAAATAGTTTCAAACTCCGGAGGAAGTAGTAGTGTTAGTGAGCTTTCTTTGTAATTGCGTCAATGTACTGGGTTGAGGATAGATCATCAGAGATGTGTACAACCAAGAACCTGAAAGTGTTGGCTCTGCTGTCCCATCAGTGAAGTTAGGCAAATTAATTATTGGCTTCTCCTTCCCAAAGTCAACTATCAGCTTCTTGGTCCTTCTAATGTTGACAGCAAGATTGCCCTGTCACCACTCAAGCTCTTCTATTATATAAGCATTGTACATTTAATGAAATATATGAAATATATGAAATAGATCTTAGTCACAAACAACATAGTAGAGAATCTATACTGCAGAGACTTTTTGTGTGTCATTCAGTGTTTCAAGCAGTCTGAAGAACCATTGAAATTTGTGTTCTTTATACATTGTAGCTTTCCTTAATTATAGGTTCATGTCACATAAAACCTTAAACCTGTTCTTGATTTGTTTGGAAGGGTTATTTGTGGAAGCAATGTCATTGTTTACTTCTGTAAAATGATTCCTGTATGTTCATCTACTCGTGAAGGTAATTTGTAAGTTTTATTAATCATCATCCTATAATTGAGAAACCACCTGCCTATTATCTATTACCATGGCATTCAAAGTCTTACAAATTCATGAGTGACAAACGTTTTTAGTCTGTTTCCTCAGCAGACAGTACTCATAGTACAGAAAACAAACGTGACCTTTGCTTCGGGTGACAGTTTACTTTAGTTTATCGTTGCCACGTCTACCAAGGTAGAGTGAAATGCTTTTGTTTGTGTGCTATCCAGTCAAAGAAAAAACTACAAGAATACAATCAAGCTGTCCACAGTGTGCAGCTAAAGGGTACAACATTTAGTGTATGAAACAACATTAAGGTCTGATTAAAATCTGATTAAAGATAGTTCAAAGGTCTCCATTCTGTGGAACTTGGAAATCCATTTTGTTTCACAATTTTTAACTCCCGGCAAAAAAACCGCGCCTGTGTCGAAGACGCACCCCCAATTTAAGTTGCTAAATTTTGAGAAAAAGATGGCAGGACAGGATCAAGGGTTTGCTTTAGTCCAGGGGTCGGCAACATCGCCTGCGTGCCCCGGGACTGGCTGCAGTTCGCAGATCCCTCGCATGCCCCGGGACTGGCTGCTGTTCCCAAGTCGCCTGCGAGCCCTGGACTGGCTGTAGCACCCAGCTCTACTGCCCGGGAGCTGTAGCGCCCACCTCTCCTGCCCCGGGACTAGAGAGAGAGAGAGAGAGCCCGGGACAGAGAAGCCAGCCTTCCGCCCAGTAGCTACCTGCCACCCATCAACCACCACCTACACCGGTTGCGCCTGTGCCGAAGGACACCGTGGCTGGCTGGCGGACCGCAGAAGGCGCTGAGGTGCCGGCTGCATTTTGGGAACTAGGCGTGGCCTCATTATGGTCGCAGCAAAACTTTCAACATGAATGAAGCCGCCATGGAGAGTAGCGAGAATTCTCATGCCGCAGGTTAGTCACCAGGAGGTCCTAGTGGGTTGCCAGGATGTCGAAGGTTGTCGTAAGTTGTAGCTGGTGCTGACCGGTGAATTTCATTGACTCGTTGGGGAAAAAAACATAAGTAGTGGTTATCAGAACCAAGGATAACCGACCGGTAATGTTAATGTCCGCCGAGCTTCACAGCCGTGTATATCTGGCTGCTTAAAAGTTGTCTCCACTACGTCTCTTCTCCCCCCCCCCCCCCCCCCCTCCCCTCACTCAGACAGCGCTCCCCCTGCTTGCCCTGTTCCCCACTTGCATAACGGACTGGTGAAGGAAGCAATGTGTGTGTTCCACTCTGACAGTCCCCGTTCCAGTCGCCTGAAAAATCGCCTAAGTGGGACAGGCCCATAAGACTGTAGATGTAGAATGTAAATGGAAATTAATTTTAAAAAGTCTGGCTGCTGTCTCGGCTCATCTCTGCTTAAATACTCACTGCAGCAAAAGGTGCTTAACAGAAGGGGAAGTAAACAAAGTGAGAATTATGGGAGAATGTCCGTTTAGTAAAGGGAGTATTGATCTGCGGGTCAAAATTGTGGAATTAATTGTGGTATGGTGCGTGTACCTTTTAGCTAAAGTTGCATTTTTCACCAGTGTATTCTGCAACTAGGAATTTCCCAGTAAAGATGCAGCACTGCTTGTTGCTCCCCTAACCGTTAAACCAATGTTTATCTGATCTTTCAGCACCGGATTAGTCCACAAAACTGAAACTGTTGTGGCAAATGGAATCCCCGGTAACAGAAATATTCAATAACGGGGTTTAGATGTCTCAATCTGTCAGAATGGCCGTAGTTTGAATGTTTATGGATGTCTCATTCACATTCTGAAACTATTAATTATTCATCCTTTTACATGTTAAATGAAACTAAAGTAGTTAACTGTAAAAAAAACAGTTAAATATTGAATTTAAGTTAATTTGGTTATTCAAACAGTGCATTATCTGCAGACACAAGGAAGTGCAAATGCTGGTTTACAAAAAAGTCTACGTGCTGGAGTTAAACCCCGTCTCGCGGTGCAAGTCCACCCACGAGTGATCCCGAATTTAAAACAAATCACTCGTGGTAATCACATAGAATTAACGTCGGAACTCGTAACGCTAACGGCAGGTACTCGGGGAAACTTGTTAACTCGTTTGAAAATCTTTCAACATGATGAAAGATTTCCACGAGTCAAATTTACTCTTGAAGTAAACATTGTAAACATTTAAACTCGTTGTAAGAACGTAGTAGCCCGTGAGTTTACCGTAGTGACTCATGAGTCTACCGTGGGTACTCTTTAACTCAGCGGGACAGGCAGCATCTCTGGAGAGAAGGAATGGGTGACGGGATGACATTTCCAAATTCAGCTGCGTCTTTGTGTTACTCCACGGAACTGCCACGGATACAAATAATGTCATACACAAGAAAGGGCAGATGCTGGTTGACAAAAAAGTGAACACACAGTGCTGGAGTAACACAAAGACGCAGCAGAATTTTGGAAACATCATCCTGTCACCCATTCCTTCTCTCCAGAGATGCTGCTACGTTAATTCTACGTGATTACCACAAGTTTGATTTGTTGTAAACTCGGGATCACTCGTGGGTGGACTCGCACCGTGAGACAGGGCCGTTACTCAATGGGTCAAGCAGCATCTCTGGAGAACGTGTATAGATGTCATTTTGGATCTGGACCATCTTCAGACTGATTGTAGGAGGGAATTGAGGTGGGGGTGGGACAAAGCCTGGCAAATGATAGATGGATTTGAGTAACAGATGCGTGTACATGGCCAGAGATATGAAGAAGACAAAAAGCTGAGAGATAAGGAGAGCAAAATGTGAAGTCAGGAAGAAATACAGGGGCTTGAGGGAAAGAGTTGTAGCTGGTTTGTTATTTAAAATTGGAGAATTCAATGTTCATACTGTTGGGTGGTAAGCTTCCCAAGCAGAATATGAGGTGCCGTTTCTTCGTGGCCTCACTGGCAGTAGAGAAGGCCCAGAATGGAAAGGTCGGTAGGGGAATAATTCTCCTGCCTCCTTCCCATAACCCCGACACTCTTATGGGAAAGATATGGAGGCTTTGGAGAGGGTACAGAGGAGGTTTGGAATATTGCCTGGATTCGAGGGAGAGGTTGGATAGACTTGGATTGGTTTCTCTAGAATGTCTGAGGTTGAGGGGGGATTTGATAGAAGTATGTAAAATTATGAGAGACATAGATAGAGTAGACGGGGATGCATCAACTGTGAAGAGTGATTAAACCCTTTGATTTTCTTAACCCTGAATCTTGGATTAAAAAATCATTCTGGGGCAGGGGCTGAGATTTTGGTGTTCTTTGGGTGGTGGTGAGAACACCAGTGATTTGAAAATAAAAATGTTTGAGGTTTTCTTTTTCCTGCTCTTCGATTGTTTCCTAACTTTCTTCCTATCTCAGCCTTGGGATCACTACATTGCAATCACAAGTGACCCCCATGTTATGTGGGAATGGAGGAGTTGCGTTCCTAGAAAATGGCCCGTGTAGCAGGTTTCGGCATTGTGAAGCTTTGTCATCTCAGCGTATGTCAAGAAATGAGAGTTTGGAAAAGAAACGCTTATTATTTTGTACTGGGTTTTGAATTCGGTAAATTAATTTTCATTACCCAAGTGGCTATCAAACAGATGTTGCCTGTAATGGAGCCACTGCCTCAATGCCTGAGATCCAGGTTCAGTCTTGATCTCGTACTGACTGAGTGGAGTTTGCACATCCTTTCTCTAACCATTTGGGCTTTTAGTTTCCTCCCGCATCCCAAAGCTGTGTGGGTTGCTGAGTAATTGCCCTCTTTCACTTGCCCCGGGTGTGTAGGTGAATGATAATATGTGGAGGGAATGAAAAAATTGTGTTCATGTAGGATTAGTGTAATGATGAAGTTTATCAGGGTTTAGGATCAGTGTTTGATTGGTGTTGGTGTGGAATCAGTGGGTCAAAAGGCTTGTTTTTGTTTTATTTTGCTGGGTCTCTTAGTTTACAAGAATAAATATACTTTCAAAGTCAAAACAGAATTTATCAGCGACTGATTCTTCTGCACCCATTTCCCAGTCAACACTCAATTTAAATCCTTTGCAAATCCTTAATAAAGACATTTTGAAAACAAAACAATAAAGGCTTCCTTTTTGCTATCTTTAATCTGATTTTGTGAGTATCAGTCTAAAGGTATTTTAATGTAGTAGAAAATCTGCACTTTTCAGTGTTGCACAACCTATGACTAATTTACTCAGTTTGTTGTTTTCTCTTTTTCTTATTTCTGCCCTCGCTGTGTTGTATAGAGCAGATGCTAGCTTGCACAAAGACTTCCAAGCCTGAGAGAGAGATGTGTAGAAACAACCCAACCCTACCATGTCCAAGTACATGGATCCAGTCAGGTGGGTATATCAATTTGTCGACAATGGTTTTATTTGGAGGTTAAAAAAGGTTAGAATACCAAATACCAGAAATATGCAGCAAGTCAGGTCGCATCTGTGGGAAGAGAAACAAAGTAATTCCTTTTTGGTAGAAGACCCTGTCAGAACTGGGAGAGAGAAAATAAGCTTGTTACGCTGCAGGGATGATGGTCACCTCGATTGAATCCTATCCAACACACCTCACCATCCTCCACTCGAAGCACAAGCTTTGTTTTTCTCTCCTCGTTTCTGATGTAACCAAAGTGAATCCTTGTTCACTGACTATCCTGATGTTCTAAAGGAGGCTCCCGACCTGAAACGTCACTATCCATGTTCTCCAAAGATACCACCTGACCTGCTGAGTTACTCTAACACTTTGGGCTTTTTTTTTTTGTAAACCAGCATCTGCAGTTACTTCTGTCTCAAGCTAATGTCATGCTTGAAGTGCATGTCAGTGAGTGCACTGAGATGGCCAGTAGCCCATGTGTGCTCCAGTTACCTGTGGTTCAGGTTGTGAAAATAGGACAGTGAATTGAAACCTGGTTAACGTGTTATTTGATATTCTTCTTGGGTCACGATCTTGACCTCAAGATCAAGGATGACTTGTGTTTGCTAAAGTTTTGCGGGTTCTGATATGCCTAAAGAAGCCAATGTGGAAACGGCAGGGTCTTTTATAGATGGTGTCTAATGTGGAGGGTGGGTAACTTGTGTGGCGTTTGTGTTACTTTCACCATTTATGTAGGGTTTCCGTGTGCTTGCAATATGTGACTGAAGATTTCAGTGTCATCCCGAATGCTGTTACTCTTTGAGCAGTCAAGGGCTAGGGTTTCAGATGTTCAGAGCACTTCATTGTATTGGGCTTTCTGTCTGATAATCTCTTTTGGCAGAGCTTGGAAATGAGCATCAGTTTGGGGAATCTGGTTTTGAATGCATGAGGGATGTGGCCTTCCCAACATGACCAACTGCTCAACACTGGGGACTTTGACCTGAGACGGGACACTGATATTGGCTAGATGAAAGGGATAGATGGAGTGGATATGGAGAAGATGTTTCCAGTAGTATGAGAGTCTAGGACCAGAGGGCAGACTCAGCGTGAACAGATGTACCTTTAGAAATGAAGATGAGGTATTTATTTAGCCAGAAGATGGTAAATCTGTGTAATTCTTTGCAGTGGAGGCAGTCATTAGGTATTTAAAAAAATGGAGGTTGATAGGTTCTTGATTCGTAAGGGAGTCAAAGGTTATGGGTAGAAGGCAGGAGAATGTGGTTGAGGGGGAAAAATAGATCAGCCATTATCAAGTGGTTGAGCTGACTAAGGGTCATAGACGATGGGACGAATGGCCTAATTCTGTTCTTGTGTCTTATGGTCTTATCCTTTCAGTGAATTTGCAGGATTTTGCAACAATGACGTTTTTCCAGTACCTTGAACTGCCTGCTTATGGTTGTTTAGCTTCATAGTCTGCTACTTGGTAGACCATGAGCTTTGTGCCAGGTATGAAGTCTAGATCATAGGCTGTGCTTGTGCATTGACGGCGATGGGAATCATCAATAGCTGCCTTGAGTAGAGGTAGCTTTCATGATATGGGAAGTAGTGCACGTTTTTCAAGGTCTTGGGTGAACCTTAATTGTCGGAGGGTACAGTGATACAGAAGAGGCTTATTGGTGTCGCAGATACAGAACCGGGCCATTCCTTTCCTGTGCTTTGGTGAATGCGTTGACCTTGTCCTTCAAGCATGTGCAAAAATATGCATTGTCTGCATACTGCAACAACTAGTGAGGCTCAGGTTCAAGTTTCAAGTTTACATTTATTGTCACATGCAATTGGTGCAGTGAAATTTGGGGTGCCATACAGAAGTAGTGTTACTATATTTTGAGATTTAAAAAATCAAGTCTGCAATTTATCCCATCAGATAAAGCATAAAAAGAAGTTTAATTTGACACCTAATTTACTTTCATATCTTCAGTATTAAAAAAGTTATGGCCATTTTCATACTCGGAAATTAGCAATTAGAAAAGTTCCCTATTGCTTTTCCATTGACTTAACACAAAAGCTGTGATCAAGGACAGTCAAAAGCCCATAACTTTCTTAAAAATTAAGAGAACTGAAATAAATGTTCAGTTATTGTAGGTTGAAGCATTCTGAAACAAATATGAAACAATCTTACTTGGATGACCTGAAATTAAAGCATTTAATTAGTCACCTAATTGTAGCTAATTACAAAATTCAATTACTAGATCTAAACATCTATCCATTTCTTAACAAAAGTTTAACATTTTTAAATGGCCTAATGCCCCTGTCCCACTTAGGAAACCTGAACGGAAACCTCTGGAGACTTTGCGCCCCACCCAAGGTTTCCGTGCGGTTCCTGGAGGTTGCAGGTAGTGGAAGCAGGTAGGGAGACTGACAAAAACCTCCGGGAACCGCACGGAAACCTTGGGTGGGGCGCAAAGTCTCCAGAGGTTTCCGTTCAGGTTTCCTAAGTGGGACAGGGGCATTAGTGTCCAAATAACATTCACACAAGAACTCACAATAAAACATGATTTTTTAATCTGATTATCATGAATTTATAGGCCTAATGGAAGGAATTTAGTGTTTAATTCCCGTAAATTAATGGCCATTTAAATCATGCGAGTGAGATTTTGTGGAAAGCAATCGATTGGAACGTTGCGGTTGCGGTGAATTTAAACCCCATATCGGCAGGGAAAACACTGCCGGTTCGTATAGCTCCTAAATCACCTTTTCGCAACGTAAAATTTGGATTAAGGTAAGCCTAAGAAGCACGTTTATATGTAAAATAAACGGGTTACCTTTAGCTGTCCCGTACGTGAAATCCGACCCCGTTGTCGGCGTTGACGGCATTAGAAGCGGATTTTTATTTTACTCCAGCGCTAAAATTGTCTCTCGATTTAAAACTTAAAAAAAAAATTCACAGAACGGCAGTCTGAACGATTCATCAGCATTAGCAAACAGCCCGAGAAGATATATATCGGACAGGCAGGAGAAAACCCAAATTTTAACCCCCCCCCTCCTCAAAGGCGCCAAAGTCACACACACGGCCAGTGGCAGAACTGCAGCGCCGCTGAAGGTAAGTTTTGTAACATACCTACATACAGCCATACGAATAAAAAGGAACACAACACACGATAGAATTTAACACAGACATCCCCACACGGCAGAATCAATGTTTCCCACTGTGATGGGAAGGCAATAAAGTCCAGCCATCTTCCTCCTTGTTCACTCGTGGTCGGGGGCCCCGATGTTTCAGGCCCTCTCGCCGGGATGATCGAAACTCCGATGTCGGAACGGAGAACACTCTCAGCGGTTTGGAGTTCCGAATCGGCCACTTCCTACCGGAGACTGCGGCTCCCGAAGTCCACAGGCTGTGCGGGGCGGAGATTCACACTGGCGCCTCAGCAAAGGGACCACCAGGACTCCGCGGTGTTGGTCAGCGCCGCCTGCAGCTGGAAGCTCCGCACCACAGCTCCACGATGTTGAAGCAGCAGGCCCAACACTGGAGCATCAACAAGCGATCCCCAGTAAGGCACCGCCCGCTCTGCTCTGTGATGTTAATTCAGTGCTGCCGCTGCTGAAGCTTTGGCCGGTCCCCGGCAGGAAAGGCCACGCCAATCCAGTTGGTAGGCCGCGAGGAGGGGGTGCAGATGCGACTCGGAGAATAGTCGCACCCTCGCCAGGAAGGGATTGAGAAATGGTTCCCCTTTACCGTGCACCCCTCCCCCACATAAAAATACTTAGAAAACCTCCTAAACATACTTTTAAACGGACTAAAAATAACAAAAAGATGAAAAAAAAGACACTGTAGGCTGAGGTGGCTTTCAAACAGTGCCCCCTCCCGTGAGCTTGAATTTGGAGTATGGTTGCCCTAGAATTGTTTTCCATCAGTTCTGAAAATTGGCTTTATTTGAACAGGAAGTGACTTGGAGAATGAGGATGTACAGTGCCCTCCATAATATTTGGGGCAAAGACCAATCATTTATTTATTTAACTCTGTACTCCACAATTTGAGATTTGTAATAGAAGAAAATCACATGTGGTCAAAGTGCACATTGTCAGATTTTAATAAAGACCATTTTTATACATTTTGGTTTCACCATGTAGAAATTACAATGTCAAAGTCAAATTTATTCATTACATGCACCAACTAAGGTATAGTGAAGTGAATTTGCCATGCAGCGATACAGTTGAAAAAAAGAACACCATACACAATAGAATCCAACATAAACAGCCACCACAACATTCTTCACTTTGGTGGAATGCAACAAAGTTCAGTCAATCCTCCTTTGTTCATCTGTGGTCGGGGCTATAAACCCTCCCTGGTCGTCGCTAACAGCAGTGTTTATACATGGTCCTCCCATTTCACGGCACCATAATGTTTGGGACACAGCAATGTCATGTAAATGAAAGCAGACATGCTTAGTATTTTGTTGCATATCTTTAGCTTATGCTTGTTTTGGGAGCTAGTCCAATTTTCTCTTCTGCATATAGAAAAGCATGCTCAATTGGGTTCAGATTGGGTGATTGACATGGCCGCTTAAGAATTGACCATTTTTTAGCGTTGAAAAACTCCTTTGTTGCTTTAGCAGTATGTTTGGGATTGTTTTGCATTAGAATGAACTGCCGGCCAATGCGTTTTGAGGCATTTGTTTGAACTTGAGCAGATAGTACGTGTCTACACACTTCAGAATTCATTATGCTACTACCATCAGCAGTTGTATCATCAATGAAGATAAGTGAGCCAGTACCTTCAGCAGCCATACATGCCAGGCAATAACACAGTGTTTCACAGATGAGATGGTATGTTTGGATCTTGGGCAGTTCCTTCTCGCCTCCATACTTTGCTCTTGCCATCACTCTGATATGTTAATCTCCGTCTCATCTGTCCACAACTCCTTTTTCCAGAACTGTGGTGGCTCATTTAAGTACTTCTTGGCAAACTATAACCTGACCTAATTTTGTGGCTAATCATTGGTTTGCATCTTGCAGTGTAGCCTCTGTATTTCTGTTCATGAAGTCTTCTGCAGACAGTTGTCATTGACAAATCCACACCTGCCTCCTTAAGAGTGTTTCTGATCTATCGAACAGGTGCTTGGGGATTTTTCTTTATTTTAGAGAGAATTTTTCTGTCATCAGCTGTGGATGTCTTCCTTGGCCTGCCAGTCCCTTTGTGATTAGTAAGCTCACCAGTGCTCTCTTTCTTCTTAATGATGTTCCAAACAGTTGTGTTTGGTAAGCCTAAGATTTGGCTGATGTCTCTAACAGTTTTATTCTTGTTTCCGTCTCATAATGGCTTCTTTGACTTTCATTGGCACCACTTTGGTCCTCGTGTTGATAAACAGCAATAAAAGTTTCCAAAGGTGATGGAAAGACTGGAGGCAAGACTAGGTGCTGAGGGCTCTCTTATACCTGCATTAATGAGGCATTTAAACACCTGAGCAATTACAAACACCTGTGAAGTCCCAAACATTATGGTGCCCTGAAATGGGGGAACTATGTATAAACACAGCTGTCATTTCTACATGGTGAAACCAAAATGTATAACAATACTGTTTAATAAAAGCTGATAATATGCACTTTAATTACATGTGACTTTTTTCTATTACAAATCTCAAGTTGTGGAGTACAGAGGCAAATAAATAAATGAAGGGTCTTTGGCCCAAACATTATGGAGGGACTATATAATCTTTCCGCTGACTGGTTAGCACGCAACAAAAGCTTTTAACTGTACCTCAGTACAACGTGGCAATAGTTTAAACTAAATGTTGTGGTGTGAAAGATTGAAGAAAATGTTGAGGCAATGATGCAGCCTTGTTTGATACCAGTCTTCACTGATCAACGTGAATCTTGGTTTGCATGCCGTCATGGAACAAATACAAGATGAGGTTGAGTTTCTGCAGGCAACTGAATTTAAGAAAGGTGTTCTAAAGTTTCTCTCGATTGATGGAATCCATGTCTTTAGTACAGTTGGAAAAGGCCATGTATAGTGGCTAGTGCTACCCCCTGCACTATTCTTGGAGCTGTTATGTGAAGATTGCATCCATTGTATCTCTTGGTCACTGGTTCCCAACTTCCAGCTGCAGCCCAAAATTAGGCAACGAAGGATAGAAACTGGGCCTTTTGGGGGGGGGGGGGGGGGTGGGCCCCAACATGAAATATTCTGCCGAAAGTTGTTAATGGTTGACGTGCGGTCTTAGAAGCTGTTGTGCTTGTTTCAGCATACAAGCAACTTAACTGATCCCATCCAGATTCTTTGTTCAATCTGTGGACAGAATTTCTTTCCCCTGGAAACATTTTAGCTGGGGTAGGACCCATAATTGCATATTTGCTCCTTGTTATTTTTCAGCAAAATAATTTACATTTTATTTCATGCTTTTTGTTTTCAATTATTTGATTTTTTAATATTTTATGCTTTCAATTTTGTGACTAATAAGCTGCAAAGTCAAAACGTTTTGCATATAATTTTGACAAGGTTTGTGTCATAAGTCCAGTCTGAAGAAGGGTCTCGGCCCAAAATGTCACCCATTCCTTCTCTCCAGAGATGCCGCCTGCTTATCAATGTGCAAGTTTGTTCTGGATGTTCCTTATGTTTAATCATTGTTTAAAAGAAATATGGCAACAAAGTTTGTGTCAATCTGTTTTTATTGAGGCAGTCAGAGAAAATTCCCTTTTATTTGAACAATCCATGGGATTTTTATTATATCCACCTGAGTTTGTAGGTGAGCTACCTCTGACGTACCAGCAACTTAACATCTGACCTTTATTATTCTTCTTCGCATTTACTTCCTGGATTTGATGTCCATTGGTTGTTTTTTTTTAAAAATCTGATCATGCAAGTCATCATTCTAAACAAAGATCATTTCTGCCTGCCAATGATGATCCACTAAAAGATGTTAGGGTGACCAGTGTCTCATCCAACACTACTAAAAACGGGATCAAAAGTTTATTTTATCTGTTCTCGTCGGTGTGGGATCTCATCTGTCATAGTTATCCTGCATAACAGCATTCATTGTGCTTAAGTGCTTTGAGCAGTCATGAGGGGTTGCAGCGTATAATGTGACCTTTCATGAGATTATTTCCAAAGGCTTGCGTTTTCCACAGTGCAAAGTATTTTTTGTTATTCTATAACCGTCGCTGATTAAGCCAACATTCGCTGTCCTTTCCTAAATACCTCTGAACAGCGTGGCTTGTTTGTCCATTTCTGAGGACAATTAGTTAATGTGCTAAATCTTGGATTACACCTTGGCCAGACAGGACATGAACAGCATACGTCCTGTCCTGATGGACCCTAGTGTGGTGTTTCATGGTCAGCATTACTCGTTGCTTTTTATAATTGTAGATTTAATTAACCTGCATTTAAATTCCACAGGTATAACAATGGATCAGTACTCCCAACCATTTGGTCCAAGATCAGCAGCTTAACTAATTTTCCAAACATTTTCCATCATGGATTGTTAACTGTGCATCAAAGATTGTGAGTTTGAACCACATTGGAGATTTGAGCTCAAAATCTAGCCTTCTACTTCAGTGAAACCGAGATGCATGTGAAAAGGCATTAAATTTATGTCTGCCCTATTGGGTGGATTAAAAAAACAATTTAGTCAATATTTACCCTGCAATCGAAGCATGAGAACAGTTTAACTCGTTATTTAGTTTCTTGGTCCTCCAAAATATTCCAAATGGAATTTAAACTGTCATTAGATGTCATTAATGGAGCTAACTGTGCACTAAATACATCCGATATTACAGAAGTGACAACACATAAACTGCACTACTAATCCAGTTAATCTTGAAGTTGTGAAAGTTTCATTATAACTTCAATCTTAGAGTCGTAGAGTCGTATCACACAGAAACAGGCCCTTTCAACCAATGTCCATGCTGATCAAGATGCCCCATCTAAGCTAATTCCATTTCACTGTTTGGGTGTCACTGTTTTTAATTGAAAGAAGAAATATGTTCCCATCTTTGTCTATTGCCACATCAATCAATGAATGTATGTTCATACAGAGCTCTGCTGGAGGCATTCTAACCAAATAGTACATACAACTTTGCAAAGTATCTCATGGTACTTCATGAGTGATTGCATTTCAAAAATTACCACTAGATATTGGGGTCCTAACCATGAGTTTGATCAAAGAATAAAGTTTCAAGCAGTTTCTTGGAGAAAAGAGGGGTATCAATTTATTGCAAGGTATCAAGATATGATTATCTGTGGAGTGGTTAAATTTGTGGATAATGAAGAGGTCAGAATTAGAGATGTTCAGAATCTTGGAGGGCTGTGGAACTAGGAGAAGAGATGATCACAGAAATTAAAAACCAGGGTGAGAATTTTAAAGTCGTCTTAATCAAATCGTCAGGCTGATGGGTGAGCAACACTTGGTGTGTTTGGACATGGAAAAGGGGTTTTGGAGCATTGTTTAGTGTGTTCCTGGCTATGTGGTCTGTTCTTATGACACCGGTTCTGTTTTGACTGTAGAAAGTGGAGCCATTCCAAAGAAAAAGGATCCTTTGATGCACACGAGCAATTCTCTCCCTCGTTCGAAGTGCACAGCAAAAACCTCTTCACCAGGACAGGGTGGTCATCACAGGGCCCAGAGCTGCAGTGGAATCTCCAATGTCGCTGGGACATCGCGAGCACCTGCTCAGCCTAGTACCTCAACTGCCAAGGTATCAATATTGGCTAGACGTCTTGTCTTTAGCAGATCTTGCACTCTCACTATTGTTGATTCACTAATGAGACATTGAAGGGTAGCAGAAACCAGAATGCTTTCCTGGTTATCCTGCTTGGCCCTCGGAAGCCATGTAACTCCTGACCTGCTGGCCTAGCACCTCATGGCTAAAATAAACTGTTTTTGTAAACCACAAAGTTGCTAAGAAAGCAGGGTGAATGGTACTTTCTAAAATGTAATTTGGATTAAACAGAATTAAAGAACTGGGCATTGCAAATATAAATTCAAAATGCTGAGCCAAAATTATTTGAATACAGTTCCTTAGATTCTGATGAACAATTGGGATTTGTGGTAAATCTACATTGCATTTCCTCAAGGCCAATAAATATTTATGTGAGCATGTGGTGCCCAGAACTGCTCTTTCTAATCCAGATGTGGTTTATCCAGGGTTTTCAATGGTTCTTGTATTCCCTTCAGTCAGATGTTAAAGGCAGACGTCAGCCTTTTTGATTGTTTTCTGTGTTTGTCCATGATATTTTAACATTCTGTTCATGTGGACCTCTAAGTCTTTAGTTTAGAGATAGAGTGGAGACAGGCTGTTCGGCCTACCGTGTCCATGCTGACCAGCAATCACCCATACACTAATACTATTCTACACACTAGGGACAATTTACAGATGCACAATAACCTACAAACCTGCACCACTTTGGAATATGGGAGGGAAATGGAGCACCTGGAGAAAACTCACTCGGTCAACCAAACTTCTGAATTATCTGGGGTGGAACCCTCTCCAAGACGGACGTGAAGCTCGCTGTTTGACCTGTTTTTACAAAATGTTAAATGGTCAGCTCGACATAGACTACACCAAACCCAAACCAATTAGGAGCAGACGAGGGCATTCAATCCAATTTGTGATCCCAGCTATAAAGACAGATGTATACAGCAATTCGTTCTTCCCCCGCACAATTAAAGCATGGAATAATCTCCACCCAACTATAGTTACCCAACCAGATGCAACTAAATTTAAAGTAGCTCTTTCTTCCCAATAACCCTTTCTGGCTTAAGCCCTCCCTTCACCACCTCGAGTTTAAATTCCATTTGGAATATTTTGGAGGACCAAGAACCAAGAACATGCAAACTCTGTACAGACAACACCCGTGGTCAGAATCGAACCTGCCGCTGTGCCACTTCTAGAGATCTCTTTTGGATCTCTAAACTTAATATCCAGCACTTCGAAGTATGGAACTTGGAAGTTCTATGTCCTTGCTGTCAGACGATTTGGCTTTCATTTTGTAGTTCTCTTTCAAGCGGTAAGACTACTTTTAAAGTTTTAAAAATGCTAGGTTAATTGAGAAGAAGAATGGAATTAACTAGGTGAGTAGTTCCGTTTTATCTGTGTAGAAAGTGGTCATATTCTCCCAATGGTTTTGTAGAATCTGAGCAGAGAGGAGCCCATTTGACACATCTGTAGTCAAATGTCTCCATTTTATTATTCCACTGCCTCACCAATAACCTACAGGTCCCCATCTCACACCCCCCTCTCTGCTCTTCATACTGACTATCTTCCCACAATGCAATCGGTACTGATGCAAGGTTTCAACCTGAAACAATTATAATTATTTCCCCCCACACTGATGCTGCTCAATTTGTTGGAGCCCCTGCAGTAGATTGTTGCTTTAAATTTCTACATCTGTCGTCTGCTGTATTGCCATTTGACACATTATCGTTACTGGTCGCTAAAGGAAATAGCCATGCAAACCACTCCTTCTGTCACATCTCTGAAAATGATTCCTCTGAAGTATGTACCCAAATAGTCAATCTTTGCAAGCATTTCAATTGTATTCTACAGGCGTGAAATATATATACACTGGCATTATTATCGTAAAAATTAATCAGATTAAAGCAACATATGCTGTTCCCTCACTAATTAAGCTATATATATATGCCAACAAACTGCAAAAGCAATCTTTGAACACACGGTGAAGCTGTCACCCCTGGTGAGAATCCTTCCAAAGCATCTGTTACTGGAAATTTCAATCGCCTTGTATTTGTTGTGAATTTCCAGGCACTCTGGCATACAGTACAGTATATTGATGGCTGTGTAGTTACTGGCATGGAATAATTTGTACATGAGATGGAGTGTAATACTTAAAGCAATGTCGTTAATTGGGGATTTTATTTTGTGTTTAACCTCTTCTGGCTCGATGATTTCTGAGCTGCCTGTTAATTATTCTAGGGACTGGGTAGGATTACATTTGGGAGAATTCTTTCCTTTTTAAAAAAAAAAAAGCAGTGAATTTTTGTTACTGTATTTGAGATGCATGTTTATACAATGCTACTCGAAATATTCCAAGTTCTTTTCATTCATTCTCATGTGTTCTACCCCTTGAACAATATAAATAAAATAATTAACGCTTGTAATTTCAGGCACTTTTTCTTCTCTGGTTCCCAGTGAATCTTGTCAGTCTGCTCTTGTTATACTGTCTTTAGTGCCTGATATCGCTGACTCGGGACTAAGGGCAAAGGTTGTGGACCAAAGACTCCAGAAACTTTAGGGCATAAATAAAGCTTGATGTGCCCCGTAGAGCTTTTGAAGGAATTGCATTGTTAAAGGGGTCACCTTTCAGGTAGTCTGTTGAATTAAAGCTCGTCTGCCCCCTCAAGTGGAAGTGAAAGATCATATAACATTATTGAAAGAAAAACTGGAGTTCTCAACAGAGTCTGGACCAATATTATCCCTGATTTAGCACTGTCACATTAGTAGAAATAAAGAACTGCAGATGCTGGTTTATACCAACGATAGACGCAGAGTGCTGGAGTAACTCAGTAGGTCAGGCAGCATCTCTAGAGAAAAGGGATAGGTGATGTTTCGAGTCAGGACCCTTCTTCAACCTATCCTTTTTCTCCAGAAATGCTGCCTGACCTGCTGAGTAACTCCTGCTCTATGTCTATCTTTTTGTATCACATTATTGTTTGTAAGATTATAGTGTGCAAATTGGCTGCTGCATTTCCTACAACAGAATGTTGACTATATTGTAACTAATTAATTGACTTTAGTAGTGATCTTTTGAGATGTCCCAAGGCTGTTTTTTATTAAAAGCAACGCTGTTAGAGAATTGTGAGTCTGTATTAGTTTTAATTCATCAGATGATGGTATGGAATCTGGTTGAATAACATTTGCCATGGTGCCTATTCATAGTGGTGCTGCAAGCTCTTGGATCCTCACCTTTGTCATAGAATGACATTTCCAGAATTTTTCTTGCACATACCCAATAAATAGTACATTCTGGGTTCCTTTGCCATGATGGGAATAGTGGACAAATGGAACATTGAGTACAGGATGAGCTGATAATCACTTTCATTGATTAAGCTTAGTTTGAGCATTGGATGATCTCTCTTGTTCCAGTGTTGCCAAAGGATGCAAGAAGTGACATGGAGTCATAGAGTCCTACATCATGAAAACGGGTGCAACTGGTCCACGCTAACCAAGATGCCCTATCTAAAATAGTGCCATTTGATTGCATTTCTGGCAGCTCGTTCCCAATATCCACTACCTTCTGAGTAATCCTATCCTGGGTAAAAGACTGCATTCACCCTATCTATTTCCCCTCATCGTTTTATACAAGATCGCCCCATATCTCCTGCACTCCAAAGAATAAAGTCCTAGTTTGTCCAACCTTTCACTGTAGCTCAGGCCTATGCATCCTGGCCACACCCTCAAAAATCTTATTAGACTTGAACTAAAAGCGTATTGCACTGGAGGTGTAT
Organism: Leucoraja erinaceus; assembly: GCF_028641065.1. Classification (NCBI taxonomy): domain Eukaryota; kingdom Metazoa; phylum Chordata; class Chondrichthyes; order Rajiformes; family Rajidae; genus Leucoraja; species Leucoraja erinaceus. Next base: position 17,381,143 of record NC_073381.1, read on the forward strand.
TTTTTCAGATTGACTTTGTAATTATCAATAGCAGCCCGTTTTCTTGTGGCCCTAGTAATTATGTGAATGATTCTGAAAAGGGAGTAGCGTGGTGAGACTCGAAGATGTCCAGCCAGGAACGAAACAGGACACACAGTTTGTGTAGCTAATATCTCTTTAATAGTTCTCTCGATACAGCTCCCTACTCCTTCAATGGGCATAGGCGTTGTCCGACCTTATATACTCCTAGGGGAGCCCCGTGACCTGCACATTCAGTCGCCGAGACACTTTATTCCTCCCTCCAGAGCCGAGGGTTCGCACTGCGCGTGGCTCACCACCAGGTGCCGCCACAGTAGGAAAGTTATTTACGATCAGCCCCTGGAAACCAAAACATCGGCCGCACTAGTATAGACTTACTCGATGCTCTGCTAGAATTTATCCTAATACCTGGATCAGCCTGCCTGTTTTTCTTTAGCTTTTTCCATTCATAATGCACCCTTAATCTTCCAGAGCAAGTGACAGGAATGTTATAAGAACATCTGACATTCAAGGCACGTAATCAAGGAGGAAGCATAAATGAGGTTTAGGAAAGAAAGTTAAATTTAGGGCTTAAATGGTGAGAGTTGCAATGGTAGAGAGAAGGAAATCGAGGATCCACAGTGGCCTTGAATTTAAGGACCTGGGAGACGGCAAGGCTTGTTGTGCTAGAAGAGATTACAGGCAGAAGAATCAGTGGGGTGGTGGAGGGATCTGTTATAGTTTTTGCCTCTTCCAACTTTTTTTAAAATCATATTTCATTATGAATGATTTATTTATTTATTTTTTATTTTTTTAACAGGCCACAAGTTCAAGGCACAACAGACCAAACAAACCCACCACCCCTGTTGGAACTCCTCAGAAGAAGAAAGACATGAAAAATTTTCGTAATGTTGACAGCAAGCTGGCAAACCTAATCCTGAATGAAGTGGTGGACAGGTAATTGTTTGATATGACGTAGATTTAAATTGGATTGGCCCTAAGGCTTAAAAAGAAAATCTGCACTCTATATTTTTATCAGCGACAATAAAACGTCCTGGTTTTTCTGAAGCTTATTAATAACCAATGAATGTCTTATGGCAATACCACAGCTTTAGAGTTGATTATGCAATTTTCTTTTCATCTCCAGGATTTTTAAACTGAAATTTATATCTCAGACTGGAATATGAATTCTTTCTTGATTATTTCTCTATTGCCGTGTATGCTACTTCACTATGATAATGTTGGCGAAGCTGTACTTGAAGTATTGCTTGGTTTTGATCACTTTGCTATAGGAACGATGCTATTAAGATGGAAAAGTGCAGAGAAGATTTACGACGATATTGCCATGACTCGAGTGCCTGAGCTATAAGGAGGGATTAGACCACAACTTTATGCCTTGAAGTGCAGGAGGCTGAGGGGTAATGTTTGAAGTGTGTACAATCATGATGAGAATAGACAGGGTGAAAGTATAGTCTTTTCCCCAGGGTAGGGGAAATCAAGAACTAGAGGGCATAGCTGTCAGGTCAGAGGGGAAAGATGTAATTGGAACCCAAGCGGCAACATTTTCACACTGAGGATGGTAGGTATATGGAACGTGTGGCCAGAGAAAGTAGTTGAGGCAGGTACTAAACAGCATTTAATAGAAACCTGCACAGGTGCATGTATAGGAAAGGTTGAGGGGGATATGGGCTCAATACAAGCAAATGGGACTAGCATGGATAGGGCATCATGGTCAGCATGGATGAGCAGCGCTGACTGTCCTGTTTCATAGAAACATAGAAAATAGGTGCAGGAGTAGGTCATTCGGCCCTTCGAGCCTGCACCGCCATTCAATATGATCATGGCTGATCATCCAACTCCGTATCCTGTACCTGTCTTCTCTCCATACCCCCTGAACCCTTTAGCCACAAGGGCCACAGCTAACTCCCTCTTAAATATAGCCAATGAACTGGCCTCAACTACCTTCTGTGGCAGAGAATTCCACAGATTCACCACCCTCTGTGAAAAATGTTTTTCTCATCTCGGTCCTAAAAGATTTCCCCCTTATCCTTAAACTGTGACCCCTTGTTCTAGACTTCCCCAACATTGGGAACAATCTTCCTGCATCTAGCCTGTCCAACCCCTTAAGAATTTTGTAAGTTTCTATAAGATCCCCCCTCAATCTTCTAAATTCTAGCGAGTACAAGCCGAATTGCCCTGCTGAATTGCGCCTCTATGGCGTTGGGGGAAACCTTTTTTAATCTTAACTCAACGGAGATGCATTTTTTTCCGTATCGTTTCTCCGTCCACGCTGCGGCCTAACATCGTGGAGCTGGCGGCCTCTTTCTGGAGATCGACTTCGGGAGCTCCAACACGCTCCAGTACTTAACATTATGGAGCTGGCGGTCCCTTATCGTCCCGACTGCGGATGGTTCGACTGCCCCCACCACGGGAGAATAAAGAGGAAGAAGATTAGATTTTATTGCTTTCTATCACTGTGAGGAATGTGGGGAATCCGCTGTGGTGGATGTTTATGTTAACTTTTATGTAGTTGTGTGTCTTGTTGCTTTGTTTTAGTATGGCTGTATGGTCATTCGAGTTTCACTCTACCTTCATTGGTACACCTGCAATAAACAGACCTTTGAACCTTATAACCTTTCATTCAAGAGTGATTCCATTTGCTTCTGTTTCCTTTCCGAGTGACCAGAAAAATATAATTTGATATTGAGATGATAGAATTTTGCAAATACCATTGGCGTCCATGTTGTTTGTCATTATTCCTGGGATTTTCTGAAACTACAACTTTTCTGAAACTGAGGAACTTGATATTCAAAATAAATGTTTCTCTGCCATTCATTTGTCCTTTTATCATAGTGTTTCACATTCCTGCCTTTTCCCTCAATCGGCCAAATAATTGTAATCAGGAACAGAAATAACATTTCGAGGTGCCTTGTCTCCGCTTATCCACTCTTCCCAACCCCTACATTGCTGAAAGTCCCAATCACTGGTGATTTTTAATCTGTTGCTTCATGCTTGATCTTTAACTTTACAACATGGCATTAATTCGCTGTGCCCGGGGAACACAGTAGAAGTTTGTTTTAAGAGGAACATTTTTTTTATTAGCAACCACTCATTCATTTGGTTCTACATATAAATTATTCCTTTTACTGCAGGTTTGAAATCGTCTGAGTTTGTTATTGTGGGAGAGAGGGGAAGCAGATAAGGTCCAGTGCAGTGCTCCGATAATCTTGCATGCACATGACTTTGGTGCCAGACTAGCAGGTTTTCTGAACCTTTGTATATTAGTCCTACTAATACCTATCAACTTTTGATTATTAAAAAAAATAAAATTAAAATTAAACCCGTGAACCTGGTAAATTTAGAGGGGAACTATTTTCCTACCTACAATTAGAGGTGTGGTTGTAGACTTGACTACAGAGAATAGCTGCAAAATGTCAAGAGGCCTGGGTGGAGCTGCTCAAAAGGACAGCAGTGTTTATTGTTATCTTTGTTTCCCACAGTATGCCATCGGTCCGCTTTGATGACGTTGCTGGACAAGAGCTGGCGAAGCAGGCTTTGCAGGAGATTGTCATTCTTCCCACTATCAGGCCTGAAGTAAGCAAAGCCTGCTCCTTGTAATGTTTATCACTCTGCCACACTTTGATTTCATCTTAACGAGCTCACTTGAGCAGCCTGCTGGTAGAAAAAGTTGATAGCAAGTATTAGGTCTTGGCTCTCTGCCCATTTAGCCTTGAGCTGCCAATCCTACTGTGATTTATGTTTACACCAATAGCCTTGAGGACTCCGAGGCATCAAGAAGAGCATGACTTCATATCATTAGCTCATGCTTGCTTGAACTTGGCACAGACTACTGAGTTATTTCATAAAGGCCAATTGATACAAAGGAGCTTTTGCAGTTAAGCGTTGAATGCAAATCATAGAGGTTGTGCTGAATTTATCACCAATAACGGAAACGATAGGGAGGCTTCTTGTAGGTGGTAGCTTTTTAAATAGCAATGGAGGCATAAGGAAATGTAAACACATTTCCAAGTAGTGTGAAAGGGAAAAGATTGGGCCCTTCTATTCTTATATTGAAAGCATTCTCAAAAAGACAGTTTCTCTATTTGGCGGGGAGCATCCTCTTTGAATCGCTGCAGTCTTTTTAGTAAAGGTACTGCACAGTGCTGTTTGCAAGGATTCCAGGATTTAGACCCAGTGAACCCCTTTCAACTCAAGATGGTGCGCAGTTTGGAGGAGAGCTTTCGGGTGGTGATGTTCCTACTCTTGGTGGGAGTGGTTGTGGGATCGGAGGTACTATCACAGTAATCTGGGCAAACAACCACCTTGCATTTTAGAGATTGTACTCGCTGAACTTATGGTGGAGAGAATGGTCAGCTCATATAACCATATAACCTTATAACAATTACAGCACGGAAACAGGCCATCTCAACCCTTCTAGTCCGTGCCGAACACATAATCTCCCCTAGTCCCATATACCTGCGCTCAGACCATAACCCTCCATTCCCTTCCCATCCATATAACTATCCAATTTATTTTTAAATGATAAAAAACGAACCTGCCTCCACCACCTTCACTGGAAGCTCATTCCACACAGCTACCACTCTCTGAGTAAAGAAGTTCCCCCTCATGTTACCCCTAAACTTCAGTCCCTTAATTCTCATGTCATGTCCCCTTGTTTGAATCTTCCCTACTCTCAGTGGGAAAAGCTTTTCCACGTCAACTCTGTCTATCCCTCTCATCATTTTAAAAACCTCTATCAAGTCCCCCCTTAACCTTCTGCGCTCCAAAGAATAAAGCCCTAACTTGTTCAACCTTTCTCTGTAACTTAGTTGCTGAAACCCAGGCAACATTCTAGTAAATCTCCTCTGTACTCTCTCTATTTTGTTGACATTCTTCCTATAATTAGGCGACCAAAACTGTACACCATACTCCAGAATTGGCCTCACCAATGCCTTGTACAATTTTAACATTACATCCCAACTTCTATACTCAATGCTCTGATTTATAAAGGCCAGCACACCAAAAGCTTTCTTTACCACCCTATCTACATGAGATTCCACTTTCAGGGAACTGTGCACAGTTATTCCCAGATCCCTCTGTTCACCTACATTCTTCAATTCCCTACCATGGGCTGTCATTGAAGCAGGCTGCTTTTTCTTGGTTAGTGTGGAACTTAAGTTGTTGGGACTGCACTCGTCCAGGGACATTCCATCGATGGTGGAAAGTGTATCAGTGGGCTAGCGTTTTACTGCAGGATACAAAGTTCTGGCATGCTCTAGCCATGATATTTATGTGGCAGGTCACACTGAGTTTCTGGTGATGATGGCGGCGAATTTGGCAATGGTACAGATCTATACTAGAGTTCATCTTCCACATGTTCAAATTTGTACTCCCTTTCATTTTCACGATCTTTGTATTCCTTTCTCACCATCGGTAAATAGGTTTCGACTGAATTCGCCACTGGATTCCCCAATGGCGATCTTGTGTTTGTCATGTGGAGTGTGGGGAAGTGACTTGGCATAAACTACTGTTTGTTGTTGGACAACTGGTGATTAATAATAAATTTAAGGCAGTACCAGTGACACTTGCAAAATGCAAGTGAAAAGCTTTTTTTTTTAAATAAAAAAGAGAAAATCATTCATTTGGCATACCTGCATATATCCTGGAGTAGCTCCATTAACCTTGTGTGGGAGGGAATTATCTCCCCCCCCCACCCCCCTCCCAAAGCCAATCCATCTTTTAGAAGAGTTTGCGGAATTGTTGAGTGCAGTATCGAGGTTTATGCAGTGATTGGCTGTGGCATTTACTTGCAACAAAGCAGTGACGGCTGTTTCTAAGTATATTTGCTGGTGGGATGTTTTGAGAAAATCATGAGTATGCCATATGAAAAACGTTGTTTCAATGCAACTGATGACATTTTTGTGCTTTTGAGGATATCTGATATAGGAAATGATTGTATTGAGAGTTCTTGATTTTTTTTTTTTTTTTTTCTTTTTTTTTTTTTTTCCTTTCTTTCTTCCCCCCCCCCCCCCCCCCCCCCCCCCCCCCCCAATCCAGTTGTTCACAGGACTAAGAGCTCCAGCTCGAGGATTACTCTTGTTTGGCCCACCAGGGAACGGGAAAACAATGTTGGTATGTAACTTCAACACTATGGTGCCTCTGGATTATCCTTGCTGTACAACCACGGCTATATTGTTTTCCTGATTTGATTTGAATTGCTGAAGTCGTATTGGAAGATCATAGGTTCAAGACCCACGTCAGACCTGAGCACGTAATCTGAGACGTTGGGTTACTGAAACCCTCTCGGGTCCGTAAAACCATCTGCCCCCTGCTGGATGTAGAAGGTCACTGTTTTGAACATTTGTAAGAGTATTCCCCGGTACCTTTAGTTTAATTTAGATGTAGTGTGGAAACATGACCTTCGACCTACCGAGTCCGCGCTGACCTGCAATCACCCATACGCTACCCTAGGGGCAATTTACAGAAACCAACTAACTAACGTCTTTGAAATGTGGGAAGAAACCGGAGTACCCGGAAAAAAACCCACGCAATCAGAGGGACAATGTCCAAACTTTTTTTCCCCTCAATCCCATTCTCCTGCTTTCTTTCCATAATTTTTGACACCCTTACTAATCAAGAACCTATCAATCTCTGATTAATTTATTATCTCTGATTAATTTAGTAGTGTTGGATTTAGTCTCGCTTGGATTTCTGCCCGTTTGAGCAGGAATCATAATCGTCTGAAGAAGGGCCTCGACCGGAAACGTCACCCATTTCTTCTCTCCAGAGATGCTGCCTGTCCCGCTGAGTTACTGCAGCATTTTGTGTCTATAATTGTCTAAAGGTTCCTTTCCTTGTTCTCCTGCATGACCACGTCAGTCCATGCTGCCAATGGGCTGATTTATGCTCAACATTCCTGACAGGATCCAAGCAAGTCTGCTTTCAAATGCAGTTTGAGCTGCAGTCCATGCTGCCTGATTATCCCCACGGTTTGTTTCTGCCCATGGTACATTATCCCTTCTGAACAATAGCTGTCCAATTCACAGCACAGTGGCTTTTGTTCTTGGTTAGCCTTGCTGTGACTGCAGATTCCATACCCTCGTGACAAGAAGACGTAGGATTGGAACAAGGTGGAGGTTTGTGTCATTGCCAACAGCTGTCTCTCAGCAGTCATACAGAATCGGCAAGTTTATCTTGTTGGTGTGACTGGTAGTAAGTGGTCAGCTGCAATATATACAGACTGCATGGTGTGAGATCAAAAGATAAAAATGTGCACATTGCTGCCGAAACTCGAGACCCAATTAAGTTATTTTCTGTTTTTAGATTGAGGTTACAAAGAGTGACTAGAATTAATCCTTTAACAGAGACTGGAACTGAAATTTGTTATTCCATGCAACTTCTCTTTTCAGTAACACTTATTAAATGCCGTGTAGTTTACAACGTGAGCGCAATTTTAAATAATGTAACAGTAAACAGTTGGGGTTTTGGGCTAGAGTAACTGAAAAATGATGAAAGAGAAATATATAAATCTTGCATTTCTATAGAGCTTTTAATAACTTCAGGAAAATGTAACTTACACATTTCAATTCATAGTATAGCATCAAAGAACTGGCCTAATTCTGTTCCTATGTCTTGTGGTAACTGTTACTTCTCTTCCCCATTTAAATCTATTGACATTCAACTCCACAAAAGACTCGTCTGTAAACCTACTGTCCTTGCCAACTATCATCCCTTCTCCTACACTGTGACATTTATGTTGAAAGTATTCAAGTTCATCACACCATCTCTCTTGACTTGTCCAGTGCTTGATTGATTGTTTTGGTGCCTCTGGCCTCAAATGCTTGTGTCTTAAGCTCTTAACCCCTTCACTTTGCTACCTATCTGCTGCTCTTGTAAATCTTTCTGCAGTTTGATGTTCAAATGTAATAAACTCATGAATTATACAGGAATGTTATATTAAATCCACAGTATAAATGCACAATGTGAGCTTCAAGTTTCACCACCACAAATGCATTAAATATTTATTCAGCAGGTAGGCATGTGTGCACATTCCTTTATTTAATGGCAGGTCTCAGAATGAATCTGATGTATGGAAACTAATTGACAAAATACATCTAAATAGTTTTTGGTCAATTCCTGGTTTGCTAATTGATTGCTCCATGCAGTTGTTGCAAGCTCTGTTCAAATAAATCAATTAAATGCGTTTGATAAATGGGATCTCTGATTAACTAGATGTTTAAGGGATGTTTCTTCAAACCTAAATAAACCTGGTTGTGTGATAGGCATTTGCTGTTTCACATCAGCTCCCTTGTTTCCATTAGGCTAAAGCTGTGGCTTCCGAATCCAATGCAACCTTCTTCAATATCAGTGCTGCAAGTCTTACTTCTAAATATGTGAGTAAACATGTGAATCATAGTAAGTTTTTTTTTGTTAATGAATCACTTTGATGAAGTTTAATTAAACCATACAGGGGAATAGGAGGATAGGCACTGGGTATGATATAAATAAAAAATAAAATGGGAATGGGATAATGTACCATTTATACTCCATGATTGCCCCTTATGTCATTTCTATTTCTTCATGCAGAGTAATACAAAAAGTTTCATAGTAAAACAAAATGGAGTAGCATAGATACGCGAACACCTCCAAAACATTTCATTGAACATTTTAACTACAGTTAATGTAATGGTTTTTAATATTGGAGATGTTTTGTAAATTACAGATATGTCAATAAAAGGGTTGAATTACTAGCCCATATTCTAATCAAATCTTTGTTCTTGCTTCAGGTTGGAGAGGGTGAAAAGTTGGTGAGAGCTCTCTTTTCAGTAGCTAGAGAGCTTCAGCCATCTGTCATTTTTATTGGTGAGTACAGTACTAAATTTCCCAGTCGTTACTGGACCTGGAAGCTTTTATTTTTAAGTGTTGGTATTCACCAAGTTCTGCCTAAACAATTAATTATCTAACTTGCAAACATGTCATTCCTTCTTGCAGATGAAGTAGACAGTCTCCTTTGTGAGAGGAGAGAAGGAGAAAACGATGCAAGCAGGCGCTTAAAAACAGAATTTTTAATAGAATTTGATGGGGTGAGTGTGGATTGTCACAGCATTGTGGATGGGGGGGGGGAGATATGACTGGCTCAATGCATACTGTGGTGCTGATTTCATCGTATGATCCTACACGTTGGAGTAGAGGAGGTTCTGCATGATGTGGTTTATTAAAGAAGTGATGATACTCTTCCAAAATTCAGTGCTCAATATGAATGGAACATAGTGTACATTGGATGCAACTCTAATTGGTCCTCCCATTCCCTCCTGACCAAGAACTTGCTGTTAAACGATAGCTTTGTACCTAGTAGTTAACTGACAGTGTGAACTGTGAGGAGGATGCAGGGTGACTTGGACATGTTGGGTGAGTGGGCAGATGCATGGCAGATGCAGTTTAATGTGGATAAATGTGAGGTCATCCACTTTGGTAGCAAAAACAATAAGGCAGATTATCGTCTAAATGGTGTCAAGTTGGGAAAAGGGGAAGTACAACGGGATCTGGGGGTTCTTGTTCATCAGTCAATGAAAGTAAGCATGCAGGTACAGCAGGCAGTGAAGAAAACGAATGGCATGTTGGCCTTCATAACAAGAGGTGTTGAGTATAGGAGCAAAGAGGTCCTTCTGCAGTTGTACAGGGCCCTAGTGAGACCAGACCTGGAGTATTGCATGCCGTTTTGGTCCCCAAATTTGAGGAAGGACATTCTTGCTAATGAGGTAGTGCAGCGCAAGTTCACACGGTTAATTCCCAGGATGGCGGGACTGTCATATGCTGAGAGAATGTAGCGGCTGGGCTTGTACACTCTGGAATTTAGAAGGATGAGATCTTATTGAAACATATAAGATTATTAAGGATTTGGACATGCTAGAGGCAGGAAACGTGTTCCCAATGTTGGGGGAGGCCAGAACCAGGAGCCACAGTTTAAGAATAAGGGGTAAAGCATTTAGAACAGAGATGAGGAAACACTTTTTCACACAGAGAGTTGTGTCTGTGGAATTCTCTGCATCAGAGGGTTGAGGAGACCGGTTCTCTGGATACTTTCAAGAGAGCTAGGTAGGTCTCTTAAAGATAACGGAGTCAGGGGATATGGGGAGCAGGCAGGAACGGGGTACTGATTGTGGATGATCAGCCCTGATCACAATGAATGGCTAGCTAAAAGGGTTGAATGGCCATCTCCTGCACTTATTGTCTATTGAGATATAATGTTCTTATTGCAGTCATAGTAAACTTTTCTCCCTATTACCCCCAACCTTGTGCTTCCAGCTCACCTTGCTTTTGTTTTGATTGGAAGAAAATTACAATTTTAAGCTTTAATTTTTTTTTTTTAAAGCCCATAATATGCTCGTGTAAAGCAGCAAGGTCAGGAGCCTTCTTCAGACTACTTCAATTTTAAGCTCTGACCATCTCCCCACCCTTTGCTCTGCTTTTCAAATTGGCTTATTTAACTCCCAATCACGATTGTGCCTTCCCCGGCCAACAATGAACTATTGTATATTTTCCTTGATCCTTATCCCTTTGATGTCTTGTTCTCACACCTTACGCTTCCTTATGTCCATCTCCCTCTTCCCTGACTCTGTCTGAAGAAGGGTCTAGACCTGAAACGTCACCCATTCCTTCAATCCAGAGATGCTGCCTGTTCCGCTGAGTTACTCCAGCATTTTGTGTCTATCTTCGTCGTCCCAACCAAGATTGTTGCTTAAATTGGAAATCTTCTTTCTCGCTCCTCTGGCATCTCCACCCTGTTCTGCTGACTAGCTCCGTGATGAAGAAACCATTCTAACATGTTATCCATCCTCTGCAAAAATCAAAAAGATGAACTTTGTGGTGTAGGAAACCTTCTCAGGCTTTCCCATTTAGTTTAGATTCATAGTTCTGATCCACATTTCCGTGAAGCTTGTATTGGGTAGTAAGAATTGCTTGGGAGCAATTTCTCCTCCCTCTCCCATTCCTCTGAATCTCCCACTAGATGTCACAAGACCCTTGGCAGGGCCTATCCATGGCAAGCCATCAACATCAATTTATTCCCTATCTCTCTGTACATCTCGTATGTGTATGTGACAAATAAACTTGACTTGACTTGACAATCTGCACTGCTGACAGCTCATTTCATTGAGCAGTTAAAAATAATCTCTATTCAGACCTCACAATGGACAGAAACTGCAATCTGTTATTGTTTGCTGCTGAACGTCAGATGCAACATGGTGGAATGACCTAAAAGACTATAGTTTCCAATACCACAAGATTGCCATCAATGTCAACTTGCCATTAAAGATCGACGTTGACAATTGTTTCAGGTGCAGTCCAGTGGGGATGACAGGGTCCTAGTAATGGGAGCAACAAATAGGCCGCAGGAGTTGGATGATGCTGTGCTCAGGTGAGTAGCCTGCTTCTGTGGGTATACCTTGTCAAACAATTTGCCACACTCTGTTTTTACACGTACAGATTGCCAATTTTGAAGGAAATCTTGTGCAGCAGATGACATTCTCTATTGAAATTTAGATTTGGAAAGAGTGATAATTGGAAACATAGATTGAAATTTAGAGTGAGAAAAATCATTTGGCAAACAGCCCAGTATCAGGAAGTGATTGAGTATCTCTTTGTCTATTATTTTGGCAGACTTTCTTCTCTTCATTCCTCGCCCCCCCCCAGTAAATAAATTTGAGATAATTAGCAAAAAGAAGAAATATTGCCAAAACAGATTATGATTTTGAATATACTGCCTAAACGATGACATTGAATAATAACTTTCAAGGAAGATGAATAAAACTTGGATAAGGGAAGCATTTGCAGGGCTACTGGAAGATAACAGTGGGATAGGACTTAGATTGCAGCTCCCTGGCACAGTGGGCCAAAAGGCTGCCTTTATGATGTATGTTACTATGATTTTAATGGTGTGAGTAGTTTAATATACATAAGGAGTAAGTTTTAACATTTTGAAAGCTGATGTGTCAATCTGTGTTTAGTAAAAGGCATAATTATAATAATTTTCCTGAAGGTTAAGTGACTGTGATTGTTCCCTTCTCTTCTTCTCTCCAGGCGTTTTACAAAGAGGGTGTTTGTCTCACTGCCAAATCTGCAAGTATGTGAAAAACATTTCAGTTTTCAATCTTTCTACAAATTATTTAATTGTCAGAGCACACCTACCTTATGGATATATTGCTAGATTTCCAGGCTCTCAGGACTGGGGACTTTCAAGTTTGTCTCAAATCTGTTTATTTATGTTTTTTTTTTTTTTTAATTCTTTATTAGAAGTAAGTACAATATAATATATTTTTGCAGGTTCCCAAAATTATGTTAACATATTACATTCTCTGTACAGCTTCCATTTTTTTTTTTTTTAAAGAGAAAAGATAGAGGAGATAAAGAAAAAGAAGTGTTAAAGAAGGAAAGATAGACTAGTGTGCATGAGTAAGAAGCAGAGCAAAGAAATAGTGAGGAAAATAAATAAGTGAAGTAGAAAAAAAAAGCAGGAGGAATTTTGTCCAATCGCCACGAGGAGATGATTTTTTATATTCTAAATCATCTTTCACCCATACCCAAAATGTTCAAGTCTCAAGTTTATGACATTATGATATTGTGACATTATGATATTATAACATAATATCTGGGAACAATTGGAAATTTAGATTAGCTTTATTGATTCTTTAAGTCTGGACACTTCCTATGTTAACACTTGTATTTGTCAATTGCTTGATTATTTCCTTTGCCTATTCACCTTCCTATATACACTCTCTTGTTTTGTATTTGTTCTTTCTAGTCGTTATGACTGTTGATCATAGATTCTCGTCACTCTAATGGCCTAATTGTCTCCTTCGGGTGACACAGCAGCCTGGTGTTACCCACAAATCACCATGATGACCCTTTGACCCTTGTCCTTGTGGTCATTTGTGATGAGGAAAGGCATGAGGAAAGTGTAGAGAACAAGTCTGAGGAGGAAGTAAAACCTACCCAAGATTGTTGCATGTTCATGGGGGTATTAATGATCACTGAATGCATAAATCCATTTTCCATCTCTGCCAACCCATTCTGTTTAATATCCTGCCAAAGTTAACAGTAGTGATCTCGAACATGAGGTGTTACTTTCTTGAAGAATGTTGTTGAGCAAAAATTCATATTCTTTCCCCTGTCGCCACCTTCCCCAGACGCGGTTGTTGCTGCTTACAAATCTTTTGGCCAAACATAGAAATCCACTGAATCAAAAGGATCTTGAGCAGCTGGCCAAGTAAGTTTATCACAATCATCTCAAACTCTTGAGATTGTTCATTCTGATGAGCTCTTTTCCTTTCAGGATATTTGTGTTCTTCTTTTGCAGATTATATATGTTTTTGAGATTGACCCACAGCAGACTCTATTTTACAGTTTGTGCTTCTTAATCTAATTATCTCCAGTAAAGGAATTATGTGATATTCAGTAACTGGCAACACCACGTTGCACGCATCTGTCAGACTGAAATCTCAGAATTTGGGAAGTACCGACCCCATGACTTTTCAGGTTCTGTTCAAGATTAGGGGCAGCATGGTAGTGCAATAATAGAGACCCAGGCTCAATCCTGACTACGGGTACTGTCTGTATAGAGCTTGTACGTTTTCCCTGTGACCGTGTGGATTTTCCACGCGAGCTCCGATTTCCTCCCACATTCCAACGATGTACAGGTTTGTAGGTTAATTGGCTTTGGTAAAGATTATAAATTGTCCCTAGCGTAGTAAGATGGTGCTAGTGTGCGGAAATTGCTGGTTAGCATGGATTCTGGGCAGAAGGGCCTGTTTCTGCGCTGTATCTCTAAACTAAACAAAACGCAACAGTACAGTACAGCACAGAAACAAGGTAGAAGTTATTTTTACTGCAATCTAAACATAAGAGACAGATATTCAGGACTAGTTAGGAAATGCTTCTGCATGTTAAGGATGATGGTTTCAATTATGGTGTAAATTATGGTTAACCCTCTGTCAATTGATTTTAAAACTGAGGTTAATGGACTTTTGTTAACCAAAGGCATGAAATGGGTTTGGGCCAAAGACAGGTTTATGGAAGGTATCAGTCATAATCTTATTGAATTCAACTCTTTGGTTAAATATCTTTGTTGTGTTGCTACGTTCCAAGTCTTTGCCCAAATGTTAATGCATTCCTCTAAATGTGAATTTCAGTACGGTGCTTTAGAAAGTCTTTACATACATAGTACAATTGAAAAATAAACACAACTATAAAGCAAATAGTTTTATATTGCCAGACCAACTTAATGCTGGTGGTTTATGCTACCAACATGTTACTGTGTAATTTCCTCAAATACTTATTAAACAACTATGATAGTAACATTCCTGCTGCATACTATCTCTTGAAAAGGATCTTGCATTTGTTCAATAAGTATTCTGTCACCTTGTGTGCTGGGCTTTTAAGGTGAAACTTGGTGTTTTGCAGGCAGGCTGAAGGATATTCGGGGAGTGACCTGACTGCATTGGCGAAGGATGCAGCTTTGGGTCCAATTCGAGGTAGGGAATCTCATTAGAACCAAAGCAGGCCATTCAACCCATCACACCTGTGCCAACTCATTGAATTTATCTTCTGACTGTGGACATAGTTGACTCAACCTGTATTTATTCATGTCATTGGGTGCCTTGAGAATGTACTAATAGTAATTTGATGCACCAGAGTATTTAGTTAATTGAATTGGTCATAGTTATTGTAGAAACTGGCCATTCTGCCTACCAAGTCCATACTGACCATCATTAATCCCAATTTTCAGAACTTGTTCTGTTGCCTTCTATGCCCAGGCTATTTAAGTGCTAATCTAGATACTTGTTAAATGCTGTCATTGACTGCCACCACCACTCTCTGGCAGTGCACTCAGGATACTTGGCACTCTGAGTGGAGAAAAGGTCCTTCACAAATCCACTCTAAATCTCCCACTGCTTATCTAAAACCTATGTGTTCAAATTTCATTCACCGAGAAGGGTAGGTTGCAGGAACTTTTCTCCATCTATACTTTTCATAATTTTCTCCATCTCAATGAAGCCTCTCTTGACTTTTGCTCCTCACAACTGAGCTGCCCTGTCCCAGGCAACATGGTGCTGAATCTCCTCCACTTCTGCTCCAGACCATCGCATCCTTCCTATAGTGCAGTGATTGGAAATGCATGTAGATCTCCAGTTGATGTCTGACCAATGTTTTATATAGTTGGAGCACAACCTCCCTGCTCTTACATTTAGTGTCCCAACGATCCCATATGCCTGAGCCACATTACCTACCTGTGATGCCACTTTATTGTTCTTTGCGCTTGCACACTAAGGTCCCTTTGTTCCTCATTATTCCCTAGACTTTTATCTCCATGGTACATGTCCTAACCTCATTAGTACTCCCTAAATGCATCTTGTCCTATTTATCAGGATTAAACATCACTTGCTGTTTCTCAGCCCATTTCAACAACACATCGAGATCACTCTGTAGCCTGACTAACCTCCATGCTATCATTAAAGCCACATGTTTTGTGTCACCTGCAAGCTTGCAGATCAAGACCTCTTTATCCATGTTTAAATTGATCGCATATTACAAATAGCAAGTACACATACTGATCCCCAGGAATCGTCAAGGGATATGGGAAGAGGGCAGGAACGGAGTACTGATTGTGGATCAGCCATGATCACAGTGAATGGCGGTGCTGGCTCGAAGAGCCGGTGGTCTACACCTATCCATATTATTGGTGGGAGATTGGAGTTGCCCTTTGTCTTTGGCCAAGTAAGGACAATAGACCTCCTTCCAAAAGAGCCAGTTGGCCTTTTGAGTAGCCACTTCCAACCACCGGAAGATGCATGAGTACAGGCAGTTACGCTGCAACGAGTGGTTCTGTGAAACAAATTATATATAAAGCGATTGGTGAATTAGGGAAAATATTCAAAATATACGGGGAGAATTGGTTATAATGTGATTTTGGTCAAGAAGTCGAGAATTACTTAAATTACTTTGGGAATTGACAAGTTTTTTTTTTTAAAAAGCTATCTTGGTGGGGAAAAAGTCTCGGTTTCTATGTAAGCTCCCTGCAGTACACTATTGTCTCATATTAACGCAGTCTGTCAGTTACACCTTGGCTGGCCATTGAAATTGATAAGCAATCGCTTATATTGGCCTTTGTTCAGTTATACTCGATTAAGTAATGTAAGATACCACATATCTTTTTTGGAATAAAAAACTTAAAAGTATTACCAAGACCTTAAGTTTGAAAATACTATAGTAGAAAAAAACATTGTTAATTCAAATCTAAAATTCTGTAGCCAATTTCACCCATTTCTCCTCCATTGAGACAAGTATCTGTATAACACAATTTTCTACAACGAGGTTCCTTATTAATGCAACTATTCTGATATTACAGAACTCCCTGCATGCATGTTTGCCGTTTCTGGAGTGTTTTGCCTGCTCTGGTTTGATGTTTTGGGTAATCAAAATTATATATTTCTTTTTCTGCAGAACTCAAGCCGGAAGAAGTGAGGAGTTTGGCTGCCAGTGAGGTGTGGTTCATTTCTCCTGCATTCAAAACATTCCCACGTGTGGAATAAAGTCCAATTAGCCCTGTTGTGTTGTATAACCACACTGTATCTAATTGCATCTGCAGTTCACAGACACATGTTTTTAATCTTGATTGATGATGAGTGTGTTATCTATCGCATGGTACTGAACCAGCCGTGACTTTATGCCTTGTATTCTGCATGTCTAGGTAAGGAAGATCCGCCTGTCTGACTTTGAGGATTCTCTAAGGAAGATCAAGCGCAGTGTGGGCCCTCAAACACTCGAGGGGTACAGGCGCTGGAACGAGGACTACGGAGACACTGCTGTACATTTGTGATGGATCAAACCAGTATCGGCTCTGATCGCTGCTTTAATGGACATTCCTTGATCAAGGAGCGCGATGCGGGTCGTTAGCAGTAAAAACGTGGGCGTCCAAAGTTGTTTCGTTACTGGTTCTAACTGGAATCAGGAACACAAAAGCTGATGGGAAAGGTTTACACAAAGGACTCATTTCCATTATGTGCTGTATCCTTTTAAACTAAGTTTCTGGAGTCGTTGACGACCAGGTGTGTGGTCAAAGATCCGGAAGCGCAATGAAGATTAAGTTGGGGGGGGTGTCTAGAAATAGTCAAGAATATCATCTGTATATTTTGTTTCTGATGTAAAGTTGGTCCCTGTTCAGAGTATAGTTAGTAGAAGCACAAAAATAGGAAGATTCGTGCCTTAGGTTTGCAGTACACTTATGACCTATCATCCTTTGGTTCCTTTTGCTCCTGTAACTAATGAGGACTTTTAAAAGAAAAAAAAATCCGCTAGTGTTATTCTTTTCTTCAAATGATTGAATATGTTCAATAGTGCCAAATAAGTTGCTGCCTGCACGCTATCTTTTGTAAAAGAAATATTTTCAGTTATCATCAGCTTTTAAGAGATTCTTCCTTATTTTGAGCAATTCCACCACTTAATAGCTTTGCTTTGGTGTTTGGATGTTCCAGTGCGTTATTTTTGGGGTAGACTTGGTGCAAAAGGCTTGCACACGATGGAGGAATAACAAAGTGTTGTTTGTAGAGTTCTGGTTCAGTGTGAGACTTCTTCACCCCCCCCCCTTCTCCAAGGCCTTTTCTTCATTTAGCTGAATTCTGTGGAAAACCTTGTTGCAGGGGGGAGTTACCTGAAATATTGTAATACTGAGGTAGGTCTATGACTATGCTATAAGCAACATTTCTTCTGAGCTGCTGCACTAGTAATAGGGGAATCATTCTCTAGGATTTGTACATGGAGTGATTTTTCCCCCCATGTATCATTGTTAACATTGCAGCTCGTGGGATGAAGTGAGAGCAGTCGGAAGCAGGATATTGGGGAGTGTATTTTGTTTTAAAGATAAAAAATAAGTTTCAGGACAATAGCAGAATGCTTTTTATCTACACCTCTTTCTTGAAGTCCCTGAATGAGATTGTCCAGTGTGCTGATTCTTAAAAGGCAACAGTATTATCATTGTTCTCTGTCAACCACATTTATTTGTGCTGTTCTGTCTGCCTTTGATGGTTGTATAGCTACACTTTATTATCATGTTCTCCATCGTACCACAATCCTCACGTTCTGTCTTAATGTTGACAGGATGTTGCATATTCACGCTACATTTGTTAAAGGCACAAAATAATTTTCTAGAACAGTGAGTGTAGTTTAAAACATGCTTGATTCTTTGTGAAGTGATTTAGCATGCCCTGAGGCCATGAAATGTCCATTAGATGCATATTAAAAAAATATATAACTTTTAAAGAAATGGATGGATTACCCTGGAATTTAAATGTTATTATTTTCTTACCCCCCCTCCCCCAGTGAGTTAACGTGGACTTTATTAATTCCATTCACTTTCCACTTGAATTCTAGTTGCAGGAATCCCTGTGTGTGTGTGTGTCTGTACGTTGGATGAGGTGGGGACTTGGGCAGCTAGGTATATCCGTTAAGAGGTAACCTGATCAATGTGAACTGAGAAGGTGTTTCTGCTTTTGGAGGGTTTTATGCAGCTTTTTGTACCAACTCTACCTCATTAAACAGCTGTAGTTTTCTTACATCATGCTGTGCTGGTGCACCTAATCACTTCCAGCTTTATAGCATGGTGCAGTTAACTTGCATCCAAGATGCATCCGACCAAGCGATATTGGCAGAGCTTTCATGTAATATTTTGTAACCATTGGAAGGTCTTGTACTGCAGACTATCTGAATGCGAGACCTGTGTTGAAAGGCAATGACCATGATAGTGGGCAGGAATGAAGTGTCCTAGAATTCAGAAAATGCTGAAATAGTAAATGGGCTGAAAGTAAACACTCAGTACCTTTGCTAATCAGTTTTAAGCTGTGCTTTGAAGTTCTCTTCCAAACTTTCTCGCTGTGATCTGTGATTTTACACTGCCAAGAACTTTGCCGAATTAACTTAACTAATGCAAACTCCACAAACTTTGATAACTTTTTAACAGTCCTTTAACAGGTTTTAACATCATTGCATTGAACTTGACATGATTAGGAAGTTTAAATATGAGCATGGTGTTCAAGATTAGCCAGTGACTTAGTTTTATTTTAACACTTGTAATTCCAATACTCTGATCCTGCTGAAACTGGTATAGAGAAAGGTGAAGTGTCCCAATTAGTATATATTGTATTTTTGGAACTTATTTTGTTTTGTATAGATATGCATGGATGATTTATTTTGGTCTGTTGTTTTTCATGTCTAATATATTGATAAATAAATTTTAAATTGAAGCTCTGGGATTTGTGGAGCCTGTGTTTGTTATGCTGAGCCAGGGGGCAGGAGGACTTGTACATAATGCAATGCAAGCACTTTGCCATTGGCCTGACTATCAGAGCAAGTAACATTGCAGTTTCGGGAGTTGGCAGAAGAAATAACACAGCATTGCCTTTGACTGTGCCTTTAGCATTTTAAAATACTTTATGATTTCGCACTGAAACTATATCAAAGTAAATTTGACTGAGCTACATGGCTATTAGGACATGGTTTCAGGATGACTGGTTTTTCATTCACGCTTGAGATGAGGAGGATTTTTTTCTCTCCCGGGGTAGTGAATTTTTTTTTTAGCTTATTACTGTGGAGGTTGAATCACTGAATATGCTCAAGGCTGGTAGATGCCCAAAGGAGCAGCTAAGGACAAATTCGTAGACTCAGTCATGCAATGTGGAAAAGGACCCTATCATGTGCCCCCTTGCGCCAATCCTACACTAATCCCATTTTATTGCACCCCTTTACCCAGACGACCACGTGCTTTCACTCAAGAAGCAATCAACAATTAACCTGAGAAACACATGTTGTCACAGTGAGAACTTTTGTCTTATTGAAACGTGGGGCAGGCTTGTGTATAGCTAACTCCTCTGATTATTTTTGTTCTTAAAGGACGGGAACGAAAGCTGTTCATAACCATTAATTTTAGGATTACGGATTGTCGTGAATAGTTAGAAGGGCTTGGGAAGGTTATGCTGCAGCCTGGGGACTTAGCTAAGCTAAAGTGATGATTGCTGATATTGGGGCGGTGAAAATGGAGGTGGGGGGGGGTGGTCAGAGCAGGATACCTCAAGGCTGAAACAGGGAGACGCGATGGTTGGGCTGTAGGGGTTGGAATGGTCAAAACGCAATTGAAAATGGTCTGATTACTTAATGTTAATTCTGAGGGGTTGGGGGCAATTGTATGTCAGTATGCCAAGGTGATTGGTGAATTAGGTTAACATTGCAGGCAGCATAGTTTTCATTGTCCTCAAACTTGGGGTGCAAAGTTTGCAAATATCTAGGAGTTGGGTGTGATCAAGTGCCAACACCTTGGAGACGCTTGAAGCACGGTGGATGTCTGTCTCGTTATGGGGGTGCTATTTTGGTAAGTGAGGGCTGAGATCAGATGTAATACAATTTGCTGACTCTAAGTTCAGTTGACAGCACCTGCAGGTTCAAACTTCATAAGCAGAGCTGATGTTTTGGTGTTTTTTTACCAAAACCTGCACCGTCACAGATTGTCCTCTGGGGGTCGTCATTTCATTGCTATTAAAATGAGGGAAGTTAGTGAATAGGTGGAGGGATCGGATGTTACTATAGTATCCCTTTCTCCCTCTTCCCCTCACCTGCTGATGGGACAAAGGCTGAGGATTTACAGCAGAATGAAATGGGCCGTTAGTAGAGAATTCACCTCAAGGGGTGTTGGTGTATGGAATGCGAAGTGAAAGTAGAGATGTACATTGCTTACAAGTGAATCTCAAACTAACTTGAAGAAGATTCTGCCCTGACATAAAGATTAATTTGGTGAGTCGGGGCAAGATCGTAGGCCAATTCACATCAAGTACTCATCAATTTGCTTGCAAAAAAAGACGATTTGGGCAATGGACGCAGGCCTTTTTGCTGACCACTCTCCTCTACCATTTCTGTTTACTGATCCTTCTGTAGAGGGGACATATCATTTCCATTCACTCTGTCAAAGCCTTTAATAATTTTGTACACAATTTGGTCTCCCCTCACCCGTTCATGACAATGGCCAGAAGGTTCCTGACCTGAAACATAGTATGTCTATTTCCTGACTCGCTGAGTTCCTCCAGTACTCAGTTTTGCTTGAGATTCTAGCAGCAGCAGTTTCTTGCTTCTGCAGAACTTATTTTATTGTTGGTTCAGGGAGGGCAAATGCTTGGAAGAACTCTCCTGCAGTTTGAATAGTGCCGTGGGAGTAGCATCACGAGATCCAAAACTAAACGTGGTATTACAGAGTATGGTTTGGCCAATGCTTTCTATAATGGATGCCTACAGGGGAAGCACTAGAACTGCTGTCTCATGGCGCCATCCACTCTCATTCAATGCTAGCCTAGAGTGTGAAGTCTGCACTTTTCCCCATGCGACCCTGTGGATTTTCTCTGGATACTCCAGTTTTCTCCCACACTGTTCTGGAAGCCGATGCTTGGAATGCCCCAACTGATGGGAATGCTCATGTCGTCGTATGCTTCTTCATTGTGGAACTTTACATGGACCATCAATTCTACTTCTGGGATAAGTTTTATTAATCGGGTACCTCTTCAGGAAACTGCAATAAAAGACGGTATTAAAAAAAAACCCAATCTGTTGGAGAACTCAGTGAGTCAGGCAGCATCTGAGGAGGGAAATGGACAGAACATTTCAGATGGTGACTCTTCTTCAGACTGATATGTGACCATTCCTTCCACAGATGCTGTCTGAAGAAGGGTCTTGACCCGAAACGTCACCCATTCCTTCTCTCCAGAGATGCTGCCTGTCCTGCTTACTCCAGCATGTTGTGTTTATCTTCACTTTAAACCAGCATCTGTAGTTCCTTCCTACACATGCTGTCTGACATGCTGAGTTCTTCCAGCAGTTTGACTTTTTTCTCTCAAGACTAAAACATCTGCAGTCTCTTGCGTATGGAATGAATGACAGCAGTTTTCAAATATTTTTAATTGAAACTCCTTCCAATCAAAAACATTTTTCACACAGAGAGCGGTGAATCTGTGCAATTCTCTGCTGCAAAAGGTAGTTGAGGCCAGTTCATTGAGGCCAGTTAGATGTGGCAATTGTGGCTAAAGGTATCGGGGTATGGAGAAAAGGCAGGTACAGGATACTGAGTTGGATGATCAGCCATGATCATATTGAATGGCGGTGCAGGCTCAAAGGACCGAATGGCCTACTCCTGCACCTATGTTTCTATGTTTCCATATTCATTGGTAAATGTTAGAAGCACACTTCAAGCTTAAAACACTTCACAATACTCGTATTTATGTAGTGCATGCAAGTGTTCTAATGGTGCCTCTGAGTGCACACATTTTGAATGTAAATCCTCCAATCAAGTAGGGATTTGTTTTCTTTCCAAGCACAAGCTCCAGTCAAATGTTATACGTCAATCAAACAGTATTAGAATGAGGGTAAATTAACTCCCTTCCCC
Source organism: Leucoraja erinaceus (assembly GCF_028641065.1). Taxonomy (NCBI): domain Eukaryota; kingdom Metazoa; phylum Chordata; class Chondrichthyes; order Rajiformes; family Rajidae; genus Leucoraja; species Leucoraja erinaceus. The sequence continues at coordinate 17,403,608 of NC_073381.1, forward strand.
CAGTTTCACACAAAAATACACCTGGCCTCAATCTCTAACCAGCAGCTACTGATACCAACTTAATTGAATTTGGGAGCTGAACTTAATATCACTTTGCTTGTGTTCAGTGATATGCAATTTGGTATTGCAGAATAAAAACCCTTTTCAATGGATGCCCTGCAGGAATCTCTATTGTCTCAGCACAAGCTGTGCTTTCTCCAGCGTGCCCTCTGCATCTGGGATCGCCCAGACTCCAGTGTGTGTCCCTAGATCCTAACAAGAATCTGCAAGCCCAAACAGCGTGGAAACGGGGCCCTTCTGCCCACCAAGTCCTCGCCGACCAGTGATCACCATACACTAGTTCTATCCTGCACTCTAGGAACAATTTACAGAAACCAATTAAATTTGAAGATAGATACAAAATGCTGGAGTAACAGCGGGACAGGTAGCATCTCTGGAGAGAAAGAATGGGTGATGTTTTGGGTCAAGGACCTTCAGACGGGTCTTACGAGCCTGCGTGTCTTTGGAATGTGGGAGGAAACCAGAGTACTTGGAGAAAATCCACGCGGTCACAGGGAGAACGTACTGTACAAACTCTGTAGAGACAGCACCCGTAGTCAGGAGCAAGATCGGGTTACTGCCGCTGTAAAACAGCAACGCTACCACTGCGCCGCTGTGCTGCTCTAACGTTACTTACTGGGTGGCCGGAGCATCAAGAAGGAGTTGATGAGCGGGTGAGAGAAATTGATGGGATAGCTCCTAGAGCTGGCGTAGACTTGTTGTTTAAGAAGGAACTGCAGATGCTGGAATATCGAAGGTAGACAAAAATTCCGGAGAAACTCAGCGGGTGAGGCAGCATCTATGGAGCGAAGGAAATGGGCAACGTTTCGGGTCGAAACCCTTCTTCAGACTGGCATAGACTTGATGGGCTGAGTGGTCTCCTAAGTCATAGAAAACCATGAACAATGTTTCTTTGGACTATTTGTGCAGCCAGTAGGGAAGAGCAAGCGTGCCGTGTGTGATCGAGCAGAGAATCTGCTGAGAATCACTTTTGGAATCAGTTGGTGATGCCCAACAAATTGAATTAAATCTGGGGAAAAAACGTAAGGATGGATTGGAACTGCCTGAAGGGTTGGGTGGTTTGAGGATCATGACTGGTGTCCGTCAGATGTACTCCAGATTCTCCTGTTTATTTCCTGCTGTTTTCTCATTTAAATTACATCGAGTCTAAACTGAGTGACTTTACCCATTCCCCACCCCCTCCTTAGACATTTGAATGTGCATTGATTCTGCTCTCTCTCCTAATTTGTATTCCCCTTGCACTATCTCCCGTTCACATTAACTCTCTCTCTTCTGCATGGCTCCTCCTCCATTGTGTCTTCGCGCGAAACCTCCCCGTTTAATGACTCTCCAGCCTTATCAAGGCCAAAAATAATATTTTTTAGGCCCTTGATCATCTTTCTCCCAATGTAGAAAGAGGCCATTTGGTCCATTGAGTCGCTGCCGTCTCTGAGCATTCCTTTCAGTCCCATTACCCCACATATTTCCTGGCAACTTATTTTCCCCCATTTGCCCCATAACTCCACTAGGAATCTTCTATAATAAGGGAAATTATTGTTGCCAATTAACCTATAAAACACCATATTTTGGGAGGAAGCTAGAACACCCAATTAAAAACCCACACAGTCGCACGGTGGACATGTCAACTTCTCACAGGCATCATTAAAGGTCAGGATTGAGCCATGGTTTCTGGAGCAGGGAGGCAGTAATAGTAGCACGATTGATCAGTTTGCTATCTTGACTGAAGACACTTGACTATAAAGTTATGCTACACGGAAACTGGCCCTTCAGCCCAACGTGTGCTTGCTGACCTGAGCCACTCACATTTGCATTGGGAGATAAAACTGCCCCTTTGGTCTCCTTGCAATCTTTCCCCTTATATCTAAGCCCAATGTAGTCCCCTACAGCGGGAACAAAATTGACCACACTTGTGATTGTGAGCTGAGTTACTCCAGCACTTTGTGTCTTTTTGTGCAAACCACCATCTGCCGTTCCTTGTATCTTCCTTGTGTCTAATGTCCTGTCAGCTTTGCAGTTCACGACCCTTCACTTGTCTCAACCTGCGCTGACATTAACACTTTTTATTCTTCTCCAATGTAAAAGGTCTGAGCTGCACAGTCTATGTGCTCTAGTATATCCCACTCCTTCGGATAGGATTTGACAGCACAGATTTGAAACCTCTTAGAAACATAGAAACATAGAAATTAGGTGCAGGAGTAGGCCATTCGGCCCTTCGAGCCTGCACCGCCATTTAATATGATCATGGCTGATCATCCAACTCAGTATCCCGTACCTGCCCTCTGATCCCCTTGGCCACAAGGGCCACATCTAACTCCCTCTTAAATATAGCCAATGAACTGGCCTCAACTACCCTCTGTGGCAGAGAGTTCCAGAGATTCACCACTCTCTGTGTGAAAAAAGTTCTCCTCATCTCGGTTTTAAAGGATTTCCCCCTTATCCTTAAGCTGTGACCCCTTGTCCTGGACTTCAAGGTTTCAACTGACCCAGCAATTTGTCAAGTTCCAGGGAAGGAGTTGGACACATCCATCAACGTTTGTGGTTTAAAAAAAAAAACAGTGCTTGAGGAACTCAGCTGATCCGGCAGCAATTGTGGAATAAAATAAACTGGTGATATTTTGGGTTGAGACCCCAGGTGGTGGCTTCTGCTGAGTTCCTCCAGCAGTTTTTATTCAAGGTTCCAGCATCTGCAGTTTCTTATGTCTCCGACATCTCTGGTAATGTTTGTCCTGAGTTCAGGCCCGGATGTTCTACTAATTAAGAAGGATGTTTGGAGACTTCTTTTTAGAAATTATACTTTTTCTAAAAAAAATTGAAGATACGACTCTTCATCGGTAATATTAAATATTTCACCACTGATTTTGTTTTTTCCCCTAACCACTTGATGCCCCACAGAGATAGGCTAATGTAATCTTAAGATTGATGGACACATTGCATGCATTCTTCCCTCCGGTTCAAGTGATTGCAAGCACAGGGCACTGTTAACTCATTGCTTGGGTATGTATTGTGATATGTGCTGTTCCCCAGGCTGTACTGGAATATGCAGATATGTCCCCCACCCCACCCTTAGCCTCAAATGGGGGGAAAAAAAAGCCGTCAATGTACATTCGCACCTATCCTCAGATAGACTAGTGAGAGTTTATTGGAGAGAACCAGAATCTGAGTGACTGCCGGGAATCTGAAACACAAAATGGTTTATGCCAGATTGTTCTGACGGATGCAAAAGGGACATTTTAGCCCATTTCTAGACCGTTTGTCCTGTCAATTGTTCAATCAGGTCCTGCTTGATCTTCAATTCATTTATTTCTCCTTTTAGAATGTAGAACAGCACAGGATAGGCATTACAGTCCATAATATCTGTGTTGAACATGGTGCCAAGACCAACTCTTATCTGCCTGCACATAATCCATATCCCTCCATTCCTTGTATTTCCATGGTCCCTATCTGAAAGATTGTTAAATGCCACTATTGCATCTGCCTCCACCACCATCCCTGGTAGTGTATTCCAGACACTCCACTTTCTGTGTAAAAAGAAAAACTGCCCCACTCATCCCCTTTAAACTTTGCCCCTCTCTTAAAGTTATGCCTTTTAGTATTGGCCTGACCTGCTGCGTTACTCCAGAACTGTGTCCTTTCTGGATTCTCAAGGGATGTCCTCCCATGAGATGAACCATCCACTCTTTCTCCTAATGCTCTGAGGTCCTATTTGAAATAGGGTGATGGGTCTGTCCTGATCAATACTTATTCCTCAAGCAACAAGGCATAGCAAAAGGGTTTGAGTATAGGAGCAGGGAGGTTCTACTGCAGTTGTCCAGGGTCTTGGTGAGACCACACCTGGAGTATTGTGTACAGTTTTGGTCTCCAAATCTGAGGAAGGACATTATTGACATAGAGGGAGTACAGAGAAGGTTCGCCAGACTGGTTCCTGGGATGTCCTGGGATTAGGCATGCAGGTGCAGCAGGCAGTAAAGAAAGCAAATGGTATGTTGGCTTTCATTGCAAGAGGATTTGAGTATAGGAGCAGGGAGGTTTCTACTGCAGTTGTACAGGGTCTTGGTGAGACCACACCTGGAGTATTGCGTACAGTTTTGGTCTCCAAATCTGAGGAAGGACATTATTGCCATAGAGGGAGTGCAGAGACGGTTCACCAGACTGATTCCTGGGATGTCAGGACTGTCTTATGAAGAAAGACTGGATAGACTTGGTTTATACTCTCTAGAATTTAGGAGATTGAGAGGGGATCTTATAGAAACTTACAAAATTCTTAAGGGGTTGGACAGGTTAGATGCAGGAAGATTGTTCCCGATGTTGGGGAAGTCCAGGACAAGGGGTCACAGCTTAAGGATAGAGGGGAAATCCTTTAGGACTGAGATGAGAAAAACATTTTTCACACAGAGAGTGGTGAGTCTCTGGAACTCTCTGCCACAGAGGGTAGTTGAGGCCAGTTCATTGGCTTTATTTAAGAGGGAGTTAGATGTGGCCCTTGTGGCTAAGGGGATCAGGGGGTATGGAGAGAAGGCAGGTACGGGATACTGAGTTGGATGATCAGCCATGGTCATATTGAATGGCGGTGCAGGCTCGAAGGGCCGATTGGCCTACTCCTGCACCTAATTTCTATGTTTCTATGACCAATCGGATTACTGTTGGCGGGATCTTACTGTGTATAAATCAGCCGTTGAATGCCCTCACAGACCATTGTCAGAAGTGCATGAGCTCGTGAAAGAGGCTTTGTGAATGCACGATCTTTCTGCCGGTCGGTGTGATGCAAAGCCTGCTGAACAGATCAAATTCTTGCTGCTCGCTTTAGTCGTAGAGGGGGTAGAGGGTCAGGACTTGGGGCCCTATCAGTCAGCACACTTACTCTGGGAGCAATTCATCACATCATTAAGAAGTAAAAGGGGAAAATATCCATCATGGTTTAGTGTCGTTAAGAATTCAAATAGGTTTGAAGACTGCTTTTAGAATCTCATAAATTATCGTCCATAGGTACAGGCTGCTGGTATGGCACTTATCGAGACTGAGTTGGAACATGCCTGCAATTTTCATTGAAGGCTTAGTAAGTAATCACTCAAGAATTTACTCTCTAATCTCAAAATGCTGCTCTTACAAACAGCGTTGATCGACCTGCCAGTAATCTGTTTAACAATCTGTGCCGTGCCAAAGATCTGTTGCTGAAGCAAAACCAACATGGTTCTTAATCGGTTTCATACGGAATATCATGTGGCCTGTACAAAGCTTCCATTAATGCCAGCGGTTGATTAACCTGCTCAGAAATATGCATTGATACAACTCCTAGTGTGAGATCAGCGAGAGGCAGACAGAGACAGAGAGAGAGAGAGAGACACACAGTGAGACACACACACATACACACACACACACACACACACACACACACACACACACACACATATACACACACACACACACACACACACACACACACACACACACGGAGCGACAGAGATGGGCCTTCCCATCTAAGTGGCACAGATCCCCACTTCCACTTGCATGACTACAAACAAATAACGTTAAACAAAATTGAAAACAACTGCCAGCTTTTGTTTCCCCCCCCCCCCCCCCCCCCCCCCGAGGATATTCCTATTGTGTTTCTTACCCTCAGTGCAACGCTGGACTTTAATCTACAAATCCTGGAAACACCATGGTGATTCCAAAGGGATGAGAATCGATACAGGGGATCTGTTGCTCTTCTGCAGGGAGCAGGTAGAGATTTGGAGACCCAAGATATCCAGATGAGAATGAACACAAATATCACACAACCTGATCAATTATTTAGATGATAGCACAGAAATAGGCCCTTCAGCCCACCAAACCCATGCTGACCATCAACCACCCATTTGCGGGCCCTTTGGTCCGTAATGTTTGTGCTGATCATGATTCTTAGTTAAATTGAACTCATCTGACAACATGATCCATATCCCTCCATTCCCTGCACTTCCATGTGCCTATCTAAAAGCTTCAAACACCACTATGGTATCTACCACCAACACCACCACCATCCCTGGCAGTGCATTCCAGGCCCCATCAATTTCTGTATAAAAAGCTTGCCCCGCACAGCTCCACTAAATGTTCCCACTCTCACCTTATTGTTATGCCAAACATAGAAACATAGCAATTAGGTGCAGGAGTAGGCCATTCGGCCCTTCGAGCCTGCACCGCCATTCAATATGATCATGGCTGATCATCCAACTCAGTATCCCGTACCTGCCTTCTCTCCATACCCCCTGATCCCCTTAGCCACAAGGGCCACATCTAACTCCCTCAGTGTTGGGCATTTCCAGCCTGGGAAAAGGCTGTGACTGTCTACCCTATCTATGCCTCATAACTTTATATACATCTATCAAGTCTCCCCTCGACCTCTAATTCAGTCCTGTTTGTAATATGTGAACACAATGTGTGCTGACTTGTCTGGAGTAAGCCCTGAACCCACAACTCTCCTGGCCTTAGTATTCCCCAATGTAAAGTATCTGGCTCAATGCCTTATCCTCTGATAGTGTCCATTGGAGAATGTGTTGGCATCCACAAGATGCAGCACTTCACAGACTCTGGAACATTCAACAAAACATTGTTGCATCCCAGTGCTACTTAAGGGCCTGTCCCACTGTACGAGGTAATTCAAGAGTTCTCCCGAGTTTTCCCCGATTCGAACTCTGAGAATGTCCGTAGCGGGTCCGTAGGAGTTCGTGGATATCTCGTAGCGGCTCGTACGAGCGACGGTAGGTACTCGGGGAAATCCGGTAAACTCGTGATGTTTTTTCAACACTCTGAAAAATGTCCACGAGTAAAAGAAATACTTGTGATTAAAATGTTTTTTTACTTATTACTCGTACGAGCCGCTACGAGACATCCACGAACTCCTACGGACCCGTTACAGACATTCACCGAGTTCGAATCATGGGAAAACTCGGGAGAACTCTTGAATTGCCTCGTACAGTGAGACAGGCACTTTAGTTACCCGGCACAACCCTTAAAGGGACAACAGCCTTAACATCACAATCCTGCTGCACAGCCTGCTGCACAGCCAATATTATATTCACTGCATCCATTTAGCCATTGCTGTCTGATCCTGATCATGTTTTCCTGTGCATTATGATTTTAACCGCCCAAATATTGCCGAACTTGCCGTCAACTATTGGGATCACCGGATATCCCTCCCTAATGAAAGGACATTAGGAGGGACACTCTTATCCAGTGTTTGAAGGACATACGATACGATTATGAGAGAACCTTATTTATCCCAGGAGGGAAATTGAGGACCCAATTACAGTTGGATATGCTCTGCAAGTGGTGAGTCTAGTAAAGGTATATTAGAATTGCCTCCTCTCTGGCTGACGGGAATATGATGGAGCAGATGGCCACCTCATGTGCCATATGATTTTGTGAGAGGACATATGATACACCAGCAGGAGTAGTTCACTAGGTCCTTTGAGCTTGTAATGCCATTTAATAAAGTCTTCTATATCAACACTTTTAGATATTACACTTTTACTCAGAGCTGCTGTGGATTTGGGAGCAACAGCAACAAAGATAAGCAGGAGAAAACACTGATTGGCTCAAGCCCAAGTGGGAGGAGAGTTAGAAGTGAGTCTGGGGGGAAACAGTTGAAAACTGAGGAATTTGGTTGTGAATTGGTAAATTAGGCAATTTATCAGTCAATATAAGCAAGACGGCTCTTAGGGAGTGGCAGTGAGTGAGTGGCCCTGTGATGAAAGGCCCTGTCTTTGGCTCGAGAGTCTTAGGAGAGGAGGCTACGCAAAACGCTGGAGAGGGAGAGACAAAAGAAGGAGATGTCAGGCAAGCTGATTCAGTGTGATGCTTGCAGTATGTGGGAGGTCAAGGACACTGCTGGTGCCTCTGGCTGCTACAAATGTGAGAAGTGCATCCAGGTAGAGCTCCTGAAGGACTGTGTTGGGGAACTGGAGAAGCAAGTGGATGACCTCAGGTTCGTCTGAGAAACTGAGTCATTCCTCGACAAGTCCTACAGTAAGATTGTTACACCTAAGGTACTGGAAGAGAGAAGGTGGGTGACGGTGAGAAAGGGAGGGAAGCATGGAATGCAAACGTCCCCGGGTGTTGTACCTCTTGTGAACAGGTTCACCCACTTAGAAGCTGTCGGGACAGAAGACGTTATTACACCGAGCGGCGGACTGGCTTGCGAAGCAAATAGGGCTGTTGAGCCAAAACCAAATAGGCCAACGTCAGGCAACGCCATTGTAGTGGGAGACTCCATTGTGATAGGTACGGACAGGGGATTCTGCGGCAACAGACGGGATGCGAGGATGGTGTGCTGCCTTCCTGGTGCCAGGATCCAGGATGTCATGGACAGAGTGCAGAAAATCCTCAAGGGCGAAGGTGAACAGCCGGAAGTGGTAGTGCATGTCGGCACAAACGATGTCGGAAAGAAGTGGATGAATATTCTGCAGCGTGACTTTAGAGAGCTCCGAAAAATGCTGAAAAGCAGGACCTCCAATACCAATACAATACGTTTTTATTTGTCATTTGAACCTCAAATTTGGTTTCTGCAGCCATACAAGAAAAGAACCGAGACACAGACCAACACAATTTACACAAACATCCATCACAGTGAGTCTCCTCCTCACTGTGATGGAAGGCAAAGTCTTGTCTCTCCCCTGCTCGCCATTCCTCTCCCAAAGTCGAGGTCAAAGGCCCCAGCAGGCGCTAGCAATTCCGCGGCCACTCAAAGCCGCGCCGGGGGTGATGTAAGGCCCTGCCCCGGGTCTTGGTGTTGGAGCTCCCAGCGGGCGCTAGCAAGCCCGTGACAAATTAAAGCCGCTCCGGGCGTTGTAAGGCCCCGCTCCAGGTCACTCTCAACCCCGCAATTCGGGCGGGAGAAGTCGCTGTTGCCGGTGCCCTGCAAAGCAGTCTCCCACCGGGGACCCGCGAGCTCCCGGTGTCACCATCCACCGGAGTCGGGTCGCAGCAGCACGCCACCGCAGCTCTCCACGCTCCGAAGCTGGCCAGCTCCACGGAGGTAGGTCCGCAGCTCCACAGGCTCCGTGACTTCAGCCTCCAGGTCGTTCCGGTTGGAGGACGCTCCACGGCGCTAGGCCCCAACGGCAACGGAGACCCGACAGGGAAAAGGTCGGGTCTCCATGCAGGGAAGAGATTTAAAAGTTTCCCCTACCCACCCCCACCCCCCACATATACACATTTAAAAACCCGCTACAAACTAAACCCTCAACAGGATAAAAAATATCCAGGGTTGATATCTTCGGTTTGTTTCCAGTTCCTCGTGCTGGCGAGAGCAGGAACAGGGAGATACGGGACCTGAATGTCTGGTTGTCGAACTGGTGCACGGGGCAGGGATTTAGATTCTTAGATCACTGGGATCTGTTGTGGAGTAAGGGGGAACTGTACAAAAGGGACGGATTGCATCTTAACAGGTTAACCAGCATTCTGGCAGGCAGGTTTGCCACTGCTACACGGGTGATTTTAAACTGAATAAGGGGGGTGGGGTGTCCAATGGGATAGTCGAGGATGGAGTTAAAGGGAAAGGGTTTCTTAAATGTGTGAGCAAAAGACAGAGGGGTGTAAAATGAGGGTAGAAGCAATAGGTAGCAAGGTGAAAAGTAAAAGTGGCAGGCAGACAAATCCAGGGCAAAAATCAAAAAGGGGCACTTTTCAACATAATTGTATAAGGGGTAAGAGTGTTGTAAAAACAAGCCTGAAGGCTTTGTGTCTCAATGCAAGGAGCATTTGTAATAAGGTGGATGAGTTGAATGTGCAGATAGCTATTAATGACTATGATATAGTTGGGATTACAGAGACATGGCTCCAGGGTGACCAAGGCTGGGAGCTGAACATCCAGGGATATTCAATATTCAGGAGGGATAGACAGAAAGGAAAAGGAGGTGGGGTAGCGTTGCTGGTTAGAGAGGAGATTAATGCAATAGAAAAGAAGGACATTAGGTTGGAGGATGTGGAATCGATATGGGTAGAGCTGCGAAACACTAAGGGGCAGAAAACGCTAGTGGGAGTTGTGTGCAGGCCACCTAACAGTAGTAGTGAAGTTGGGGATGGCATCAAACAGGAAATTGGAAATGCGTGCAACAAAGGTAAAACAGTTATAATGGGTGACTTCAATCTACATATACTGCATGTAGACTGCATGTGGCAAGGCATCCAGACCATCACGGACTACAGACCCTCCAACATCACCCCCACATCCAGCGACGCCTCCTTCCTTGAGGAGCTGAATCACTTCTATGGCCGCTTCGACAGGGACAATCTAGAGACAGCCATCAAGGCTGTGCTACCTGCCGATCACCAACCCCTCACACTCACCCCCTACGACGTGTACGTGGCACTGAGTAGGACTAATGCACGTAAGGCTGCTGGCCCTGACGGCATCCCCGGGCGCGTGCTCAGTGCCTGTGCTGCGCAGCTGACAGACGTCTGGACTGACATCTTCAACCTGTCACTTGCCCAAGCAGTTGTCCCCACTTGCCTTAAAGCCACCTCCATCGTGCCAGTGCCAAAACACTCCACTGCGGCAAGCCTCAACGACTTCCGCCCAGTTGCACTTACCCCCATCATCACCAAGTGCTTCGAGAGGCTGGTCCTGGCACACCTCAAAAGCTGCCTACCCCCCACACTGGATCCCTATCAGTTTGCCTACCGCAAGAACAGGAGTACGGAGGATGCCATCTCAACGGCACTTCACTCCGCCCTCTCCCACCTTGACAACAGAGACACTTATGTAAGAATGCTGTTCATCGATTACAGCTCAGCATTCAACACCCATTATTCCATCAAAACTGATCACCAAACTCGGTAACCTGGGCATCGACCCCTCCCTCTGCAACTGGATACTGGACTTTCTAACCAACAGACCCCAGTCTGTGAGGTTAGACAAGCACACCTCTTCAACCCTCACCCTGAACACCGGCGTTCCTCAGGGCTGTGTGCTGAGCCCCCTCCTCTACTCCCTCTTCACCTATGACTGCACACCTGTACATGGTACTAACACTATCATCAAGTATGCAGATGATACAACGGTGATTGGCCTCATCAGCAACAACGATGAGCTGGCCTACAGGGAGGAGGTCCAGCACTTAGCAGCATGGTGCGCTGACAACAACCTGGCCCTTAACTCCAAGAAGACCAAGGAGCTCATTGTAGACTTCAGGAAGTCCAGAGGCGGCACGCACACCCCCATCCACATTAACGGGACGGAGGTGGAACGTGTGTTTCTAGCTTCAGGTTCCTGGGAGTCAACATCTCCGATGACCTCTCTTGGACCCACAATACCTCTACTCTGATCAAGAAGGCTCATCAGCGTCTCTTCTTCCTGAGGAGACTGAAGAAGGTCCATCTGTCTCCTCTCAGATCCTGGTGAACTTCTACCGCTGCACCATCGAGAGCATCCTTACCAACTGCATCACAGTATGGTATGGCAACTGCTCTGTCTCCGACCGGAAGGCATTGCAGAGGGTGGTGAAAATTGCCCAACGCATCACCGGTTCCACGCTCCCCTCCATTGAGTCTGTCGAAAGCAAGCGCTGTCTGCGGAGGGCGCTCAGCATCGCCAAGGACTGCTCTCACCCCAACCATGGACTGTTTACCCTCCTACCATCTGGGAGGCGCTACAGGTCTCTCCGTTGCCGAACCAGCAGGTCGAGGAACAGCTTCTTTCCGGCCGCTGTCACTCTACTCAACAACGTACCTCGGTGACTGCCAATCACCACCCCCCCCCCCCCCCCCCCCCCCCCCCGGACACTTATTATTATTTTTTTTTAATTCAAATCGTTTGCTATGTCGCTCTTCAAGGGAGATGCTAAATGCATTTCGTTGTCTCTGTACTGTACACTGACAATGACAATTAAAATTGAATCTGAATCTGAATCTGAATCTGAGATTGGGTGAATCAAATTGGCAAGGGTGCTGAGGAAGAGGATTTCTTGGAATGTATGCGGGATAGTTTTCTAAACCAACATGTAGAGGAACCAACGAGAGAGCAGGCTATTCTAGACTGGGTGTTGAGTAATGAGGATGGGGTAGTTAGCAAGAGTGACCATAATATGGTTGAGTTCTTCATTAGGATGGAGAGTGACATTGTTAATTCAGAAACAAGGGTTCTGAACTTAAAGAAAGGTAACTTTGAGGGTATGAGACGTGAATTGGCCAAGATTGACTGGCAATTGATTCTTAAAGGGTTGACGGTGGATGTGCAATGGAAGGCATTTAAAGGCTGCATGGATGAACTACAACAAATGTTCATCCCAGTTTGCCAAAAGAATAAATCAGGGAAGGTAGTGTATCCGTGGATAACAAGGGAAATCAGGGATAGGATCAAAACAAAAGATGAAGCGTACAAATTAGCCAGAAAAAGCAGTCTACCAGAGGACTGGGAGAAATTCAGAGTCCAGCAGAGGAGGACAAAGGGCTTAATTACGAAAGGAAAAATAGATTATGAAAGAAAACTGGCAGGGAACATAAAAACTGACTGCAAACGTTTTTATAGATATGTGAAGAGAAAAAAGATCAGTTAAAACAAATGTAGGTCCCTTGCAGTCAGAAACAGGTGAATTGAACATGGGGAACAAGGACATGGCAGACCAATTGAATAACTACTTTGGTTCCGTCATCACTAAGGAAGACATAAATAATCTGCCGGAAATAGCAGGGGACCGGGGGTCAAATGAGATGGAGGAACTGAGTGAAATCCAGGTTAGCCGGGAAGTGGTGTTAAGTAAATTGAATGGAGTGAAGGCCGATAAATCCCCAGGGCCAGATAGGCTGCATCCCAGAGTACTTAAGGAAGTAGCCCCAGAAATAGTGGATGCATTAGTGATAATTTTTTCAAAACTCTTTAGATTCTGGAGTAGTTCCTGAGGATTGGAGGGTAGCTAATGTAACCCCACTTTTTAAAAAGGGAGGGAGGGAGAAAATGGGGAATTACAGACCAGTTAGTCTAACATCGGCAGTGGGGGAAACTGTTAGAGTCAGTTATTAAAGATGGGATAGCAGCACATTTGGAAAGTGGTGAAATCATTGGACAAAGTCAGCATGGATGTATGAAAGGTAAATCATGTCTGACGAACATAGAATTTTTCGAGGATGTAATTAGTAGCGTGGATAAGGGAGAACCAGTGGATGTGTTATATCTGGACTTTCAGAAGGCTTTCGACAAGGTCCCACATAAGAGATTAGTATACAAACTTAAAGCACACGGTATTGGGGGTTCAGAATTGATGTGGATAGAGAACTGGCTGGCAGACAGGAAGCAAAGAGTAGGAGTAAACGGGTCCTTTTCACAATGGCAGGCAGTGACTAGTGGGGTACCGCAAGGCTCAGTGCTGGGCCCCAGCTATTTACAATATATATTAGTGATTTGGACGAGGGAATTGAATGCAACATCTCCAAGTTTGTGGATGACACTAAGCTGGGGGGCAGTGTTAGCTGTGAGGAGGATGCTAGGAGGCTGCAAGGTGACTTAGATAGGCTGGGTGAGTGGGCAAATACATGGCAGATGCAGTATAATGTGGATAAATGTGAGGTTATGCACTTTGGTGGCAAAAACAGGAAAGTAGACTGTTATCTGAATGGTGGCCGATTAGGAAAAGGGGAGATGCAACGAGACCTGGGTGTCATGGTACACCAGTCATTAAAAGTAGGCATGTAGGTGCAGCAGGCAGTGAAGAAAGCGAGTGGTATGTTAGCATTCATAGCAAAAGAATTTGAGTATAGGAGCAGGGAGGTTCTTCTGCAGTTGTACAGGGTCTTGGTGAGACCACACCTGGAGTATTGCGTACAGTTTTGGTCTCCTAATCTGAGGAAGGACATTCTTGCCATAGAGGGAGTACAGAGAAGGTTCACCAGACTGATTCCTGGGATGGCAGGACTTTCATATGAAGAAAGACTGGATAGACTCGGCTTGTACTCGCTAGAATTTAGAAGATTGAGGGGGGGATCGTATAGAAACTTACAAAATTCTTAAGGGGTTGGACAGGCTAGATACAGGAAGATTGTTCCCGATGTTGGGGAAGTCCAGAACAAGGATAAAGGGGAAATCTTTTTGGACTGAAATGAGGAAAACATTTTTTACACAGAGAATGGTGAATCTCTGGAATTCTCTGCCACAGAATGTAGTTGAGGCCAGTTCATTGGCTGTATTTAAGAGGGAGTTGGATGTGGCCCTTGTGGCTAAAGGGATCAGGGGGTATGGAGAGAAGGCAGGTACAGGATACTGAGTTGGATGATCAGCCATGATCATATTGAATGGCGGTGCAGGCTCGATGGGCCGAATGGCCTACTCCTGCACCTATTTTCTATGTTTCTATGTTTATAAAGGAGGTGGTGGAATCAGATACAGTTACTGTAAGAAGCATTTAGACAAGCACTTGCGTTCTCGTAGCAAATGTACTTTGGGTAGATGAACAAAAAGGCTGGTATGGATGTGATGGACCAAAGGGCCTGTTTATGTGCTCTATGGCTCTATGACTTGAAGGCCCTTGCATTACTTGTACAATCTTTGAAGATAAATATAATTTATTTGAATCAATACTCTGCAACCGTGAAGAAAGCAGAAGGCAAATTGCTGTTCAAACCAAAGATAGACACAAAATGCTGGAGTAACTCAGCGGGACAGGCAACATGGATAGATGGAAAGGAATTCTATCCAGAAATACTGCCTGTCCCGCTGAGTTGCTCCAACATTTTCTAGTATCTTCGGTGTAAACCAGCATCTGCAGTTCCTTCCTGTACATTGGCGTTTAAAGCCTTGGTGTGATAATGTGAGAGCCTCTGGGTGAGTAATGAGTCACTGTGTACATTAAATGAGGATTTTTATACTTTGCCTTTTGTATTTGTTTTGATTTGATGAAAAACTGCTTACTTTGTGTCTAACAAAGGATTCCAGATCAAAAGGACCACTTAAGAGGGGATGGGAAGGGAGAGGAGAAACATCTGCTTTGAATGTTCTGGCTGTGCCCTCTCAACTTCAACCTGTGCAGCTGCATAAAGAGCGTATTTTAACCAAAATGAAATGTATATTATGGAAAGAGCGGAAGATAAAAGAGAAGTCTTTAAAAATTAATCCGAGAAGGTACAGCAGGCTTTGTTGAGGTAGCTGCTCGATGAGAGCCAGCTGTCTGCAGTAAACCACGTGGACCAAATACAGTAGGTTTAGTTTAGAGATACAGTGTGGAAACAGACCCTTCAGCCCATCGAGTTTATGCCGACCGGTGATTACCCGTACACTAGTTCTACCCTGCACACTATGGACAATTTACAGGAGTTAAGGGCCTGTCCCACCAGCATGCGCCTGCATGCGGCAAGCGCGACCTAAAGGGCCGGTCCCACCAGCATGCGCCTGCATGCGGCAAGCGCGACCAAACCAGAAGCGGGAACCGTGCGGAGGTCGAGTGCGCGACGTGAAGTCCGCGCGTAACGTACGCCGTTGAGGCGGCTGCGGGCCGGCAGGGTGTTGCTGCGCAGAAGTTTTGAACACGTTCAGCTTTTCGGAGCCCGGGCCAGCTCCGCACAACTCCGTACGGCTCTGGCGATCTAAGTGGGACCGGCCCCGCGAGGCCGTACGGCTCTGGGCTGGGACCGGCCCCGCGAGGCCGTAGCAAGCAACCATGTTAGGTCGCGCTTGCCGCATGCAGGCGCATGCTCGTGGGACCAGCCCTTTAGGTTGCGCTTGCCGCATGGAATCACATGCTCGTGGGACAGGCACTTTAATTAGCCTCCAAACCTGTATGTCTGTGGAGTGTGGAAGGAAACTGGAGCACCCAGAGAAATCCCACCTGGTCACAGGGAGAATGTATAAACTCCATAAAGACAGCGCCCAGGATTGAACTCGGGTCCCTGGCACTGTAAGGCAGCAGCTCTACCGCTGCGCCACCGTGTCACAGTGCCACCCCAATGATAGTTTCAGGATGCCAGCATCTACAGTTTCTTTTGAAGATAGACACAAATTGCTGGAGTGACTCAGCAGGTCAGGCAGCAGTTCTGGAGAAAGGGAATAGGTGACATTTCAGGTCGAGCCACTTCATCAGTCCGAGTCAGGGAGTGGGAAACTAGAGGTATGGGTAGGTTCAGAAGTTTCTGCAGTTTTTTTGTTTGACTGTTCTTAAGGGACAGATGTTTAGGGGTAATATGAGGGGGAACTTCTTTACTCAGAGAGTGGTAGCGGTGTGGAATGAGCTTCCAGTGGAAGTGGTGGAGGCAGGTTCATTGGTATCATTTAAAAATAAATTGGATAGGCATATGGATGAGAAGGGAATGGAGGGTTATGGTATGAGTGCAGGCAGGTGGGACTAAGGGGAAAAAAAAATTATTCGGCACGGGCTTGTAGGGCCGAGATGGCCTGTTTCCGTGCTGTAATTGTTATATGGTTATATGGTTCTATGGACAGTCTTTTGTTGCTGTCTCTGAAGAATTTTTTGCATTAGTATTGTGGTTATTTATTGATTTTATTTTGTTTATTATATATTACCTATGTGTATTGTCTTTGATTGTTCTGTTGTTGGCACATACGACAATCCAACACTCTTGACTATTCATTGAGATATTACAAGTGGCTACTCATATCATTTAATAACATAAGCTGTTGTATCCGTAGTGTTAGCACATGTTTTCATTGATGCAGCCTTTCCATCAAGTTCAAGTTCAAGTGAGTTTCATGTCATGTGTCCCTGATAGGACAATGAAATTCTTGCTTAGAAACATAGAAAATAGGTGCAGGAGTAGGCCATTCGGCCCTTCGAGCCTGCACCGCCATTCAATATGATCATGGCTGATCATTTTGCTGTGCTTTGCTTCAGCACACAGAACATAGTAGGCATTTACTATAAAACAGATATCATAATATAAATATATACACACATGAATAAATAAACTGATAAAGTGCAAATAACAGATAATGGGTTATTAATAATCAGAGTTTTGTCCGAGCCAGGTTTAATAGCCTGATGGCTGTGGGGAAGTAGCTATTCCTGAACCTGGTTATTGCAGTTTTCAGGCTCCTGTACCTTCTACCTGAAGGTAGCAGGGAGATGAGTGTGTGGCCAGGATGGTGTGGGTCTTTGATGATACTGCCAGCCTTTTTGAGGCAGCGACTGCGATAAATCCCCTCGATGGAAGGAAGGTCCGATGATGGATTGGGCAGTGTTTACTACTTTTTGTAGTCTTTTCCTCTCCAGGGCGTTCATTATTATTAACCAGTGTTCAGTTCAGTTCAGTTTTATTTATCATATGTATCATACACAGGGTCAATGGTACAATGAAATGTGTTTGACAAGACAACGGGTCACCTCAGCAATGATATTACAAGGATTCTTTACGCAGAGAGTGGTAACGGTGTGGAATGAGCTCCCAGTGGAAGTGGTGGAGGCAGGTTCATTGGTATCATTTAAAAATAAATTGGATAGGCATATGGATGAGAAGGGAATGGAGGGTGATGGTATGAGTGCAGGCAGGTGGGACTAAGGGGAAAAAAATTTGTTCGGCACGGACTTGTAGGGCCTGGATGGTCTTTTTGCTTGCTGTAATTGTTATATGGTTTATATGGTTATAAGGATAAAATTAAGATTTTAAAAAAGATAAGATTAAAGGGACATTGGTAGGTTAAAAAAAAAAAAATAAGGTAATCAACATATATGATGTGTTTATGAGTTCAGAAGCCTGATGGCATGATGATAAAAACTGTTCTTAGGTCTGGTGGTGCGTGTAGCCGTGCTCCTGTATCGCCTGCCTGGTGGTAACAAGGGGAACAGTCTGTGTGCTGGGTGGCTGTGGTCCTTGACGATGCTGTGTGCCTTCCGCAGGCACGGCTGGTGGAAAATGTCCTGAATGGCCGGGAGACAGTTGCCAGTGATGTGCTGTGCCGCCTTCACCACTCTCTGTAGTGATTTGCGGCTGTGGGCAGAACAGTTCCCGTACCAGACTGTGATGCAGCCCGTCAGCAGACTCTTGATGGTGCAACTGTAGACGTGTGTGAGGATGCTGGCGTTCATGCCAAGCTTCCTCAGTCTTCTCAGGACGAAGAGCGGCTGGTGGGGCTTTCATAGTTATGGTGTCCATGTGCAGTGTCCAAGGGTGGTCCTCAGTGATGTACACACCTAGGAACTTGAAGCTGCTGACCCTTTCAACCTCAGCATCACCATTGCTCAGAGTGTACATGGCAGCCTTGGCCTGAACCATCACATCTCTCAAGGACCATTCAAGAGTTTTCAAAACAAAAATCAGCTGTGACGGACCAGGGATGCGAGAAACTGCAGATGCTGGAATCATGAGCAAAAAGATCGGGTCTGGAGGGGCTGAGTGGGTCAGACTGTGAATGGAATGAACAGACGATGTTTTTGGTTGGGATTTTTCGTTAGACTGATGGAATTGGGGGAAGAAAGCTGGAAACGAGAGATGGGGGCAGGACAAAGTCTGGCAAATGATAGATGGATGAGAGTTTTGATGGGGCTGTAAGTGACAAAGGCTAGAGGTGAAAGAAGATTAAAAAGAAAAGGTGTCAGATAAGGAGAGTAATGGAGTGAAATGTGCAGCTGGAGGGAGGAATATAGGTGGAAGTGGGCCGGGGAACTGGATGGGAGATGATCGGATGCAGGAAAGGGAAGGATTATTTTCCAGTGTAACAATTAACCTCCAGCGCTGGGTGTGTGAAGAAGGTCCCCAATTAATCCCACTGCCTGTTTCTCTCCCTAGAGCCTTGCAAACCTTCCTCCCTCCCTCATACGTTAACGCAGTTCCAACTTTTAGATGGTTAAAAAAAATGCAAAAAGGTTATAATTTAGAGTCAGAGTCGTAGAGTCTTACAGGTGATGAAGATTGAGTAGTTACTGTACCTGTTATAGAGTCACGGGATGAGGAAACACCCAACTTGCCCACACGGGCAACATGCCCATCTACACTAGTCCCACCTGCCTGCATTTGGCCCATATTCCACTAAACCAGTCCTATCCATGTACCTGTTTCTGGCGCACTTATTTGGCACTGCATGTTGTGTGTGTCTATACAGACACTGTATGTTTAGGTGCATATGTGTAAAAGTTATATACATATATAACCATATAACAATTACAGCACGGAAACAGGCCATCTCGGCCCTACAAGTCCGTGTCGAACACTTATTCTCCCCTAGTCCCTTCTAACTGCACTAAGACCATAACCCTCCATTCCTTTCCCATCCATATACCTATCCAATTTATTTTTATATGATAAAATCAAACCTGCCTCCACCACTTCCACTGGAATAATAATTATAATAATAAATTTTATTTATGGGCGCCTTTCAAGAGTCTCAAGGACACCTTACAAAAATTTAGCAGGTAGAGGAAAAACATGTAAGGGGAATGAAATAAATAGTAGAGACATGACTAGTACACAAAGTAAAGACAGAATTCAATACAAAACACAATATGAGGCAATTAATGCACAGATGAAAAGGGAGGGGGACGTGGGGCTAAGGATAGGCAGAGGTGAAGAGATGGGTCTTGAGGCAGGACTGGAAGATGGTGAGGGACACGGAATTGCGGATCAGTTGCGGGAGGGAGTTCCAGAGCCTGGGAGCTGCCCTGGAGAAGGCTCTGTCCCCTAAACTGCGGAGGTTGGACTTGTGGATGGAGAGGAGACCGGCCGATGTGGATCTGAGGGACCGTGAGGGTTGGTAGGGGGAGAGGAGGTCAGTGAGATATGGGGGGGGGGGGGCAGATGGTGGAGGGCTTTGTAGGTGAGGATCAGGATTTTATAGGTGATTCGGTGGGAGATGGGAAGCCAGTGAAGTTGTTTGAGGACTGGAGTGATGTGATGCCAGGATTTAGTGTGGGTGATGAGTCGGGCGGCTGCGTTCTGGACCAGTTGTAGTCGGTTGATGTAGGTGGATAAAATCAAACCTGCCTCCACCACTTCCACTGGAAGCTCATTCCACACAGCTACCACTCTCTGAGTAAAGAAGTTCCCCCTCATGTTACCCATAAATGTCTGTCCCTTAATTCTGAAGTCATGTCCTCTTGTTTGAATCATCCCTACTCTCAATGGGAAAAGCTTATCCACGTCAACTCTGTCTATCCCTCTCATCATTTTAAAGACCTCTATCAAGTCCCCCCTTAACCTTCCGCGCTCCAAAGAATAAAGCCCTAACTTGTTCAACCTTTCTCTGTAACTTAGTTGCTGTAACCCAGGCAACATTCTAGTAAATCTCCTCTGTACTCTCTCTATTTTGTTGACATCTTTCCTATAATTGGGCGACCAAAATTGTACACCAATTTTGTACGTATGTACGTATGCATGTGGCAGCACAGTGGCGCGGCTGGTGGAGCTCCCGTCTCACAGCGCCAGAATCCCGGATTCGATCCTGAACTTGGGTGCTGCCTGTGTGGAATTTGCACGTTCTCCCTGTGATTCCATGTGTTTCCTCTGGGCGCTCCGGTTTCCTCACATGTTGTAGGTTAATTGGCCTCTGTAGTGTGTAGGGAGTGGATGAGAAGGTGGGATAACATTAGAACTAGTGATCGCTGGTGAACAGGTGATCGCTGGTCGAGGTGGACTCAGTGGGATGAAGGGCATGTTTGCATGCTGTCTCTCTAAACTAAACTAGTCCGAAGAAGGGTCTCGACCCGAAACATCACCCGTTCCTTCTTTCCAGAAATGCTGCCTGTCCCGCTGAGCTTTTTGTGTCTATCTTCGGATTGAACCAGCATCTGCAGTACCTTCCTAAACTAAACTATTATCAGTTTTATCTATTATCGGAATAGCATGCAAAATAAAGCATATCACTGTACTCCACCTAAACCTTAACCTAAACTCGGATTTCTCCTCAAACCTTCTAAGCTTGAACTGGCCCCTGTAAATTGTGTAGGGAGTGAATGAGAACGTGGGATAGTGTGAACGGGTGACCGATGGTCAGCTGAAGGGCCTGTTTCCGTGCTGCATCTCTAAACAAAGCTAAACTAAACACGGCATTATTTCTACATGTACCGCACGCGTGTGACACATGCAATGTGTATTTGTGGTATCCGTGTATATGAACACGTACACGCCATCACACCGAGTGCAGATTGACGCCACTTGATCAGGCGTGAGCATTACAGAAGACATACAGCTGCAGGTCGGACTGTGGCCGGACTTGTCACAGAGGTTGGAAGCTGAGTTGTGCCTGGGGGCAAGTGAAACAGATGAGTGTCTGGAGCTGATCACAAGGGGAGGCAGTATCAGGAGGAGTCAAGGGCAGGAGAAAGTGACAGCAAAGAGATGAATGGGGGCTTTATAAAAGCACACAAAATATAACGTGTGTCCAAATGTACCATCCCAGCTGAGAAATATGGACAGGGGTGATCGGTTCCACACAGCCAATAACCCGACATACAACCTCTCACTGACAGCTGCCTGTAAATCTTTTATGACCTTAATCTTCTTCTCGTTCCTTCCTGCCTTATCTCGCTCAGTCCGATCAGACAGAAGCCAGGAGCCTGCCCGCCAGTGAAAAATAGCAGCTTGGACCTGCCTTTGACCTTCAATCCCAGACCCATCCGTCTGAAGGATGTGACTGCATGGTTCTGTTGCAGATTGCCACCCCTGACCCTCCTCTCCCAGCACAACGCAGGTGAGCGGGCAGCTCCCCCCGATTGACCCAGCCTAATTCTGCTCCTATCAATTATGACCTGATGAGTGGTGAACAACAGTGGCGCAGTTGTAGAGTTGCTCCCTTACAGCGCCAGAGGCCGGGGTTTGTTCCTGACTACCAGCTAACGGCAGCTTGCTTCCATCAGTAGCAGGGTGGGACTAACAAAGCCCTTGGGAACCAAGGCTGCCTGCACTTGCAGAATGCAAGCGGCCAAGCTGCATGATGCAGTCCGGTTATATATATATACACACACTCTCTCTCACTCTATGGCCAGGGATGAGGAGAACCCGCCATCTCCTCATCCATGCAGGAAGATTGTTCCCGATGTTGGGGAAGTCCAGAACAAGGGGTCACAGTTTAAGGATAAGGGGGAAATCTTTTAGGACCGAGATGAGAAAAACAGAGTGTGGTGAATCTGTAGAATTCTCTGCCACAGAAGGCAGTTGAGGCCAGTTCATTGGCTATATTTAAGAGGGAGTTAGATGTGGCCCTTGTGGCTAAAGGGATCAGGGGGTATGGAGAGAAGGCAGGTACAGGATACTGAGTTGGATGATCAGCCATGATCATATTGAATGGCGGTGCAGGCTCGAAGGGCTGAATGGCCTACTCCTGCATCTAATTTCTATGTTTCTATGTCTCCACAGCTCAGAGGTCACCATGGGACCCCTGCAAACCATCAATGTGGGATGGATGAAATGCGATGGTGGACAAGTAGTCTGCTAGCACGCTCTCCTTCCGCTGCTTGTGCATAGTCTCCAAGAATTTCCCCTCATGAAGAGGCTCAAGATTAGAGATTCAGCGTGGGAACAGGCCCTTCAGCCCACCGAGTCCATGCTGACCAGCGATCACCCCGTACACTAACACTAGGGATAATTAAGCGAGCGGGCAAGATCATCTCTGACCCCTCACACCCTGGCCACAAACTCTTTGAATCACTTCCCTCTGGAAGGCAACTCCGGACTGTCAAAGCTGCCACAGCCAGACATAAAAACAGTTTTTTATCCACGAGTAGTTGCTCTACTCAATAGCCAAAAATCTGTAGCCTCCCTTTGATCTGGTATTTTGTTGGTTCACATGCTTGATCAATGGTGTTTTATCATTAATATTTTATTATTATTAATGTTTAGTGTTTTCTGAGTCAGTCGTAACTGTCACTGTATGTCATGTTGTTACTTGTGGGCGGAGCATCAAGGTAAATTCCTTGTATGTGAATACTTGGCCAATAAACTTACTTACTTAATCATTTTTACTGAAGCCAATTAACTTACAAACCTGTATGTCTTTGGAGTGTGGGAGGAAACCGGAGCACCCGGAGAAACCCCAGGTGTTCACGGGGAGAACGTATAATCTCTGTACAGACAGCACCCATAAGTCAGGATCGAACCCGGGTCTCTGGCGCTGTATGGCAGCAACTCTATCACTGCGCCACCGTGTTCACAATTCCACCCTCAGGCTGAGTGTGCACAGGTTGGTGAAGATGTTATTCTTTCTCCAGGGATGCTCCAAGAAAGGGAATCTCTTGCACAAGAATATGCTTGGTTTGGGATAACATTTTCTAAGCAGGAAATGCAGGAAATGCTCAGCACGTCAGGCCGCACCTGTGGGAAGGGAAACACAGTTAATGCTTCCTGCTGATTGAGTGGGACATGTTGGTCGGTGTGGGTTAGTTGGGCCGAGCCGGCTGTTTCCACGCTCCATGTGAAGATGACGCTGCTGAATGATGTCATTGGGCTGGGTGGCAGTGTGAACTGCGATGAGGATGCTATGAGGCTGCAGGGTGACTTGGACAGGTTGGGTGAGTGGGCAGATGAATGGCAGATGCAGTATAATGTGGATAAATGTGAGGTTATCCACTTTGGTGGCAAGAACAAGAAGGCAGATTATTATCTGAATAATGTCAGATGAGGAAAAGGGGAGGTCTATGTTTCCATGAGAGGACTTTGACGTTGGTTTGCTCTTCCTGCTGGATGGAGCAACTGAACCATTCATCAACTAGAGTGCGGTCCTGACCTCATTGGAGATCTTCAAACTATCTTTAATTAGACTTGACTTTATCTTGCACTAAACATGAAACCTTTTATCCTGTATCTGTACACTGTGGACCGATTGATTGTAATCATTTTTCGTCTTTTTTTTCAGTCTTTTCACTGACTGGAGAGCATGCAACTAAAAGCTTTACACTGTACCTCCGTACACGTGACAATAACAAAATAATTAAACAAAGAGGAGGCGTTGTTGGTGGAGCTCCTCCATTGCTTTGAGGTCAACTGCTGAAGGTTGTCCATGACTCCGAGACGTACAGGATGGAGGGGGTCAAAGCAACTCTGTCGACCGTGAGCTCAGTGCCAGGTTAATAATAATAATAATAATAATAATAATAATAATAATAATATCTTTTATTGTCGTTGCACGTAAGGGCAACGGGATTTGGGTTTGCAGCTTCCATCCGATGTCATAACTTAAATTACGAATACAATTTAGATTTAGATACCCCGAGAAACATGGTAAAAAGAAACATGTAAAAAGAACATTACAATAGTAAAATAATCAGAACAGTTCAAACAGACTAAAGTGCAGATGTGTCTGTGCGACGTGACCATCCGAGGGAGACAGTCCAGGGGGGTGGGGGGCATTCAGCAGGGCCGGTTCAGAGCCGCTATAGCTCTGGGAATGAAGCTTGAAGGGTTGAGGTCTTATGGATAGTTTGTTTGGCCGGCATCTCAAGGCCAAGCTGGTGCACTGAAGATGATGTTGATTTCATCCCCAGTGTCTGCTAAGATTCGTAAATGCCTGCGTTTTGATTGTTGGGGGTAAGTGTAGTGAGGTGAGGCAGCATCTCAGTGCCCCAGACGTTTGGTGTAAGATCCACATCCTTCACGGCCTTGGCCTACACAAGCATTGTCCTTTTATTGTGGTGTGATGGGGGTGATCTTGGTCCTAGAGTTGAGGTGATGGAGATTGAGCAGTTCCCTGTCATAGTGCATCACAGAGCGAGGGAGCATTCATTGTTCCTTATCTCTCTACATCATCGTCTATTTCTCTCATTTCCCTTATCCCTAACTAGTCTGAAGAAAGGTCTCGACCCAAGATGTCACCCATTCCTTCTCTCCAGAGATGCTGCCTGTCCCGCTGAGTTACTCCAGCATTTTGTGGTCTATCCATAATCCTTCCATTGCGGCAGTGAAGGACTTCAGGGGTTGTGGTGTCGGCAGCGTGTGGTGCTGCTCCATGTTCTTTGCTTGGATTTGTCACAGGATGAAGGACCTTCATGGGCAGAATATCCACTGTGACCCCGGAGGAAGCAGGTGAGAGAGACACGGGCAACGATATTCCTTGTGGTGGAAGAGAGGGGAGACCCCTCTGTAATAATTTCACAAAACACATCTCCGTGAAGGGTTTCGGCCCAAAACGTTGCCTATTTCCTTCGCTCCATAGATGCTGCCGCACCCACTGAGTTTCTCCAGCACTTTTGTCTACATTCTCCCTTCTTAAAGATGGTGATGGTTACAGCATCCCTGTGACCCCCCCCAGCCCCTGCCCCAACCATCAAACCACTCAGTACACTCCCTACCACTCTGGTGGGGGTGGGGGGGAGATTGTAGAGGAGGACATCTCTGCCACAGTTCAAACTCCAGCAGGATTCTGCCTGCTCCAAAGGCCTGTTCATCTGCTGGTCAATATTGTTTTTGCCAAGGCTACAACAGACAACACACTTTTTTTGTATCAAAAAATAATTTATTTAAATACCAACATGATACAAAAGCCAAAAAAACCTAAAACCGTGGTGACACACCCACCAGCATGTTACAGAATCACCAAAGTATTCAGACATTAGATTACAAACAACTATATTACAAATAACACTACCCTCTCTGCCACCACCAAGGCGCGGATGTAACCCCGGTAAAGGGGCAAGCATCAGGCTCAGGCAAAGCCCTCTTAGCCTAGTCGTGACTTGCGGATGGCCAGCTTGGCCAGGCCTAGGAGCAACCCAACCAGGACATCTTTGGTTGCTGACAGCAGTGCCACTCCTCCCCCTACAGACCCTAGGTGGAGTGGCAGTGCTCCTTGCCCTCCGGACCCTGGCTACAAGGTCCCTAGACGACACACAGTGGTGGAGTGGCAAGGAGTGACAACCTACGGTTGAGAGAAGGCACAAAGTGCTGGAGTAGGAAGCATCTCTGGAGAACATGGATCGGTGATGTTTCAGGTCGCGATCCATCTTCAGTCGAGGGGGATCCTTCTCCCATCAGCCTCTCCCTCCTCCCCCACCCACTCTACTCCTCTCTCACCCACTCCTGCCAGCCCCTCACTCCACCTTCACACATCCCAGCGCCCTTACTAACTGCCTCTGCCTCTCCCTCACCCACCCCCTCCTCCCTCACCCACCCCGCCATCTCACTCCCTTCTTCCTTGCCCACCCCCCTCCTCCCGCACCCCGTCCCTCTCCTGCTCCATGCGCACCCCACATTGCCGTGGGGCAGGGAAGGCGGTGGTACAGGGATTGTGCCGGGAGCAGTAATCGGCTGGTGCTGGGAGTGGCGTCAATCAACACCAGAGCGAGTTCCAACATCTCCTCTGGGTACAAAAGTGACGGGGCCCAAGTTTAATAATAATAATAATAATAATAATAATAATGTTTATTTATATAGCACTTTTCAACAAAATCAATTTGAACCAAAGTGCTTTACAGAGATTGATTTAACTAATTGAACAGATTAAATGTCAATAAATCCATACAAAATAAAAAAGAAAAAGAAAAAAAAACATTGTTTAAATGACCAAGTGTCAGGATAACAAGGTGTAAGGATCTGCGTGGAAATATATGTTACAATTCTCACTCCTCCCCACCCCCTCTTTATTAGCAGCGTGGGATTAAACAAATAAATTAGATAAATCATCAAGCTGGGGTGCAAAATGTTTATGTGACGTTGTTATGATATTTTTGACGAGGTGACTTTCAAAGGAGTGTGCTGGCAAACTTCAGGAGCTTAAAATAAATGCCTTAAGATTGAATAAATCGGTGTTATTTGACCCCACCTTCTCTGAGATATTCGGAGAAGCTAATGGCTCGTTTTCACGGGGCGACTTGACGCAAGATGTAGCCAGAGTGGAGTGGTCGTGGTCTAGCACGATATCATACGATATAACGGGGGTAGAGTAAAGAGTTCCCACGGTACTCAGCAATTCTGTCATTTGCGCGAGTGACTTGTCCGTCTCCCGATCTTTCCCGAATGAACATCGTGGACTGTAGTGTAGTTAATCACGTGGCACAAATGATGTTACTTTGTTGTCACACACTCTATTCGTTTTTTTCACCCGAGCTCTTTAATGAGCTGAAGAATAATCTGTTTTTTTAGACAAATGTTGTTTGGTGTGATGCACCTTCTCTCAATATGTGCAAGAAGTCGTCTTTTTATTTTGTCAAATATGAATAAACACTATATCTCACATTGACCGTGATTATTGTGTTATTTTATGATCTACTGAGAGGTGAAACTTTCAGTCTGAAGAAACTTTCAGCCCGAAACGGCACCCGTTCCTTCTCTCCAGAGATGCTGCCTGTCCCGCTGAGTTGCTCCAAGCAACTGGTGTCTATCTTCAAAGGACTGACCAGGACTGCCTCTCTCTCTCTCTCTCTCTCTCTCTCTCTCTCTCTCCCTCCCTCTCTCTCACACAGGCATGAATGGATGAACTCCGCAGGCCAGGCAGCATCTACGGAGGAAAATGGACAGGCGACCCATTCTTCAGGCTGCCTTACGTCTCTCCCCCCCCCCCCCCCCCCCCCCCCCCCCCAACCCCAACTCCCACCCACACACACGAATGCTGGAGAAACTCAGCGGGTGCAGCGGGGCCGAAACGTTTGTCTATTTCCTTCGCTCCATAGATGCTGCTGCACCCGCGGAGTTTCTCCAGCATTCGCGTGTGTGGGTGGGAGTTGGGGGGGGGGGGGGGGAGAGACATATGGCAGCCTGAAGAATGGGTCGCCTGTCCATTTCCCTCCGTAAATGCTGCCTGGCCCGCGGAGTTCCTCCATTCATGCCTGTATGAGAGGGAGGGAGGGAGAGAGAGAGAGAGAGAGAGAGAGAGAGAGAGAGGCACACACAAGGTGGATGCGAAATCTTACCTGCCTGTTTCAGTGACAGACACCCACCGCCAGTAAATGAAGTCACCCCCATCTGTCTCCCCCTCCTCTCCCTCGACTCCCCCACCTTTCCCTCCCAACTCCAGTCCCGTCCCGACCCCCTGGGAAACTGAAGGTTTCCCGCTGTAATTAAAGAGTTCCCACGGTAGACTGTAAAACTGGGACCCTGGTTCTGGACTACCCCAACATCAGGAACATTCTTCCTCCATCTAGCCTGTCCAATCCTGTAGATACGATTAGACAGGTATCTAGTTATTTAATTCAATTAATGATTTCTATTGCCCAGCCTCTCATCTTTCAATCGGGTTCGGCCAGGAAGGAACTGCAGATGCTGGATTAAAACGAAGATAGACACAACATGTAGCTCAGCGGGACAAGCAGCATATCAGAAGGGTCTTGACCCGAAATGTCACCCATTCCTTCTCCCAAAAGATGCTGCCTGCCGTCGAGTTACTCATTCTCTTTAAACCGGCATCTGCTGTTCCTTCCGACACATACACAAGAAATAAGCAACTTTTCGGGCCGAAACGTTGCCTATTTCCTTCGTTCCATAGATGCTGCTGCACCCGCTGAGTTTCTCCAGCATTTGTGTGTGTGGGTGGGAGTTGGGGGGGTAGAGAGATAAGGCAGCCTGAGGAAAGGCTCGCCTGTCAATTTCCCTCCGTAGATGCTGCCTGGCCCGCGGAGTTCCTCCAGTTAGAAACTGCTTTCAGACAAAAAGAGACACACTGACATTAATGAAATGCTTGTTAGCTAGTTTTATTAGATTTGTATGTAAATAGCAAACTGGCTGGATTCACTCTATCCAACTTCCGGGTTCACCGTTCGCAGGAGTTCCCACGGTGACCGCAAGAGTTACTACGGATATCGCACGGGACACTTCGTTCATAAAATGTTGCAATGCTCAACCACAAGTGTACAAGTCACTCTTGGACAAATTCAAACATGTTTGAATTTTCTCCCGAGTACCCAAGGTACACGATTACCTGCCGTTAGCGCCACGGTGGTCCACGAATGCCGTACTGTTACCGCACGAGGTTCCCACGATGTCAAACTCTGGTTACCTCTTGCGTCAAGTCGCACCGTGAAAAGGGGGTTTAAAGCAGGCGCAGGAAATCTGGAAATATACAGTGCTGGAAATGTTCAGAGCGTCAGACAGCATCTGTGGCGGGGGAATGGCAGTGAGCAAGGTAGCAGGCCAGATATCCACTCTTGATAAAGAAGGCTGCTTAGTGCTGGAGTAACTCAGTGGGTCAGGCAGCATCTCTGGAGAACATGGGCCAGCATGTGCAGCTGCTTATTTCTACCTACCCATGTTCTCCATAGATGCTGCTGCACCTGCTGAGTTTCTCCAGCATTTTTGTGTACCTTTGATTTTCCAGCATCTGCAGTTACTTCTTAAACACATTCTCCAGAGACGCTGCCTCCCTGACCCACTGAGTTACTCCAGCACTTTGTGTCTTTTTTTTTTTATAAACCAGTTCCTCGTTTCTATATCCACCCTTGTCAATCGATACTCCTAGAGTCATATTGTACCCGCAGTGCCCTCTGAACACTGGAAAGACTGTACCCGCTGAGGAGATGCTGTTCTTGAGCCTGGTGGTCATGGGTCTCAGACTCCTGTAGCACCTTCTCAATGATAGGAGTGAAATGGGAGTGTGACCAGGGTGGTTACAGGAAAGCAGACTATTATCTAAATGGTGGCCGATTGGGAAAGGGGGAGATGCAGCGAGACCTGGGTGTCATGGTACACCAGTCATTGAAGGTAGGCATGCAGGTGCAGCAGGCAGTAAAGAAAGCGAATGGTATGTTGGCTTTTATAGCAAGGGGATTTGAGTATAGGAGCAGGGAGGTTCTACTGCAGTTGTACAGGGTCTTGGTGAGACCACACCTGGAGTATTGCGTGCAGTTTTGGTCTCCAAATCGGAGGAAGGACATTATTGCCATAGAGGGAGTGCAGAGAAGGTTCACCAGACTGATTCCTGGGATGTCAGGACTGTCTTATGAAGAAAGACGGGATAGACTTGGTTTATACTCGCTAGAATTTAGGAGATTGAGAGGGGATCTTATAGAAACTTACAAAATTCTTAAGGGGTTGGACAGGCTAGATGCAGGAAGATTGTTCCCGATGTTGGGGAAGTCCAGGACAAGGGGTCACAGCTTAAGGATAAGGGGAAAATCCTTTAAAACCGAGATGAGGAGAACTTTTTTCACACAGAGAGTGGTGAATCTCTGGAACTCTCTGCCGCAGAGGGTAGTTGAGGCCAGTTCATTGGCTATATTTAAGAGGGAGTTAGATGTGGCCCTTGTGGCTAAGGGGATCAGGGGGTATGGAGAGAAGGCAGGTACGGGATACTGAGATGGATGATCAGCCATGATCATATTGAATGGCGGTGCAGGCTCGAAGGGCCGAATGGCCTACTCCTGCGCCTAATTTCTATGTTTCTATGTTTCTATGTGGTGTGGGTCTTTGATATTGGATATCACCATTTTTTTCCACACGGGTATGAAGACAGCGTGCTGCCAGACTAAATACAATCTTTACGCCACCTCACGTGTCCCTGCGTAATTCTTGGCGAGATCGTTATCTCTCCTCGAGACACGGCTGACTTCCGACAATGTGCTCACAGGATCCGGGTGGACAGCTGCTGAGAGTTCGATAAAAACAAGGTTCTCACAGCTCAATGGAAGCAGCAGCCCCACGATGAGCTCTTCCTTAAGTCCCTTCCGCTCGTCACGCCACCAACAAGGGCAGCACGGTGGCGCAGCGGTAGAGCTGCTGCCCTTACAGCGCCGGAGACCAGGGTTCAATCCTGACTGATGCCCCTGTCCCACTTAGGAAACCTGAACAGAAACCTCTGGAGACTTTGCGCCCCACCCAAGGTTTCCGTGCGGTTCCCGGAGGTTGCAGGTGGTTGCCGGAGGTTGCAGGTAGTGGAAGCAGGTAGGGAGACTGACAAAAACCTCCGGGAACCGCATGCAAACCTTGGGTGGGGGGCGCAAAGTCTCCAGAGGTTTCCTAAGTGGGAACAGGGGCATTACAGGGTGCTGTCTGTACGGAGTTTGTACTGTGTCCGCTGTACATAGAAACAGAAAATAGGTGCAGGAGTAGGCCATTCGGCCCTTCGAGCCTGCACCGCCATTCAATATGATCATGGCTGATCATCCAACTCAGTATCCCATCCCTGCCTTCTCTCCATACCCCCTGATCCCTTTAGCCACAAGGGCCACATCTAACTCACTCTTAAATATAGCCAATGAACTGGCCTCAACTACCTTCTGTGGCAGAGAATTCCACAGATTCATCACTCTCTGTGTAAAAAATAATTTTCTCATCTCGGTCCTAAAAGACTTCCCTCTTATCCTTAAACTGTGACCCCTAGTTCTGGACTTCCCCAACATCGGGAATAATCTTCCTGCATCTAGCCTGTCCAACCCCTTAAGAATTCTGTAA
The DNA here is from genome assembly GCF_028641065.1 of Leucoraja erinaceus. Lineage (NCBI taxonomy): Eukaryota > Metazoa > Chordata > Chondrichthyes > Rajiformes > Rajidae > Leucoraja > Leucoraja erinaceus. The sequence goes on from NC_073381.1 coordinate 17,434,880, forward strand.
GTTTCTATGAGATCCCCCCTCAATCTTTTAATGTGTACTCTGTGTCCGTGTGGGTTTTCTCCAGGTGCTCCGGTTTCCTCCTTCATTCCAAAGATGTGCAGGTTTGTAGGTTAATTGGCTTCGGTAACATAACATAGACATAGGTACAGGAGTAGGCCATTTGGCCCTTCGAGGCAGCACCGCCATTCAATATGATCATGGCTGATCATACAAAATCAGTACCCCTTTCCTGCTTTTTCCCCATCCCCATGGTTCTGTTAGCCCAAAGAGCTTAATCTAACTCTCTCTTGAAAACATCCGGCGAATTGGCCTCCACTGCATTGTGGCAGAGAATTCCACAGATTCACAACTCTCTGGGTGAAAAAGCTTTTCCTCATCTCAGTCCTAAATGGCTTACCCCTTATTCTTAAACTGTGACCACTGGTTCTGGACTCCCTAACATCAGAAACATTTTTCCTGAGTCTACCCTGTCCAATCCCTTAAGAATTTTATATTCTTATAAAATTCGGGCGACAGATGGCGCAATGGGCTAACGGCTCAGAAACGGTTTTTCCTGCTTGGAGTGCATACTACGTTGTGTCCTGTCACCCACCTTTCCCTGTGTAAGAATTGAAGCACGTTGGGGTATGCATGTTTCTGAAAATAAGATCCCCCCCCTCATCCTTCTAAATTCCAGTGAATACAAGCCCAATCGACCCATTCTTTCATCATATGTCAATCCTGCCATCCTGGGAATTAACCTGGTGAACCTATGTTGCACTCCCTCAATAACAAGAATGTCCTTCCTCAAATTAGGAGACCAACAATATTCCAGTGCGGTCTCATGAGGGCCCTGTACAACTGCAGTGGGACCTCCTTGCTCCTAAACTCAAAGCTTCTCGCTATGAAAGGATAAGATTGTGAATTGTCCCTTGTGTGTGTAGGGCAGTGTTTGTGTGCGGGGTGAACGGTGGTTGGTGCGGTCTCAGTGGGCCGAAGGGCCTGTTTCCTCACTGTATCTCTAAAGTCTAACATCTCTATCCTACTTCAACCGGCCACATTGCAGACTCAATCCATGCACCAAAATCCATGGAGCGGCATTCAAAGCTTGTGATCAGACACAAAGTTCACTCTTGCAAAATGCAGTTCGAAGACATTGCTTGTATAGGTCACAGCGTTTTGCAAAAAGCATTTTAAAATCTTCTGGACTGCAGCCTGACCAGGGATCACTTGAAGACCTGGTGGAATCAGCGAGTGAGTGGGAGTGTCCCACACAGTGACTTGAGCCAAGCAGTTATACTATCTCACTTGGCCCCAGAACCAACACTGATGCTTCAAGGCCACTGATGGTTCGGCTCAGCTCACCCTTCCTCTGGGTGGGAGGATTCTTGGCTTTAATGTTTGTGGGACTTCCCTTTAATGTTCCCTGGAATGGAATATGCATTTGATTCCGATAAGATTATCACATCGCATCATTTTCACATTTTCACTCTTTACACACTAGGGGTAATTTTACAGAGACCAATTAACCTACAAACCCGCACGTGTTTGGCATGTAGGAGGTAATTGGAGCCGCATGCAACAGCAAAAGTGTTCAAACTCCACACCCGAGATCAGGATGGAACCTGGGTCTCTGGCGCTGTGATACAGCGACTCTACCAGCTGCGCTACAGTGCCGATAAACAGATTCAAACTTTGTTCACTTTCTTCAATTTGCCATGATGACAGCCTACATACGACAGAGTGCCTGGAGAAGAAAGGCTTTTAGAGCACTGCCGTGTGACATGACAACTCACCACCACTCTGCTGAAAACAAGTTGTTACAGAAAATGGCAGGTGTGGACACAACAACCACTGCAAAATTCAACAGATGAAAAAAGAACATATCAAGTTTCTATTTAAACAATGAAACAAAAAAATATATATGAAGCCTCAGGAAGGTAGGAAGTTACAGAGACTAATTTCCGAATTACTTAAGATCAGTTATCCACAATTTTACAGTAAAAGTCTGATTCTCTAACCCAAATAACCAAGAACAAAAGAGGCTGCAGAGTGTGGTAGACTCTGCCCAGTCTATCATGGGTATTGAAATCCTCACCAACAGAAGGATCTACAGGGAATGCTGCCTCAGAAAGACAGCTAATATCATCAGACTCACACAACCATGACCACGCTCGCATCTCACTGCTACCATTGGAAAGAACTAACAGGAGCCTGAGAAGGCTACTTCCCCACAGCCATCAGGCTATTAAACCTGGCTTGGACAAAACTCTGATTATTAATAAGCTGACCTCCCGGTGGCTCAGCACTTCAACTCCCCCTCCCACTCCGTCTCCGACCTCTCTGTCCTGGGTCTCCTCCATGGCCACAGTGAGCAGCACCGGAAATTGGAGGAACAGCACCTCATATTCCGTTTGGGGAGTCTGCATCCTGGGGGCATGAACATCGAATTCTCCCAATTTTGTTAGTCCTTGCTGTCTCCTCCCCTTCCTCAGCCCCCCTGCTGTCTCCTCCCATCCCCCAGCCTTCGGGCTCCTCCTCCTTTTTCCTTTCTTGTCCCCGCCCACCCACGCCCCGATCAGCCTGAAGAAGGGTTTCGGCCCGAAACGTTGCCCATTTCCTTCGCTCCATAGATGCTGCTGCACCCGCTGTGTTTCTCCAGCTTTTTTGTGTACCTTCTGATTATTAATAACCCATTTTCTGTTATTTGCACTTTATCAGTTTATTTATTCATGTGGTATATATTTATATTACGGTATATGGACACACTGATCTGTTTTGTAGTAAATGCCTACTATGTTCTGTGTGCTGAAGCAAAGCAAGAATTTAATTGTCATATACAGGGACACATGACAATAAACTCACTTGAACTTGAACTTGAGAACCGTTATCTCCAGTTTCAAGAACAGCTTCTTCCCATCAACCTTAGGCTCTTGAACCACACTGCACAACCACACAACCTTACCTGCAATGCATTTCGTTGTCTCTGTACTGTACACTGACAATGACAATTAAAATTGAATCTGAATCTGAATCTGAACAATGAATTACAATAGACTTTGTATAAGGATGCACTACATTCTTTGCTTTGCACTATTAAGGTCTGATGACCCAGTATTACTGTTATTTTATTGTATCGTTGACTATTTATTATGTTAATGCATTCACGAGTCTGTAATGTCGCAGCAAGTAAACTCTTCAATCCTTTTGTCTCACACCCTTTGTCTTTTCATCTCTTGCCCTTTTTCAACCACCTGCCGCCTAGCAAAACACCTTCCTCACCTGTATCAACCTATTACCTGCCGGGCTTTGTCCTGCCCCCTCCTGTCTTACAGCTTTCAATCCCCCCCACCCCGACAAATAGTCTGGAGAAGGGTCCCGATCCAAAACTTCACCTATCATTGTTCTCCACAGATATTGCCTGACCCGCTGAGTCACTCCAGCTCTTTGTGTCTTTTTCAGTCTCCAAGACCCAGTTCCTTGGATTCTTGCAACTCCTTCAAGGAGCTCCCGTGCCCCTGCTCCTTTAAGACTGGTAGACACAAAATGTTGGAGTAACTCAGCAGGACAGGCAACGTCTTTGGAGAGAAGGAATGGGTGACGTTTCGGGTTGAGACCCCTCTTCAGACTGATGTCAGGGGAGTGGGCGGGACAAATATAGAACGTAGTCAGAGACAGTAAGACTGGTGGGAGAACTGGGAAGGGGAAGGGATGGAGAGAGAGGGAAAGCAAGGGCTATTTGAAGTTAGAGAAGTCAATGTTCACACCGCTGGGATGTAAACTACCCAAGCGAAATATGAGGTGCTGTTCCTCCAATTTGCGCTGGGCCTCACTCTGACAATGGAGGAGGCCCAGGACACAAAGATCAGATTGGGAATGGGAAGGGGAGTTGAAGTGCTGAGCAACCGGGAAATCAGGTAAGTTAAGACCTGATCAAACAAGAGGACATGACTTCAGAATTAAGGGACAGAAGTTTAGGGGTAATATGAGGGGGAACGTCTTTACTCAGAGAGTGGTAGTGGTGTGGAATGAGCTTCCAGTGGAAGTGGTGGAGGCAGGTTCATTGGTATCATTTAAAAATAAATTGGATAGGCATATGGATGAGAAGGGAATGGAGGGTTATGGTATGAGTGCAGGCAGGTGGGACTAAGGGAAAAAAAGTTGTTCGGCACGGACTTGTAGGGCCGAGATGGCCTGTTTCCGTGCTGTAATTGTTATATGGTTATATGGTTATAAGACGGACTGAGCGGAGGCGTTCAGCGAAACGATCGCCGAGCCTGTGCTTAGTTTCGCCGTTGTAGAGAAGTTGACACCTGGAACAGCGGATACAGTTGATGAGGTTGGAGGGGGTGCAAGTGAACCTCTGCTTCACCTGGAAGACTGTTTGGGTCCTTGGATGGAGTGGAGGGGAGAGGTAAAGGGACAGGTGTTGCATCTCCTGCGGTTGCAGGGGAAAGTACCTGGGGAGGGGGTGGTTTGGGTAGGAAGGGTGAGGCCCAGCGCAAATTGGAGGAACAACACCTCAAATTTTGCTTGGGTAGTTTACACTCCAGTGGTATGAACATTGACTTCTCTAACTTCAAATAACCCTTGCTTACCCTGTTTCCTTCCCCTCTCCCTTCCCAGTTCTCCCACCAGTCTTACCGTCTCCAACTACATCCTATCTCTGTCCCGCCCACTCCCCTGACATCAGTCTGAGGAAGGGTCTTGACCCGAAACGTCACCCATTCCTTCTCTCCAGGGATGCCGCCTATCCTGCTGAGTTTTGTGTCTACCTTTGATTTAAACCAACATCTGCAGTTCTTTCTTGCTCCTTTAAGACTGATTCCACTGACTTGAAAGGCAGCTCATATCATCAAAGACCTTGAAAACCAGCTGGGTTTTCTGAGATGTTTCTGTGTATACCTTCCGAAAAAGTGACTTCAGAGTGCATTGGAATATTAATAAAATATCATCCAATAATCTGGAAAACAGAGTCTGGCACCATCCAGCATGCTGGATTATCGGACTATCATTGTATAATTAATTCTGATATTAGTAATGTGGCAATCATATCAGTGATCACTCGGTGCTTGGTTCTAATGAAAATCTCATTCATGCAACATTACGACGAGCCTGTGTCTCGTCTGATCTTCCCTTCCACCGCCTCCACCTCACACGACACTGGGGCAGGTGCAAAGTTGCCCGCCCACTCTAATAATGTTCCGTTCTAGGAATAACATAGACTAGTGTGTGAATGGCTGATCAATAGTCAGTGTAGACTCCGGTAGACTGAAGGGCCTGTTTCATTACTGTGTCTTATAATTCAATTCATTTCAGAATTTTATATGGATTATGTTTGAAGATTGGCACAGTATTAGCCCCCCCCCCCCCTGCTCATGACTGACCATGGGTGATGCATCCTGGTCGGATGCAAGCCTGGGCGATGTCATGTGGAGGACAGGCTGTTGCCCATGCAGCACGTCCCCCCTCTCCACGTCGCTGATCGATCCAAAGGAACAGCAGGGCCGTTACAGTTTGGCACCAGCGCCATCGCAGGAGCTGCCAGAGCGAGGTTGTAGACAACGACGAACTGCCTTAGGGGCTCCAACTCCAGATTTTCTTGAGGTTTACTCCAGGAGCCTTTTCCATGACTGGATATAGCCACAAGGCAGTGGAGGTTTTAAATCAGAGTTTTCCCTTTCCTAGATGTACTGCCTTCCCAGGCTGACGAGCCCCTTCTGCCCGAGACTCATGGCGGTGTGAGCGTCTACCTTCCCGTGCAGGTCTATAGCACCTGCCCACTGCGCACAATATTGGCACAGTGTGTTGTGATACAGTACTGAAAGTTCAAACTTTAGCTGTGGTTGGTTTAAGGTTAGGATACAGTTTCCACTGTACAGTGTAAGCCCTCTGTTGGAACTTACCTCTAAAGCTTTAAAAATAAGCAATCCGCCTACCTTGCTCAAATCTGTGCTTCACTCAGGTGGTTATAGCCTGACACGTCTCTTCCATTTCAGACAGTACTTCTTTTGTTCTGAAGTTGGCTGTTTTGCCCAGTTTACAGGTTCTGGTGAATCGATTAAATTCTTATACGGTTTGGTGTTGTCCACAGGCTAATTCACTCCAACCGACTCCACGCCGGGTATCTGCAGGATGTTAGACAACAGGTACAGTTCAGGCTGGTCGCCGTGGAAAATGCCACCCTGGAAAATCCTGCGGTTTCTTGGATCATGCCACATGCTTCGCCGATCGTAGATCTGTCTCAGGCACGTTGTTCTTCAATGTTTTCCTTGCATCCTCATAGACTGCCTACATTTCCCAGATACCAATAACAGAACCACTAACCTTTGAATTCATTTGACACTTGTTTTTTGTTGAGAGTCAGGAGGGAATGGGCCAAAGTCTGCCTGTTTGATGTTTGCTGTTTTTCTATTATTTACATTACTGGAGATGAATCTGTGGAAACTTGGGAAGGTAGCTGAACAGCACAACTGACTGTTGTTTTACAAAATTCATTTCTTCCCATCCCTCTCTCTCCGTGTCACCTCGAGAGCCTTTTGGGGAGCTCGATTGATGCACGGGAATTTTGGGAATGTGCCCTCTAGATTATTCATTGGCACGTTTTATAAGTAAGCCAAGCTGAGTGGCTGCTCTCTGAGGAAGAGAAGGATGGGGCCGATGGGTTGGCAAACTCCTAGTTTCTCCAGAGTCAGAAGATGATAAGGAATAGGAGTAGAATTAGGTCATTCAGTCCAACAAGTCTATTCTGCCATTCAATCATGGCTGATCTATCTCTCCCTCAACCCCTTTCTCCTCCCTCCTCCCCATAACCTCTGTATGAGTTATGAGTTATGAGTCAATGGACTTTGAAGATTAAACTTCTTAGCACAGCTCTATGGAAGTTCAAAGTTCAAAGTTCAAAGTAACTTTATTGTCAATTCAATTATGCAACAGTAGTTACACAGAGGTGCCCCATACTCCAAATGTGCAAGTGATATTAAAAACACAGACAGACAACATACCAATAAAAATAGACAATAGACATTACATTATTTAAAATATTAAAATATTCACAGTATGCCAAAATATAGCAAAAACTTTGAGGTATTTTAAAAAGGGTGCAACAATGAAAGGTGCAATATAGAGAAAGTGCAAATTTCGTACTGGAGACATTGAGCCAAAGTTATTTTCACAGTTTGTTTGTCTTTGTTTGTGTAATGTTCATGGACTTTTCTTAAGTGTGTTGAGTAGTCTGATGGCCTGAGGAAAAAAGCTGTTTTTGAATCTGGTGGTTTTGCTCCGCATGCTGCGGTAGCGCTTACCGGATGGTAAGAGGGTGAACAGTTTGTGTGCTGGGTGGGTGGTGTCTTTGATGATATTGCTTGCTCTCTTGCGACAGCGAGATGGGTATAGGTCCTGGATTGCTGGTTGGGGTGACCTGGTGATCTTCTCCGCTGTCCTCACCACTCTCTGTAGGGCCTTCTGGTCAGCAGCAGAGCAACTGCCATACCAGACTGAGAGACTGCTGGTAAGAATGCTCTCAATGGCACCCCTGTAAAAAGTCGTGAGGGCAGAAGGGGGGAGGTCAGCTCTCCTCATCCGTCGAAGGAACTAAAAATAGTTAGAAAATTATGGGGCAAGGTTGATTAAAAAAAAAAAAAAAGCACCACAGATCTTGAACATTTAAATATTGGAAATGGGAAAGAAAGGCTGTTGGCCAAACTAATTGCCTCTCTTTTGTAGGGAAGGAACTGCAGATACTGGTTTTCATCGAAGGAGACAAAAGGCTGGAGTTACGCAGCAGCTCAGGCAGCATATCCTAGAATAAAGGAATAGGTGACGTTTCGGGTCGAGATCCTTCTTCAGACTGAGGGAGTCAGGGGAGAGGAAAACAGGAGACATGAAAAGGTACAGAGAACAAATGAATGAAAGGTGTGCAAAAAGGACGAATCAAAGCCAGCAACGATGATCAAGGAAAGATGGAGCCCACAATGGTCCATTGTTGGCTGTGGAGCAAGTGATAAGGAGTTATGCGAACAGTGAAACTCAGCAGGACGACAGAGAAGCTAGTAATACTCTCTTCTTTATGAAGCCCCTTCAAAGCTGCCTCTTTGAAGAAAGTGGAGACACAAGAGACTGCTGACACCAACCTATTGTAGAAAACAAAAACAATCTGCATGGAAAAAAACAGCAGCCCCCACAATTAAAATGTGGGTTAGGGAAATGACTGAGACCTTGCATTTGGAAAAAATAAGACTTGGCTTAATTGACAAACCAGAACTTTGTGTTAGAATATGGTCTCCATTTATTGAATATTTGAAAAGGTAAATTGGTTTAACACAGAATCAGGGTTCAAACCTGAGTTTGGGACTGGATGAATAGTTACACTCAACAGTTCCAGGACCAATCTCCATAATCTTGTGTTTAAGAAGGAACTGCAGATGCTGGAAAATCGAAGGTACACAAAAAAAAGCTGGAGAAACTCAGCGGGTGCAGCAGCATCTATGGAGCGAAGGAAAAAGGCAACGTTTCGTGCCGAAACGTTGCCTTTTTCCTTCGCTCCATAGATGCTGCTGCACCCGCTGAGTTTCTCCAGCTTTTTTTTGTGTACCCTCCATAATCTTGTCATTGGTAGTTTCTCTCTGCGTCTCCCTTTTTCACTCTTCTTCTTCTTCTCTCTCTCTATTACTTTCTCTCATATTTTTCTCCCTTTCTCTTTATTCTTAAAAAAAAAACTGAAGCTATGAAAGAAATCTGTAATTAAATTGCCGCTTACTATCATTTGTATACATGCATCTAATTAAAATGTTTATATTTTAAAAAAAAAAGGAAAAACAAACTGCAGGAGGGACTCTATGGAAATGGACTGACGACGGGTTCGGGTTGGGACTCCTCTTCAGACTTCTGTTTCCCTTCACAGAGGCTGCCTGACCGGCTGAGTTCTTCCAGCAGCTAGTCCTTTATCTTTGACCATAGAAACATAGAAACATAGAAATTAGGTGCAGGAGTAGGCCATTCGGCCCTTCGAGCCTGCACCGCCATTCAATATGATCATGGCTGATCATCCAACTCAATATCCCGTACCTGCCTTCTCTCCATACCCTCTGATCCCTTTAGCCACAAGGGCCACATCTAACTCCCTCTTAAATATAGCCAATGAACTGGCCTCGACTACCCTCTGTGGCAGAGAGTTCCAGAGATTCACCACTCTCTGTGTGAAAAAAGTTCTTCTCATCGCGGTTTTAAAGGATTTCCCCCTTATCCTTAAGCTGTGACCCCTTGTCCTTGACCATAGTGACGTGCATCTGTTCTATCATCTCCCTTATGTGTCAATGAGTGTTTGATTATCCTCCCATGGATTGCCTTGGGATGTTCACAGTGTAAAATGTGAAGACAGGGTTATTGTCCTTGGGATGGTTGTATGACAGAAGATTATGTGGCAGAACCTCCAGGAACACATCCTGTCAGCCAAGCTGGGCTTGGCCGAGAGCTCCATTATTTGATAGCAGTGATATGTCTTAGCCTGGGGTCTTGTTCCATTCGGTGAGGCAGAGAATGAAGGTGTGGCACGCTGTTCATTCCTGCACGATTCCTGACATAAGCATTCTTGGTACGGCAGCGAGGATTGCTCTGTTCATACATTGCACAGGCTTGAATTCTGCTGGAGGTGAATAAATCTCAGTAACTGACTGTGCTGCCAGCAGATGGAAAATTACACAGCTGCCTTCATCGCAAAGAACTGGACGCAATCTCTGGAGAAGACGACTCAGTTGATCCTTCCACTTTCAATTTGGTTCTGTACTCATTAAAACTCCCAACTAACGAAAACCTATCAAACTCGGCTGTAAAATGTTCCATTGGCTCACAGAGACTTGAGGGCTTTATTTGGGGGGAGAAAGGGAGGGGGAGAAAGGGAGGGGGAGAAAGGGAGGGGGGAGAAAGGGAGGGGGGAGAAGGGAGGGGGAGAAAGGGAGGGGGAGGATTTCCTCCAGGGGGTGGTTTCCTTTCAAAGCTAAAGTACAGCCTGATCCTCCAACCTATCACATTGCGGACGTTAGTCTCTAGAATTTTTACGCTACAATGCTGTGAATATATTCTGCACCCTTAACTACCTATTGTACTTGAGTTTGACTTGATTGTATATATGGGGCAGCACCGCTGAACAGCTGGTAGAGCTGTTGCCTCACAGCGGCAGAGACCCTGGTTCAATACTGACTACGGGTACTATCTGTACGTTTTCCCTGTGACCACGTGGGTTTTCTCCGGGTGCTCTGGTTTCCTCCCACATTCCAAAGACGATCAGATTTTAAAGTTAATTGGCTTTTGAAGAAATGAGACTCCGACTAATAGATAAATATGACCAATTCTTAAGGAGTTGGTCTCCTTTCATCGACTTTTTGGAATCATGTGATACAATACAAATACAAATTTATTATCATTTGAGCCCCAGTGAGACTCAAACGAAATGTTGTTTCCACAGCCATACAAACAAAGACACTGTCTTACAGACATACACATAATTAAATTCACACAAACATCCATCACAGTGAAGCCACTGTGATGGAAGGCAAGTCTTTTCTCTCCCCTGTTCTCCGTGTCTCTCCCGATGTCCAAGCCCCAGGCGGGTGATTAAGTCCCACGCCATTTTAGGGCCGCGCGGGGCGATTTACGGCACCGCTCCCGCTCTGAAAGTCCAATGTTGGAACCCCCACGGGCGATGGTGAGTCCCACGGCCATGAAGCCGCGCCGGGTGATGTACTGTCCCGGTCCGGGTTGTTCCAACCCCGTGACACCGGCTGGAGAAGTCGCGTTGCGGGAGCTCCGGGAAGCGGTCTCTCTCCTCCCAGACCCGCGAGCTCCCGATGTCCCAGTCCACCGGACCTGCGGCTGCGTTGCTGGAGCCTCCGAACCCCAGGAGTCGAGCCGCAGCAGCGAGTCACCGCCGCTCCCCACGCTCCGAGGCCGGCCACCCCCCGACGATGGTGAGTCCGCAGCTCCGCAGTCTCCGGGACTGGAGCCCCCGGGTCGTTCAGGCTGGAGGCCGCTCCACGGTGCTAGGCCCCAACGACAGCCGAGACCCGACAGGGAAAAAGTCGGGTCTCCCGGACAGGGAAGAGATTTAAACAGTTTCCCCCCGCCCCCCACATTTACACATTTAAAAATACTATTAAAAAACACCAAGCACTACATTTAACTAGACAAAAAATAAAAAAAAGACAGACAGGCTGTAGGGGCCGCTGCAACGGGTGAGTCGCGCCGCCAACAATTGCAGCGGTACCGTAAAGATTGCTGATTTCAGTTCATGACGCGGATAGATCTACATCTCCGAATACAGATTTGAAAAATTCACTTTTAAGGGGCCTTCTCTTCTATTTCTACTTTCCACTTTCTCTCTTCCTTTTTTATTTTTTATATACACACTTCACGTTTTTCTACTCTCTACCATCTATTTTTCCACTTTTTCTTCTTTCTATTGTTTTCTTTTTCTTGTCTTGCTTACTTCCTTTTCATAACATAAAACTAGAGTTTGTACATAGAATGGATTACGGTATGACATAGTTGGCACCTAAAATTAGGTTCCACTGTACTGTTTCGTGCTGTATTAACTTCTAATAAAATAAACAAAAAAAAAAAACAAAAAAAAAAAAAAAAATTGGCTTCCGTAAATTGCTTCTGTAAAAAGCGTGTAAGATAGAATTAGTGTACGGATGATTGCTGATCATCGTGGACTCAGTGGGCCGAAGGGCCTGTTTCCATGCTGTATCTCTAAAGCTACGGCTAAAACACTAGTTGTCTAACTAGCCCTTTATTCCATGCATCACTCTGGTGCACCCCTGCTGCTCGTCTCTGATGCTGTGCATCCTGTCTGAGACCAAATCTAAGGCATACTCTGCAATTGACTTCAGACCTGACTTCATGCAGCTGAAAAAACACTTCCAATCCTTCATGTTCCACCTCCCAGAGATGATCTCGGCCTTGTTTCTGATTGTGTTTTGAACCTGTACTCCAACCTCCAGTGATTTCCATACTTGATCGTGGTGGGTTCTGGGTCAGTTTGGGAAGGGAATGGATGAGAAAGTTGGGATGACATAAAACTGGTGTGAACGGGCCGGAGTATTTCCTTTCAACATCACAGAGGACACTATCAAGGTGTCCTATTTTAAGGCCAACATAAACATTACAATTCGTCAGTATAAAAATCTTCTTGATGGTCGGAATGGACTTGGTGGGATGAAGTGCCTGTTTCCATTCTGTAGCTCTTAACTAAACTAAAACTATTATCAGTTTTGATCCCATGAAACATTCCCATTCGGGTTGAATTCAGCTCAGGATGTCTTGCTTTATGTCACACACCTGTCCTCCGGACTTGATCATTATCCATGTTAGTGCAGATCAATAAGTCTTTATTTCTGCGATTCCGCAAATGCCCCTGGATCAGATTGAACTGGGCATGGAGAAATGACATCCTTATACTTTAATCAGCTGCCTATAGGTCGTGGTCAGGTTGGATTTAGATTGGATTGGATTGGCCTTGGCCAGATTGGGCTCATTTTGGCCATGGTTGGATTGGGTTGGGATTGGACAGATCAAATCATGTTTAGTTTTACAACCAAGCAGAGCTCGAATCCGATCTATCTTTCCTTGATCCACTCTGGACATCCTCACCCTGTCCCCATCACTGATACCAGGTTTGTACCTTTTGCAACTCTCTGCTACCATCTGCAGTAGCTACAAATGAGGCAGGGCAAGGGTGAAGACTTCAGCCAATGGTTTACCCTTGGCCTGTGGTGGCTATTGAGGATTCGAGGTGAGGTGACTACCTATCTCTAATCTCACCCCACTCAACCCTAGTTGGTCATCATCACATTGAGAACCAGTTTCTATTTCATTCCTGCTCCCCTCTGTCACCTCACCAGTTGGACGTCTTCCCAAAGCCTCCATCACATTCCCCTTCTACTTCCCGCTGCCTCACTAGTGAAACAGCCATTGTCATTGTTTTCCTAGAGGTGTTCAACATACAAAATAGGCCCAGGAGACCCAACAGCATGCAGAGACATAAACAAGCATTCGGCCCTTCGATCCAGCACCACCATTCAATATGATCATGGCTGAACATCCAAAATCAGTATTCCGTTTCTGCTTTTCCCCCCATATCCCTTGATTCCATTAGCCTGAAGAGCTAAATACAATACAATACAATATTTATTGTCATTTGATCCTCAGTGAGGCTCAAACGAAACTCCGTTTCCACAGCCATACAAACAAAGACAATTTCCTACAGACATACACACAATTTAATTCCCACAAACATCCATCACAGTGAACCCACTGTGATGGAAGGCAAAGTCTTTTCTCTCCCCTGTTCTCCATTTTTCTCTCCCGATGTCCAAGCCCCAGGCGGGCGATGATAAGTCCCACGGCCATTTTAGGCCGTGCCGGGTGATTTACGGCCCCGCTCCCGGTGTAAAAGTCACAATGTTGGAGCCCCCGGCGGGCGCTGTAATGTCCCACGGCCATGAAGCCGCGCCGGGCGATGTACGGCCCCACTCCGGGTCGTTCCAACCCCGCAACACGGGCTGAAAAAGTCGCGTTGCGGGAGCTCCGGGAAGCGGTCTCTCCCCCCGGACCCTCGAGCTCCCGATGTCCCAGTCCACCGGACCTGCGGCTGCGTTGCTGGAGCCTCCGAGCCCCAGGAGTCGAGTCGCAGCAGCGAGTCACCACCGCTCCCCACGCTCCGAGGCCGGCCAGCCCCACGATGGTGAGTGAGTAGTCCGCAGCTCCGCAGTCTCCTGAGCCCCCGGGTCGTTCAGGTTGGAGGCCCGCTCCATGGTGCTAGGCCCCAACGACAACGGAGACCCGACAGGGAAAAGGTCAGGTCTCCCGGACAGGGAAGAGATTTAGGGCTAGTGCAGTCAAGGGATATGGGGAGAAGGCAGGCACGGGTTATTGATAGGGGACGATCAGCCATGATCATATTGAATGACGGTGCTGGCTTGAAGGGCCGAATGGCCTCCTCCTGCACCTATTTTCTATGTTTCAAGTTGAGCATATACCCAAGTACAATGAGGTTATGAGTCAATGGAGCGAGCTTTTGAATGTAATAATATTATGTGTGCTTGTTCCTGTGTAGGGGTGTGCAGAAGTGTTTGAAACCTGCACAGGAAAATAAAGCCCGGGACAGTTAACTCTGACCTACAGGTGATTGGAAGCAATCCCGGAGGTCACACTGACCCTCACATGCTTGTGTCTGTCACTCCACTTATTTGTTAGTTGATGTGGATCAATGTGCTCACCATTGCCAAGCCTCAGTCGGTTATATCATGTATTGGCAAGCCTTGAACGAAAGGATCATGCCGGGTGAATGGGGAGTGAGTGCAGTATCAGTGATGTGTGAGACACAACAGCATGCAGAGACATAAACAAGCGGCAGCTGACGATCGCTTAGAATTTAATTTCCATTCCTTTTTATCAGTGGAGTCTTTTAAGTTCCTGGGAACCATCATCTCCAAGGACCTTAAGTGGGGGGCTACCATCGACTCCACAGTCAAAAAGGCACAACAGAGGATGTACTTCCTGCGGCAGCTGAGGAAGCACAATCTGCCACAGGCAATGATGGTCCAATTCTACCCGGCCATCGTAGAGTCTGTTCGCACCTTCTCCATCATGGTCTGGTTTGGCTCAGCCACCAAGAACAACAACTGGAGGCTGCAGCGAATCGTCCGATCAGCAGAGAAGATTATTGGCTGCAACCTTCCCTCCATTGACGAACTGTACACTGCAAGGGCCAGGAAGCGAGCGGGCAAGATCATCTCTGACCCCTCACACCCTGGCCACAAACTCTTTGAATCACTTCCCTCTGGGAGGCGACTCCGGACTGTCAAAGCTGCCACAGCCAGATATAAAAACAGTTTTTATCCACGAGTGGTTGCTCTACTCAATAACCAAAAATCTGTAGCCTCCCTTTGATCTGGTATTTTGTTGGTTCACATGCTTGATCAAAGGTGTTTTATCATTAATGTTTTATTATTATTAATGTTTAGTGTTTTCTGAGTCATTCGTAACTATCACTGTATGTCATGTTGTTACTTGTGGGCGGAGCACAAAGGCAACTCCCTTGTATGTGAATACTTGGCCAATAAACGTACTTACTTCTTTATCCAAGATATTTTGTATGGACTTATTGACATTTAATCTGTTCAATTAGTTTAATCAATCTCTGTAAAGCACTTTGGTTCAAATTGATTTTGTTTAAAAGTGCTATATAAATAAACATTATTATTATTATTATTATTATTATTAATGTATGATGTAGATTTAACTGTTTCCACGTGACTCTGCTGTTGGGGAGGTTGGGATTCTTCTTCATTCCTGGGATCTGAGCACTGCGGGGAATTTCCCCGTGTAGTTGTCTCTGGAGATTTAGCAGTCGGCCACCTTCTAGGATGCTGCAGTTGATGAGGGAAGGTGCTCCACTTCCTCAGTGCAGTCGGATAGAGAAGTGCAGGATTTGGATGCAACAATGAAACAGTGGTGGGGTCTCACCAGGGATGGGATGTTGTTTGGAAGGGAACCTGCAACCGTTGGTGCCCATGCAAGGTTGTTGTCCCAGTCCTGCTCAGGAGATTCGGAGTTCCCGTCAAAGTGGTGAGATGGTGCAGCCTAGTGGATGGATCTCTCTGCTGTGCTTGCACGAGTGGAACGTGTAACACCAATGAACCAGGCTGCTTCATCACGGGTGGTGCTGGACTTCTGAAGTGTTAGTCATCCAGGCAAGCAGAGTGTTATTCCATCATACCCTTTACTTCATAAGTTCATGTTCATATGTTATAGGGGCAGAATGAGGCCATATGGCTCATCAAGACTATTCCATCATTCCATCATGGCTGATTTATCTTTCATAGGAACATAGAAAATAGGTGCAGGAGTAGGCCATTCGGCCCTTCCAGCCTGCACCGCCATTCAATATGATCATGGCTGATCATCCAACTCAGTATCCTGTACCTGCCTTCTCTCCATACCCCCTGATCCCTTTAGCCACAAGGGCCACATCTAACTCCCTCTTAAATATAGCCAATAAACTGGCTTCAACTACCTTCTGTGGCAGAGGATTCCACAGATTCACCACTCTCTGTGTAAAAAATGTTTTTCTCATCTCGGTCCTAAAAGATTTACCCCTTATCCTTAAACTGTGACCCCTTGTTCTGGACTTCCCCAACATCGGGAACAATCTTCCTGCATCTAGCCTGTCCAACCCCTTAAGAATTTTGTAAGTTTCTATAAGATCCCCCCCTCAATCTTCTAAATTCTAGCAATAAATTCTAAACTCTCAACCCCATTCTCCTGCCTTCTCTCCATAACCCCTAAACACCCTCGTGGATGGCGGAAAGTCATTGAGTTCTCAGGAAGTGCCTGCCTGCTGAGTTACTCCAGCACTTTGTGTTGTTTTGTGTAAACCGGCACCTGCAGTTCCATGTTTCTACCTATATAGCATATACTGAGTTCCACCACCCATGTGAGCCAGGGGTTGGTTGGCATTTTCACCCATTGGATGCGAGTATTCCACTCAGTCTAGAGTCTGTTCAAGGCGGGGAGCGGGGAAGGGAGGGGAGGAGGTTTCTTGTACTCAGAGATAGCAGGCACTTGGACAGACAGCGGCAACAATGGCTGAGCATCAACATGTTATTCCTCTTTCCACTGCCAGTCTGGGCCCTTACTTTTTATAGCCTTACTTTTATTGCCACAGACAGCTATGGAGGCCAAGACTGGGTATTTTTAAGGCGGAGATAGACCCTAACATATGATTGAGTGTTGAGCGTGCAGGATGCAGCCACATCAGCAGAGGATAATGACTGGAATCTGTGCAGACTTGGGAAGTTGGCACAGGTTGCATTCTCTGCGGTGCCCTTGTTTAGTGCCAGAGGCGATTCATTCTTCGAATGCGATGCACACCCTGGTGCTGGATTACATGTTAATGAAAACCCACGGCTGAAATGCTGCGTTCCAGCTGCCTCAGTGTCTGCACTGAGAGAAACGAGCGGCTCAACTTCCTCCTGAAGCCTATGTTTTTTTTTTAACTCGTGAACTCACTCCTGAGTCTGAGTCTGTAGGTGCCACACAGTTTTTCAACCACAAATCAGGTTCACTGCTTTGATTTCCCTATTCAATCTGGTCTTGTCTGAAAACCTGAACGCCCAGCTCAATGCCACCATGTACCTCAGAAGAAAAGGACGTTCCTTTAGGAAGTTGAGGAGGAATTTCTTTAGCCAGAGGGTGGTGAATCTGTGGAATTCATTGCCACAGATAAGCTATGGAAGCCAAGACATTGGGTATTTTTAAGGCAGAGATAGATAGATTCTTGATTATAGACAATAGACAATAGATGCAGGAGGAGGCCATTCAGCCCTTCGAGCCAGTACCACCATTCAATGTGATCATGCTGATCATCCCCAATCAGTACCCTGTTCCTGCCTAGGCTAGTGTGTGGGGATCGTTGGTCGACGTGGACTCGATGGGCCGAAGGGCCTGTTTCCATGTTGTATCTCTAAACTAAACTAAACTAAACTAAACTAAACTAAACTAAACTAAACTAAACTAAACTAAACTAAACTAAACTAATATGCCAACTCATGATAGACTCAAAAAGCTGGAGTAACTCAGCGGGACAAACAGCATCTCTGGGGAGAAGGAATGGGTAATGTTTCAAGTTGAGACCCTTCTTCAGACGTTTTTTGTGTCTAACTGTGGTTTAAACAGCATCTGCAGTTCCTTCTTACACATTTAATATGCCAACCCGATTGGCAAGGATATGGTGAATCAAAGGGCGTGTTTCCATGCTGTACATGATTCCATGACTCTAAAGTCTTCTCATACTGCACCACATTGAGTGCATTGGATTAATGCAGCTTTTAGTGCCTACTTTGCTGCTGCCTGCCAAAGGCAAGTGGTTCAAGATTCCTTGGCAAGTTCTCCTATCCTCTCCTCCATCTTTTAACCTTATAGCTCTCAGTGGCACAAATGGAGACATTTGTGAAACTGTTGCAGATTTATCCGCACAGGTCCGGCACAGGCATTGCGGGCTGAAGGGCCTGTTCCTGTGCTGTACTGTTCAATAATCCATGTTAAATTCAGAAACTACTGTGCATGAATTCCTGCTTCTCTACTGACTACTGCCTGTAACCTTCCCCAACATAATCTATATAAACCAGTGAAATGATGAGAACTTAAGGAACTCGCTGACTGTTCTTGCTGTCAAATCCTCTGCAAGCTTACACTTTGTTGGACGAGCTGTGAATGAGTTTCTAACTTTGCACTGAGCCATAATTATTGTTTATCAATCTCTCTGGCCCTAAAGCTAATTCTCCGTGAGAACCCTATAATTCCAGCAGTAAAATAAAATCTAGATATAAAGCACCTAATTTTTTTACACAGTTTATGAAATTAAGCTTTATAAATGAATTTAACTTAAATCCAATTTTTATTTTGCTTGCGGTAAAATGTTTAAAAGGTGGGTGGGTCAGACTAATAATCACTTTCAAAAGACTGATTTACTGACAGTAGTACAGTAGTACATAGAAACATTTATTAAACTGTCTCTATTCAGATTGAAATGAAACAACAGGACGTTGATAATGTTTTCTGCATTTAAAATGCAGAGAGCTATGACGTGCTTCTATGTATCACTTATTTGTAATTATTTGTGACCTTTATCGATCATAGTACCCAGAAGGTCCCTAAAATATTCATTGCTTTGTAAATTAAATTACACTTTAATTATTAAAACAATATCAGGTCTACTTCCAAGCATCATCGACCCGATCAGATCTACCAGGATGTTGCCAGGGCTTGAAGGCTTGAGCTATAAGGAGAGTTTGGCCAGGCTGGGACTTTATTCCTTGGGGGATCTTACCGTGGTGTACGGGATCACGAGGCGAATAGATAGAGTAAATGTGCAAAGTCTTTTACCCAGAATAGGGGAATCAAGAACCAGAGCGCATAGGTTTAAAATGAGAGGGGAAAGATTTAATAGGAACATGAGGGACAACTTTTTCACACAGGATGGTGGTTTATGGAATGAGCTCCCTAACGAGGTGGTTGAGGCAGGTACTATAACAACATTTAAAAATACATTTGAACAAGTACATGGATAGGAAAAGTTTACAGTCATATGAGCCAAATGTGATCAGGTGGGACAGTCATGAACAGTTTGTTTCCAGCTGTTATCAGGCAACTGAACCATCCTACCAACAATTCATAGCAAAAGGATTTGATTCATAGCAAAAGGATTTGATTCATAGCAAAAGGATTTGAGTATAGGAGCAGGGAGGTTCTACTGCAGTTGTACAGGGTCTTGGTGAGACCACACCTGGAGTATTGCGTACAGTTTTGGTCTCCAAATCTGAGGAAGGACATTATTGCCATAGAGGGAGTGCAGAGAAGGTTCACCAGACTGATTCCTGGGATGTCAGGACTGTCTTATGAAGAAAGACTGGATAGACTTGGTTTATACTCTCTAGAATTTAGGAGATTGAGAGGGGATCTTATAGAAACTTACAAAATTCTCAAGGGGTTGGACAGGCTAGATGCAGGAAGATTGCTCCCGATGTTGGGGAAGTCCAGGACAAGGGGTCACAGCTTAAGGATAAGGGGGAAATCCTTTAAAGCCGAGATGAGAAGAACTTTTTTCACACAGAGAGTGGTGAATCTCTGGAACTCTCTGCCGCAGAGGGTAGTCGAGGCCAGTTCATTGGTTATATTTAAGAGGGAGTTAGATGTGGCCCTTGTGGCTAAGGGGATCAGAGGGTATGGAGAGAAGGCAGGTACAGGATACTGAGTTGGACGATCAGCCATGATCATATTGAATGGCGGTGCAGGCTCGAAGGGCCGAATGGCCTACTCTTGTACCTAATTTCTATGTTTCTATGTTTCTATTAGAGAGCAGCCCGAGCTACTATCTACCTCAGTGAAGACCCTCGGACTATCCTTAATCAGACTTTACTGGACTATATTTTGCACCAACTGTTATTCCCTTTATCCTGCATCTGTACACCGTGGACGGCTCGATTGTAATCATGTATTGTCTTTCCGTTGTCTGGTTAGCTTGCAACAAAAAGCTTTTCACTGTATCTCGGTACACGTGACAATAAACTAAACTAAACTAAACTGGACTAAAGGAGGGGTTGAAAGATGATCAATGGTGAGACGCTGGGGATGAACGATGATTAATTGGATGACCAAGTGGGATGGGAAGATCATAAGGATATATGGTCATAAGGAATAGGAGTAGAATTAGGCCATTCGGCCCATCAAGTGTACTCTGCCATTCAATCGCGGCTGATCTATCTCTCCCTCCTAACCCCGAGTTAGCAGATTAGTAGTTAGTAACCCCAAGATAACAGATAGTACAATGATGATGACTGAAAGCCAATGATGGGACCAAAATCTCATCTGATGTAACCAGGGAAGATTTGGGGAAGAGGAGGTAAATATACTGGGAAATGTCTCTCCCCCTCCCCCACCGCTGTCGAGAGATCAATTGCTATCCTGTGCTGCCCCAGACTTGAGGTGACCTGAGCATTACCGTAATCCCAGGGATTATAGATGACCTGCCCACCATCTGGCTGACCTCCGTCAGACGTAAATATCCCAAGGAGAGCAGATTAGTTGGGCTCACGTCAGGTTGAGGAGAGCTCAAAAACTGACGTGGGGAAGGTTTAGCGTAACGATAGCGAAGGCAAGTGGTTGTGTCCTGGTTAACCACTGCCCCCTCCCAGAGCCCCTTCCCACTCCCATCCCACCTTCCGGATGGTTTGGATGAGTAGGTTGCCGCAGGTCTCTTCTGAGAGATTGCTGACAGTCCAGTTTGCAGTCCAGGAGTGAGGGGTGGCTGGTCTCGGAAGGATGGCTTTCCGCAACAGTCCGTGGAGGAACCACAACAGCACCTTCCCCGTCAAAGAGTCTTACATCTCGGAGCAAGGAGAAACCATAATTGGCATCTACCTGCTGAGCCTGGGTATGTAGCATTGCCACTCTGCACGGGATTATACACATTGCAGCACCCTTGCATGCATCACGTAGGATTGCATAGGTTAACATGCATTTTATTATCATTGCACATATTATATAGATTACATTATTTACGTAGATTGCACAGGTTACATGTGTAAGAAGGAACTGCAGATGCCGGTCTATATCATAGACACAAAATGCTGGAGTAACTCAGTGGGCCAGGCAGCGCTCTGGAGAAAAGGAATAGACAATATTTCAGGTCAAGATCCTTCTTCAAATTGCACAGGTTACACGGGGATTATACGTAACTATATAGATTTCATTAGATTACATGAAATAACACAGGGAACATTTACTCTACATATGCAAACTACATATGGATGTTGCGGTCAGGAGCCAGTTTAGAGGGTCAGCAGGGAGGAGGTGTTGTGCCCACTCGGTTAGAATTGGTCCTAACATTTCCTTCACTCTGACCCTCAGCAATGGCACCCCTCAGGAGGGTGGGTGAGGCAAGTCAGCAGACAATGGTTAAAATATTACACACACACACACACATTCTCTCACACACACATTCATACACACTCTCACATACACCCATACTCACATTCACACAAAACGCAGTCTCACACACAAACACACATGCTCACAGACATACATTCTCACACATATTATACACACACACACACACACACTCTATCTCTCACACACATGCAAATACACATACTAACACACAAACTTCCATACACTCTTGCATACACACACACGCGCACACGCACGCACATGCGCACACACACACACACACACACACACACACACACACACACACACACACACACACACACACACACACACACACACACACACACACACACACACACACACACACACACACACACACACAGTATTGTGCAAACCAGGCAGGAGTCCTGTGCTCAGTAATCAATGTGCTCCCTCTGTGTGTGCATGCAGGCTGGTTATCCTGGTTTGGAAACAGTGTGGTGATGTTTGTGCTGTTCAGACAGAGGGCAACTCTACAGCCACCAGATTACCTGACCTTTAACCTGGCCATCTCAGACGCCAGCGTTTCCCTCTTCGGATACTCCCGTGGGATTATGGAGATTTTCAATGTATTTCGAGATGACGGTTTCCTCATCACATCCATATGGACTTGTCAGGTAAGGAGCTCCCGCAAGCAGGGCCACGCTACTGCCCATTCACACTTTGTCCATGGCCACAGGCATGGCCTAGCGAGACGTAGGCTGAATACAAGACAAAGACAGCAAAACGATCTACCCCAACCGGACACCTTGGAAGACCTGGGAAACTCACACCCGGCCGAGACCCAGATCCGGGACTTTCAAGAAGGATGGCCCTGTAAGATATAAGAAGGCCAAGTCCAATCTCCACAAGGCTGCCAGGGATTCCTCAAGAAGGTTCCAAAGCAAGGTGGTTGCTCAGTGCGATGAAGCAGATGGCAGGTGCCAGTGGCAGGGCCTTAATACCATCATAGACCACAAGTTGAAATCAAGGGAGATCTCTGGCCTGCAAGCATCACCACATGATCTCAATGCCGTTTACACCCGTTTTGAACAGTCAAACAAAGTGCCGGCAAGGCTCCCTCCCCGTCCCCACTGGATTTGCCCCTTACATTGTGGTGGAAGAAATACGATTTGCTTTTATGAATGAATGAATGAACGAATGATTGATTGAATGGATGATTGAATGAATGAATGAATGAATGAATGATTGAATGAATGAATGAATGATTGAATGAATGTATGAATGAAAACTTTATTGAATGAAATGGGGGAAAACTCTTGCAAGGCGATTGGCCCGGATGGAACGTCTCGTCTAGGTCATAGAGTCATATTTGCCCAAGGTGGGGGCAAGATTTAGGGCCAAGTGGCTTACACTTGCTTCTATTTTCTGTGTTCCTTGTCCTCTGTTTCTTTGTTCCTTCTTCCCTCTCACTCTCTCGATCTTCTCCCCGTGTTGTCAGAGCTATTGCCTAAGTCATGAGATGGCATCACATGTTGCTGTTACCTTTACAGGCGGATGGATTCCTCACGCTGCTCTTTGGTCTGGTGAGCATTAATTCACTGACAGTGATCAGCATCGTAAGATACATCAAAGGCTGCCATCCATACAGAGGTAACATACAGTTTCCATGTCATTCAAGGGGAATTCAAGGGAGATGGGGATTGGAGATTGGAATGGAAATTGGAATGGAAACTGTGGTATTATGCAATAATAGTGTAAGGCTGAGCAGAGGGGCACTAGGACCCTGTGTGCCAGAAGCCAGGCTCCAGTAACCGGATGTGACTGGAACCCAGGGGGTGGGCAGTTAGGGAGTTGCCTGGGCTTACACACGAGGCTGTTGCTGTTGCTGCTGTTGTACAGATTAAAGATATACTCTGTTTACGTCGTGGTACGAGCCTTATTACAAGCATAACTCGACAGAAACGTGAGAATGGTGTAATAATGGGTGGAGACTGGGAGGCCAGGATGGGGATGGGAGGTAAGTACTGGGAGAATATAGTGGCAAGGAGAAAAGGGATGAGGAAAATAGCATTGGGAATGTGGTTTGGGGATTAGGTGGGACAATGGCCATGGGCAAGTGGCACTGGGAGAATGGGAGTGGAGATGGTGAAGCAGGGAGGAAGGTGAAGAAGGGAATGGAAGAATGTGTGTTGGAGAAATGGGTTAGGGATGGGTGGTGAGTAGATTGAGAAATAGGCTTGGGAATATCAACAGGAGACAGCGTTAGGAGAATATGATGGGGAAAAAGGGAATATAATGAGGTCAGGAAGGGACAATGCAAATGGGTTTGGAGATAGAAGAATGAGAATGAAGATTAAGGTGATGAAATGGGGTGGGGGTGGAAGTATGGGGATGGGGTTAAGTGGCACAGGGTTTGTAGGTGTAGATTAGCGATTGGATTTCAAGATTAACTGAGGGGACATGTTTAGCCATAGATGAACGAGGAAGGGGAGTTGTAGAGGCGCGGGTGTGGATCGCGGCACTCAGTCTAATCCAGGTGTGATGTTTCCACAGCTCACTGTGTCGGCACTGGGAGTATAATGGTGTCACTGAGCCTGGTCTGGGTTGCTGCTCTCTTCTGGTCGGGTGCCCCGCTGTTCGGCTGGGGCAGTTACAGAGGTGGGATCTCCCCGTTACCCCCACGGCTCCTGTAGTGACAGACTTATTCATGGCAAAAACACACGGGGGAAGTCCATACGAGTGATTAGAAGCAACATCCGTAAAATAAAATCCCTTGGGTATTTTGATTATTAGCGAGGAATGTATCTGAGATGGAAAGTAGAACCATTTGATTGTCAAGCATTTGAACTGTTCAACCCAACACTCCAACATTAACGTTTAAGAAACATTTAGACAGGTACATGGATATACAATAGATAGACAATGGACAATAGGTGCAGGAGTAGGCCCTTCGAGCCAGCACCGCCATTCAATATGATCATGGCTGATCATCCCCAATCAGTACCCCATTCCTGCCTTCTCCCCATATCCCCTGACTCTGCTATTTTTAAGAGCCCTATCTAGCTCTCTCTTGAAAGCATCCAGAGAACCTGCCTCCACCGCCCTCTGAGGTAGAGAATTCCACAGACTCAACACTATCTGTGAGAAAAAGTGTTTCCTCGTCTCCGTTCTAAATGGCTTACTCCTTATTCTTAAACTGTGACCTCTGGTTCTGGACTCCCCCAACATCGGGAACATGTTTCCTGCTTCTAGCGTGTCCAAGCCCTTAACAATCTTATATGTTTCAATTAGATCCCCTCTCATCCTTCTGAACTCTAGAGTGTGCAAGCCCAGCTGCTCCATTCTCTCAGCATATGACAGTCCCGCCATCCCGGGAATTAACTTTGTAAACCTACGCTGCACTCCCTCAATAGCAAGAATGTCCTTCTTCAAATTAGGGGACCAAAACTGCACACAATACTCCAGGTGTGATCTCACTAGGGGTCTGTACAACTGCACACTAGAGCTCTGTACAACTGCATAGGATAGGATGGGTTTGGAGGGATATGGTCCAAATGCAGGCAGGTGGGACTAATGTAGCTGGGACATGTTGGCCAGCATTGGCAAGTTGGGCCGAAGGGCCTGTTTCCACACTGTATGACTCTATGACTATAATTCTATGAACCCTGAAACTAGACTGTTAATCCTGAGATCCCTGAGTTGGATGATCAGCCATGATCATATTGAATGGCGGTGCAGGCTCGAAGGGCCGAATGGCCTACTCCTGCACCTAATTTCTATGTTTCTATGTTTCTATCCCGACTGTTATTCCAAGTGGAACTTTAAAGATTTGTGTTCAATTTTTTTAAAAAGCCTGTAACTGGTCCTATGAATCTGAGATCTTGCCATAACGAGCTAACAGTCTCACTGCTTCATAGTTTAGTGTGCATTGTATTAAAAACGTTGAGCCTGGGTTGGTTGGGCCTTATATGACCCCATATATCAAATTGGTTAAATGGAGATGCAAGGAACTGCAGATGCTGGAATCTTGAGCAAAACACAAAGTAATGTAGTAACTCAGCGGGTCAGGCAGCATGTTAGAGGGAATGGACAGGGGACGTTTCGGGTTGGGGCCTTTCTTAAAAATGATTATTTTTGGAAAGGGGATGAATGCTGGAAAAGCGAGGTGGTGGTGGGACAAAGCCTAGAGCAAGTGTAGGTGGATACAGGTTGGGGGGGGGGGGGTTGATTGGCAGTGGGAGTACGTGACAAGGTTCAAAGTTAGGAGACAAAAAGGTGTCAGATAAGGAGAGAGGAGTGAAATGTAATGTCATAAGGAGCTGCCAAGTGAGTTATGCTGTCATAGGATCATTCCCCTCTATACCACCATCTTCTATTTTCTCTCATAAGGAGTAGAATTAGGCCATTCGGCCCATCAAGTCTACTCCGCCATTCAATCATGGCTGATCTATCTCTCCCTCCTAACCCCATTCTCCTGCCTTCTCCCCATAACCCCTGACACCCGCACTAATCAAGAATCTATCAATCTCTGCTTTAAATTCTCTCCCTGATTCCTCTTCACAATCTTGCCTCCACCACAGACCGCCTGTACGGGACGTGTGAGATAGACTGGGCCAGAGCCATGTTCTCCACCCTTCACAAATCCTACATCATCTCTGTCTTCGCCTGCTGCTTCTTCCTGCCCGTCTCCGTCATGGTCTTCACCTACGTCTCCATCATCAAGACGGTGAAGTCCAACCGCGCGCTGGCCGTGGACGGTGGCGTGGGAGAGCGCCAGAGGAAACTGGAGAGGGACGTCACTCGGGTGAGCCTTGTCCCTGTATACAGCACCATGGGGTGGGTGGGCAAATGCCCCCTACCCCTTGCCCCCTACCCCTTGCCCCCTACCCTTTGCCCCCTACCCCTTGCCCCCTACCCCTTGCCCCCCTACCCCTTGCCCCCCCCTTGCCCCCTACCCCTTGCCCCCTACCCCTTGCCCCCTACCCCTACTACCCTTGCCCCCTACCCCTTGCCCCCTACCCCTTGCCCCCTACCCCTTGCCCCCTACCCCTTGCCCCCTACCCCTTGCCCCCCTACCCCCTTGCCCCCTACCTCTACCCCCCCTACCCCTTGCCCCCTACCCCTTGCCCCCTACCCCTTGCCCCCTACCCCTTGCCCCCCTACCCCTTGCCCCCTACCCCTTGCCCCCTACCTCTTGCCCCCCTACCCCTTGCCCCCTACCCCTTGCCCCCTACCCCTTGCCCCCTACCCCTTCACCCGGACCCCTTGCCGTCACCCCTTGCCCCCTACCCCTTGCCCCCTACCCCTTGCCCCCTACCCCTTGCCCCCTACCCAGCATGATTGCCCCCTACCCCTTGCCCCCTACCCCTTGACACATGTGTCATTGGTCTTGGTGAGTGTGCCACTGATCGGGTGAGTGCCCACTACCCCTTGCCCCCTACCCCTTGCCCCCTACCCCTTGCCCCCTATGGGTTGCCCCGCTACCTCTTGCCCCGCTATCTCCATCACGCGGACCACGGGCGTCAGGCACTCACTCAGAGAGGGAGTCGGAGTAAGTGTGTCACGGAGGGGAGGAGTGTGTCATGGGGCAGCATGAGTGTGTCAGAGGACAGGACACATGTGTCATTGGTCTTGGTGAGTGTGTCACTGATCCGGGTGTTCCTAGCCTGGGTGAGTGTGTCACGGGTTGGTGAGCGTGTTCCTGGCCTGCATGAGTGTGTCATGGGTGCGTATGTGAAGGGTCTGGGTAAATGTATCACCGTGAGTGTGTTGCGATTCTGGGTGAATGCGTCAAGGGTTTGCGTTTGTGTGTCACAGTTCTGGATGAGTGTGTCACAGTCTGGGTGAGTGTGTCACAGTCTGGGTGAGTGTGTCACAGTCTGGGTGAGTGTGTCACAGGACACAGTGTGGTGGGCGAGTGTCACAGTCTGGGTGAGTGTGTCACAGTCTGGGTGAGTGTGTCACAGTTCTGGACACAGTGTGTCACAGACTGGGCGAGTGTGTCACAGTCTGGGTGAGTGTGTCACAGTCTGGGTGAGTGTGTCACAGTTCTGGACACAGTGTGTCACAGACTGGGCGAGTGTGTCACAGTCTGGGTGAGTGTGTCACAGTCTGGGTGAGTGTGTCACAGTCTGGGTGAGTGTGTCACAGTCTGGGTGAGTGTGTCACAGTCTGTGTGAGTGTGTCACAGTCTGGGAGAGTGTGTCACAGACTGGGTGAGTGTGTCACAGTCTGGGTGAGTGTGCCACAGTCTGGGTGAGTGTGTCAAAG
The DNA here is from genome assembly GCF_028641065.1 of Leucoraja erinaceus. Taxonomy (NCBI): domain Eukaryota; kingdom Metazoa; phylum Chordata; class Chondrichthyes; order Rajiformes; family Rajidae; genus Leucoraja; species Leucoraja erinaceus. Next base: position 17,462,618 of record NC_073381.1, read on the forward strand.
TCTGGGTGAGTGTGTCACAGTCTGGGTAAGTGTGTCACAGTCTGGGCGAGTATGCCAAAGTCTGGGTGAGTGTGTGTCACAGTCTGGATGTGGGGGTGTCACAGTCTGGGTGGGGGTGTCAAGGGTGCTTCACCCCTTCCCCGTGGTGTAGCTGGGCAACTGGGGAAGGAGGTCGGGCTGCCCCTGCCCCTGCCCCATCTGCCCCTGCCCCTGTCCCTGCCCCTGTCCCTGCCCCTGCCCCTGTCCCTGCCCCTGCCCCTGTCCCTGCCCCTGTCCCTGCCCCTGCCCCTGCCCCTGCCCCTGCCCCTGCCCCTGCCCCTGTCCCTGCCCCTGTCCCTGCCCCTGCCCCTGTCCCCTGCCCCTGTCCCCTGCCCCATCCCTGCCCCTGTCCCTGCCCTGCCCCTGTCCCCTGCCCCTGTCCCTGCCCCTGCCCTGTCCTGCCCCTGTCCCCTGCCCCTGCCCCTGCCCCTGCCCCTGCCCCCTGCCCCTGTCCCTGCCCCTGCCCCCCTGCCCCTGCCCTGCCCCTGTCCCTGCCCCTGCCCCTGTCCCTGCCCCTGCCCCTGTCCCTGCCCCTGCCCCTGCCCCTGCCCCCCTGCCCTGCCCTGCCCCTGCCCCTGTCCCTGCCCCTGCCCCCCTGCCCCTGTCCCCCTGCCCCTGCCCCTGTCCCTGCCCTGCCCCTGCCCCTGCCCCCTGCCCCTGCCCTGCCTGCCCCTGTCCCTGCCTGTCCCTGTCCCTGCCCCTGCCCCTGCCCCTGCCCCTGCCCCTGTCCCTGCCTGCCCCTGCCCCTGCCCCCCTGCCCCTGCCCCCTGTCCCTGCCCCCTGCCCCTGCCCCCCTGCCCCTGCCCCTGCCCCTGTCCCTGCCCCTGTCCCTGTCCCTGTCCCCTGCCCTGCCCCTGCCCCTGCCCCTGCCCTGTCCCTGCCCTGCCCCTGCCCCTGCCCCCCTGCCCCTGCCCCCCTGCCCCTGCCCCTGCCCCCCCTGCCCCTGCCCCTGCCCCTGCCCTGCCCCTGCCCCTGCCCCTGCCCCTGCCCCTGTCCTGCCCCTCCTGCCCCTGCCCCTGTCCCTGCCCCTGCCCCTGTCCCTGCCCTGCCCCTGCCCCCCCCTCCCTGCCCCTGCCCCTGCCCCTGCCCTGCCCCTGCCCCTGCCCCCCTGCCCCCCCTGCCCCTGCCCTGCCCCTGCCCCTGTCCCTGCCCCTGCCCCCTGCCCCTGCCCCTGCCCTGCCCCTGCCCCCTGCCCCTGCCCCCCTGTCCCTGCCCCTGTCCCTGCCCCCTGCCCCTGCCCTGCCCCTGCCCCTGCCCCTGCCCCCCCTGCCCCTGCCCCTGCCCCTGCCCCTGCCCCTGCCCCTGCCCCCCTGTGCCCCTGCCCCTGTCCCTGCCCCCCTGCCCCTGCCCCTGCCCCTGCCCCTGCCCCCCCTGTCCCTGCCCCTGCCCCTGCCCTGCCCCCCCCCTGCCCCTGTCCCCTGCCCTGCCCCTGCCCCTGCCCCTGCCCCTGCCCCTGCCCCTGCCCCCTGCCCCTGCCCCTGCCCCTGCCCCTGCCCCTGCCCCTGCCCCTGCCCCTGCCCCTGCCCCTGCCCCTGCCCCTGCCCCCCTGCCCCTGCCCTGCCCTGCCCCTGCCCCTGCCCCTGCCCCTGCCCCTGCCCCCTGCCCCTGCCCTGCCCCCCCTGCCCCTGCCCCTGCCCCTGCCCCTGCCCCTGCCCCTGCCCTGCCCCTTCCCCTGCCCCTGCCCCCCTGCCCCTGCCCCTGCCCCTGTCCCTGCCCCTGCCCCTGCCCCTGCCCCTGCCCCTGCCCCCCTGCCCCTGCCCCTGCCCCTGCCCCTGTCCCTGTGCCCTGTCCCCCCCTGCCCCTGCCCCTGCCCTGCCCCTGCCCCTGCCCCTGCCCCTGCCCCTGCCCCTGCCCCCCCCCCCTGCCCCTGCCCCTGCCCCTGCCCCCCCTGCCCCTGCCCTGCCCCTGCCCCTGCCCCTGCCCCTGCCCTGCCCCTGCCCCTGCCCCTGCCCCTGCCCCTGTCCCTGCCCTGTCCCCCCCCCCCCCCTGCCCCTGTCCCTGCCCCTGCCCCTGCCCCTGCCCCTGCCCCCCTGCCCCTGCCCCTGTCCCTGTCCCTGCCCTGCCCCTGCCCCTGCCCCTGCCCCTGCCCCTGCCCCTGTCCCCTGCCCCTGCCCTGCCCCTGTCCCCCTGCCCCTGCCCCTGTCCTGCCCCTGCCCCTGCCCCTGTCCCTGCCCTGCCCCCCTGCCCCTGTCCCTGCCCCTGTCCCTCCACCTGTCCCTGCCCCTCCACCTGCCCCTGTCCCTGCCCCTGCCCCTGCCTGCCCCTGCCCTGCCCCTGCCCCTGCCCCTGTCCCTGTCCCATCCCTGCCCCTGCCCCTGCCCCTGCCCCCTGTCCCTGTCCCTGTCCCCCTGTCCCTGCCCCATCCCTGCCCCTGTCCCTGTCCCTGCCCCTGCCCCTGCCCCTGCCCCTGCCCCTGCCCCCCTGCCCTGCCCCCCCTGCCCCTGCCCCTGCCCCTGCCCCTGCCCCTGCCCCTGCCCCTGTCCCTGCCCCTGTCCCTGTCCCTGCCCCTGCCCCTGTCCCTGCCCTGCCCCTGCCCCCCTGCCCCTGCCCCCCTGCCCCTGCCCCTGCCCCTGCCCCTGCCCCTGCCCTGCCCCTGCCCCCCCTGCCCTGCCCCCCTGCCCCTGCCCGTGACCTGTCCCTCCACCCCGCTCCCCCCGCTGTTTCCATGGTCATCTGCACGGCGTTCATCGTCGCCTGGTCTCCCTACGCGGTGATCTCCATGTGGTCAACGAGTGGCCGCCACGTCCCCGCCCTCACCAGCCTGCTCGCCAGCCTGTTCGCCAAGTCCGCCAGCTCCTACAACCCCCTCATCTACTTCGGCATGAACTCCAGGTTCCGCCGGGACGTGTGTGCGCTGCTGCCCTGCGCCGCCGGCAAGGAGGGGGTGAAGCTGAAGCGGGTGAAGCGCTGCCCGGAGATGGAGATGGAGATGGAGATGGAGATGAGCCCGGAGCGGGAGAGAGTCGCTGCTGCTGCTGGGGCCACTGCTGCTGGGGCCGCTGCTGCTGGGGCCGCTGCTGCTGCTGGGGCCGCTGCTGCTGGGGCCCAGCTCCCGGGGATCAGCGGCATGGAATGGTCCCACTTCCCCAACAGCCAGAACTCGGGTTACGAGTGTGAGAGGTTGTAGACACACTCACACTCACACTCACACACTCACTCTCCCTGCCGCTGTGTCACCCAAAGCCCATAGAAGCCTCTTGCTCTAGTATCTTTGGTGCCAGCGAGGCTGGGTTCACCCCAACTGCAGGAGGTCCCTTTTTGGCAAATCCTCCCTCCACCACCTCCAGTTTGGAATATTTTGGAAGACCAAGAAACCAAGAAACCAAGACACTCGCAATAGGAGGCAGCACCGCCGACTCACCAGGACAGCGCTCTGCACTGTAACGTGTGCCTTGTGCAGGGTGCATCACATGTACTGTACGGGGATTGTTTCTTGATATTGCCTCTGATCAAGTAGAAGGGACAGCAACAGCACTAGAGATAATATTACGTTATAGGGTGATTTCACCAAATGTCAAATGAGCGTAGATCCCCCCCCTCACGTGACCGAAAATTTTAACTGGAGGACATATGTCACTTCGGTACATGTTAGTGAATGGGGAAACACGCAGTTTCCCACCCGTTAAAAACATGGAAAACGGCCGATTTTTTAGCTGAAATTTTCTGTGCTAGTCGGGGTGACCCTGAAGCACAGCGACCTAAATTTACAGGCAAAAAAAAAAGATAGAAAGTAAGGTAATTACAAGAGGGAACTGAAGGTAGAAAGCGGCGGAAGTGAACAGCCGACATTTGCCGTGGAGATTTAAAGATCCAAAATATCGTGAATTATCGCGTTTGCTCGCTGAATTTCATCAAAAGTAAGGCATTATTAACTTACTTTTGATGAAATTCAGCGAGCAAATGCGATAATTCCCGACATTTTGGACCTTTAAATCTCCACGGCAAATGTCAGCTGTTCACTTCCGCTGTTTTCCACCTTCAGTTCCCTCTTGTAATTACCTTACTTTCTATCTTTTTTTTTGCCAGTAAATTTAGGTCGCTGTGCTTCACGGTCATCCCGACTAGCACAGAAAATTTCAGCTCAAAAATCGGCCGTTCTCCATGTTTTTAACGGGTGTGAAAGTGTGTGTTTCCCCATTCACTTACATGTACCGAAGTGACATATGTCCTCCAGTTAAAATTTTCGGTCACGTGAGGGGGGATCTACGCTCATTTGACATTTGGTGAAATCACCCTATAGGGACCATTCCATACCTTCAATGTGTGGGGATGTGTTTACAACGGTATTTATCTCATTTTAAACCTACACTGGGTGTGGATGGGACCATTCTACACTGCATTGAGCCTGTAACATCACAGAGAAGGGACCATTCTCTACCACTGAACCTATTACAATATAGAGCCCGTTTTCTACTACAGTGTGAGGATGGGTCTCTAATACCATAGGGTCCATTCAAAACTGCATTTAGTCTGTAACACTTTCGACACATGTGGACAGGGGTCTCCCCATATCATTCGCCAGCCCTGAGCCTGGGGCGCATTCACTCTTCAACAGTGTGGCTTTTCACAATGCACCAACCCAGATCATTGACAACCCCTGAAGAGAAGAAAGCAGATCAGTGCAGTGACATGAAATGATGAATGGCAGATTTCTGGGTTTACCACTTAAACATTTCATTAATCTTAAGGTCATTTTCATCTAACTAACATGACAGGCTTTCAATAAAGTAACAGGGAAGGCCAATATGAGGTTGATGGTGTGTGAAGTACTTATGGACTTCCAGAAGAGATTTTAACGCTGGATTTGATCAGGATTGAAGGTCATGGATGTAGAGAATCTGTGGCAGAATGGTAATCAGAGCACAGTATGAAAAGTTATTTATTGGACTAAAGGAGAATGCACAATGGGGTTTCTTGTTTGTATATATTGGCAACTCCAGTTTGATTTCTGGTCAATGATATTGTCAGTGGGGGATTCCGTGACGGTAATGCCTTTGAATGCCTTTGATCGTACAGAAATATAAAATTATAAAAGGACTCCTTGTTCATTAACAGTTCTCCACCCAAAGGGATTTCTCCGAATCTTTCTCTTTGCGATTAGCCTTTAATCCTGAGCAAGGTTTAATCCGTCAGACTTGCCATGGTCTGGTCACTTATCTTGTTGCTGTTTGTCAGCTGGAGTAACTCAGCGGGTTAGACAGCATCTCTGGAGAGAAGGAATAGGTGACGTTTCGGGTCGAGATCCTTCTTCAGACGGATCAGATAAGTCTGCTTCCCTGCTAACACACTACATAAGAAATATTGTTTTTCCTGATTTATCTACACTTGTAATCATTTTCAATTCCATTATCAGACCCTTTTCTGATTGAAACCACTTTAACTGTTCATGATAACTAAAGCCTCTTGCCTGCTGGTATTCTTTAGTCAGAGGGTGGTGAATCTGTGGAATTCTTTGCCACTGAAGGCTGTGGAGGCCAAGTCAATGAATATTATTAAGGCAGGGATAGATAGATTCTTGATTTGTATGGGTTATGGGGAGAAGGTAGGGGTCTCCGAGGATCCTCCAGTGCTTCTACGCAGCGGCGGTGGAAAGCATCTTGTCCGGGAACATTACCATCTGGTTTGGGAATTGCTCTGCCAAGGACAAGAAGGCTCTGCAGAAAGTAGTGCGTTCGGCCGAACGCACTATGGGAACTTCACTCACCCCCCTGCAGGAACTATACAACAGGAGGTGCAATTCCAGAGCAAATAAAAATCATGGGAGACCCCTTCCACCCCTGCAACGGACTGTTCCAGCTGCTACGGTCAGGCAAACGCCTCCGTTGCCATGCGGTGAGAACGGAGAGGTTGAGAAGGAGTTTCTTCCCAGAGGCAATTCGGACTGTAAACGCCTATCTCACCAGGGACCAACTCTACAGAATGTTTTTCCTTCCATTATTTATTATGTAAAAGAATATGTGTGTTATGATTGTGTTTATAATTTGTTTGGTTGTTTTTGTTGTTTGTCTTTTGCACAAAAGTCCGCGAGCATTGCCACTTTCATTTCACTGCACATCTCGTATGTGTATGTGACAAATATACTTGACTTGACTTGACTTGACTTGAGATTGGAGTTAAAAGGGAAAGATAGATCAGATTGAATGGCAGAGTAGACGATGGGCCAAATGGCCTAATTGTACTCCAATCACTTGTTATCGTGGAGGAAATCCCTGCCCTTTCCCAGATAACAGAGTAACACATTGAAGACTGGAGACAATAACCAATTCGTGCAGCGTAGAATGCAGGGAAAAGCTGCAGCGATCATTCAAACCTTCCTGTGATATTCACAGACCAGCAATTCAGGCACAAACTGGGGTTTTGTTTTCACTTTGCTCACGCTAAGCACACAATAATTACACATAGATTAAAATACTGCACACATAAGCACACGCATGCACTCACAAAAACACAGCAGACAAAGACACACAAACCAAACACAAAAACCACAGCACAGCAAGCACATCTCTGAGACACACACGCACACACATGCACAGAGCAAACACACATGCTCTGCATACACCTCACAGACACACATGCACAGAGCAAACACACATGCTCTATATACACTTCACAACACACGTGCGCGTACACTAAAATGGAGTGTTTCAGCAAGTGTGTAAGCAGCAGCAGAGGTCGGTGACTGAACTTCATGGTGACAGGTTATATTGCAGAAACCAAGTGGCTATGTTTAAGGAATTCAGTCTGAAGAAGAGTTTCAGCCCGAAACGTCGCCTATTTCCTTCGCTCCATAGATGCTGCTGCACCCGCTGAGTTTCTCCAGCATTTTTGTGTACCTTGGATATGTTTAAATGCCTATCTTTTCCTCTATTTCAGCTTTTCAGCTTTGTCATAAAGTTGTATAGCACAGAAACAAGGCCATCAGCAGCCCATTGTATTAAAGTCATCCCTCAGCCTCCTTCACTCCAGGATTTAAAAAAAAGTTGGTCTCTTTCCAACCTCTAAGGTTCTCTTATCTTGGTTGGATTGTATAGTTTGGTGATTAAAACTGTATGGAGTTTTACACATGCAATGTAAACAGTTTTGTAACTGGGTAACATGACAACCCAATGATCTATTCAAAATAAAGTGCTGAATGCAAAAAAGGTGTCAGGTTATTTGCCCGCAACCTTCTGTTAGACAGGCACAGCACAAAATCTGATGCAAAGAGCTGGTTCCCTGGCTGATCGACAGGCTAATGGGGATTGAGGCTTCTCCTGTGAGATTGAATTGCGCTGTTTGACAATTACTAACCAACGAAACAATGGAAGGACTGAGATTACATTTCTCACCCATCCTTCACCTTCACACCCTCAGGAAGTCCCAATGCACTAAGCAGGCGATATTGCTTTAGCATGTAATCAGTCTTGTGTGGGAAATGCAGCAACCAATTTGTCACAGCAAGCTAATGACCAGCTTTTTGGAGATGTACGGGATAAATATTGACCTGGACTCCAGCGAGAATTTCCCCTGTTGGTCATCAAATTGTGCGGTGGGCTTTGTTTAATATCTCACCCCCAAGGTGTCACATCCAGCAGTTTGATAATGAAGAAGTCAGCGTGAATTATGTCCTGAAAGTGAATCCAAGGACCTTCTGCCTCAGCCAGCGTTACTGAGTGGGGGCTGGTGCCTCAATGTTCATTGCTTCAATGGTATTTTAATCTCACTTGTACCCTGCTAAAGTGGAATTCTTTTTTTTGCAAACAGCTCAGTAAAAATCTTACTACATATAGGCACAATTATACTTAAGTAGAAGAGTGTAGGCATTGTAGATTACACAATACAAATTTATTCGTCACATGCACTAACTAAGGCACAGTGAAATTAATTTACCAGCAGCGATACAATTTAAATAAGAACACACAATTCACAATAGAATTTAACACAAACATCCACCACAGCATTCTTCACTGTGGTGGAAGGCATCAAAGTTCAGTCAGTCCTCCTCCCTTGTTTATCCGTGGTCGGGGTCATGAACCCTCTGTAGTCCCCGCGACGAACGGCCGGATGTACAGGCCCTGTCGTCGGGATGAACGAAACACTGACGTCGGGATGGTCAAACACTAGGTATGTTGCAAAACCTACCTTAAGAGTCGCTGCAGATCTGTCCCAGCCCGTGTGTGCGATTTTGGCGCCGTTGAGATGGGGGCGGGTTTAAAACGCGATTTTCCCTAGGCTATTCAAATCGAGGTTGCTCAGCCTACTTAGTTGCTGATGAAAAATCGCTTGGAGATTCGTTCGTTGGAGCTATTTTTAAATTTATTTGGTTAATTTAATTGTTATAGTAGGTTAAAAATTATCCTCTAAACCCGCGACCTCCAACAACGGGATGGATCTCATACAGGGGACAACGGAAGGTAGGTTGTTTATTTTTACATTAAAAAAAGCTTCTTAAGATCCCTTTATACAAAGTTTTATGTTGCGAGTAGCCTCATTAAATCCCGCAGTATTTTTCTGGGCATTTGGGGTACAAATTCACCACAATGGGAACGTTCTAAACCAGCGCGTTCCACAGAGTGCCACAGGATCCTACTCGAAAGATGATTTAAATTTACAGCAATTCCTTCCATTTGGCCAATAAATTAATGTAAATGAGATTTTAAAATCATGTTTTATTGTGAATTCTTTGTGAATGTTATTTGGACACTTAGGCTATTTAAAAATGTTAATCTTTTCTTAAGAAATGGATAGATGTTTAGATCTAGTAATTGAAGTTTGGAATTAGCTACAATTGGGTAACTAACTAATTATATACTTTAATTTCAGGTCATCCAAGTAAGATTGTTTCATATTTGTTTCAGAATGCTGAATAGTTGAACCCGGTTGCGATGCTAGTTGAAGGTGGTTGCTGGAGGTTGCAGGTGGTTGCCGGTGGTTGCAGGTGGTTGCCAGAGGTTGCAGGTAGTGGAAGATTTTTTTAAATGGCAACCTATTTTTAGTCACGGCCGGTTTTTTGAATTTTTTGAAATAATAGACGGAACATAGCAGAAGCGGAAACCGCTTTCGACCGTTAGGGAGACTGACCAAAACCTCCGGGAACCGCACGGAAACCTTGGGTGCGGCGCAAAGTCTCCAGAGGTTTCCTAAGTGGGACAGGGGCATTAGAGAGGGAACTGGGGCCTTACATACCGAGCCATCAAGGTTGGTTGCAGGAGGTGCCTCTGGGGGCACAAAGGCTGACGGGCGAGGAATGAAATGCTGGATTGTTCACTGGACAATCTAAATGGAGGCGGCAGATGGAGGCCGGCCCTGCAGCACCCTGGGGCTCAGATGGTTCGGACACCGCTCCAGAAGGCCGAGCACGTGGACCGGAATTGAAAATGGCGCTGAAACCTGGCGGCCCTTGCATGCATTCTCAGTGGACTATTACGACACACTTTGTACTGGTTGGCGATTGTGCTCAGGAATGGCAACACTTTACTGAACTGTGTGCAAATAAAGAATTTCACAGCACATCTGTACATGTGATAATAAAGAACTATTGAACCATTGACCGCAAAAGTCTGCAGCTTACCCAACACTGGTGAGAGAGGGGAATGTGCAAGGTTGCTTCCCTTTATTGATTTAACTTAGTCAATTTAAGCCTACTTAGTTTCCTGGTGTGCTTTTAAGTTCAACATTTTTGAAGATTGTCTCTTAAAGATTGTGTTTTTACTGTTAATAGTTTTAGAGTGTATTTACAATGTTTTTGAGTGTTGATGAATTCTGCGATGTGATTTCCACAAATCCCTTACTAATCCACAAGGCTTTTATCCTGGTGTTCTGCAATCCTTTGGAAACATTCCATTCACCTTCCTGATTCCTAATTGTTTGTTGGGCATCTGGATTTTGTGTGGCCAACAATATTTTCTGTTTTGTCACCCATTTGAGAATACCGCTTGTCTGTCCAGACTACAAGATAAATAGCCCACTTTTCCCCACTTTGTACCCCATCTGCCATCTTTATGTCCTAGCTCCTAAACTGAAAGTAAAGAGAAGGCTCGATGGGTCAAATGACCTAATTCAGTTCCTGTCTGATTCTCTTGTGATGAACACAAAGAGTCTCCCTCTCTGTCACCTCCATACTGCTGAATCATAGTCAAGCAAATGGATGCCCCCCTCACCTGAGTCATTCATAGAAATACTGAAAAACTCTGAATCCTCTAAAGCAAAATACTGTGTTTAAGAAGGAACTGCAGATGCTGGAAATCGAAGGTACACAAAAATGCTGGAGAAACTCAGCGGGTGCAGCAGCATCTATGGAGCGAAGGAAGTAGGCAACGTTTCGGCCCGAAACATTGCCTATTTCCTTCGCTCCATAGATGCTGCTGCACCCGCTGAGTTTCTCCAGCATTTTTGTGTACCAAAGCAAAATACTGACCTGAAAATTGATAATTTATTGTAACTGTGTTTTCTGCTACTTAATCAACCCTCCATCCATCCTCTTAAATCTCCCTGCACCTACAATTCTTTATTTTTGCACATTCATCTTTGTAAAATGCCTTTTGGAAACTCAGCTAAGCTTCAGCTTATCATCATTATACACCATCTACCCTGCCTCATCCTCGTTCCTGCGATGATCACGCCCTTATAAAACCAATCGAATCCTATTACTCGTCTCAGGTGGCCTGTTGCCTCTACCTCAATAATTGATTCCAGCCAGATCCCAGCTAATAATCCTGGGCTAATTATCCTGTTGTAGCCGATTTTCTGTCTAGCCCTTCTCATTAATAGTTGTCTTATATTTTGTTATCTTTAAATGCACTGGAATCGTTCCACAATCTTGGACGTTTAGGAATTTTACAGCCATTAACTGTTGGTTCAGCTTCTTCTTTGAGAATCCCAACAAAATTAGCTGTTGGCTTCAAAGGTTTTCCTAGCTTTTATTTCTCTTACTTTCTCCAGTCATTTTTATTTACTGAGAAAACACAGGAGATTGAGACAAGCTCACCTAGGCAGCTTGAGCAGCATTGGTGAGTCAGATGGAAGGGTCTGTTTCCATGCTGCAACTCTACAGTTCGATGGCTGTGTTACATTAAGTTATTCACTCCTGTTAAATATTTGGTTCCCAATGATTCCTGGTATGTTTTTTGTGCCTTCCACTGTTAACGCAGATAAAAAATAAATTAACAATATTTCTTTCATGTTCAGGGCAATGATGTTATCCTATTATAGGCCCTCTTCTTCTGCATGTTCCCTCGTTTACTTGTTTTCTATTCTTGCAGATCCGGGTGGATCAGTTTAGTTTTTTGTCACGTGTACTGAGGTACACAGAAAAGCTTTTGTTGTTATCCAGTCAGCAGAGGCAATACATGATTACAGTCGAGCCAACCACAGTGTACAGATCCATGGCAAGGGAATAATGTTCCCCTCTCTTACACAGCCCTCATTGTCTGATTTCACATTCCCTGCTTAACTCATATGATTTATTTTTTTCCCTTTTTGTTAATCTTTTGCTGATTCTAAAAAGCTCTCAGTCTTCTAAGGCTTACAATATCTCCCAACATTTTAATAGAAACATAGAAACATAGAAAATAGGTGCAGGAGTAGGCCATTCGGCCCTTCGAGCCTGCACCACCATTCAATATGATCATGGCTGATCATCCAACTCAGTATCCTGTACCTGCCTTATCTCCATACCCCTGATCCCTTTAGCCACAAGGGCCACATCTAACTCCCTCTTAAATATAGCCAATGAACTGGTCTCAACTACCTTCTGTGGCAGAGAATTAGATTCACCACTTTCTGTGTGAATTTTTTTTTTCTCATCTCGGTCCTAAAAGACTTTCCCCTTATCCTAAAACTGTGACCCCTTGTTCTGGACTTCCCCAACATCGGGAACAATCTTCCTGCATCTAGCCTGTCCAACCCCTTAAGAATTTTGTAAGTTTCTATAAGATCCCCCCTCAATCTTCTAAATTCTAGTGAGTACAAGCCGAGTCTATCCAGTCTTTCTTCATATGAAAGTCCTGACATCCCAGGAATCAGTCTGGTGAACCTTCTCTGTACTCCCTCTATGGCAAGAATGTCTTTCTGTACTCAGTACTTTAAGCTGCTTTTGATCTGGTATTATCTTTGATCACTTTGGTTGGCAACAGGGTGGTAATTTATCCAAGAGAGTTCATAAGTGATAGGAGCAGAATTAGGCCACTCGGCCCATCAAGTCTACTCTGCCATTCAATCATGGCTGATCTATCTCTCCCACTTAACCCCATTCTCCTGCCGTCCCCCCATAACCCCCAACACCAATTTAGAGTGTTTATTTCACAATGAAGAATATCCAATTATTTGTTAAATGTTTGTCATTGTTAATCGTCTGTCCTACTTTTTAACTTAATTCATATGGTACTTTATCAAAGCCTTGTCCTATACTGATTTATGTAATTTAGGACTTAGCTTTATTCAATATAAAATTATATTGTACTTTGATCATTCTTCCAGAGAGGATTGTTTACTGAGTTAAAAACAAACTGCTGGAAGAGTAATATGCAGTGCATTCAAGCAGAGGAGAAGTCTTTTCAAATGGTATTGAGTGTAGAGAGGCACTCTTAACTAGTAATCCAGTTCAGAACTGTTACCTCCACGTTCAAGAGCAGCTTTTTCCCCCAACAACTATCTGGTTCTGGAACCACCCCGCACATCCCTAACCAAAGGGTGGGGGGTGTACAGAACGAGGTGCCGGAGGAGGTAGTTGAGGTAGGTACTATTGCAACATTTAAGAATCATTTAGACAGGTACATGGATAGGATATGGGCCAAATGCAGGCAGGTGGGAGTGGAATAGTGTAGATGGGACATGTTGGGCAGTATGGGCAAGTTGGGCCAAAGGGCCTATTTCCATGCTGTACGATTTGATGACTCCACAATCCTCCCACAGCACCGACCACTATCGACTTTGTACAACTATGGTTGCTCCACCTACATTGGGGGGTTTTTTTTTGCACCATCGTGGTCTGGTTTCCATAGAATAAGATAATTTCAAAATTATATTAATCATTTTGTGTATCTAATTATGCCTGTAAAGCTGCAACAAGTAAGGCTTTCATTGTTCCTGTTCGTACCTGGTGCGCGTGACAAATGAACCTTCTTGAAATTCATCAAACTAGATGAGTGGAAGAATGTGGAGAGAGTTGATGAGAATGTGTGGAGAATAGAAAATGGGATTATTGTGGGATTAGTGTCAATGAGTGTTTGATGTCGGCGTGTACTCGCTGGGCTCCAGGGCCTGTTTCTGTGCTGGGTCTTCATGAATCTATAACTGTGACTTTTTCGCCTGATTTAACTTTATTAACTGAAAATCCCTCAGGCCACATTCTGCTTAATATTACCCCATTTATCACACCGCTCCTTGGCTCTGACTTCATCCTACACACTGGGGACAATTATTAAATGCTAATAAATCTTTCCCCTCTCGCCTTAAACCTATGTCCTCTGGTTCTTGATTCCCCTAGTCTATGTAAAATATTGTGTGTGCATTTACCCTTGCTATTCCTCTCATGATCTTATACAGCTCTGCAGAAATCGCTAGTGGGTGTTGTGTACAGGCCACCTAACAGTAATAGTGAAGTTGGGGATGGCATCAAACAGGAAATTAGAAATGCGTGCAACAAAGGTAAAACGGTTATAATGGGTGACTTCAATCTACATATAGATTGGGTTAATCAAATTGGCAGGAGTGCTGACGAGAGGATTTTTTGGAATGTATGCAGGATAGTTTTCTAAACCAACATGTAGAGGAACCAACGAGTTAGCAGTCTTGTTGTGCGTGGCCCCTTGGGCAAGAGTGACCATAATATGGTTGAGTTCTTCATTAGGATGGAGAGTGACGTTCTTAATTCAGAAACAAGGGTTCTGAACTTAAAGAAAGGTAACTTTGAGGGTATGAGACGTGAATTGGCCAAGATTGACTGGCAATTGATTCTTAAAGGGTTGACGGTGGATATGCAATGGAAGGCATTTAAAGATTGCATGGATGAACTACAACAATTGTTCATCCCAGTTTGGCAAAAGAATAAATCAGGGAAGGTAGTGCATCCGTGGATAGCAAAGGAAATCAGGGATAGTATCAAAACAAAAGATGATGCGTACAAATTAGCCACAAAAAGCAGCCTACCAGAGGACTCGGAGAAATTCAGAGTCCAGCAGAGGAGGACAATGGGCTTAATTAGGAAAGGGAAAATAGATTATAAAAGAAAACTGGCAGGGAACATAAAAAATGACTGCAAAGGTTTTTATAGATATGTGAAGAGAAAGAGATTAGTTAAAACAAATGTAGCTCCCTTGCAGTCAGAAACGGGTGAATTGATCATGGGGAACAAGGACATGGCAGATCAATTGAATAACTATTTTGGTTCCGTCTTCACTAAGGAAGACGTAAATAATCTGCCGGAAATAGCAGGGGACCGCGGGTCAAATGATATGGAGGAACTGAGTGAAATCCAGGTTAGCCGGGAACTGGTGTTAGGTAAATTGAATGGATTAAAGGCCAATAAATCCCCAGGGCCAGATAGGCTGCATCCCAGAGTACTTAAGGAAGTAGCCTCAGAAATAGTGGATGCATTAGTGATAATTTTTCAAAACTCTTTAGATTCTGGAGTAGTTCCTGAGGATTGGAGGGTAGCTAATGTAACCCCACTTTTTAAAAAGGGAGGGAGAGAGCAAACGGGGAATTACAGACCAGTTAGTCTAACATCGGTAGTGGAGAAACTGCTAGAGTCAGTTATTAAAGATGGGATAGCAGCACATTTGGAAAGTGGTGAAATCATTGGACAAAGTCAGCATGGATTTACGAAAGGTAAATCATGTCTGACGAATCTTATAGAATTTTTCGAGGATGTAACCAGTAGAGTGGATAAGGGAGAACCAGTGGATGTGGTATATCTGGACTTTCAGAAGGCTTTCGACAAGGTCCCACATAAGAGATTAGTATACAAACTTAAACCACACGGTATTGGGGGTTCAGTATTGATGTGGATAGAGAACTGGCTGACAAACAGGAAGCAAAGAGTAGGAGTAAACGGGTCCTTTTCAGAATGGCAGGCAGTGACTAGTGGGGTACCGCAAGGCTCAGTGCTGGGACCCCAGCTATTTACAATATATATTAATGATTTGGAAGAAAGAAATGAATGCAAGATCTCCAAATTTGCGGATGACACTAAGCTGGGGGGCAGTGTTAACTGTGAGGAGGATGCTAGGAGACTGCAAGGTGACTTGGATAGGCTGGGTGAGTGGGCAAATGCATGGCAGATGCATTATAATGTGGATAAATGTGAGGTTATCCACTTTGGTGGCAAAAACAGGAAAGCAGACTATTATCTAAATTGTGGTCGATTAGGAAAAGGGGAGATGCAACGAGACCTGGGTGTCATGGTACACCAGTCATTGAAAGTAGGCATGCAGGTGCAGCAGGCAGTGAAGAAAGCGAATGGTATGTTAGCATTCATAGCAAAAGGATTTGAGTATAGGAGCAGGGAGGTTCTACTGCAGTTGTACAGGGTATTGGTGAGACCACACCTGGATTATTGTGTACAGTTTTGGTCTCCAAATCTGAGGAAAGACATTCTTGCCATAGTGGGAGTACAGAGAAGTTTCACCAGACTGATTCCTGGGATGTCAGGACTTTCATATGAAGAAAGACTGGATAGACTCGGCTTGTACTCGCTAGAATTTAGAAGATTGAGGGGGGATCTTATAGAAACTTACAAAATTCTTGAGGGGTTGGACAGGCTAGATGCAGGAAGATTGTTCCCGATGTTGGGGAAGTCCAGAACAAGGGGTCACAGTTTAAGGATAAGGGGGAAATCTTTTAGGACCGAGATGAGAAAAACATTTTTCACACAGAGAGTGGTGAATCTCTGGAATTCTCTGCCACAGAATGTAGTTGAGGCCCGTTCAATGGCTATATTTAAGAGGGAGTTAGATGTGGCCCTTGTGGCTAAAGGGATGAGGGGGTACGGAGAGAAGGCAGGTACAGGATACTGAGTTGGATGATCAGCCATGATCATATTGAATGGTGGTGCAGGCTCAAAGGGCCGAATGGCCTACTCCTGCAACTATTTTCTTTGTTTCTATGTTTCTAAGATCACCCCTCATTTTCCAGTGCTATAAGGAATAAAGTCATAGCCTGTTCAACCTCTTCCACCAGCTCAGGCCTTTGAGTCCTGGCAACATGCGCGCAAATATTCCCTTTCCAGTTTGACAACATCTTTCCTATAACAAGGTTACGGAACTGAGTACAACACTTCCAATGTGCCCTCACCAATGTCTTGTAGCTGAGAATGTGGGATAGCATAGAACTTGTGTCAACAGATGATTGGTGGTTGGCGTGGTGTGGGCCAAATGGCCTCTTTCCATGTTGTATCTCTTAGCTAAATAAAATGGTCTGGTCTTTCATGACAGGGATTGAATGGTCGTGAGTGATACTCTCACCGGGAAATGTCCTAATCTGGGGGATGAGTGTGCCTTGTGGCCTTCTGCAGCGAGAGAAACATGGAATCCTTCCAAGGTCATGACCATCTTATCTTTGCATATCTTTGACATTTGATTCCAACAACAGAACAATCTTTGCTCATTCACACTACACAGAAGCATTGATAAATACAGTTGTGAATCAAAATCTGCTGGTGTATTTGAATGCAGCAAGACTTGTATTAACCTGCCCTCCCTTCAGAAGCATCAAGCCGGCACGTCATGCTTTGCAGGCGATGAAGTATTTCTCCCGTCACGAAACTACAAAGGCGATTAGGGCACAGCAAGCTCCCAGGGGTATAGGAGAGGAGAATGGTGAGGTCATCTCAGGCTGGGGCAGCACGGAGGGAGGTGCAGCGGTAGAGTGCCCCTGTCCCACTTAGGAAACTTGAACGGAAACCTCTGGAGACTTTGCGCCCCACCCAAGGTTTCCGTGCGGTTCCCGGAGGTTCCCTGAAGTTTTTGTCAGTCTCCCTACCTGCTTTCACTACCTGCAACCTCCGGCAACCACCTGCAACCTCCGGAGACCCGGGTTCGGTCCTGACTACGGGTGCTGCCTGTGCGGAGTTTGTACGTTCCCCGTGTGACCGCGTGGGTTTTCTCCGGGTGCTGCGGTTTCCTCCCACACTCCAGTAACGTACAGGGTTGTGGGCTGATCTGGCCTCGGAAAAGACTTGTAAATTGTCTGTAGTGAGTAGTAGGATAGGATAGGGCTAGTGTACGGGAGTCACTGGTCGGTGGGCCGAAGGGCCTGTTTCCGCGCTGTATCTCTAAACTAAGCTAAAAGATGAGTCCATTGCCCCATCCAGTCTAAGCTAAGGACCATCCCATTCCCTCATTATTTTTTTCTGTCACCCATTGTCCTACATTTCCATCATCTTAAACTTCCACCCTCCACCCAGATTCCACCACTCACCTACACACTACGGGCAATTTATAGATTAACATACCCACCAACATGTTTTTGGGACATGGGAGGAAATCGGAATGCCCGGAGCAGCCCTGTGCGATCACAATACACATTCCACACAGTGCCAGGTTAGGGTCGACCCAGGTCTCTGGCGCTGTGGCAGCAGCTCCACCAGCTGCACCGCTGCCCCTTGAAACAACCTCGGCTTCCAACCTGCCACAGGTTCCCTCTACAAAACATGCTCATTTTCAAACACAACAGGAAATAAAGCAATCATTAACACTTGTGATTGTCAAGCTGGGCATAGGGAGAACATGCAAACTTCACACAGACAACACCGGGGGGGAGCATTGAACCTGGGTGTCTGGCGCTGAGACACCTGTTACGCTATTTGCCATCCCATGGATTGAGCAGTGGAGATGGCATTTATAGATTTAATTGAAGGACTGAATGCTAAATGAATGTATGTAGATCCAAGTTGTTATTTGGTGCGGAAAGGCACGCCAACCACTATTTAAATCACATGCATTACTCTCACACTTAGCTTGGACTATTTCTACTACTCCGGTGAAAGAGGGTCAAACTAAATGCTACGGTCCACAACCAGGCGCGGTTTTCTACTGTTTACGGAAAGGTCTCGGGGAAAGAAATGGATTGATGTACTATGTAGCTTTCAGATATAGGCATCGGGAGGACCTGCTGGAGGTCTCAGGGCTGCCTCGTGTGGCGGGGTCGATAAGAGGAAGGAGGAGAGCGGTTACCTAAAATAGTCAAACCTCCTTCGCTCCATAGATGCTGCCTCACCCGCTGAGTTTCTCCAGCATTTTTGTCTACCTTCGATTTTCCAGCATCTGCAGTTCCTTCTTAAACCTAAAATAGGTAACATTGCTTTTTCTCTCAGTTCTGCTGAGCAGTCTTTGACCTGGAACACTTACATTGTATGTCTCTCCACAGATGCTGCCCGACCTCCTGAGTGTTTCCAGCGGGTCATAGAAACATAGAAAATAGGTGCAGGAGTAGGCTATTCGGCCCTTCGAGTCTGCAGCGCCATTCAATATGATCATGGCTGATCATCCAACACAGTATCCTGTACCTGCCTTCTCTCCATACCCCCTGATCCCTTTAGCAACAAGGGCCACATCTAACTCCCTCTTAAATATAGCCAATGAACTGGCCTCAACTACATTCTGTGGCAGAGAATTCCAGAGATTCACCACTCTCTGTGTGAAAAATGTTTTTCTCATCTCGGTCCTAAAAGATTTCCCCCTTATCCTTAAACTGTGACCCCTTGTTCTGGACTTCCCCAACATTGGGAACAATCTTCCTGCATCTAGCCTGTCCAATCCCTTAAGAATTTTGTAAGTTTCTATAAGATCCCCCCTCAATCTTCTAAATTCTAGCGAGGGTCCTGTTTTTTTTTTACTAGCTAGTTAATGCACTGTTCAATTTTTTATAGACTCTGGAAGGTTCTATGTATTCGAATAGAGAGAGATAGGTAGCCGGAAACAAATGGCTTAACGCCAGTCATTAGAAAATGTTGTAAGCTATGATTAACATGTGATGTCCCGGTACTTAGATCAGTTCAAGGCAAGCAGGCAAAGTCAACATGGTTTGTGAAGGGGACATCATGTTTGATTAGTCTATTGGGGTTCTTTGAAGAGGGAACAGGTGATCTATTATAAAGGGCAAGGATGGATGTACAATTATCTAGACTTCCAGAAACCATTTGAAAAGGTGCCCCATCAAATATAACTGGAACATAAAAGCTAGTGGTGTCAGATGTAACACTGTATAGATAGATATGTAGGAGGGTTTACGTCGAGGATAGACACAAAATGCTGGAGTAATTCAGCGGGACAGTCAGGCAGCATCTCTGGCGAAAGGTAATAGTTGACGTTTCGGGTCGAGACCCTTCTTCAGACATCACTGACCAGTAGGAAACAGAGAGTGGGCATGAAAGGGTTGGCAAGGTGTGGCAAGCGGGGTGGGTGCAACAGCGATCCACAACGCGCCCCCCATGTTTTAAACTTTGCACAAACGATGTGGACAAAGGCTCAGGATGCGCGGTTGGCAAATCTGCTGAAGACACCAAGGTACAGAGGAGGTTACACAAAACAGCTGGAGAAACTCAGCGGGTGCAGCAGCATCTATGGAGCGAAGGAAATAGGCAACGTTTCGGGCCGAAACGTTGCCTATTTCCTTTGCTCCATAGATGCTGCTGCACCCGCTGAGTTTCTCCATTCTCCAGCTGTTTTGTGTAACCTTCGATTCTCCAGCATCTGCAGTTCCCTCTTAAACACAAGGTACAGAGGAGGCTGCGTTGTGAAGAGGGCAGGGGAGAGGTTACAAAAGGCTGGCGTTTGTAGAAACTCCAAGATGCAGAGAATTCTAGGTGTGCTTGGACATGATCATTTACCGCGGGAAACGGGTCCTTCGGACCAACCTGTCCAAGACCACGCCGACCAAGATGCCCCATCTACCGCTGGTCACATCTGCGTTTGGCTTAAATCCCACTAAACTTACTGTACGTACTGAACTGATTCCTACATTTACATCAACACGTGGGGGACAATTTACATTGGCCGATGAACTTAGCAACCTGGATCAGGGTCAGGGTTAACACGAAGCTGCACACCGGGCAAACTATGCAGTCACAGTGAGAATGGACAAACTCCACACAGATGACACTTGGTCAGGATCGATGGCCGGGTCTCCGGCGCTGTTCGGCAGCAACTCTTACCGCTGCGCCACTGGAGCTGCCCTTCTTATTTAGTATTTAAGGGAAGGGGTGAGTGCATTGGGAGCGGCTCAGACCAAAGCCCAGAATGGACGAGGAATGGACGAGGTCTCTAATGAGGAGAGATTGGACAGGCTCGGCTTGTACCTGCTGGAGCTTAGAAGAGCGAGAGTGGATTTAATTAATTGCTTAAGAAGGAACTGCAGATGCTGGAAAATCGAAGGTAGACAAAAGTGCTGGAGAAACTCAGCGGGTGCAGCAGCATCTATGGAGCAAAGGAAATAGGCAACGTTTCGGCACGAAACGTTGCCTATTTCCTTTGCTCCATAGATGCTGCTGCACCCGCTGAGTTTCTCCAGCACTTTTGTCTACCGTGGATTTAATTAAAACGTCTAAGATCCTGAGAATGCAGGGCGAATGTTTCCTTTTGTGAGAGATTCTGGAAAGGGGGGGTGGTACTGTTAAAAACTAACCTGTCCCACTTACGAAACCTGAACGGAAACCTCTGGAGACTTTGCGCCCCACCCAAGGTTTCCGTGCGGTTCCCGGAGGTTGCAGGTGGTTGCCGGAGGTTGCAGATAGTGGAAGGAGGTTGGGAGACTGACAAAAACGCAAAGTCTCCAGAGGTTACCGTTCAGGTTTCTTAAGTGGGACAGGGGTAATAAGATGGTGAGACGAACTCTCTATCTCTTTCTCTAAGGATTCAGACCCCACCGGTGCTGCAGGTTTTATTGCCGCGGTAGCCCGCCCCTCCTTACTCAGCCGCGCCCCCCTCATCCCGCTCTGCCTCCCCGTCACTCGGGGACAGTCAATCGAGCCGAGCTCAGCGGGGTTCGGGTGCTTGTAGCGGGCCGGGGACCTGCGGCAAGAAAGCGGCCACTTCCCTGGGGACAGAGCGCCGGAACCGTCACCAGCATCGCTCCACCTTGTTCAATGTCCCCGTTCATCTGGGTTCGCCTCTGAGATAGAGACTGTGAGTGTCAGAAAGAGTCAGTCTTCTCTCGCATCGCCCGCTTCTTCCTGCTAACGTCCAGTCGGTGAGTGTTATCAGATAAATAACACGTTAATCTGTAAATGCAGTACACCTGATGCTGCTTTCTGTGCATGTTGTTGTTGCGTTGTCCTGCCCATGTTATCAGGGTGTCCGTTGACTGGATGTGTATGTGTGATGTACTGTACACCCATGCAAGTTTCTCTGTAGCTGTGTGTGTTTCTGCCTCTGTATTATATGTACACCCGTTACAGCAGCTCGCAGAGTCACACTCCTATTTTCTTCACTGCACATTACTTCCATTAAAAACCCACACCGGCTAGAGAAATACAAATTAAAAAAAAAACCCCATCTAGTACCGACAGGAATGAAATTGCCTCCAGCCAAGAATGTTATTGGGAGAGTTTGAGTTATTGAACTTGGCTGCCAAGTTAACCGTGGGATGATGCGCCACACGCTGCCCACATGCGGTACTACAGCTGCATCTGGGCCACGTTCCAATGATTGCATTTCATTGTATTTTTTATTAAAAGCTGATTATTATTATTTTAACTGTTAACAAAATTACTAGTAATAAAATGCAATCATTGGAACGTGGCCCAGATGCTGACGGGAGTATTTATTAATGTTTTATTATACAATTATTATTAAACTGTTATTTAATAATACTAAATGATCAAATGCAGTCATCCCCATAGTTATGGTTTAAGGCTACTATCCATATAGTACAGTGAGCAGGTGTGAGACCACACCTGGAGTACAGTGCAGAGGTTTGGTCCACTTATTTAAGAAAGCAGGATTTACTTGCTATTAAGGGAGTTCGGCGAAGGCTGGTCAGACTTGATTCTGGGACGACAAGACTACCGTGTGGGGGAAGGAGCGGGTCGACAGGATTTGCTGCACTGGAGTTTAGAGATCTTCCAAAATCGAGACCAAGTTGGGAGGCTGAGACTGGGAGGATGACCCCTGGCTGGGAGCCTGGGACGACAGGTCACAGCGTCGAAATACAGGGCAAGGGATTTTCCCCTCCACCTGTCCATATTCGCGTTGTAACTTCACATTCCTGCCGGTTTCCCATAACCCGGGACTCATTGGGAACCATACATCGCTCCTTTATTTTATCCTGAACCTATTCAATGCCGCCGCCTCCACAGCTCTCAATGGCGGAGAATTCCCAAATCCATCACAAGAAGGGTCTCGACCCGAAACGTCACCCATTCCTTCTCTCCAGAGATGCTGCCTGTCCCGCTGTTACTCCAGCTAGTTGTGTCGATCTTCCCTCAGAAGAGAAACATGTCTGCATGTTTTACTTTTTCACACAAAGGGTGGCGGGTGTATGGAACGAGTTGCCGGGGGGTACTGAGTTGAGGCTGGGACTATCGCAACGTTTAAGAAACAATTCGGCAGGTACAGGAGGGAAAAGGATAGGACAGGTTCAGAGGGAAAAGGGTTGGGACTAGGCTGGGACTATATCACGCAACGTTAAAGATCTATTCTGAGAACACCCATTCGGCAGGTACAGGAGGGAACAAAAAAAGGATAGGACAGGTTCAGAGGGAAAAGGGCCAAACGCAGGCAGGTGGGACTAGTGTAGCAGGGACATGTTGGCCTGTGTGGGGAAGTAGGCCGAAGGGCATGTATCACTAACTCCGCCTTAAACCTGTGATCTATTCCGAGAGCTCATTCTAGACCCACCCAACAGACACAGTCAGACAGTCTTGCTCAAAGATCCTATAGCAGAGCTCTGCTATAGGATCTTTGGTCTTGCTTGTTTCATTGTGGTCACCCGAACTTCAACAAGAGACCCACTCAACAAAAACTATCCACACAAGATAGGCCCTACCACCACCAAGCCAAAGCGCAACTCTCTCTACACTTTCAAAAACAAGTTCTGTGTTCTCTACCTCCCTGTAAGATGGCTTCCAGCCACGGCTCACCAATAACATCCACATCTCTTCCGTCTAAAGTTGAACACCCTCCCAAAGGCTTCAGGTTCTGCTGCCGTGTCTGGTTTATTAGTGAGGAGGAGCTGTCCTGTCACAAGATCGTCTGGTACATATTTAAACCTGCCTGCACCCTCTCATTCCGGGCTTGAGGTAAAACATATATTGAGATTGATTGATTGATTGATTTGAGGATACTGCATGGAAACAGGCCCTTCGGCCCACCAAGTCCATGCTGACCATAGATCACTCGTTCATTCACCTAATTCTAAGTTATCCCACTTTTTACATCCGCCCCATACACACCAGGTTTAGGAACAATCTACAGAGGACAATTAACCTACAAACACCATGTCTTTGGGATGTGAGAGGAAACCGGAGGTCACGGTGAGAAAGTGTAACTCGCCACAGACAGCACCCGAGGTCAGGATTGAACCGGGTGTTCCCGCACTGTGAGGCAGCGGCCGCTCAACCTTCGTTGCAGCTGAGCCATATCACTCACTCAAACACTGCCACTAATGCACGTTGTCCTGAAGTTGCCGGCCTCGCCGCGTTTCCTCCGTGGACAGTGCACTAAATAGCTGGCACACTCTGCCCGGGTGTGGGACAAGGTCACTCCAACTGACCGTGGCCCCTGCACCTCTCCCACACCTGGGGCATCAGTCCACGAGGGGACACAACTCCAGTCCGGCCACATTCCCCTCCTGTTCCCTGGAGCTGAAACGAAGCTTCCACCAGGAACCTGATCGGGCGCAACCCAGTGTTGCGAGTGGGGACGGAGGGCGGATATTCTCTTAAACCTCTATAGGTGTAGGTTAGAGAGCACGCCGACTGGGTGCATCACAGCCTGGTTCCGCATCTCCAGCGCCCGGGGATGTAGAAGACTACACACAGTGAGTGGTGGTGGACCTAAGCCGTGGTGGACCATCACGCATACTGATCTCCCCACCAACGAAGGGATTTGCTGGAGGCGCTGCCTCAATAAGGCAGCCAGCATCACCAATACCCACAACACCCTGGCCACGCTCTCTTCACCCCTGCCAAGAAGTATAGGAGTCTGAAAACATTGGTCAGCAGGTTCAGGAATAGCTTCTTCTCAACAGCCATCAGGGTCTTGAACTACAAACCACTAACCTCAACTATGAACTTCTAGGTACTATTTTTGATTGAACTAAGGAACTTGGGTTTGATTGCACCAGTGTTGTGGTTAATAATGTATTCAATGTTTTATCTATTATATATGATCTGTATTTATAGGCCTGATATTGCTGCTGCAAATCAGAATTTAAAATGTTTCAGTATTTCCGATAACTGCTCGTTATTTCATCTCATGGTCAGAAGAAGCCTTGTTCGTGAAGTGAATTGGCCGGAAGTCTAACGGCGCCGCATCCGCAGTCCCACCATGTGGTTCTCTGTTGCAACAGCCTCCACCCTCGGTAAGTGAGTCTAGCCCCTCCTGCCTGCATGGATCGGTAGCTGAAGGGGTGTGATACTGAGCGCAGGTGCCGTGTAGTCTCTCTGTATCCGACATATTGCCCCATATGTAACCGAGTGTCTGTCACAATAAGTTCATACGTGATAGGAGCAGAATTAGGCCGTTCGGCCCATCAAGTCTACTCCGCCATTCAATCACGGCTAATCTATCTCTCCCTCCTAACTCCAATCTCATGCCTTCTCCCCATAACCCATGACACCTATACTAAACACAAATCTATCTATCTCTGCCTTAAAAATATCCATTGACTTGGCCTCCACAGCCTTCTGTGGCAATGAATCCCACAGATTCACCACCCTCTGATTGAAGATCAATCGCCCCGTCTATGTTCACACCCGTGTTATTGAACCAGTCTGACGCAGGATTCTTTTACAGTCATCACAGTCATCATGGGTGTCCATCCGTGTTTATTGCATGCTACAATGCAGGTGTCCATCCGTGTTTATTGCATGCTCCAGTGCATATACTCATTGTTTATTGCATGCTCCAGTGCAGGCGTCCATTGTTTATTCCATGCTCCAGTGCACATACCCATTGTTTGTTGCATGCTCCAGTGCATATATCAATTGTTTAGTGCATGCACCAGTGCAGGCGTCCATTGAATAATCGCTACATGCTCCAAAGCCCAGTAAGAGCTGTTTCCTGCACACTCATCAAACTCCACATTCCCTTTAAACACACCATGTACACCCAGCTGGTTGCAACAGCTGAGGGAACGGGTAAGTTCTCCCTGGTGTGCCGAGCAGCTTGTGTTCCGTCCTCTTTCCCAAGCATGGCTTGTGTTGACCACCGCTTCTCTCTCTGTCTCCTCTTCACAGCCCTGCTGCTGACCCTGGCCGCCGGTGTGAGCGGGAAGGAGCGGAGGAAAAAAAGACCATGTAGGTGGAAGGTGTCGGCAGCACCCGGACCAAACACTGCACAAAGCGATGAGCCCGGCGCCGGCTAACGTGGGGAGGGGGGTTAACCCCAGCGGGACGGGGACAGCAAGCGGACATTCCCCCTGCGCTGGGGAAGCGCTTGACATTCATTGTGCTGCACTTATTGGGGTGGAAGCGGGAGCGGTGCGAGGGAACGGAGGGTGGAGGCAGGGTGGGAGACAGGCGGGGCGGGGCGTGGGGTACTGGGGAGATAGCGAGGGACTCTAGAGCGGGGGAGGTCTGATGTAGAGTCCGATATTGTGCCAGGACGGCTTGACCCTCGGACGGCTGTTTGGCCCAGACGAATTCTGAGCAGGCGCCGGTCCAGGGATGGGACGGTCCCGGGCTGGGGGGCTGTTCACGGCTGTGGGGGGGGGGGGCTGTTCAGGGCTGGGGGCTGTTCAGACAGGGGAGATGGTGCCCTGGGTGGAACCGATTCCTGTGACTATCTCTAACAGTTTCCCTGTCTTTATTACCGCGATGTTGACCACCACTTGTGTTGTTTGCTGCAGCGGTGCCTCAGATAGACTGTGATATCCGAGCGGGCAAGGTGAAGGTGTCGGAGTTCGTGGCGCGATGCCCGCCCGGGTGCACGGGCACCAAACAGGCAGTGTGGGGCACCGATATCTACGCCTCTGTTTCCAGCGTCTGCGTGGCTGCCATCCACAGGTCAGCCACTCGCTCGCTCTCCCTCCAACTCCACTCTCTCCTGC
Organism: Leucoraja erinaceus; assembly: GCF_028641065.1. NCBI lineage: Eukaryota > Metazoa > Chordata > Chondrichthyes > Rajiformes > Rajidae > Leucoraja > Leucoraja erinaceus. The sequence goes on from NC_073381.1 coordinate 17,488,844, forward strand.
CCAGCACCACCTGGCCTCCACCTGCACCCCAATTCACTGGGAACCAGCTACGGGGAGACCACTCGGCCCTGGGTTCCCGTGCTGTCTCAATTCTCTGGGCTGGTCCTTGGGGTGGGAGGTTTGGGAACGATTGAGCAGACAGGAGCAGTACTGAGCCAGCACAGGCGGCGACGACAGGCGGGAGGTGAAGAGGATTGCGAGGGGTGGGGGTGGGGGTGTGGTTGGGGAAGTCCAGGACAAGGGGTCACAGCTTAAGGATAAGGGGGAAATCCTTAAAAACCGAGATGAGGAGAACTTTTTTCACACAGAGAGTGGTGAATCTCTGGAACTCTCTGCCACAGAGGGTAGTTGAGGCCAGTTCATTGGCTATATTTAAGAAGGAGTTAGATGTGGCCCTTGTGGCCAAGGGGATCAGAGGGTATGGAGAGAAGGCAGGTACGGGATACTGAGTTGGATGATCAGCCATGATCATATTAAATGGCGGTGCAGGCTCGAAGGGCCGAATGGCCTACTCCTGCACCTAATTTCTATGTTTCTATGGTGGACGCTGTGTTTTGTAACACGAGGAGCACCGTCTCGGGTGTGGGACTGAGGTGAGAGATTGCTTATGTTCCCCTGGTGGGTAGCGAGCTACTCCAAGCTGTGGGGGACCCGTCATTAATTCTGCTCAAGGCAGAGAGCAATGAGTGTCAGGAGAGAGCAAGGGACATTAACTGAGGGGAGGTTGGGGACTGAGTGGCTGTCTTGTACTAAATCTTTTTGTTCTCTCTTTTTCTTGCTCATCTACCCTCTCCCTCTCCCCTCTCCGTTCTCTGCCTGTCTTTCTCTATTCCTCCCTCTTCTCTCTCTCTCACTGTCTCTTTTTCTCTTCCCTTCCTCCCCTCTCTCTTGCTCACTAGTCTCATAATTTGAGGAAGGACGTCCTTGTGATTGAGGCAGTGCAGCGAGATTGATCCCTGGGATGGCCGGACTGTCATATGAGGAAAGATTGAAAAGACTAGGCTTGTATTTACTGGAGTTTAGAAGGATGAGGGGGTATCTTATAGAAACATATAAAATCATAAATGGACTGGACAAGCTAGATACAGGAAAAATGCTCCCAATGTTGGGCGAGTCCAGAAACAGGGGCCACAGTCTTAGAATAAAGGGGAGGCCATTTAAGACTGAGGTGAGAAAAACGTTTTCACCCAGAGAGTTGTGAATTTATGGAATTCCCTGCCACAGAAGGCAGTGGAGGCCAAGTCACTGGATGGATTTAAGAGAGAGTTAGATAAAGCTCTAAGGGCTGGTGGAGTCAAGGGATATGGGGAGAAGGCAGGCACAGGTTATTGATTGGGGACGATCAGCCATGATCACAATGAATGGCGGTGCTGGCTCGAAGGGCCGAATGGCTTCCACCTGCACCTATTTTCTATGTTTCTATGCTCATTCTTTTACCCCGCTGTCAATTTCCCTACGTACTCTTCCCCCTTCTCTATCCTCTCTCCCTTTTTCTTTATCTCTTCTTTTCCTTCCTTTTTCCTCCACCTCCTCCTTTCTCTAACCCCCTCCCCCCCCTTCTCTTGCTCCCTTTCACTATTCACCCCCTGCCTCTGTGCTCTCACTTTCACCGCTCTGGTGTGTCTTGTGATGTGAGTTAGCAACGAGTCAGGTAGCATCTGTGGAGAAAGAAACAGACTTCATATTTTTGATTGAAGACCCTTCACAAGAAGAAGGAACAGATAGAATTCAAATGTATTTTGTGTTTTAGAGGAGTTAGAGCAGTGGAGCCAATACTTGGAGAGAATGTTTGTGCTAGGTAGGGATACAAGCCGGAGGAAGCAAACTGGCAGGGGTCATGTTGGTGCTGGCTGGAGGACAGGAGTAGGCCATTCAGCCCATTGAGCCTGCTCTGCTCCTCAGCACGATACTGGTTGGTTTCCTTCAGCCCCACCTTCCTACCCTCTCCTCCTATCCCTTGGTTCCCCAAATGCTCAGCAATCTATAAACATCTGTTTTGAATGACTCACTGATGTGGGACCCAACCAAAAGCATTCAGAAAACCAAGATATATCATATCCACTGGTTCACCCTTATCACAGAGAGTGTACTGTCGGGGTGTACCACAGCTTGAGTGAAAACAACACTCGAGAATGTAGCCGTTTCCATATTTGGTTCCAAGGACCTGAATTGCTGCTCATGACTCACACCGTGACCAATAGTTGCGCCTTGAATTCTCTTTGTCTAAAGTTCTGGGTTCCCTTCCCAAAGCTGTCCACCTCACCGCCCCTTTAAGATGGTACTTGGAAGGTATTGGTTTGACAAGGCATTGGACCACTGCACTGACGTTTACTGTGTGCCAACGGACTCCTGCAATAATTACGCTGCACACCGACGCCCTGCCCGCCTTGGCCTCCGCCATCTCCCGGCTGCCAAACATTCCAACTCCCCTTCCCATTCCCACACTGTCCTTTCCATCCTGGACCTCCTCCACTGTCAGAGTGAGACCACACGTAAACTGGAGGAACAGCATCCTCTATCTTGCTTGGACAACTTGCAACAGCAGAATGAACGCTGATTTCTCCAATGTCAATGTTTTGTTCTGGCCTTCCATATCATTCAGTCTGAAGAAGGGTTCCTCCTAATCTGAGGAAGGACATTCTTGCCATAGAGGGAGTACTGAGAAGGTTCACCAGACTGATTCCTGGATGGCAGGACTTTCATATGAAGAAAGACTGGATAGACTCAGCTTGTACTCGCTAGAATTTAGAAGATTGAGGGGGGATCTTATAGAAACTTACAAAATTCTTAAGGGGTTGGACAGGCTAGATGCAGGAAGATTGTTCCCGATGTTGGGGAAGTCCAGGACAAGGGGTCACAGTTTAAGGATAAAGGGGGAAATCTTTTAGGACCGAGATGAGAAAAACATTTTTTCACACGGAGAGTGGTGAATCTCTGGAATTCTCTGCCACAGAAGGTAGTTGAGGCCAGTTCATTGGCTATACTTCAGAGGGAGTTAGATGTGGCCCTTGTGGCTAAAGGTATCAGGGAGTATGGAGGGAAGGCAGGTACGGGATACTGAATTGGATGATTAGCCATGATCATATTGAATGGTGGTGCAGGCTCGAAGGGCCGAATGGCCTACTCCTGCACCTAGTTTCTATGTTTCTATGTTTCCATATCATTCAGTCTGAAGAAGGGTTCCGACCCAAAACATCACTTATCCCTTCCCTCCAGTAAATGGACCCGACCCGCTGAGTTACTCCCACATTCTGTATCAACCTTTGGTAAAAACCAACATGTGTTGTTCCTTCCTCCATGTCCTGTAAACCCCTGTGGGTTGCTTTCCTGCCCCTTGAGAGGGTTATACAAGAGGAGATAACAGAGGGAGGGAGGGTGGATGAGGATTGGGATGTGGGGGGGATGACTAACCTGCCCTTGTCTCCCGCAGTGGTGTCATCAGCAACGGAGGAGGGAAGATCCTCGTCCGGAAGATTCCCAACAGTTCCAGCTACAAGGGGACTTTGTCTAATGGTGTCCGCTCCCTGTCCCTCCCCCGGTGGAGGGAATCATTCGTCGTGTTGGGTAATTATCGCCGAGTTGCCTTGACTGAGATCGCAGGCTGTTCTGGTCTATTTCATCTGTGATTTTATCAGCTGATCGGTATGAAGGGTAACAACATAACACCGGGTTTTACAGGTGACGTGATGCTCAACACAAGAGATTGGGATGGGATCAGAATGATCTTATTCCTAATTGTCTTCTCATTATGGTTAAATGGAAGGAATGGTCAGATCCCAATACTAGCAGCGCAGGGTCCTAGCCCACCATCCCTACATATAGAGCCACTGCTGGGAAACAGGCCCTTCAGCCCATCGAGCCTGTGCTGACCTTCAAGCATCCATTTACATCAATCCAATTTTATTATTTGCTGTTCCCACTGAATTCCTCCAGAATCGACACGGGGTTATTTCCAGAAGATTCAGATTCAGATTCAATTTTAATTGTCATTGTCAGTGTACAGTACAGAGACAACGAAATGCATTTAGCATCTCCCTGGAAGAGCGACATAGCAAATGATTTGAATAAATAATAATAAGTGTCGGGGGGGGGGGGGGGGGGGGAGGTGGTGATTGGCAGTCACCGAGGTACATTGTTGAGTAGAGTGACAGCCGCTGGAAAGAAGCTGTTCCTCGACCTGCTGGTTCGGCAACGGAGAGACCTGTAGCGCCTCCCGGATGGTAGGAGGGTAAACAGTCCATGGTTGGGGTGAGAGCAGTCGCTTAACCTACCGACCTACACCCCTTTGAGATATGGGAAGAAACCAGAATCCATGTAGTCAACAGGGAGAACGTATAAACTTCATACAGACAGCACCCCGGGATCAAACTTGGATCTGAAGAAGAATCTCGATCGGAAACGTCACCTATTCCTTTTCTCCAGAGATGCTGCCCAACCCGCTGAGTTACTCCAGCATCTTGTGTCAATAGACAATAGGTGCAGGAATAGGCCATTCGGCCCTTCGAGCCAGCACTGCAATTCAATGTGATCATGGCTGATCATCCCCAATCAGTACCCCGTTCCTGCCTTCTCCCCATATCCCCTGACTCCGCTATTTTTAAGAGCCCTATCTAGCTCTCTCTTGAAAGTATCCAGAGATCCTGCCTCCACCACCCTCTGAGGCAGAGAATTCCACAGACTCACAACTCTCTGTGAGAAAAAGTGTTTCCTCGTCTCTGTTCTAAATGGCTCACTCCTTATTCTTAAACTGTGGCCCCTGGTTCTGGTGTCTACGTTTGGATCTCTGGAGCTGTGAGATGGCAGCTCCACTAGCTGTGCCTCTGTGCTGGCCATCTCAACAGTGGATCTCTCTGTCTTTAAGATGAACGGCAACAAATCTTCCTAGTGTTGCTGAACAATATGTGATGTTTTTATCTGTATGTAATCTTGCTTTGACTGGAATGGCCATTGGCTTATTTTCTCTGCTCAAACGTCACATTAGCGGGGGCGGGGGAGGTTCACCTTGACTTGACGTCTTCCTGGAGACTTTCCGATCACATTGGCCATGTCTATTGGAGCAGCCTATATGCTGCACACACTGATTGGACCTGTTCCTCACCCTACTGTACAACTGAAAACAAATCTGACTTGATTATGTAACTAATAAGCAGAGATACTCAGCCATACCATACCAACATAGAACAGTACAGCACAGGACAGGCCCTTCGCCAGACACTGTTGTGCTAAACATGATGCCAAGACCAACTCATCTCCCTGCCCGTAATCCATATTCCTCCATTCCCTACATATCCATGTGGCCATCCAAGTCGTCAAGTTTATTTGTCACATACACATACGAGATGTGCAGTGAAATGAAAAGTGACAATGCTCGCGGATTTTGTGGAAAAAGACAAACAAACAAACAACCAAACAAACTACAGACAGAATGGAACAGAATCACACATTCTTTTTCATATTAAATATTGTGGGCGGAAGGAAAAAGGGGAAAAAAACAGCAATTTTAAGAAAAAGCAGTAGAGTGGTTCAGTAAAGTTAGTCCCTGGTGAAATAGGAGTTTACAGTCCTAATGGCCTCTGGGAAGAAACTCCTTCTGATCCTCTCCGTTCTCACAGCACAGCAACGGAGGCGTTTGCCTGACCGTAGCAGCTGGAACAGTCCGTTGCAGGGGTGGAAGGGGTCTCCCATGATTTTATTGGCTCTGGAGTTGCACCTCCTGATGTGTAGTTCCTCTCATCTGTTCCCCCAGCTCCCAAGCTGCAGAAAGGAGTGACCTACCCATCAATCCTGGAATACCTACCTCCACGGCGCTCTAGTATAAGAACCGGTAATTTGACGCGTGTGTGTGTTGGAGTCTGTGTGTGTGTTGGAGTCTTTGTGTGTGTGTGTGTTGGAGTCTTGTGTGTGTGTGTGTGTGTGTGTTGGGGGGTTAGTGTGTGTGTGTGTGTGTTGGCGGGTCTTTGTGTGTGTGTGTGTTGGAGTCTGTGTGTGTGTGTGTGTGTGTGTGTTTGCGTGTTTTTGTGTGTGTGTGTGTGTGTTGGAGTCTTTGTGTGTGTGTGTGTTGGTGTCTGTGTGTGTGTGTGTGTGTGTGTTGGAGTCTTTGTGTGTGTGTGTGTGTGTGTTGGAGTCTTTGTGTGTGTGTGTGTTGGAGTCTGTGTGTGTGTGTGTGTGTGTTGGAGTCTTTGTGTGTGTGTGCGTGTGCATGTATCTTTTGTGTCTTTGTGTGTGTGTGTGCGAGTTTGTGTGTAGGGGAGTCTGTGTGTGTGGAGAGGAGATGGGAGGGCAAGGGAAAGAGAGAGGAGGATGGCAAGGTGGGTGGTGTGGGGTGGGTTGCGAGGGGCAGGGGAGGGTGGTGAGGGGAGGGGAGAGGAGAGGGTGGGGGTAGTGGTGAAGGGCGGGGTGAGGGTGGGTCTGTGGCGCCTCATTCACTGCCCTTGTTTCTCTCTGTGCTCTGTGCTCTGGGCAGCAGCGAGGCTGAAGACCACGGCAGCGCCGGCCCCCACCAGCATCCCCATCGCCCGGCAGCCCGCGACCTCGCGGCCGGCTCCACGACAACTCTCCCCGACCCACCTCCACCAGCCCGAAACCCCCGGGGCGACCCCCGCCTCTCGACAGCCCGCCTCGCCGTGGCCAGGGGCAAGGGAACCAGGTGAGTGGGGTGCAAACTGCAGGGGTGGGGCATGGATCAGTACAGCACAGGAACACGACCTTGGAAAAGGGTTCTGGTGGTCTGCCCTATAGTTGTGTCATTCTCCCCCCCCCTCCCCCCCCCCCTCCCCCCCCCCCCCTCTCTCCCCCCCTCTCCCCCCCCCCCTTCCCTTCTCTCTCTCTCCTCTCCTCTCCCTTTCCCCCCCCCCCTCTCTCCCCCTTCTCATCCTCTCTCTCCCCCTTCTCATCCTCTCTCTCCCCCTTCTCCTCCTCTCTCTCCCCCTCTCTCCTCCTCCTTCTCTCCCCCTCCTCCTCCTCTCTCTCTCTCCCCTTCTCATCCTCTCCCCCTCTCTCCTCCCTTCTCCTCTCCCCCCTTCTCTCCTTCTCCTTCTCTCTCTCTCCTCTCTCCCCCTCCTCCTCTCTCCCCCCTCTCTACTTCTCCTCCTCTCCTCGTCTCTCCCCACTCTCGTCCTCTCTCCTTCAACTCGTCTCCTCTCCTCGTCTCTCCCCACTCTCCTCCTCTCTTCCACCCTCTCATCCTCTCTCTCTGAACGGTCATAGGATTCTTAACTCTCTCTCGTTGAGGACTGTCCCTTTAACACAGTGCCGCTAGTTGTCACAACGCACTACTGTGGGTGAATCTTGTTAACCCACGTCTAACGCCTTGTTTTGGTTCCAGGCCACGGTCACTCTGTAGTGGGCATTGGGCAACGATCAGGTAAGTAGCCGGCACTGTCTGTCTCTCTGTCTCTCTAACTGATGCCTCTGGCATATGATGCTGTCAAAGTCCAGGCTGACTGAGTGACTTTTCCTTACCAGCGTTCCGGGAGTCGGGATTGTCCGGGTTTGCCGACAGCTTCTACCCTCTGCCGCATGCAGGTACCACACCGCCCCTCCGCTCTCTTGTATTCAATGTGTGGGTGGGATCGCTCTGTGTAATGCTGCACCTTGCTCTTGTTGCCACCAGGGGTTCACCGGTCAGAGCCGGCCGTCGCGGTACGTCAGACGGGAGGCCTGGGCCCCACTCACGGTGGGTCACTCACAACATGTGGGCACTACAGACACAACCCCTGGCATCCAACACTCCTGCACCCTGCCCCCTCTACACACTCCTATCCCTTTATTTATCTGCTTTTCATCTTTTTTCCCTCTTTTAACCTCACCTCCTTTCTTCTTTTCTCCATCTCATTCTCCCTTTATCTACTTTATTTTATTTTATTTAACCAGGAGAAGTCTCATTGAGATTAAAAATCTCTTTTACAAGAGAGTCCTGGCCAAGACAGGCAGCAGCACAGTTCCACAGTTACAGACAATAATTTAAAAACAACAGAGAACATATAAATAGAGTCACAGTCAGAACATCATCAAACAAAGCATGTACAGACAGAAGAGCCCGCTTCAACATCATTAAGAAGGGATTTAAATCTGTTTATAGAAGCCAGCTCCTTAAGTTTCAGTTCATTCTGCAGCTGGTTCCATGCGAAGGGAGCAGTGTAACTAAATGCCCTTTCCCCCAGTTCAGTACGGACTTTAGGTACAGTTAGTAAGAACAAGTCCTCAGAGCGGAGCTGATAAGTTCCTGTGCTTTTCCGAATCACATACTTCTGCAGGTATGAAGGAAGAACACCGAGGATAGTCTTATAAATAAGGATATGCCAATGATGGAGTCTGCGGGTGGACAGGGCAAACCATCCAACTTGAGCATACAATGAGCAGTTGTGCGTGAGGGTTTTAAAATGAGTAACAAATCTCAGTGCTCCGTGGTAGACCGTGTCCAAAGACTGTAGGCATTTTGAAGATGCATTCATATATAAAACATCACCATAGTCCAACACAGACATAAACGTTGCAGCAACAAGTCTTTTTTTGGCTTCAAAAGAAAAACAAGACTTGTTTCTAAAGTAAAAACCTAATTTTATCTTTAGTTTTTTCATAAGTTGCTGGATATGAGGTTTAAAAGAGAGAGAATCGTCAATTATAATTCCCAGATATTTATATTGAGACACAGATTCAATCACAGCTCTGCAAAGTGGTGATAGGAGGGAGATCCGAGGGCTTTGATTTAGCTTTAGTGAACAGCATAAGCTTTGTCTTGTCAGCATTTAAAACAAGTTTTAAATCACACAGGTTACTTTATTTATTTTCTCTCTGCTTTCTCCTTCTTTTCCTCATCTTCTCTTTTCCACTTCCTGTTTTCTTCCTCTTCCTCTCTTTTTCTCTTCCTCTCTTTTTTCCTCTTCCTCTTCCTCGCTTTCCCATTCTTCTCTTTCTCATTCCTGTCCCATTCCTCTCTTTCTCATTCCTCTCTTCTCTCTCTCTCCCTCTCGTTCTCATTCCTCTCCTCTCTCTCTCCCTCGTTCCTCCTCTCTCACTCTCTCCCTCTCTGGACATAGCTTGTTCTCTCTCACCCCTCCAGAGAGGGGTCTGGGAGCAGTGGGCTGATTTGATCTCTTCCCTCACACTCTGGCGGTGATTCTTTTGCGACAGGTTTCACCAGACAAGCTCAGCTGGCACGGCCCAGATCGGATTGGCTGGTTCCTCCGGTAAAACAACGCGGTGAGTGAACCGTTACCACTCATCCATCGCTCCGCAGTCCACAGCCCCCACAACATGCACATGGGTGGGTTCACAACATATGGGGAGATTCACAATGAAGGCCAGAGCAAAGATCACAGAACGCTATGGTCTTTGGGCCAGAGTTTCATCCATCGCTACATGAGTTGTGGCTTCCAACACGGGCTCCTCTCCAGCAGTGGAGTACATTGAGACGGCCTTGTCTTGTGTAAAGTTCCTCAGAAGGGTAAATACATTGTCCTTCAGACATTCCACTGACTCAGCAATTTTTGCTTCAGCGAGATGCATTATTGTGAAGGGGAATTGGTGGGGGACGCACACAAATGTATAAATACAGCTGAGAAATAGCCATCGTTTGGAGTTTGGAAGACTGATCATTCTGTGAAATATAACGGAGTTCGTGTGGCCCAGTCATGGTCAGACCCAGGGTTGCCAGCATTCTCACTCCCAAATAAGGGACTAAAGGTCAAAATAAGGGACAAATTCCCGACGGCAATTCGTTGACCGACTCGTCCGTGGCTGGGTGAATGATGGGTTGGCCCGGGTGCTGGAGTGCACACAAAGCCCAGCCGGCGGCCCAGCTGAGGAGTTTTGGCCCGCGCTCAAAGTCCGACACCCTGATCCAACTCATGAACCGATGATCAGCCATGAGAAGGAGGGGTGGTGGTGTCGGCTGTAAGTGAAGGTCCGAAGGTTGGACAGCTGGCCGGGCTGCCGACCGACGGGCCCACAGGCGAGGAGCTGCTGCTGCACTCCATGGGCTGCACTACATCGGGACGGGGCAAGGGCGGTCCCGTATGGAACAAACCAATTTAGCCCAATATACGTGATGTCCAGGCTAATACGGGACAGTTGGCCACCCTAGTCACACCATTGTGTGTGTGTGTACATAAGCACATGTATAATCTGTGTGTGTGTGTGTGTGTGTGTATGTGTTTGCACTTGCATGTGTGTGCATGCACATTATGTCAGTGTGCACAATGTGTATATCTGTGTGGTTGAGAATCTGTGCAAGAGTCCACGTGTGGGTGAGAATCAGTGTGCATGAGAGAGTTTGTTTATGTGTGTGTGAGTGTATGCACAATTGTGTGTGTGTTATGGAGAGATGATATCGACACAGATTATTAATGTACTGTGCAAGTTTTCTATCTGTGGGAGTTTGATTCCCGTGATGTAATGGGAAGTGGGGGGAGAGTTGCGTTGTCCTTGCGGTGTCAAAGCCTGCCCCTCTTCTGCCCTGCGGTACGTTGGTGTCGAGGCTCCCCGCACACGTCTACAGTTCCATTGACGGTGTTTAACAGGCGACTCTCCCTGTGTCTACAGCTGACTATGCTGGCCAGTCCCCCGACCCTGCCTACTCCTGGAGTGAAGTGAAGACCCACGGCAACCCAGGTCAGGTTCACTGAAGCACAAACTAACCCCCCCCGCCCCTCTGAAGGGTGTGTGTCCCTGCAGTACCACGGGGAGAGGGGCTGTGAGTGTGTGGGGATGGGGGAGGGGGGGGTTCCGGTTAGTGCACGTTGGGTGGGATGGGAACAGGATGTGCACTGGTTGGGTGGGGGTGGGTCTGTCAGACATAGTGGCTTTGGTGCAGGCATCCGGATGGATGCAAGTTGTTGATGTGACAAGGTTGGGAGGGAGCAAGTCTAAAGGCCTTAACTGGATGGGTGCAGGTGGTGGGATCGTGGAGGTTGGGGTGGATGTAGGATGTTTTTTTTCGGATGAGGTTGTAGCACAGAGTGGGATGGGCGCAGGTGGTGGATATGACTTGGTTGGTTGAGGGCAAGTCTGTCGGCCTCAACAGGATGGGTGCAGGCAGTGCGATGGGTTCAGGAGGAGGAGGAGTTGATGGTAGGTGAAGCTCAGGATGAGAATGCGGATTGGAGTCTGTGGGAGACGCTTTACTTCCCCACATAAGGATGGCTGCTCCACATTGTCCACACTGGTTCTGGTGGCCGTTCACCAGTGGGAGTTGCAGAGTCCTGCAGGAGGGTGGAGGCCAGAGAAACAGGAACATGCGGGAAAAGGAGGAAGATGGTCAAAGTTATTGGCCGTCCATCACAATGGTGAATATGAGGTCACAATGGACGAGCTGCCTGCCCCAGTGGGGACTTGGAGGGATTGCCGTGGGAGCAGTAATCCTGGAGTCTGGTGCGAGTGGGGGTGGAGTGGGAGTGAAGTCATAGCAAAAGGATTTGAGTATAGGAGCAGGGAGGTTCTACTGCAGTTGTACAGGGTCTTGGTGAGACCACACCTGGAGTATTGCGTACAGTTTTGGTCTCCTAATCTGAGGAAGGACATTATTGCCATAGAGGGAGTACAGAGAAGGTTCACCAGACTGATTCCTGGGTTGTCAGGACTTTCATATGAAGAAAGACTGGATAGACTCGGCTTGTACTCGATAGAATTCAGAAGATTGAGGGGGGATCTTATAGAAACGTACAACATTTTTAAGGGGTTGGACAGGCTAGTTGCAGGAAGATTGTTCCCGATGTTGGGGTCACAGTTTAAGGATAAGGGGGAAGTCTTTTAGGACCGAGATGAGAAAAACATTTTTCACACAGAGTGGTGAAACTTACAAAATTCTTAAGGCCCGAAACGTTGCCTCTTTCCTTCGCTCCATAGATGCTGCTGCACTCGCTGAGTTTCTCCAGCTTTTTTGTGTACCTTCGATTCTCCAGCATCTGCAGTTCCTTCTTAAACAAAATTCTTAAGGGGTTGGATAGGCTAGAAGCAGGAAGATTGTTCCCGATGTTGGGGAAGTCCAGAACAAGGGGTCACAGTTTAAGGGTAGAGGGGAAATCCTTTAGGACTGAGATGAGAAAAACATTTTTCACACAGGGAGTGGTGAATCTCTGGAATTCTTTGCCACAGAAAGTAGTTGAGGCCAGTTCATTGGCTATATTTAAGAGGGAGTTAGATGTGGCCCTTGTGGCTAAAGGGATCAGGGAGTATGGAGAGAAGGCAGGTACGGATACTGAGTTGGATGATCAGCCATGATCATATTGAATGGCGGTGCAGGCTCGAAGGGCCGAATGGCCTACTCCTGCACCTATGTTCTATGTTTCTATTACTGTGGACAGCTTTCTGACTTTGGGCAGACGGGGACTGCAGAGAGAGTACAGCGGTCAGTGAAGGAGCATGTGTGTGTGTGGCCCGGACATTGAACTGATGGCTGTGGGTCTCCACTTAAGCCGGGTGCCCTAGGGATTCTCACACGTGGCTGTTTATATTTAATCTTTATGTAGGTTTGTATCTTGGTGCTTTTTTGGTATGACTGTGTGGTAAATCAAACTTCACTGTACCTCAGTACACGTGACAATGAAGGACTATTACACCATTAATTCCTGCTGCCATCATCCCAAAGTCCTCTCTGGCCATCCAGCAGACTCTGACCATAATGGCGGTGAGGAGTTGACCTCTCGCCCCTGGGTCAGGGCCCGTGGATTGGGAAGCATTGCTGCCCTCTGCCTGAGAGGTGATCCGTGTCTATTAACCGGTGCTGGAGTGTGCAGGTAGAATCCCACCTCTTGCATGGTCCTCCCACCCACCACACTCCACGCACTGTAGATCAGGCCTGGCTAACTGTTGTCACACTTACAGCGTACAGCTCCAAGCCTGGGCCGACTGAATACGAGAAGTGGTTACTGGACCTCGATCAGAACGCTCGCAGTAAGTACACTTGGTACTGTTGTGCCGATTACATAACAATGTCCAAGTTTAATTCATGTCACAGGCCTGGCCAGTTATCTGCAGTAGGGGGTTACACAAAAATGCTGGAGAAACTCAGCGGGTGCAGCAGCATCTATGGAGCGAAGGAAATAGGCAACGTTTCGGATCGAAATGTCGCCTATTTCCTTCGCTCCATAGATGCTGCTGCACCCGCTGAGTTTCTCCAGCATTTTTGTGTACCTTCGATTTTCCAGCATCTGCAGTTCCTTCTTGAACACTTCTGCAGTAGGGGCTTGTCCTTCTCACCAAGACTCTTGCTGCCCTTGGATTTCGAGCCAATCCTCAAGGATTTGCAGAGCCTGTTTAGCTCAGATTTGTCCTGGCCGAACAGGAAAAGGTAGTGGATCAGAGAGGTCCTGGATCAGAGAGGTTTAAGGAATGCAACACGCGAGCTGGCCAGGGGTTGACTTAGTCCAAAACTAGATGAGGGCAGGCTCCCCTTCATGAGGTGGGAGACCGGTCGTGGGTGGGTGCAAGCCAGTGTAACTGTCAGGAACGGTATTAAGGAACTCCAGGTGTAGCATCACAACACGAGGGTGCATTCTGATCTCCCATCCTTCCAGCTGTTGGGATGGACCACAGGTTCTCCTGACTTCTATCTCTGAGCTGTTGCTGGACTGATTCTGGGATTGTGGAGAGAAGTGTTCGGATTCATCTTCCCATCCCCCTCACCCACTCTTCACGCCCTCTGAATCCCTCTCTCCCCTTGTTTCTATCCTGTGTCAATTCAAAATTCATCAGGAAATGGAGGAGAAATCTCTTCCCCTGGTGAATGTTGGAAATGTGGAACTCGCTGGCTCTGGAAGGATATGACTGTGCAGCAGGATGCATTTACGGGGGGGGGGGGGGGGGGGGGGGGGGGGATAAGCTGAGGGGTAATATAGGGTGTTTGTGGCAGGAGTATAAATCCCAGCAAGCAGCAGTTGGGCTGAATGGGCTGCCTTATGGTGCAAAGGCAACACCATTCAATGTGACCTGAGACAGGACAAGCACAGGAGGAATGTGTCGTGTTGCCAAATTCTTCCTGCTCTGTGCACGGGTTTGCTGTAAGCTATCAGTGTTGATCAGGTTATGGTGATTAGTCTGTGTCATGAAGGGCAGTGAAATAGAGCAGACTTTATTGGACCAGAAATTGATCAGACTTAGCCCAATAATTAGACACAAAATGTTGGAGTAACTTAGCGAGTCAGGCAGTGTCTCTGGAGAAAAGGAATAGGTGACGTTTTGGTTCGGAACCCTTCTTCAGATAGAAACATAGAAATTAGGTGCAGGAGTAGGCCATTCGGCCCTTCGAGCCTGCACCGCCATTCAATAGGATCATGGCTGATCATCCAACTCAGTATCCCGTACCTGCCTTCTCTCCATACCCCCTGATCCCCTTAGCCACAAGGGCCACATCTAACTCCCTCTTAAATATAGCCAATGAACTGGCCTCAACTACCCTCTGTGGCAGAGAGTTCCAGAGATTCACCACTCTCTGTGTGAAAAAAGTTCTTCTCATCTCGGTTTTAAAGGATTTCCCCCTTATCCTTAAGCTGTGACCCCTTGTCCTGGATCTTGCTTTGGTATAAACCGGTATCTGCTGTTCCATCATACACATTTAGTTCAACAATTGTTCTGTTTAACTTATCAGACCACCGAGTCCAGGATCACCGAGTCCAGGATCACCGAGTCCACGATCCAAGCTTAGGGACGTTCAGCTCGTTAGACCATGGTATGTGGCTCTGTTGATTGTGCTTGTGCCAACTTTCACAGCTATGCAAGTGAGCATAGACATTCCCCTCACGATTTAACATTTTGTTTCGTTTAGACATACAGCGAGTAAATGGGGCCCATCGGCCCACCAAGTCCACTCCACTAACCACCAATCACCCGTACACTAGTTGTTATCCCAGTTTCACATCCTGCAATATACCTACAAACCTGCATGTCTTTGGCGAACACTTGTTGACATGGCTGCAAACAGCAACATTCTCTAATGCGCTGTGGGCTGCTAATCAGAAACTCCCCCTGGCGTGATTAATATTTCGGGGTCACAACAAATAAATGTTGCTATTATTTCATTGAAGGTCAAAGGCTTGCGGCACCAAGGAACAGACCATGGGAATACAGCCCAGAGTCGCCCACGTTGCCAAGTATGTGAATCATTTCTGGTGTTACATTCAACATGTCACAAGATAATGCACCACTGACTTTCTCTTGTGTTTACATTCACAAAGAACATTCCTTTGTACAGAAAGCTGCCATAAAAACACAGGAGAAGGCCTCTGGCCTGTACAATGGTTAATCTCTCCTCCACTAGTAGATATTATTCTGCTGATTAGTTACAGCGGCTGTTTATCTGTAGATTTACATTTGGTTTTATTCCTTTGAAGTAGTTATTCCATCTCATGGTGATTGTATTCAATTTATTGTCATTATCTCATAAGAGACAACAAAATGGATTTTCCTTACAATCAAGAAACATAAAATAAATAATAAATAAATAAAACGTATTTTAAAAAAAAGCACAAACACGGAAGTCCATGACACAACACAACCCCACAGGTGATTGTCATTTTGATGTGGACAGTTTGAATGACCTGAATGGACTTTCCTGTATCTTACGGTAGAACGCACTAGGGCAGGTGTGTGAAACATTGTATTGTGGGGTTTTAAGCTGAATAGGAGGCAACAGCATACGAGTGTCTCGTCTCAGGGATCTAAAGCCGAGGCATAGTTTGTTATCCTCATTCAAAATCTGAGCTAAACCTTTTGGTTGCCTTATTCCCCTCCAGATCAGAACACCGATGAAACAGAGATTAATTTTTGGAAATCGGACTTTGATGCCAGGGGTGAGTTAAACTTTGAGCGCATGGTTACAACAACTACTTTGTATAGTAAGGCATAAAAAGCTACAGGACCAATTGCAGGTGAATGTAGGTGGTACTGATAAGTACAATGGTTGGCATGGACGTGGTATTTATGTGCCGTACGGCTCCATGTAAACTTGGATAATTCGCTGCCTGCTTTGTTTTGGTCTCCAGTTTATCAGGAACTGTTTCCTGCAATACCTTTAGACAAAAGCAGCAAGTACCCTGCCTGCGTTTTACTTTAAAGGACATTATATCCTGCACTGTAGTAGGATGTGATAACCTGCAGTGCATCCCAGCTGAAAGTAAAATCAAAGATACATGGATAGGCACTTTGGGAAGCTCTATTCTGGATAGATGTGTCCTGACTAGCTGGGGAATCATTGGGGCTGAGGATGAGGAAGCATTATTGATGGTAAACACACTGATTTAGGCTTTCTCCTGTACCAGGTTTCAGCACAAGAGACCAAGACTTCATTGAGAAGCTGGTTTCCCGAGGAGATCCAAGTACGTACACATTTTTGCCTCATTGTTGCCTGTAAAGAGATTGAACAAAGTTATATTTTACCACTGGCCACGTGGACCTCAGCCATGATCACATTGAATGGTGCTGCTGGCTCGAAGGGCCGAATGTCCTACTCCTGCACCTATTGTCTACATTTGATGAAGTCAAGCTCCCAACAAGGAGCTCCACCTGACAGCACACGCTGGAAGGTTGGGAAACAAGTCTCCTGGTGGGGGTGGTGTGGGGCTAATCTTTCACCACCATTGCGGATTGCTCATCACCCCTCCCCATCTCATCTGGTACCACACCTCTCCCTCTGCCTCGATTGGCTATCTTCCGTCTTGCATTTGTCAAGAATTGACTGATTCTTTGCCTCCACAGATGCTGCTTGACCCACTGAGTTGATCCAGCAGTTTGTTTTTCGCTTGCAGATTGCAAGGTGGACCTGGCATTCCTGGTAGACGGAAGCTGGAGCATAGGAAGGCGAAGATTTGGAATCCAGAAGAAGTTCTTGATGAGTGTTGCAGAAACCCTTGATATTGGGATTGCAGGCCCGCTCATTGGCATTGTTCAGTTTGGGTGAGTAGAATCAACAGCAAAGTCAAAGCCCTGAGCTCAGGAACACCCTTCCCTTCCCCTCCTCCCCATCTTTTTAAAATTCATCTCCTTCATCAAAGATGACTAAATCATGAGAGGAATAGATCGGATAAATACATAGTGTCTCTTGTCCAGAGTAGCAAAATCAAGAACCAGAGAACATAGGTTTAAGGTGAGGGGGGGGGAAAAGATTTAATAGGAATCTGAGGGGTAAATCTTCCACATGATAGGGTGGTGGGTGTATGGAACGAGCTGCCGGAGGAGCTAGTTGAAGCAGGTACTACCGTAACGTTTAAGAAACATTTATACAGGTAGGTACATGGATAGGACAGGTTAAGAGGGATATGAACCAAATGCAGGCAGGTGGGGCTAGTGTAGATGGGACATGTTGGTCGGCGTGGTCAAGTTGGGCCGAAGGACCTGTTTTCATACAGTATGCCTCTATGACTGTATCACAAATCTTTGATCATCTAACTGAAATTTAGCTTGGGAGCGATCTAGGAATGTACTGCCGATTCCGAGATACCATTTTGCAAAGAAGAATGCAAACAAGATAAGGGAGGAGAGCACTTTAAAATATTCTGGCTTTGTGAAAGGCATAACTTTCTTTATTGAATGTTAATGGAGAGCAATATTTTGTCATTACAGGAACAACGCTAGCATTGAATTCAACCTACAGACCTACCAGAACTCCCGTGATCTTAAACGTGCCATCGAGAAGATTCCACAGAAAGGTGGTCTCTCGAATGTGGGTGAGTGCGATGCCCTTCGTAAGAGCCAGCAGTCTATCCCCTTCCAGAAGGAGGATATTTCAGTGCCTTGCACAGGGCAAGGCTTCACACTGTGTGCATGCTAGTGTATCAAAGCCACATTGGTGAAGTTGTGTTTTAAGGAACCTTCTCAGAAGCTGATGACCAGCTTGCTGTCATCCATTTACAAGGGATCCTTCACCCCAATTAAAACAAGTGCTGTTTAGGGCTTACTTTATTTTTGCTTCACTGGTAACTATCCCTACCCACTCAACTCCCCACTCCTTGCCTCCAACAACCTCAGTCAGTTCAGCCGGCCCCATTTACCTCCCACCCAATCCCTCGAACTTTGCTCTTCTCCTATAACCCCATCCGCCTCGCCAGCATTTCCCCACCAGCCTCCCCATCACGCTTCCACCAGGAGATGGATCCTTTGTTTTCGAGTTGGCAGCTGTGCCACCTCAAAACCATACTCTGATATTCCCAAACTCTGGAATTCCTTCTCAAACCACTCTACCTCTCTTTCCCTTATAATGTTATAAAGATTGAAAAGACTAGGCTTGTATTCACTGGAGTTTAGAAGGATGAGGGGGCATTTTATAGAAACATATAAAATTATAAAAGGACTGGACAAGCTAGATGCAGGAGAAATGTTCCCAACGTTGGGCAAGTCCAGAACCAGGGGCCACAGTCTTAGAATAAAGGGGAGGTCAATTAAGACTGAGGTGAGAAAAAAACTTTTTCACCCAGAGAGTTGTGAATTTGTGGAATTCCCTGCCACAGAGGGTAGTGGAGGCCAAGTCACTGGATGGATTTAAGAGAGAGTTAGATAGAGCTCTAAGGGCTAGTGGAGTCAAGGGATATGGGGAGAAGGCAGGCACGGGTTATTGATAGGGGACGATCAGCCATGATCACAATGTATGGCGGTGCTGGCTCGAAAGGCCGAATGGCCTCCTCCTGCACCTATTTTCTATGTTTCTATGTTCCACAGAGACCATCTGTGGTGAAACAGACCTGCTTTACTTCAGAAGCCCCTGCTGCACTGTAGGTTAGCTTAAAGAGCATTATTGTTACTACTGCTCATCCTTCCGAGCCAGAAGGTTGTAGGTTCACCTCAAGTCACTCAGAGACTGGAGCACAAGCATAAGGGCAGAGCTGAGGTGGTGCACCACTGACTGAGGTGGTGCCTGGCCTCCCTCCAGGATACAAGAGATTCAATGCTGCTATTTGACAGCGAGCAGGTGTGATCCGTCTCTTCTCTAGATTATTCCACCTACCCTACTGTGGGATTTTGCTGTGTGCATCTCTTGCATGGCAACTGCGACCGCATTACAAAACTACTTAGACTGGGACTTCCTGAAGTGGATGTGCACGGTGCCATAGAGATAATTTATGTTGGATCAAAGCAGCGATTTCCTATTTTGGTGGACTCCACTCAACTAGATGAGTGCCCTTCGTTTGTTTGGTTGATTATCTTCTACAATTGTCCTCAAACGAACAGGAAACTGCCCGTGCAATGAATCTGAGGATCAACAACCTCACACTGGAACCCAGACTCTTCAGCTTGCACTTGTGGGCAGCAGGAGAAAGGGAAGCTCTGTTTAATGAAACTCTCATAAAGCCAGCAGCATGGGTTTGGCTAAGGTGCTCCGATTTCCACCCACTTCCCCAAAAAAATTGCAGGATGGTGCGTGCATTGGCCACTGAAGATTAAGCCCAACGTGTGTGGTAGAATCTGAGGGGGTTGATGGGAATGTGGAGGGAATAAAGTAGGATAGGTATAAACATAGAAAATAGGTGCAGGCGTAGGCCATTCGGCCCTTCGAGCCTGCACCGCCATTCAATATGATCATGGCTGATCATCCAACTCAGTATCCCGTATCTGCCTTCTCTCCATACCCCCTGATCCCTTTAGCCACAAGGGCCACATCTAATTCCCTCTTAAATATAGCCAATGAACTGGCCTCAACTACATTCTGTGGCAGAGAATTCCAGAGATTCACCACTCTCTGTGTGAAAAATGTTTTTCTCATCTCAGTCCTAAAAGATTTCCCCTTTATCCTTAAACTGTGACCCCTTGTTCTGGACTTTCCCAACATCGGGAACAATCTTCCTGCATCTAGCCTGTCCAACCCCTTAAGAATTTTGTAAGTTTCTATAAGATCCCCCCCTCAATCTTCTAAATTGTAGCGAGATTAGTGAATGGTCTGTGTCCTTGCTGTATGACCCTATGACCTCTGAGATCTATTTTCAGTGCACGATGCGCATTAGGTTATTAAGTCTCATATTAATGTGATGACCTTTGACGGATTTGGGGTGGAGTATCTATCGCAGGGTCAACAACACGGCATTAAGG
The DNA here is from genome assembly GCF_028641065.1 of Leucoraja erinaceus. Lineage (NCBI taxonomy): Eukaryota > Metazoa > Chordata > Chondrichthyes > Rajiformes > Rajidae > Leucoraja > Leucoraja erinaceus. The sequence continues at coordinate 17,508,854 of NC_073381.1, forward strand.
TTAACTGCCACAAATAGGGGTCATGAAATAGGTTGCGGATGATGACACTCCCCAGTATCTGTTTTCCTTTCTGTTCTCTGTGCCATCCAAAAACGTTCACTCTCTCTCTCTGCTGCTAACTTTCTCCTTCTAGCGGTTCATCTGATGCTCTCCTCTCAGTCTGCCTCATTCCAGAGTTCTTACTTCCCAGTCTTTCTCTGTAGCTGTCAACACCAGGACCCCAGTGTCTCTACTGAGCAGTCAATCACTCAGAAGGTACACAAAAATGTTGGAGAAACTCAGCAGGTGCAGCAGCATCTATGGAGCGAAGGAAATAGGCAACGTTTCGACCCGAAACGTTGCCTATTTCCTTCGCTCCATAGATGCTGCTGCACCCGCTGAGTTTCTCCAGCATTTTTGTGTATCTTCGATTTTCCAGCATCTGCAGTTCCTTCTTAAAGACGGTCAATCACTCGGGTTCAATTCTGATTTCACTCCCTTCCTATCTTTGCACATCCCCAATCCTTTCCACTTGTCACTTTAATTTAATGTTTCATGTATTTTGTGTTTTTATGAATGTTGGTAGATCAATTTCCCTCCTGGGATAAATAAAGTTCTAGCGCATCGCATCAACACAGGGGAACAGGGTTTGACTGCAAGTTGGAAACCGATCACAGCATGGACCCTGTCTTTTTGCAGGCAGAGCTCTCAGTCACACCATCGGCAGCTTCTTCTCCAGCGAGCAAGGGAACCGTGGAGGGGCCCCCAACGTGGTGGTGGTCCTGGTGGACGGCTGGCCCACGGACAAGGTGGGCGAGACCGCTCGCCTCGCCAGGGAGTCCGGCATCAACATCTTCTTCATCACCGTGGAAGGTGCCGATCAAAACGAAAGGCAGAACATGGTGGAGAGTGACTTTGTGGACAAGGTGAACTCACAGATTCTGCAGCAGTCTAAACTATTGAGCATGTTAGCATTTAGGAAACACTCCCTTTAGTCCAATTAATCCAGGACGACCAAATTGCTCAATTGAGCCAGTCCTACTTGCCTGTATTGGGCCATACCCTCTAATTCATTCCTATCAATGTACCTGTCCAAACATCTTTTAAATGTCGTAATTGCACCCTCTATTACTCCCTCTGCTTGTTCCATTCATGCAAAACCCTTTGAGTGAAATAGTTGACCCTCAGTCATAGAAACATAGACATTAGGTGCAGGAGTAGGCCATTCGGCCCTTCGAGCCTGCACCGCCATTCAATATGATCATGGCTGATCATCCAACTCAGTATCCCGTACCTGCCTTCTCTCCATACTGCCTGATCCCCTTAGCCACAAGGGCCACATCTAACTCCCTCTTAAATATAGCCAATGAACTGGCCTCAACTACCCTCTGTGGCAGAGACTTCCAGAGATTCACCACTCTCTGTGTGAAAAAAGTTCTTCTCATCTTGGTTTTAAAGGATTTCCCCCTTATCCTTAAGCTGTGACCCCTTGTCCTGGACTTCCCTAACATCGGGAACAATCTTCCTGCATCTAGCCTGTCCAACCCCTTAAGAATTTTGTAAGTTTCTATAAGTCCTTCTCTATGCCTCTCTCCCCTCTTGCTGTAAACCAGAGGGAATGGTTTAGAGGGCTATGGGCTAGGTGCAGGCAAATGGGATTAAAACAAGAACTGTTATCCTTGGGATTTGTGGGACCGTCAGCCAACGTAATGTAGCCACCATTGAAGATCTGGCACTGTGATGGGAAATCCAGAAACTATCCGTATGAAGAAGGGTCTCGACTCCATATATAACCATATAACAATTACAGCACGGAAACAGGTCCTCTCGGCCCTTCTAGTCCGTGCCGAACACTTATTCTCACCTAGTCCCATCTGCCTGCGCTCAGACCATAACCCTCCATTCCTTTCCTGTCCATATACCTATCCAATTTATCTTTAAATGGTAAACAGTATGGCACGAAATGTCACCGATCCATGTTCTCCAGAGATGCTGCCTGACCTGCTGAGTTACTCCAGTAATTCCCTTTCTGTCTTCATAGCATTGCTCGCTGCACTGTTCTCATAATCTGCAGGAATCCCCAATCCCCACTTTCCCCTGACCTGGCCTGGACTAACCTTATTTTTGATGGCTTTGCTGCAGAGCATGTGAGGGAAAGTGTGCAGTTTAAAATACGGTGTTGAAGTCTGCAGTAGAGTTTGCTGGCCCTTTAATACACTTGTGGCCACAGATCAATTTCAACGCCACTGTTTTCCTTTCTGTTCTCTGTGCCATCCAAACACTTTCGCTTTCTTTCTCTCTGCCGCTAACTTTCTCCTTCCAGTGGTTCATCTGATTCTCTCTTCTCAGTCTGTTTCAATCCAGAGTTCTTTCTTCCCAGTCTGTGTGGCCAAACTCGTGCTGTACAACACTGGCTCTAATTTGAATGTTGGTACATGTTGATTCAGGGAATGTAAGGCTGTGAGTGGTTGGATGAATGGGGGCAATACTAGGGTGGCACATGTTGGGTCTGTAACCTTCTCTCTCTTTTCACACCAGTCTGTCTGCAGGACCACTGGTTACTTTGCCATCAATGTGCCCAGCTGGTTCCAACTGCAGCATGCGGTGGCCCCGCTGGTCCACAGGGTGTGCGACACCGAGCGCCTGGTCTGCAGCAAGACCTGCCTCAACTCCGCCGACATCGGCTTTGTGGTGGACGGCTCAAGCAGCGTGGGCACGGACAACTTCCGCACCGTGCTGCAGTTCGTGGCCAACATCAGCCGTGAGTTTGAGATCTCAGACACTGCCACCCGGGTGGGCGTGGTGCAGTACACCTACGATCAGAGGCTGGAGTTTGGCTTTGGGGAACACAACACCAGGGAAGCAGTGTCCAGCGCCGTCAAGAACATTAGGTACTGGAGCGGAGGCACTAGCACAGGAGAAGCCATCACCTATGCCTCCAAACACCTCTTCAGCAAGTCCAAACCCAACAAGAGGAAGCTCATGATTGTCATCACTGACGGCCGCTCATATGATGATGTTCGGACTCCTGCGCTTGCTGCCCACAGGAATGGTAAGTCACTGCAGGGAGGAGTGGAGTACTCTTCTACAAATTCTTCCGTTGGGTAATGGGTCCTTTTCACTTTTGAAAGCTTGTCTTCATCTGTCTCCACCTGACTTTCCATACGGGTCCAGATCACAACTCGCTGGGAGAAAAGGTTTTCAACTCTGCCCTTACTGGTTCACTTTAAATCCAAGCGTCCCAATCTTCTTAAAAGTGAGAACAGATTTGTGCCTTATTTAGTTGGTTACATACGTTATAGCATGCAAAACAGTGTTTCACTCTACCTCAGTATACGTGACAATAAACCTAAACTTAGTTGGAAAGGTATGGTGTTCTGAAGATATAGCACGGAACCAGGTCCTTTGGCCCACCAACTAATCGAGTACCCATTACACAAATGTTGCCTAATCAATTTTATTCTCCCCATATTCTCATCGTTTACCCTCCCCTCCAGATTCTGCCAAATGCACTTTGGGCAATTTACAGTGGCCAATTGATTCACCAATTTACACGTCATTTGGGATGTGGGAGGAAACGGGAGCACCGCAGAGGAAATGCACGGTTACGGAGAGAAGGTGCAATCTCCACACAGACAACAGCAGAGATCAGGATTGAACCCAGATCTCTGGAGCTGTGAGGCTGCATTGTGCCACTGAGCTGGCCAAATATATGGCTGGATTAAATAACCATATAACAATTACAGCACGGAAACAGGCCATCTCAGCCCTTCTAGTCCATGCCAAACACTTACTCTCACCTAGTCCCATCTACCTGCACTTAGACCATAACCCTCCATTCCTTTCCCGTCCATATACCTATCCAATTTATTTTTAATTGATAAAATCGAACCTGCCTCCACCAATTCCACTGGAAGCTCATTCCACACAGCTACCACTCTCTGAGTAAAGAAGTTCCCCCTCATGTTACCCCTAAACTTCTGTCCCTTAATTCTCAAATCATGTCCTCTTATTTGAATCTTCCCTACTCTCAATGGAAAAAGCTTATCCACGTCAACTCTGTCTATCCCTCTCATCATTTTAAAGACCTCAATCAAGTCCCCCTCTCAAGTCCCCCGGCACTCCAAAAAATAAAGACCTAACTTGTTCAACCTTTCTCTGTAATTTAGTTGCTGAAACCCAGGCAACATTCTAGTAAATCTCCTCTGTACTCGCTCTATTTTGTTGACATCTTTCCTATAATTTGGCGACCAGAATTGTACACCATATTCCAGAATTGGCCTCACCAATGCCTTGTACAATTTTAACATTACATCCCAACTTCTATACTCAATGCTCTGATTTATAAAGGCCAGCACACCAAAAGCTTTCTTTACCACTATCTACATGATATTCCATCTTCAGGGAACTATGCAGTTATTCCTAGATCCCTCTGTTCAACTGCATTCCTCAATTCACTACCATTTACCATGTACGTCCTATTTTGATTTGTCCTGCCAAGATGTAGCACCTCACACTTATCAGCATTAAACTCCATCTGCCATCTTTCAGCCCACTCTTCCAACTTTCAGCCCACTCTTCCAAATGGCCTAAATCTCTCTGTAGACTTTGAAAATATACTTCATTAACCACACCACCTTTCTTAGTATCATCTGCATACTTACTAATCCAATTTACCACACCATCATCCAGATCATTGATGTATATGACAAACAACAGTGGACCCAACACAGATCCCTGAGGTACCCCACTAGTCACCGGCCTCTAACCTGACAAAACAGCCATCCACCATTACTCTCTGGCATCTCCCATTCAGCCACTGTTGAATCCATCTTGCTACTCCACCATTAATACCCAACAATTGAACCTTCTTAACCAACTTTCCATGTGGAACCTTGTCAAAGGCCTTACTGAAGTCCATATAGACAACATCCACCACTTTACCCTCATCAATTTCCCTAGTAACTTCTTCAAAAAATTCAAGAAGATTAGTCAAACATGACCTTCCAGGCACAAATCCATGTTGACTGTTCCTAATCAGACCCTGTTTATCCAGGTGCTTATATATATTATCTCTAAGTATCCTTTCCATTAATTTGCCCACCACTGACGTCAAACTAACAGGTCTATAATTGCTAGGTTTACTCTTAGAACCCTTTTTAAACAATGGAACAACATGCGCAGTATGCCAATCCTCCGGCACCATTCCTGTTTCTAATGACATTTGAAATATTTCTGTTATAGCCCCTGCTATTTCTACACTAACTTCCCTCAACGTGCTAGGGAATATCCTGTCAGGACCTGGAGACTTATCCACTTTTATATTTTTCAAAAGTGTCAGTACTTCCTCTTCTTTGAATCTCATAGCTCCCTTACCTCACATAATTCAATATCCTTCTCCTTGGTGAATACTGAAGAAAATAAATTGTTCAATATCTCTCCCATCTATTTTGGCTCTGCAGATAGCTGTCCACTCTGACTCTAATGGACCAATTTTATCCCTCGTTATCCTTTTGCTATTAATATAGCTGTAGAAACCCTTTGGATTTACTTTCACCTTACTTGCCAAAGCAACCTCATATCTTCTTTTAGCTTTTCTAATTTCTTTCTTAAGATTTTTTTACATTCTTTATACTCCTCAAGCACCTCATTTACTCCATGCTGCCTATAATAATTGTAGATCTCTCTTTTTCCGAACCGTGTCCAATTTCCCTTGAAAACCATGGCTCTTTCCAATTTTTACTCTTTCCTTTCAACCGAACAGGGACATAAAAATTCTGTACTCTTAAAATGTCACCTTTAAATGTTCTCCATTTCTCTTCTACATCCTTCCCATAAAACAAAATGTCCCAATTCACTCCTTTCAGATCCTTTCACATCTCCTCAAAGTTCAATTCAATTCAATTCAATTCAAAGCACTTTATTCGTCCCCGAGGGGCAATTTAAAAAGGCGCATTACAGTAGCTTTTTAAAAAGGGACACAATCAAAGAAAGTTAGCCTTTCTCCAATCAAAAATCTCAACCCTAGGTCCAGTTCTGACCTTCTCCATAATTATATTGAAACTAATGGCATTGTGATCACTGAACCCGAAGTGCTCCCCAACACATACCTCCGCCACCTGTCCCGTCTCATTTCCTAACAGGAGGTCCAGCACTGCCCCTCCTCTAGTAGGTACTTCTATGTATTGCTGCAAAAAAACTATCCTGCACACATTTTACAAACTCCAACCCATCCAGCCCATTTACAGAATGTGTTTCCCAGTCTATGTGTGGAAAATTGAAATCTCCCACAATCACTACCTTGTGCTTACTACTAATATCTGCTATCTCCTTACATATTTACTCTTCCAATTCTCGCTCCCCATTAGGCGGTCTATAGGTGTTGCTACATCTTTCCAATTTTTCAGTACCACCTAAGTAGCCTCCTTAGACGAGCCCTCTAATCTATCCTGCCAAATCACTGCTGTAATATCTTCCCTGACAAGCAATGCAACACCTCCACCTCTTGCCCCTCCAATTCTATCACACCTGAAGCAACGAAATCCTGGAATATTTAGTTTCCAATCACAACCCTCCTGCAACCATGTTTCACTAATCGCCACAACATCATACTTCCAGGTGTCAATCCAGGCTCTAAGCCTCATCCACCTTTCTTACAATGCTCCTAGCATTAAAATATACACATTTAAGAAACCCACCATCTCTTATTCTCTGTTTAAGCTTCTGTGACCTAATGAAAATGAAAATGTCTAAGCTTCTGTGGCCTAATGAAAACAATTCTGGCTTATTTTATTTCCCTCCCTCCTGCTGCTATTCTACTAAATTCATTAGTGATACACCATGACAATAGTGTGATCTAGGCAATTCTGAGCTTCAGTGCTTACTGTAGACAATCCAATCCTTCCCAAAGACTGGTACCATGGATCAGACTGGGGCTCATTTCTCTATAAAAGGAGAAGTTGAGATGTAACCTGGTAGGTCTTTAATGAAGGTGTTTGGCTGGGTACATGCATAGAGAATCTTTCCATGAGTGAAGTTGTCCAATCTGGGGGCCATAAATATAAAACGGCTGCTAATAATTCAACAAGGAAGTTTGGAAAATTTTCAACCAGAGAGCAGTTAGGTGAATTCACTGCAAGACTAACATTTAAATTCTCTGCTGGAGTAGTTGATTGTAAGTAGCTTCGATACATTTAAGGGAATGTGTGAGATTAAAAAAAAAAGAAAGCTGTGTTACTAGTATAAGGAATAGAGCAAGAGAATGTCAAACACCATATGGACTGCCTTGTCGAAGTGATCTGTTCTGTAAGTAGAACATAAAAGGCTGGTTGAGTCTGAAGGCCCCTGAACCGAAATGTTGCCTATTCATGTCCTGCAGAGATCTACCCGACCACCTGAGCTACTCCAGCACTTTGTGTTCTGTCCTATTCTGTAAGATGTATAAAGCCATCTTACCTGTCTTCCTTCTGCAGGTGTGATTGCGTACGCAATTGGGATCGCCTGGGCAGCGACGGATGAATTGGAATACATTGCCACAGATCCTGACAAGGACCATTCCTTCTTCGTGGACGAGTTTAACAGTCTGTATCAATTCGTGCCTCGGATTGTGCGCAACATTTGCCAAGAATTCAATTCACAGCCACACAACTAAACAAACCACACAAAGGGCTGCAAAACCTTTAGCTGCTCAACTTACACTTACCGTCTTAAAAGGCCAGCTTTAAACTATCCAACCAAGGTGGGCTGACTTTGTCCCATGTCTTCCGGTTTTCTTGCTGACACCAAGCTTTTTAGAGGCATGTAGATGCAAAGCAGAGTGATCTATTGAGGATCAACCACATAACCCACATCCATATTTGGGCAGGAGGTACTCCTAGATTAATTCACCTAATCCTACCATTGCAAACTATCCCTCAGGTTTAGTGATCCTGTTCTAAAATCCTTGAAGATTCCTCATTTGGGAATCCCAACCATGACAGCAAAGGATCTACTGGCCAGCGCAGGCCCCACTCCTGGATCCCCGAGGATAGGAATGGACCAGGCAGGACTGGGTAAATCAATTCCTATTATAGGCACTTGACATTGGTCTGGGCGAGTCATATGGAACAACTTGTGTTCTTCCAGCGTGAGGCCCATTGGTGGATGGGGGTGTAAGGGAAGGGGAAAAATGGCCTGACCCTTTCCCTCTCCCCAAAAGGTAACCATGTATGTTGTAGGAAAGGTATCAAGGCCTGAGGAAGAATATTCTGCTGATGGGGACGCAGTGCAGTAGATGATAAAGGATAGAATTCATGGAAGAAGCTAGAAACACATACCATACTTGCTATGGTGGGTGATGTATGTTTTCAGAAGATCCCATACTGGCATTCCCCTCTATGATGGAAATAAGATTACCTCAGGCCTGGAATCCTGGTGGAGTCCTCAAGTATAAACATGCAAACTAGTCGAGAAAAAGTCAAAGATGTTATATAGTGTTAGAAGGAGGTCCTGAGGCACCCCAACACATCTTACAACCCCGAGCTTACTTTGGGGTGAGGAGGAGTATAACCCTTGCTCAGGAAGGCTCAACAAATGAAATGGCAGTCAATACAGTTTCAACCCCAAACAGCTGGTTCACAGACCTTCATCTTGGAAAGCAGGAAGCAGCACCCTTCTGTGAATATAGGACTGACTGTTATGTACGTCAGTAGAATGATGCGCAAGCAGTCAACGTTCATTTCCTAATCTGATCACCCTCCATCTGTGCAGTGATCTTAGAATAGGGATTAATGCCTCTACAACCCAAAACCTGGCAGGTGCTCAACATCAAGATCCAGTTGGAAAGGATAATCAACCCACAAGGCTCTTTATTCAGTAGAAAGTAAAAGTTCCAGTGGAGACAAATGGAATGGAGTATATTAGACTATCAGTTAAGAAGTTTGGAGACTCAATCCCACATTACGCAGTCAATAAATTGTAATTATTTATGGAAAACAAAAATTATTGAAGTTGTACAGTGGTTGATATATTTGAATGACAAGCTGGGCCATTTCAGAGGGCAGTTTGTCAACCAAATTGCTGTCCTGCTATCTACCTCCATGAATATTTACACAGCAGCAGGCTCATTTACTTAACTGAGCTATTCCAACAGCAGCACTCAAACCTGCAATTTGTTGCTGCCAAGGTGAACAAGATCACATATAGGCTTCCTCCAAGTCACCTTTTTTTTTTTTGGTCTTATCATCACAGGCTCCAAATCCCAGAGCCTTCTCTCCAACTGCAGTCATATCCTCAATTTCATTCTTCTGTGTAATTTGTCAATACTTTGAAAGAGAAACAGTAATAGTAAGTTCTCACCTGCAATTCAAGATGGCGACTCACCACCTTCTTCATTCAGGATGGACAAAAATTGCTGGCCGTGTTACCTGCATTTCTGCATTCTGAAAATCATTTAAGAACATCCCCAAACTGACCTCAGATTACCAAACATACAGCAAATCTTGCCCTACCTCTGGTGCCCACACCTCAAGAACAAAATAATTGCATTTGCTTTTCAAGTATTGTTGTAACGGGAAACTAAGACATCTGCATTCAGTGACTGGTTTAGTGCAACAATTCTCTTGCTTAGAATCCTCACTTGAAGCCAAGAACTGCTGTGTATATGTACAGTTATTTTATTTACTAAAATCGAATGTTGGACATCTGCAAAATAATTTTTAAAGCATAGTGGTCGAGATGGTTCTGAAGGACTTTGGCCCTCATGCGAACCGTACATGATTCCCTAACCAAATAAAAATTACGGGCATTTTAACTCTGTGATGTGTGTATTTGTTGAGCGAAATGAGGAGAAAATGTTTAAGGCGTGTTGTTGGATTCTGAATATAATGAAGTAAAGATTACAGCAAAAGGGTTAACATGGATATAAGGGACAAATAGCCTCCTCTTTTGCTGTAGCCAATCTATCAATATATGTGCAGGTCAAAAGCTGGATATCGTGAAGTGAGTGGCCCACTTCATGCCAACTCAAAACCCCATCACCATCTACATAGCACATGCCAGCAGTATGACTAATATTTAGCACTTACCAGGATGAGCACAGTTCAAAAACTTTCAAGTAGCTTCAATTCATTTGGGGGCAAAGCAGCCTGCTCGACTGGCACCTCACCAACCACCCTAAACATTCACACCTTCCACCACCACCACATGGTGCCTGCAGTTTACACCATCTACTTGTCTCTGTTCCTTCAACAGCATCTCACAAACCTAAAGACTGCTATTACCAAGGACAAGGGCATTGTGTTCATTTAATTTGCGGGCAGAATATCCAGTGCACACCAATTTCTTCCTTCTACTGTCTGGTACTCATTGTGACACCTGGTATACAGTTGGTACACCCTTTGGAATGGACTAGAAGGGAAGACTGCTGATGTCCTAATTCTGTTCACTATCCAGTGCTTCAAGATTTAAATTGGACTATACAACGACCTAAATGTAAGAAACTAACACGTCACAATGGTTCAACTGGGACAGGTTTGTACACTGCAATTGAAAACAAACCAAATACAATGTGCCAAACGATAAAATAGCTTTATTATGGACAGGATGACAATATTGCAGAGGTTGACAGTTTATTCATGATAAACACCTTGTAGTGGAAAATATTTCTAGCTGAGTAGAGTCTTTCCCCAGAGTTAGACAGCGCTTTCCCGATAGCTGAAGAATTAGACCCAAGAACACGTCAGCATATAAATGTACATGGAGCTGGTGTGGGTGTGAGTGTGGGGTGGGCGGGGAGGGGCAAATCATACAACTGCCACCCTCACCATGAACAAGATAAAAACTCTTTATGGACAGTCAGTTTCATCAGAGAACTGATGACATAGGTAGACATATTTGTTTACATGAGAAAGGAATGGAAAATTACATTTTAAAGGCCAACCAAAACAAAAACATGTGTCCAAAGGAGAGTTAGAATGAAGAACCTGTGGAATCTGGCTGAAAAACCTCTTCAGTCCTTTATTTTGATCGAATACATGTGGGTATAACCAAGATTTAATTGAGAGGAGAGTTCATTTAATGATAAACATCGCTCAAAATTCCATTACTTGAAATAGGGATGACGGTTTGTTACGAAGACTGTTTTGTTGGAATTTCATGGGATCACCTTACGGAAACTTTTATTATCTTTGTCACATGATGTCTAAAAATCAGATGACTTGGCTAAATTTATACATTGCGAATGCATCAATTTCTGAAATATCAGAATTTTATTACAATAAAATCTATCACTTTCCATTTGAGAAAAGAGATGAATACATCATAGAATAACAATTGCATTTTTACAAGAAAATTATCTTTTAGTAAGTATCAAATAACCATGATGCTTAGAAGCCTCTCCTATGCAATTTGATCAAAACATGATCACTTTTCACAAAAACGCAGGTAAAAGTGGCAGATGTGCCCAACTCTCAAAGTCACTTGAGCATTGATGCTCCTTCCATATACATACCACTGTCAGTATTAAAGTTGGTCCTTTCTGAAATAGTTTATCTGCCCATATATTCATTTTTAAAATAGATTTCCCTTCCTAAATAACCTGCTACTGGACCAAGAAATGGGGAATTTTAGCAAGCTAACTTTAAAGCAGGATTCCCTATTTGCAATAGCAAACAGCTGCAACTGTCGGCCAATGTCAAACATGCTCAATATTTAAACACTTTTTAAAAGGAATTAGTGGCTTTGATTTAATGCCATTTTTGGCCTCCAACATGAAGAATCATTGCTGTAAAATTATCTTACTCTCGTGTCCAGTGGCAATCACAATCGTGCCATTAAAAAGATGGCCTGTCACTTGAAAACCAGATTAGTAAAATCTCTTAAAATAGCCCTGTGCTACATTCTATTCTCATACCATCACCCAATACCAGTTCAATGAAGTGTTAATGCCAAGGTTTATGAATTACAAAGAAACCCCAAGAGTAAAAACACCCCAACAATAATACTATTAAACATTCCATTGCTGTGTTTACAATATGTAGTTCTCCAGGTCATTAAAATTAAAATGAACTTTTTAGTGAAAGGATTAGACATTCAAATACCCGATGTTAAAGTCCCATTTAAGACACAAATCTACTACTGTGCTTAAAAAGTATACCTTCTTATAACTGTAGTTAAAAATGTCAGTGTTTATCTAAGTGCTAAAGAAATGCCTTAAATGTATAATTATTCACAACTCCAAATGCCATTAAATTTACTGACGATTCAAATTTACCTTAAAACTTCATAAACAGTCTTGAAGGAGAAATGAGTTCACGGATCACACAGCTGCTGGCACAAGTCTAATACAGTCAGGCAGCTAGAACAATAATCAACTACAGATATTGTTTCCCATATGTAAACATTCAGTTTTATTGTACAATTGTTTCAGAGGTTTTTATATTGTTTTGCAAATGTTTGGCATCTTGTCTTCGAAAATACTCTACTGTTGGACTTTTACAGATCCCTTTAACCTGGAATTACTGCAGCTTGCCTCTCCACTCAATAGACATTCCTTGCTAGCTGCCCAGCACAGAGAACAGACTTCACCTTTCATACAGGTACTGCTTGATGTACCAAATTCTCTAAGAGCAGGAAATATACTCACACCCAGTTTTATCCAGGCCTGCCTGGATAAACAGGGCAGCTCCAGGATAAGAGACATTAACTTAAGGAAAAACATAAACAACAAATCCCTTGGACCTAAGCACAGCTGTTTCAGAACTGCAGTCTCTGCAATCCAAGTATCAGGAGTGCTGGGCAGCAAATGTTATCCCCATGTCTGGCAGTGTCATAGACACCATTCGAAAATAGAGGGTCTGAAGTAGTATACAGAAAACTATCATACAAATACTTTGGCCAGTGCATCTGCCCCAGCACTAGCAATATAACATTTGGAAGGATGGAATGCCACATCATGGATGGACTCATCAAACTTTTTACGATGTGCAGTGAACTCCTGAATGCAGGTCTTTGTCTCGAGGCTCCACAAACGAATTGAAGAGTCATGACCTTTTAAGGGTGAGCAAAAACATAAATTATTGGTAAAAGACAGTAAAAGTTGGATTATTTCCTTGGTCAGTAATGCATCGATAATTATCGCTGTGCTAATCCAACCATAGAAACAACTTGACAAGAAATCAAAACTATAAAGTTTCGAAAGTACCATCGTACCTTCATATCTTGAACAAGAAATCCCAGCCATTTGGCAGGTTTACAAGTTCTCAGAACATGCCTGCCAAGAGGCTGCATGAATATTATAGTAATATAGTAGTCATTGCATCAGTTAAAATGAGATTTGGATTATTACTGATGTAGCTTTCAACTTGTTTCAGGAGGGTGCTAAGGGTTCATGGGAAAGTACACACAGATTATTAATGTATTTATGATGTAATTTAAGTGGATACTTACTGCCAGACATCAGGTACAAGCCATTTGGATCCACAGCTAAACTTGTGACAGCATCTAAATGAGCTACCATTGAATGAAGCATTTTTCCTGGAAATAAATATAGTTGACTTGTTAGAAACTAGATGAATGATGCAGTATATAAGATAGTCGTTTGGTCTATTGAGACTGTAAAAGTATTAGATATTCAACTGCAGAAATCGACTGTAACACCATTTTCCTACGTCCTTATATTATATTCTGACACCCTATTTAGATTCAAATAATTCTCCAGGCGGACATTTAAGGTGTAAAAACCACTGACATCGTGCTATTACAGATGCCATCGTTTGGATAGAATATTAGAGTAGTATTTACCTTTTCCAATAACTTTAAAAGATCCCGGGGCACTAAAATGAACATATTTGCAGTGCAGAAAAAAATCAACAGGGCTAATCTCTCTGAATAATTTTTCCTTTTATGAAAGCTGGCTAATATAAGTAAAATAAGAAATAAATTACGCATATTTTTATTCTGGAGGAAGCTGATACCACAATTCCAAATAGAATTTGCCATTATCAAATTCACCTGCTTTTTAAGCTTTGTTTGTTCAGTCCAATAAAATCAATTACCATGTCAAGGATAAGAATAATTGAATTATATTAAGCAGTTATGGTTCAGGACCGACCTAAATCACAGCATGAACTTCAAAAACAGAAAAATGTGGCTCACTACTTTACCACTATTTTGATTTTCTGTTTATTTAGTAATTATCAAAATGTTCGGAGATATATTTGGTTCCAGATGAAAGCAGCTTAAACAAGGTAAATGCTTCTATTATAAAGATTCAAGATAGTTTATTGTCATGTGTCCCTGATAGGACAATGAAATTCTTGCTTTGCTTCAGCACAACAGAACATAGTCGGCATTGACTACAAAACAGATCAGTGTGTCCATATACCATTATTATACCATTATAAAGACTGGAACTGGCTGAATATCTTATATGTCTTTAAATTTATACTCTGTTAATCTATGGCAATGAGCTACAGCCCTTCCTCAGCCATGTCATTTTTCACCAAGAATCAGGGAAAGATATGGAGTGGAGAGAAGGGGAACTTATCCACTTAGTTTTACACCTTGACTAGGGAAGGCATAGGCTCAACACGTGACATGATCCATCATCAGAATCAGTCACAAATGGCCAGCCTTCTTTTGTAGTCAATGTGATCCAAAATAATCTCTCAAATGGATGTCAGGCCACATCAGGAGAACAAGCCACTTTAGGAGTTGGCAATCAGCTTGGGATTGGTCACATTTCTTCTGAACATGCAGCAACAAGCAATGGTAAACGGGATTAGCGTAGACAGTACTTGGTCATGTGGACAGAAGGGCCTGTTTCTGTTTCATATAAACAATTCAAGCAATTTATTAGCTTGCTTCAAAGAAGATCCTATCAAAACCTTTTGTTTGCCAATATGTTTGACCATATGGGACGCACTGTTTTAAGGGCATTATCAAGAAGATCAACAACTCCAAGTGAAGAAAAGCACCGACGAATATAAATACACCGTGTTTAAAAAGTGGGGTTTATTCAGCTGGTGGTGTTGGATAGCAACTAAAGCTTTCTTAATGACCATGCAATAATACAGGAGGCTCAGGTATTAGCAAACAGGAACAAACAAAGAAAGAACAAAGAGTTTCCTACCTGTGTTATTGTCAAAGAATTTTATGTATCTGTCCTCATGGGCTGTTATAGTGACAGGAAGCGTAGGATGACTAATGACTTTATTAATTTGGCATGTAGATGAAGCTGAATGAACAAAAATAAATATTTATGTTTAAAATATAACATTATCTGGATTCTTATTTGAATCACTTTTTATAATACAGTTTACAATGTTGTTAGTTTTACTTTTTTTGATAGTCAGAAGTTATTTTACGCTCAAAAACATACCATCAATACTAGACTCAAAGGTGAGGAATCGTTGGCATGTCTCCATGTCAAATATGCTGGTCTGTCCATTTACAAATGACGACACCAAATGAGAAGGATCACTACAGACTATGTCAACAGAGGTAGGGATTCCACATTCTACAGGAGAAAAATAAAATTGTACATTCCTCTTGTTAAAAATTGGTTATGTTGAATTATAGCCTTTTATTATAGACTTGAGATGAAATATAAATCGATTTTGCATACACCTACTAAAATATTAAATATCATGGTTGATATGATATGAAGACCCAGATTTCTACCATGCTCATCTGGACTGTGATTGACGGTTGACAAAAAGATAATCCATCAGGTGAAGATATTACAACAGTGCTACTGGGTACGGAGTCCCAGGAATTAAAAGCGATTTTGGTAACTATGTTTAATGCATGAAATACATCTATGAGCATTTACTATTACCACTTTGCAATCAACATTTCGACACAAATTTCAGAGAGAAAAATTCAAATGATGAAAAACTTTAATATGTGGGTTAAATTTCAGTCTATTTATCCTCACCCTCTAACCCAAATAATATATTATTCAATTGGGCAAATTAAGTCCATACCTTTGTTTTCATTGATTACACAAAGCGAAGGTGCAATTTCAGTGGTGTTCCACAGCCGCAGAGTACCATCAGCTGAACCGGACAGTAGGCGTTGATGAGCTGCGCTATAGACCAATCCCCAAATGGCATCACTATGTCCTTCCAATGCACCCCGTAATACCGAAGGATCTGTAAATAGAATTTGTTCATTCAGATGAGAACAAAGTTAGACTCTCAGGTCCTCTTCCACATAGATTTTCCTACACTTAAGAGTCATACAGCACAGTGTCCTTGGATATACCTGATCAGGCCCAGGAGATTTATCCACCTTCATAAGCCTTAGGATGTCCAGCACCCCCTCGATGGTAATACAGACTATCACATTAACTCTCCCAGGTCCCCCAGTCTTTAGGTACACAAAAATGCTGGAGAAACTCAGCGGGTGCAGCAGCATCTATGGAGCGAAGGAAATAGGCAACGTTTCGGGCCGAAACCCTTCTTCAGACTTTATGTCTTTATGTCTTTCTCCATGGTAAAAACTGAGGAGAGGACCTTGCCCATTTCTTGCAGTTCCACATAGAGCCGACTGCTTGGTTTTCTAAGAGGCTCTATCCTCTCTCTAGTTACCCTCATTCCCTTACTGTACATAAAATCTCTTTGGATTTTTCTTAATATTATCTGCCAGAGCCATCACCTGATTTCCTTCTTAAGTATGCTCTTCAGTTCCTGAAATATATCCAGTTTACAGTTGATCCCAACTGACTATACCTGCCCTACTTCTTCTTTTTCCTGACCACAGCCTCAATTTCTCTCATCATCCAGACTTTCTTACTCTCACCTGCTTTACCCTTTGCTCCAAGATGCATGGGACATTATGTCATCGCACTTTAAAAAACATCCCAATTTCCAGATGTTTATTTGCTGGCAAATAATAAATATTGGCTATCTCCAATTAACTTGAGCAAGTTCCAGCCTAATACCATCAAAGTTAGCATTGCCCCAATTCAGTATTTTAACTAGTGGGCTGCATTGTCTTTCTCCATAACAACGTTTAAAGCTAATAGAACTATGGTCACTGTCCCAAAAGCTCACTCACAGACACTTCAGTCACTTGTCCATTTCGATTTCCATAGAGTAATTCAAGCTTTCCCTCTCCCTTCTACATGTTGCCTGAGGAAACTCTTCTGTACAGACATGACAAATTCCACCCCGTCTAAACCCTTGACATATGGCAGATGCAGTCGATATTGGGAAAGTTAAAATCCCTATCTATGATAACCCTATTAGTCTTGCAGCTGTCTGCAATCTCCTGGCATATTTGTTCTTCTAATTCCCGTAGAATATTTAGGGGCCTATAGTACACTCCCAACAAGGTGATCATCCCTTTTATATTCCTCAGCTCCACTCGTACCATCAGTAATGTCATCTTGGACTACTGCCATGGCATTCTCCTTAATTAATAAAGCAACCTCTCCTCTTTTACCTCCCAGCTCTATCTCACCTGTTGCACGCACTCTGGAACATTAAGCTGCCAGTCCCGTCTCTCTCTTAGCCAGGTTTCTGTAACAATGTCCCAAGTTGCATGTACGTATCCATACCCTGAGTTCATCCGCTTTACCCGTCAAGCCTCTTGCATTAAAATGAATGCGATTCAATCCGACAGTTCTTCCTAGCTCCTACAATGCTCCTGCCTACCCTGTCCACTGAACTTGTTTCATCACCATGCATTGGATTTCGCCCCCTGCCAATTTAGTTTAAACTCACCCGAGTAGCATTAATAAACCTTCTGCTGGAATATTGGTGGGGAAAATTCTATAGTCAGTCATTAAAGATGGGATAGCAGCACATTTGGAAAGTGGTGAAATCATTGGACAAAGTCAGCATGGATTTATGAAAATTAAATCATGTCTGACGAATCTTATAGAATTTTTCAAGGATGTAACTAGTAGAGTGGATAAGGGAGAACCAGTGGATGCGTTATATCTGGACTTTCAGGCTTTCGCCAAGGTCCCACATAAGAGATTAGAATACAAACTTAAGGCACACGGTATTGGGGGTTCAGTATTGATGTGGATAGAGAACTGGCTGGCAGACAGGAAGCAAAGAATAGGAGTAAACGGGTTCTTTTCAGAAAGGCAGGCAGTGACTAGTGGGGTACCACAAGGCTGGGACCCCAGCTATTCACAATATACTGTATATTAATGATTTTGACAGGGGAATTGAATGCAACATCTCCAAGTTTGCGGATGACATGAAGCTGGGGGGCAGTGTTAGTTGTGAGGAGGATGCTAGGAGGCTGCAAGGTGACTTGGATAGGTTGGGTGAGTGGGCAAATGCACGGCAAATGCAGTATAATGTGGATAAATGTGAGTGGCAAAAACATGAAAGTAGACTATTATCTGAATGGTAGCCGATTAGGAAAAGGGGAGATGCAACAAGACCTGGGTGTCATGGTACACCAGTCATTGAAAGTAGGAATGCAGGTGCAGCAGGCATTGTAGAAAGCAAATGGTATGTTAGCATTCATAGCAAAAGGATTTGAGTATAGGAGCAGGGAGGTTCTACTGCAGTTGTACTGGGTCTTGGTGAGACCACACCTGAAGTATTGCGTACAGTTTTGGTCTCCAAATCTGAGGAAAGACATTCTTGCCATAGAGGGAGTACAGAGAAGGTTCACCAGACTGATTCCTGGGATGGCAGGACTTTCATATGAAGAAAGACTGGATAGACTCGGCTTGTACTCGCTAGAATTTAGAAGATTGAGGGTGGATCTTATAGAAACTTACAAAATTCTTAAGGGGTTGGACAGGCTAGATGCAGATAGATTATTCCCGATGTTGGGGAAGTCCAGAATAAGGGGTCACAGTTTAAGGATACGAGGGAAGTCTTTTAGGACCGAGATGAGAAAATCATTTTTTGCACAGAGAGTGGTGAATCTGTGCCGAATTCTCTGCACCTAATTTCTATGTTTCTATGAAGATGTTTGAGAGTAGTTGAATCTGTGGATTCTCTGCCACAGAAGGTAGTTGAGGGCTATATGGCTATATTTAAGAGGGAGTTAGATGTGGCCCTTGTGGCTAAAGGGATCAGGGGGTATGGAGAGAAGGCAGGGATGGGATACTGAGTTGGATGATCAGCCATGATCATATTGAATGGCGGTGCAGGCTCGAAGGGCCGAATGGCCTACTCCTGCACCTATTTTCTATGTTTCTATATTGGATCCCCCTAGGTGTAACCCATTCCACTTGTGCAGGCCACCTTTGCCCCAGACGAAATCCCAATGGTCCAAAAGTTTGAATCCATCCCCCCTGCACCAACCCCTCGCCCATGCATTCATTTATTTTCTTGTTCCTATCCTGTTACTATCAGGTTGTACTGGAAGTAATCTGGAAATCACTACCTTGGAGGCCCTGCTTCTAAACTTTATGCCTAACTCCCTATATTCATTTCGCAGGACATCTTCACTTTTCTTACCAATGTCATTTGTGCCAACATGCATAACAATTTCTGGCTGCTCACGCTACTGCTTGAGAATGTCGTGCAGTCACAAGACATCCCGGATTCTGGCACCAAGGAGGCAGCACGCTATCCTGGAGTTTTGATTGCTACCACAGAATCTCCAGTCTGTTCCCCTTATTAACGAGTCTCCTACAATTATGGCCCTGCCTGATATTACCCTTCCCTGCTGTGTCTTAGAGTCAGGCTCGGTGCCACAGACCTGACTGTGACTGCTGCCCATCCCAGACAAGTCATCCCTCTCAACAGTATGGTGTACCTGTTTTAAAACGCAATGGCCACAGGGGTTCCATACACTCTTTGCCTACTCTCTTTCCTCATGGCCACCCATCTACTCTTTTCCTGAACCTTAGGCGTAACCAACTCACTATAACTCCTACCAATGAAGCTCTCATTCTCCCGGGCAATCTTGACATCGTCCAGCAAAGCTCCAATTCCCTACACAGTGTTGTAAGGAACTGCACCTGGACAGAATTCCCAGTGGTGTAGGCATCAGGGACACCAGCAGTTTCCCTGACTTCCCAAATCCTGCATCACTTCTGTGAATATGCAACTTTGTCACATGAAAAGTTAATTTGAAAATAAAATATAATGTAGTAAATGCAAACAAAAGCATACATTTTACAGAGTAATTTGTTGTGAGAGGAAGCTGGAGGTCAATTCCAGTCATGCACAGCTTAAGCTCAGAAATAATTCCAAGCTGTGGATGCTGGTCTCTGTCACATTGTAGTTTGCTGTTCATTAATGTACCAGGAGGGGGGGAGGGACACTCACATTCTGTACTCAAGGAGAGAATTTTTTTCTTTTGGCCCAGCAGCCCAAGAGCATCTGCCTACATTGCAGGTTTACCAAAGTGCAGATGTTAGCAGACTGCATCCATGTCCATACAGAAGCTCCCCTGGGGATCTTTTACTAGGAGAATCTTCATGGAACTTTTGCACAAAGAACATGCCTCTTGTAGATACTGTTCTTCAACATGATTGTTTGAGTCTCTTTATGGGCCTGTCCCACTTAGGCAATGTTTCAGGCGATTGCTGGCGACCGTCAAGCCGCCGGCAGTCACCTGAAAACCGGCAACTGGAATGGCGGCTGTCAGAGTGGAACACATCGCTTCCTTCACCAGCCTGTTATGTAGGCGAGGGACAGCGCAAGCGGGGGGAGCGTTGACTGAGTGAAATTCACATGGTGCAAAGCCAATGTGATACAGACACACACCGCGATGAACAGGAAGGTTGGCGCTGTAATTAAGACGGTGAAAGCACAGTGTACGGGAAGGGTCACGTAAGTCCTTTAAAAGAGGGGGGAAGAGGAGGGGAGAAGGGGAGTGAAGGAGTGGAGACAACTTTTAAGAAGCCAGAGATACACGGCTGTGAAGCTCGGCGGACATTCACATTACCGGTCGGTTATCCTTGGCTCTGAAAACTACTGCTTACAGTTATTTTTCACAATGAGCCAATGAAACTCACCGGTCAGCACCGGCTACAATCTACGAGTACCTACGACTTCCTGGCGACCTACAACCACTGCACCTACGGCACGAGAATTCTCGCTACTCTCCATGGCGGCTTCATTCTGGTCGCCGCTAATTTTACAACATGTTTAAAAATTTGCGGCGACCATAATGAGGCTGCGTCTAGTTCCCAGAATGTGGGAATTCCTCACGAGCAGGAAGGCGACTACCCGGCAACCACCCGCGAACATATGGCGACCGCATAATCTCCTGCAGTCACCTAAATAGTCGCCTAAGTGGGACAGGCAAATTACACTGCCAAGGATCAGTTTTCTACCTCACATTTATGCAATATCTGTTCTTTCAGTCACACCACCCCCTCTAGGTTGAAAAGTGTGATATTTTCATTTTAAGAACTGGTTGACAGCTGCAGGAACTTGTAAAGACCAACAAAACACCACAATGAAAACACTAGTAAAATGTTGCACAGGTAACCCAAGCATACCGATCTGTGAGATTGAAGATTATGTGATTGAAGTCAATCTTTATGAGACTTTGAGGTTATCAGGGTGACCTACAATATGATTAAAAGGCAATAATGCAATTTCTTGGCCATATTTTACTTAAACAGTTTTCGAAATAACAGGCAGTACATAAAATCGCTATTGACAAAATAGGTAGATATACGCACCATATGAATCATAGGGATCAACATTGGAACTGGGTGCATTCCAACACTGGATCAATCCATCAGTTCCTCCACTGAAACATTGCTCCCCACTGGTACTCATCACAACACACAACACTGGGCCCCTATCCAACACAAAGGAATTAAAACAAATTTAATTCTCTATCCCAAGTGTTTCAAATAGAGTTTCCTTTGCATTACAGGAAGTCCCTGGGTTGCATTGGGATTCCATTACGGGAGAACTTTCTGTGAGATTTCTCCCCAAGTCAGAAACATCTGATTTCTATATTTATCCCATATCATATCACCCAGTGTATATTTGCTACAATTCTTACATTTCGTTGAACGTTCAACATAACAATGCCCATAATTAAACTAATGTAATATGTACTGCATCAAATCATCAATGAATATCACAAAACATGTTATTATTATTACTACTTTAAAATAATTACTATTAATATTACTTTAAAATGTATACTTTAAAAATGTATGGGGGAATGTATATATTAAAGTCACATTCCGTGTCAGGCCATCACAAACCCAGGGAGCCCCTATATCTGAAAACTGCTAGGTATTCCAGCTTACCTGTGAGCCCTGAACGTGTATATGGGTTCTACGTCCAGTGATGTACTCCTGTGGAAATAAATAAATAATATGATTGTTATTTTGTCACATGACATAGCAGAAGCCTAAATGAAATACTTTCATAGTTAGAGCAAAATTTTAACCAAATATATACAAATCCAATTAATGTTCTCTTACCAGAAATCTGACATTTTTGCCTTTCCTCTATATGAGACTACACAATGACTAGCTATACAGGTTTTGATTTATTATTGTCACATGTACTGAGATATAGTGAAAGGCTTTGTTTTGCATGTTATCCAAACAGATCTGATATACAATATATAGATACAATCAGTTCAAATTCAAGTACAATAGACTGAGCAAAGGAGAATACAGTGCAGAATACAGTTCTCAGCATTGTAGCACATTAGTTCCTTAGACAAGTCCAATGTCCCCAATGGGCTAGAGGTGAATCCTGAGGTGATAAGTGATGAAACAGTACCCCAGCTTGTGGAAGGACCATTCAGAAGTCTCATAATGGAGGGGAAGCAGTTCCAGAGTGTGACAGTGTGCGTTTTCAAGCTTCTTTAGTTTCTGCCGGATACGAGCAGGGAGATGAAGGAGGTAAATTAGTTTGGGATTATGTTGGCTGCTTTTCCAAGGCAGAGTGATGTGTAGATGAAGTCATCCATCCTTCTGTTGCTCTAAAGCCTGTTCACTGGTGCTTAGCTTGGGTTCTACTGGGACACTATTAGAGTACAAGCACTGGACGGAAGTAGATTAAAATGATGGATTTTAACATCAATGCAGCATTTGATTGGTGAGGGTATCAAGGGGACTTAGTAAAAGTAAGATGAAGATTGGTTTGAGGGGTAACACTCCATTGGTTAGAATCACACCAAATCCAAAGATGTTTGAAGGCCAACAATTTCAGCAACATGGCATTCATGCCTGAATTTATCAGGGCAATGTCCTTATCCCAACCATTCTTCAGTTCTTTCATCAATGAACCCTCCATCTTAACCTGCAACGTTTACTGATGATCCACAATATACCATTCCCATTAGCTACTCCTCAGAAAATGATGCAGTCCATAACCTGCACACAACATAATTTGGGCAAGTCAGACTTGGGCAAAGTGGCATGTAATCTTTCTGCCACATAAATACAATGCAATGACCATCTGTAATGGGAGCCCACATTACAATTACAGATTGATTCAGTCGATAACTCAATTGATTCTTCAACTAGATTTGCTTCTCCATATTATTGCAATAAGCAAGTTTGGTATTCCGACTGTGCATGCCCAGGTCAAAGATTACTATGCATAACAGCCATGGAAAGCAGTGAAGTATTGGACCTTCATTTCTTCTGTTTTTTCCAGCTTTGATTCTTCGAGATAAGAAAATACTGCTTTCAAACTATGAAATAGTTGTATTTATTGCTCTTTGTTAAAAGCTAAGTTTATTTTGTCGTTTTTATTGCTTTATGCTTTGGTGAGTGAGCGAGATTGTGCTCGTCCGTGGTCGGTGTCGGGCCCAGGTCTGTTGAGTTGCTGCTGGGCCATCCCATGCCCCCCCCCCCCCCCCTGGGTGTCCTGTCCCTGTCCCGGTACGGCCGCAGGTGTCGGGCTGGGCTTGCAGCTGGGGCGTGGAGGGGGCTGAGTTGATGCAGCACTTTGTGTGTATGGCTGGTGCTTGGCTTTTACCAGCGCCGGGGGGGGGAGGGGGGGGGTGGCTGCTGGCGGTCCCCGGCCCTTCGGAGAGTAGGGTTGGGCTGGAGTTGCCGCTTCTTCTCCGCATTGGCTGTAGGCCTGGGGCCGCTGGTGTCAACGGTCCAGGGCTATCGGTTGGCCCGGCGGACGTTGAGCTGGGGTTTGCTGAAGATTTCCATTGCCTTTCACTATTCTGCTAATTTCAAGGCAATGGAATTTTTCAGCCAACTCCAGCTCAACTCCCACCGAGCCAACCGACAGCCCTGGACCGACGACACCAGTGGCCCCAGGCCCTCAGCCAGTGTGGAGAAGAAGCACTAACTCCTGCCCAACCCCGCTCCCCAACGGGCCGGGGCCCGCTGGCGGCCAATCCCCCCCGGCGTTGGCGAAAGCCGAGCACCAGCCATACACACAAAACACTGCAGCAACTTAGCCCCCTCCCCGCGCAGGCTGCAAGCCCGGCCCGACACCTGCGGCCGCCCTTGGACAGGGACGGGACACCCGGGGACGGCCCAGCAGCAATTCAATAGACCCGGGCCCGACACCGACCACAGACGAGCGTGACCTCGCTCACTCACCAAAGCATTAAGCAATAAAAATGACAAAATAATCCTAGCTTTTAACAAAGGAACAATAAATACAACTATTTC
Organism: Leucoraja erinaceus; assembly: GCF_028641065.1. NCBI lineage: Eukaryota > Metazoa > Chordata > Chondrichthyes > Rajiformes > Rajidae > Leucoraja > Leucoraja erinaceus. The sequence goes on from NC_073381.1 coordinate 17,533,365, forward strand.
ATCGTTTGAAGGCATTATTTTCTTACCTAGAAGAATCAAAGCTGGACAAAACGGAAGAAATGAAGGTCCACTGCTCCACTGCTTTCCAGGACTGTTTATGCATAGTGACCTTTGCCCAGGGCATGCACAGTTGGAATACCGAACTCACTTATTACTTCAATTTTCAACCCGTTTCCCCCTCTAACCGATTTCTTTAAAAAATCACAATCACGCCACTGACCAGCACATTCCACAAACAAAAGATACAGTACAATAGTCTGAAAGTGACTTGCATCATTTTTATAGCAAATTAATGAAATGAATGAGTTCTGTTGTGATTAAAGTGCATGTTCTAAATTATTTAAATTTATTGTGCAGGAGCAGCGTTATGTGAATAAAATATTCTTTGTTTTTTGAATTGACACCAAAAGCGTTACAAATCAAGGGTGTATTGGTGTGTTTCATCATTCTTACTTTTTTGCTGGAGTAGTCTTTTGTAAATTCCATAACTTCACCGTGTGATCTTCTGAGGCAGTTACCAGAACAGGTTCAACCGGGTGAAACGCAAGGCCTCTTATCCCATCAAAATGACTCCGTAACGTGAATTTAGGATTCCAAGTCTTTCTTAATGCATCTTTATTGTTTGCGATCTGTAATGAAAGTCCAAATAAACTTCAGAATGTAATTATCAAGAGTAACACATAGATCAATTATGGATTTCTGCCCTGGTTTAACCAAACTTTTGAATCATATAGTGCAACACTGAATTTGGCCAACAGAGCCAGTGCCAAGTCTATGGAAAAGCTATTTGATTTGTTCCATTAACATTCCACATAGAGTCGTTGAGTGATACAGTGTGGAAATAAGCCTTTCTGCCCAACTTGCCCACACCGGCCAACAATATCCAAGCTACACTTGTTCCACTTGCCTGCGCTTGGTCCATATCCCGTCCAAACCTGTCCTATCCATGTACCTGTCTAACTGTTTCTTAAACGATGGGATAGTCCCAGCCTCAACTACCGCCTCTGCCGACTTGTTCCAAACACCCACCACCCGTTGTGTGAAAAAGTTACTCCTCAGATTCCTATTCAATCTTTCCCCCTTCACCTTGAACCTATGCCCTCTGGTCCTCGATTTCCCTATTATGGGAAAGAGACTATTCCTCTCATGATTTTGTACAACTCTATAAGATCCCACCTCAACCTCCTGCGCCCCAGCCTATTCAACCTCTCCCTATAGCTCACACCCTCTAGTTCTAGCAACATGTTCGTAAATCCTTTTGGACCCCTTTCAATCTTGACAATATCTTTCCTATAACATGGTGCCCAGAACTGAACACAATATTCTAAATGCAGTCGCACCAATGTATACCCTTTTTAAGTATTTATCTAATTTCCTTTTGCAAGTTCTGATAAACCTCTTAAACCGTCTATCTAACTCTCAGTATTTATTAACATTATCAACTCTGAAAACATAAATGATGAGGCTATAAGAACACACCAGAAATTGTGTGTTCTGCTTGTGATTTACCCTACCCAGAGCCCCCCTCCTCCCCCACTCCTCCTGTGCTGTTAACATGGAAAAATGAGGCATTCTGGTTGCTCCTAATGCTATTGTGCGATTCATGAAGAATTTACATCCAACTTACATCATAATTTAACGGGTCTGCTTCATTAGCAACTGTAAGGCCGGCCAACTCCCCAAGACCCAATGCGTTCTCCAGTGCTTCGTCTGTACCCATGATAAAGGATTTTCCCGATCCTGGCGGAAAGGTCAATGCTTCAACTACCAGAATTAAACAAAAAAAATTGTTAATTCAATATAAATTTGAGAATACTACTAAGGCACAGAATACATTGGCATTTTAAACTAAAACTATTTACATTGACCAGCATTTAAGACTTTGAAAAGATATACATTTTTCCTATAACCTACCTTCTTCTGTCCTGCCGGTTTCATGCTCAGTTAATCGTGTGCTAATTGGTCTGGGAGGAGAATTTACTGAAGACTGCAGTGGAGGAAGTTCATCTACATCTCTTAAAGTAGCCAACATGTCTTGTAACTTTGATCTGTTCGGCCCTGTTAAGAAGTAAAGCAAAGCTTAAAAGTAACATTGGATCTTTCATCCAATCACCCTATGAAAAGTGATGGAATTGCATAATTTCAGGTCTGCCTATTCTTAAAATATTGACTTGATTATATTCTTAAGCATTGGATTAGCAAAAGCAAGTAATGGGGGGGGGACAACTGTAATTTCTACATGGTGAAACCAAAATGTACAAAAATGGCCTTTAATAAAATCTGGCAATGCGCACTTTAACCACGTGTGATTATTTCTATCACAAATCTCAAATTGTGGAGTACAGAGGCAAATAAATAAATGACGGGTCTTTGTCCTAAACATTATGGAGGGCACTGTATTCTAATCCTGAGTAAGCATATAAAACTATTGCAAGGTATTAAAATGTACCCTATTTTGGAGTACACTTGGAAACAACAAATTTGCTCTCATACTAACCAATGTTTATAATGCAATTGTGCATTTGTTGTATATCTTTACAGCTTTCAAGTTGTTTAGCCTAACACTCTTTGATGATGCTCATTTGCAAGTGATACCATGCACTTGTCTCTTCTCTGGAATAGGTTCACAGTGACGGATTAGGTGTAGTAGACCATCATTTCTTAGATGGAATCTGTAGTCCATAATTTTGATCACTGCAATAACTTAATTTATTTTGCTACTCACAAGATTAATTTTATACATGAAAATAAAACGTCCTTCCACCAACCAGTCAGACAACAGAATTAGGCACTAGCCATGTTAATGTTTTTTTCATTTGTAGAGAGTTATAAAAGTTTAGTTGGTTATCAGCACACAAAACTAAAATCTATGACATTAAGTCATGGAAAATAAATGCAGGTTGCAGAAAAATAAAACAGCAGGCAAATGACAAAAGGAATTAAATATAGTTTTAAGCAACAAGTTCCCACAAAAATGTTAAAACAAGGCAATGGTGAAAGAGATGATCAAGAATAGCTCAGACGAAGCAGATGGTTTTAAAGGAACTGGATACTTTTGTATCCAGAGTATCTGATACTTTTGTTGGAAAAGTGTGGTAAAAGAGAGTTTGAGCCAAAGGTATACCAGATTTCATACGCACTTACTCTTCACCCCCTTTTTCCCCTTTCGCTCCTTTTTGTACTGCTCCTTGAGTTTTGTTATTAGTCCCTGGTCCACGTCCCAGCTCTCTGGTGTGGGACACACATCTTCCTTGTCTAAACACAGCATAGTGAAACAAATCAGAGAATGCCTAATGGAACAATCCACCTCTTACACCATTAGAAGGAAGTTCCAAAATGGTCTGTTAAAGAAACATCACAGCAAGTCCATAATTAGAGCTAAACGATTATATGGTTCCACAAAAATTATCTCAGCAGGGATTATCTTAATTATCAAAATACAATTAATCATAATCGACATTAGAGTTTTGTTATATTTGAGTCTTCTTGAATATATCATCACATTGGCTATTTTAGGGAAAGGAGAGCCAATCCATCAATGGACCATGGGATTTAATACAGTAAAATACTCACACACACTCACATTTCTGGCAGTAGTTACAGAATTTTTTGCAAGCTTTATTAGAAAATATCCATGCAAAGCACCCCAAATACTTTCTTGGGAATAATAGCCATCCTGAGCATCATCTTGTCATGGCTATGTTAACCCTTTGCTATAGCATCATAAGTTTTTACCATTTTATAGAGTTAATTTTACTATATTAGTTACTTGTGCATGGTAGTGGTTTGATAAAACCAAAGCACGCTTTCAAAATTCAGCTAACCAGAATCCAAAATGATTTTCAATATAACATTAATCATTTGTTCCACAGGTAATCCCTGGATTACACAACTCTCGTTGTCCTAACATCACACGTTTAGTGGATATTTAGTAGTAATCCTTTGTACATAGTAAATTTGCAAACTTTCCTCCACAGCTATTACTCCTGCACGGTTCCTCACAAAGAATGCACTGGTTTAGTATAGTTCCAATTGCACAGTTCACTCCCAGAATGTGTTCAATTTACACAGGAGATACATAAACAAGTGCCATTTTTTTTAAATGATTTTTGCCACATATCACATACTTAAAAGGTTTTAATGATGGTATGTCATTTTACCACTGACTGACACTGTTAACACTGGGTTCCACCATTCAACTTCAATTATCATCTCTATATAGGGTGGTGGAACAAGCAATTAGTCAATGCAAAACTCGTAATGTTTATTTCAAATACCCTGGTAGCCTTATCTCATTCTAGATTTGCAACCTCAGCCAGTCCCATAGATCATTTTGAAACTCCCTATGTCCCCCATCCAGTTTTCTGTGCATTCTGCTGCTAAATCAGTCAATTTTGAACAAACTCTTAGTTGCAACCATAAAGTGACATTTTTCTGTCACAACGTTCTATTGACTCACTTCATCTTCAATGCTTTCATCTTCATTTTAACACTATTCTAGGCCTCATCATTTCCTACTCCTTCCCTCAACTATCTTCAGTGGCATGTTCCTCATACATCCAGATTCCTTTTAATGTAGTTTCCTCCAATTTACCTTGAGCTAGTGTTGAACTTTCATCAGCAACCCTCTCAAAATCTGAAATGAAATCCCATTGAGAAATTAATTAAACAGTTCAGATAGATAATTAAAATAAAACACTCATCTAGAAGTTGCTTGCATTGAATGCCTTGCATACTACACCACTTCTTAAATTCAGGTCAGCTGACACCAAAGGAACAATTTCAGAAGCAAAGTACCCAAAACACCCATTAAGTGATCAGATTTATTGGGAATTTTTTTTTAGGCTATGATAAATCATTACCTCCAGTAATTTATTTATAAACCTTCTTAAAAGGTCTAAAGAGATCATCAGTTTTTAGTCCTATCCATGCTTTATACCCTTAAAGACTACAGTGCCTAAAAATCAAACCTGTACATTTGTCAATAGTACACAGATACTTCTGGTCAGTGTTTTATTTGGTTATCACCAAATATCTGACAAGCTATGTTTCGCAAAATACCAAATAAAAATAAACTCATCAGTACTATAATCAATTCAACAATGAGGAAATACATTTCGGTAAGTACAGAATGTTTCTAAATTTTCCTGACTCGTAGGTAATGACGATGCTGTAAGAAGTTATATAAGAGGTCATATCCAGTCATTGACCACTCTGGCAGCCACAGCAATTCAGCTGAATTTCTGGTCGAAGATAACCCGGCTACTACTCCATCCTGTACCTGCATTTTGGAAAATCGGACCATGGGGCACTTTCCCCATTTGCAAGTAGAAGAGAGCAGGTTTGGTAAAGTCATACAGTGCTGTTCTGAGGAAATAGATGATCTCCTATGTGAATGCCTTGAGTTGGTGGACTGGTCCATATTCAAGGACACAACAGCCAACCTAAATGAGAATGTCACCGCCATCACAGACTTCATCAGTAAGTGTGGTGAAGAATGCATGCCACAGAAGTCAAGTGTATCTAACCAGAAACCATGGATGAACATGTTAGACCCACTCCCTAATGAAATCATGAGGCCTTCAAGTCGGGTGACTCTGACCTGTACAGTAAATCAAGGTGCAACCTTCACAAAGCCATGAGAGGTACCAAGAGACAATTCCGGACTGAGCTAGAGTTCCAAACAAACCAAACTGAGATCTGTCAATTGTGGCACGACCCATGCTATAATGGGCTACAAAGCTAAGTTGGGCAGGATGCTGGCAACAACGCATCCCTCCCCGACAAGCTCAATGCATTCCATGTTCGTATTGAACAGAAAGTCTGCAGAATGCAACACTCACCCCGACAGCCATGTGTATATCTGTACCCAGGGCTACTGTTACAGACTTCAGATCAGCCTTCCTGAGAGCGAACCCGTGAAAAGCAACCAACCCGGGTGGATTCCCCGGCCATGGTTAATCCTCCCAGACCTCATATCTGTTCAAGCTTCACAACACAGCTTGGTTCCTAGACTGGATTTTCTTCCAAATACTTACAAATTAACTAAATTATATTCAAACATTTTACAATGGCCTTCAAAGCTAGCTACACAAGAGTATAATGTACTCTTTCCATTAATTCTCTTCCACTGTACCGACTCAGGTCTGTGTTTTGTCCAAAATTATCTACATCTTTAGTTAGAACTGATATAAATATGCAATACAACAATTTCAACATACTAATAACGCACCTTCCAGATATCATTACCAATTGTTTTGATGGTTTGCCTTTCAAATGGTAAATTAGCGGTATAATAAACTGACACTCTCACATACTACCAGTAACTTTAGCCTGGTGCCTTTTTTGAAGTACTGAGAAACTCGAACCATTGTTATTTTCTTTCATTTTCAAACAGGGAGCCCAATGTTACAACAGGCAAATCCGAGAATGTCATTAATAAATATGATGCGCAAGAATGACAATTATTTTTTATTGATCATTTATTTTTGTAAAGCAAAGAACATGTCCTCCAGCTCACCATGAACTAAGGAATCTTATAAACCAGAAAGATAAAAGAGAGGAGCTAACAATTGTCATTAGCAGCCCAACTTTTATTTCAGGTAGGCACATTTCTGAAAATGCTTAAGTATATTTTACATCCCAATTTTTATGAAGCATCTAACCTGAAGATATCCATTTTTAATGTAAACCTTTTTTAATCATTTTTAATACATAACAAATATTTAAAGCAAACAAGTTGATAGTTTGAATTCAACAAGATATCAAAAGGTTTTACCCCATTCTGTTCCATCGCCTGCGCTCCTGGACTCCCCTGCTTCTTCCCCATCTTCAGTAGTTCCTAAGAAGTCAAACTCTCTCAGTGCTTCCACAGTGTCCATATCTTCTATTGCATTAGAAGGTGCAACTTTATCAAACTGCCAAAGGAAGAGTCATTTAATCAGCAAGTGACAATCAAGCTTTTTGGAATTTAGTAGCACACTATAAAATAGAGTGATGTCATTCAAGAATCTTTCACAGTTAAAATCAGACTTTATATATCTTTATTTGATTTGCAGCTGTCAGCATATGTATAGCGTACTTTCATAATAAGGGTATGTTCAGTTCATATTCTGATATTACTTAATTTATAGACATTATGTTATTGATGTACAATGTTGAGCCTCTGCACTGAGCCTATAAGGTTGTGATATTTATTACTGTTGGAATAGGTTTTGTGAGTCAATTGCTGTTTAGTACAATTCCAGATGCCCACCATCAGAGGGTGCTGCATCGTAGCATCAGCTGCAGCAAAGTCCATACACTGGAAAACGCAAAGTGATTATTTTAAAATTTGTGAATAGTTCTGCTCCCTTTCCTTTCTCATCCTGATTTCCATTCTAACTTTCTCCCTTCTCCATGCTAATTCTGCTTATTTTAATTACTATAATTTGGTCTGATTTATTGGAATCCCAACCCACTGCTTGTTGTTAATACATTTCCCGTAGATATGTATTTGTAAAAACAAGAAATATGAAACAAAAATAACTTGATAGAAAATTAATCTAAGTGTAATAAAAGCATGGCACCAATCAGAGTTATTTTTGGCAAGATTGCTTTTGGAAGTGATTGTCATCTTCGTTTCATTGACAACTCAAGTGTGGGATTATTGGTGGGGAGGTCTGATTTGACTGCTTTGTAAGTTCTCCATGTTTTAAGTTGATTCTCACACCAGTGCTTAACTAATTTAATAATAGATTTTAAGCAAAAAAGCTTTTGAATTGAAGATGGCATTAAGTAAATAGAACATGTTGGGACTGACCTAGAAGCCAACACTAGAATGCATCTGGGTTAAAAAAAAAAAAAATTATTCCAGGTTAAGACCACAGTGTGGCAAGAGAGTGGAAGTCTCTGTACTATACAGAACTTGCACGAAGAGGAATTGTCCAGTCTAAGTTCAAATAAACTTCATTATCAATACATACATAACTAAAACTTTCATCTTGTTATCTTCCAGTTTGCATTGTTTTCACATCTGTGCAAAAACGGTGCACGATAGCGCTACGATTTTTCGCCACCTTACTCATCATTGTCCTGTGCTGCAAATGTACCACGCTTTGTTCCGAGCAGTGGTATATTTTAAAAGTTATTAATGTTTAAAAACGTCTACTGTCAGTCACCGGCCGCGGCCTGCCTCCCTGCCGGCATGGCCCGCCCACCTTCCTGCCGGCGTGACCCACCTGCCTGCCGATGCGGCCCGTTTCTCTGCCGGCGCCCACCTGCCTGTTGGCACAGCCCGCCTGCCTGCCTGCTGTTGTGGCGTTTCTGCCGGGGATCCCGAGGCCTGGGTGCTGAGCCTGGCTCTGAGGGCACCGACGACTGATGCTCCGCCAGGGCACGCAAGAAGGGAGAGGAGCGTCAACCTCGAGATCCTGGGGAGGTGAGGAGGGAGTGTGGGGGGATTGAGGGAGAGGAGGATGCGGTAGGGAGGGAGAGGGAGGGGGAGGAGGAGGGGGGTAGGGAGGAGAGGGGGTAGGGAGTTATGGAGGGAGGAGTGACTATGGAAAGGAGGGAGTGACTGGGAGTGGGGGAGGGGAAAGGAGAGGGGAAAGAAAAGGGAGGAGGTGAGAAAGGAGAGTGGGGGAGGAGGGGCGATAGAGTGAGAGGAGGGGGGAGTGGGGGAAGTAGGGAGTGGGGAATAGAGGGAGAGGAGGGCAGTGGGAGAGGTGAGGTGAGGAGGGGGCAGTGGGGGGTTACAGGGAGGTGAGGAGTGGAATAGGTGGTGGATAGAGGGATAGAAGGGGGTAGGGAGGAGATAGGATTTATGGAGGGAGGGAGTTACTGAGGGTAGGGGAAAGGAGAGGGAGGGAGAGGTGAGGGAGGGATTGGAGGAGGGGAGGAGAGGGGAAATGAGGGAGGGTGAAGAGGAGGGGGATGAAGTGCTGGGGGATATGGGGAAATGAGCCGCGCCTGCGCAGTTGGGTGCTACGGTGAGTGGTGGAATATTGCGTTGGGGGAACGCATTGCGTTGTGGGACCAGGCCTCCCGTGTGACAGGGACCCCATGGGTCCCACTTAGTCTAGTATTTGATATAGTTGCTGAAACCGAGAAGCAGTTACCTTGCATCCTTCAGAAATAATCACAATGATGGGAGACTAACAAGACAAAGTTTGGGAAATTAATTTGCTGGAAATGATATTCAAGATGTTCAGATATTCACGATGCAGACAAGGACACAACCAAAGATCCAGAATGGGAAGATCACAAGCAGCACTATGGAGCTGGTGTGGTGTGAGGGGAATAGAGTGAGGTGGAAGAAGTGAGATGAAACGTGGCAAACATGGTAAATGTTATTGAAGTGGCCTGAAGAAGGGGCTTGATACAAAACGTTCTCCAGAGATGCTGCCTGATCCACTGAGTTACTCCAGCACTTTGTCTTTGTATTTATTTAAGCGACCTTGTGGTTCTTCCGGGGAGTGTCATCAAGAATCCCAATAAAATTACATATTGGAGCAAGCAAGAAAGATTATAGTAAACAAAAGCTAATCAGCAAGATAAAAACGTTCAAAGCAAACTTGAAGTAAATTTGAAGGAATGTACAATAGATATGGCACTTGACAGAGGGGGAGGGATGTAATTAGATGGTTAATTTATTGTTATTCAGACGATTGCATAAACTAAAAACAATCAGGTCACTTGCAACTGCTTCAATGGTTTGAAACTAATCCCTTGAAACAGTTACTTCAAACCCAGTTTAAATTGGATTTCATTGCTAATTGGAAGGGCCTGTTCCTGGGCCGTAGTGTTCCATTACAAAACATTTTCAAAAGCGACTGTATTTTGTGGATTTTCACACAAATTGGGAATATGTTTTACACAATCAAAAGGAGCATCATTGAGAATCCATGGAAGAAAAACATGGAATTAATTTGACACATTTTTCATTAATATACTGATAAGAAATGTTAACTTATTTACTCGTGTCCAAATATTTAACCTACCGAGGTATCAATAATGGTTTGCTCTTTTCCATCAGACTCATCATCGTCATCTTCATCGCTAAATACCGCTGCAGCATTTTCAAGAAATTTAAACGTTTCCAGCACATCTGCTGAATCGGTCGGAAGAGGTTTAACTTTCTCTCCGGAATTTGGGGGGGGGGGGGGGGGGGGGGGGGGGGGGGGGGGGGGGGGGGGGGGGGGGGGGGGAAATAACATAATCTGTTTAGTTCGTAGATAACTTGCAGCAAATGTGAGATCACAAAATATCACATTGTTCCTATGTTGACTGATAAAAGGCAAATGTTTCTTTCTATGATTCATTCCTCACAAGCCTCTTACATCATTTCCAAATTCCTTTGGATTTGCTCTACAACAGACCATTAAGGAATATGTGAAAGATTTCTGGGGGCATGTCTTTCATATATCTTTAAGAGTGAAACAAATACAATATATTTTCTATGTATGTTTCCCATCTCAAACCTACAGATGTAAAACAGTATGTTCTCCAGGATTTACAGAACTGATAAAAAATGTAGGGATTACAGAAAAAAACAGCTGGAATAGTTATTTTGTTGCCAATATATGCTAAAGATATTCTCCTAATTATAGAGCTCAGCAAGAGGCCGTTCTACTCACATTGGCTCCTTGCAAGATAATCTTTTTACATATCATTTTGTTCCAGTTATTATGACAGCACAATAATCTCCTCACACGATAAAAACTGTCATCTTAAACATTTGACAATCTGTATTCCCTACATCATATATGAAATTAAAAAAACAGAAAAAATCCAACCCACACACTAAATTTACGCAATACATTTTTAGACGATTCTTAATTTTTCATGAACTCACATCTTAGCCTACTAGGTAAGATGTTTTTTGTAATGTCTTATCACATCAACAACTTTTAAGATAAATATTAATTAAGAGTAATAAGGTAAAAATCCAATGAATGTTCAAATTAGAATATAGAACACACAGCAGTATGGCACAAGAACAGGCCTTACAGGCCACAATGTCTGTGCCGAACATGACACCAACTCGTATCTGTTTGCACATTATCCACATCCCTCCATATCCATACGGCTAACCGAAAGTCTCTTAAATGCCACTAAAATATTTGCCTCGAACAGCATGGAAAAATAACTGAGTCTTTACTTCAGTCTTTACTGCCACCCCAAAGAAAATGAAAGCTTTTTGATATAGACTTGAACATTTTTCACGTCACATTTTTCTATCATATTAATGCTAGCATTTTGATTTTTTTGATCACAACAATCACATAACAGCAAATATGCAACATCAAAAAGAAATAATTCAAAGTTTAAGCACAAGGTTTAAGAATGTAAGTTTCTGGCCTCGAGCCAAATGAAAACAAATAAATACATAAAATGTTGGAACTACTGTAATGGAATGGCCAAATAAATGGTTGGGCCAGCATGCAAGTCAAATTAATTCAGAGTAAATCAATGCAGTATATAGTGATATTATATGTTTGCAGTAGGGGTGAAAGCCTGCCTGTTTGTCTCTAATGAATTTTGAAAAAAATCCAGAATATTACACAAATAAAATTGAAGAAGTGACCCAACATACTATTAGCACTATTTTAAGAAATCTAGTACAAGAGGTTGAAGAGGAAGTACATCAAATCTAGATTTAAATTTAGATCTAAAATAGATGCACTTTGGCAGTATAAGGCACTTACCCAATCATGTCCGTCCTTTTCAATAGCGTTTCACCACCATTTATAACAGACTCCAAACTCTTGTTTTCTGATAATTTGTCTGGATCATCACCAGTGAGGCCAAGTAGTGCCCGTGCTCGCCTTGACTTCACATCTATTATGGTATCTGTGTAACCCACCTCCTGCAAGTATCTGACAAAACACAGTGGATTGCAGCATTTTTTTAAAACATGAGAATCTTATGAAGCTTCTTCACAATTTACCCAGCAAATTAGCTAGATACAAATGATGCACTATTTTGAAAATATGAGGAAAATATACCAGCAAGAAATACTCTACAACATTCTGCTTTACTGCTGCGAGTACTAGCAAAAAAAAAGTCATTCGTACCAGCTGCAGATTGAAAGTGATGAGTCTCTTTCAGTACCAGCCTCTATAATCACAGGAAAATGAAAGCTCCCAGTACTGGGCTATTGTTAACAATTCAACATTCATTACATTGTCGATACCAAAAAAACTCAGCGGTTTCCTTATTTGGATCTAGCTGGAGGGGGATCTTCCAACAATATTTATTCATAGCAATACAGTTGAAGAGTCATCTGAATATCAAATTAAAAATCCATGATGAAATAAGCGAAATTGACTATGCTAATTAACAAAGGACAGCCAATCCCTCAAAAAACATTTTACATTATGATTCTGCACAGAATAATGATATCTAAAGTTACAATTTAAAGGTTACTTTTCAACTTGTTATATAGTTTTTCAAATTTAAACACAAAATTGAATGAAAAGCTTGTTTTTACAGTTAAGGCACCAAGAGTTGAGATATTAAAAACAAAATATTTTTGAATTGGAAGAGTAATTGCAAATACTCACTGACGAAGCAGCTGTCTCCCTTGCTTCCATGTTAATTGATTATTTTGTGTGGTCTGTATTTCATTTTCATTCCCTTCATCTAGAAAGGTATGAGTCAGATTGAATTCCTCATTAACAAACATACTAATATTAAGAACAATGCTGTAGGAAGAGTGGTATGTCCAGAAGTTGTGCTTCCCAATTGCACACTTACATAGGGTAAAGTAGTAATCTGGTCCTTGGCTTCCAATTGACATACATACAGCTAGAGATGGCGGTGGCATTCAGGTCTCTTCCAGAATCAGCTGTCTGGATGATTGTTTCAATTTCAGAACAAATTTACTGATCAGCTCTGTACTAAAAGCGGAACAGAAGGCTTTTTTCCAAGCCATGCTCTTGGGAGTTAATCACAGTCTGTTTGACTGTTTTAGCACTGCATTACTGATTAATATTCTTTTAGACATGATGTTAATCAGAGTTTTCTGATTTTGGTGAGTGTAAAATATGTCGTTAGCACTATTTGAAGAACAGTCCACCTTGTCCTGCTAAACATCCATTTCTCAACCAACATCACATATGGATAATTCCTCAACCAACAATCAGTCTAAAAAAGGGTTCCAAACCAAAATGTCACCTGTTCCTTTTCTCCAGAGATGCTGCCTGAGCCACTATGTTGCACCAGCACTTTGTGTCTTCCTTCACATAATGGATAAGCTAGTTGCTTGCTGTTTGAGAGACTACACTGAACAAATAGGCTTTCCTAATTGCTTAAATAACAGTATCTGCTCTTCATAAATGCTTAATTCATTGTGCAATTGATTTAAGATATGCTGAGAATTAAAACAATGACAAATGCAAATGCTCTTTTTACTTTGTACCGCTCAGTTGAAATAGGGCAAGACTACCTCTGAAGATACACTTCACCTGCAACTCCAAATTCCTGAGAAATTACTGCTCAACTGCAATTCCTGTATTAGTGAGGCAGACCCCACAGAGAAAGGTACTGTCTCACTGCTGTACAAAATCGTATGCCTTTCAACAAGTAATATTCTATTCATTAGCTTAAATCTAGTTCTTATCATTAACTTACCATGATAAATGTTTTGAGGTTTTAAACTCATTTTTTTTTAATCAATTACATTTGTACCTTTATATTCATTGCCTTTTTGTACAAATATTAGAAAATTGCTGCGAGATCACAGAGGAAATAAATCGTTCAAATTTAGGCTCATTAGCCAAGGTGATATTCCATTGGCCACAAGGGCCACCTTTAGCCAAGGTGGCCCTTGTGGCTAAAGGGATCAGGGGGTTTGGAGAGAGGGCAGGTACAGGATACTGAGTTGGATGATCAGCCATGATCATATTGAATCAGGCTCAAAGGGCCGAATGGCCTACTCCTGCACCTATTTTCTATGTTTTCTATGATTTTAGGAAAAGAAAAACACTTTGGTCTCCTTGTGGTGACACACTGCATACTCTCACATTGGACAGATAACTGAACATGGTAAGACACCATGCTGGAATAGCTCAGCAGGTCAAGCAGCATCTCTGGAGATCATGGATATGCAACGTTTTGGGTCGGGATCTTTCTTCAGACAGATTGTAGTAGGGGGTGGGAAAATGTTGGAAGAGGTGCGTGGACAAAGCCTGGACATTACGAAATCAGATGGATTTTCATGCTAACCAGGTGGTCCGGATGAAATGATGCTTCCACAAGCTTACCAGGAATCAGTTTGAAATAGCCAAATATCATTTCCATACAACAACAGAACAATTTTTAACCCTAATTTACCCCAATTGTTTCCTCAATATTAATTGGATTCAAATCGACTGAGGTGAATAATTCCTTAAACAATTGTGACATCTTAATCTTCTGGATCAGCCTAATATGAGGGATGTTATCAAATGCCTTACTAAAATACATTCAAGAAGTTAATAATGAACCTTTAACTTTATGAATAAAAACTTTGGGACATAAAATGCTCTTCCAGAATGAACAGAACCAGTTACAATTTCTTCTGCCCTTATGACATCTTGGGTAGAGACTTAGAGCTATACAGCACCTTTTGGCCCACATCTTTCAACCTGAATTACAGATTCATTTCTTACCTGTACTCTAAAAGCTCAGTAACTTGACATTTTAGATGTCGCTGCCAAAACTAACATGACAGTGCCTGCAAATATGTTGGCTATTCTTGTATGGAAAGCTACCTTCAGCAAGCATATCTTACCAGAATCATAATTTGGAGGCTTCATATCTCCTTGATTCAACTCTGTGCCGTATTTCAATTTATGGTGTTTAGCTCTGAAAGGAAAATGGAGAAAAAGGTTTATCGGAGAGCTAAGGCACCCATAGGCGATATCTCACTGCAGAATAACAGATTAAGTAGAATTAGAATAACTCTCAAATTCTTTGGCGTACACCAACATTCAAACTATTAATTGAACAAAGAAAACAAGTGCATATTTTGTTCATGTGGTTCAAAAAAGGTGGAAGAAAACGTTTTTCCAGAAAACTGGAAAATTTTGCATTTTCAGGGAAAAACAAAACAGGAAACTGTAGAATGTTATAAATGAATTCCATACTGCAATTACATGATATTTAAGCAAGGTAAAGCATTACACATCCAATAATTCTCAAGAACATCCTTTTTGACATTTTGAATCCTGTACCAGATGGGAAACTTTGAAGAAAATAGGAAGAATGATAAGCAAGCTTGCGGTGACATGAAAACTGGTGGGATTGTGAATAGCGAAGAGCATGGTCTAAGACTACAGCCAGATACAGATCAGTTGGGTTAAACTTTTTCAGATAGGATTTAAACCTGACAAGTGCAAGATGATGTATTTTGTGAAGTCAAACAGGGATAGTACATATAGAGTAAGCAATATGGCTTCAACAACTGTTAATGAACAAACAATCCGAGGAATCCAAGTCTACAGTTCCTTAAAAGTGGCAACATAGGTGGCTAGAATGATTAAGAAGCCATAAGACATGTTTGCATTCATAGGTCAGAGCATAGTTTACAATAGTTGGGATTTTATGTTGCTACTTTACAAAACACTGGTTAGGCGACACATGGAGTATTGGACAGCCAGAAGGGGGAGGTGGCTGGTCTAGCACTCTGGTGCCAGGATAACACGCCTCAGCACTCGTGAGTAAGGCAAGGCAGCGCCTTTACCTCAGGCAATTGAGGAAATTCAGAGTGTCTCCGAGGATCCTCCAGTGCTTCTACGCAGCGACGGTGGAAAGCATCTTGTCCGGGAACATTACCATCTGGTTTGGGAATTGCTCTGCCAAGGACAAGAAGGCTCTGCAGAGTAGTGCGTTCGGCCGAACCCACTATGGGAACTTCACTTGCCCCCCTGCAGGAACTACACATCAGGAGGTGCAACTCCAGAGCCAACAATATCATGAGAGACCCCTTCCACCCCTGCAACGGACTGTTCCAGCTGCTACGGTCAGGCAAACGCCTCCGTTGCCATGTGGTGAGAACGGAGAGGTTGAGAAGGAGTTTCTTCCCAGAGGCCATTCGGACTGTAAACGCCTATCTCACCAGGGACTAACTCTACTGAACGTTTTTCCTTCCATTATTTATTATGTAAAAGAATATGTGTGTTATGATTGTGTTTATAGTTTGTTTGGTTGTTTGTCTTTTGCACAAAAGCCCGCGAGCATTGCCACTTTCATTTCACTGCACATCTCGTATGTGTATGTGACAAATAAACTTGACTTGACTTGTGTAGTTCTGGTCACCATGATGCAGGAAAAATGTGATTGTGCTGGAGCGTACAGAGGAGGTTCGCCATGATGTTGCCTGGATTGGATGACTCCTTTTGGGGGAAGATTAGGTAGACTGTGTTTGTTTTCCCCAGAGTGAATGAATCCGAGGGGTGACCTGACAGAAACATGCGAGAGATACAGTGCATTCGGAAAGTATTCAGACCCCTTCACTTTTTCCATATTTTGTTACGTTACAGCCTTATTTTAAAATTGATTTAATTATTTTTTTATCATCAATCTACACACAATCTACACCCAGAATGAAGAAGCGAAAACAAGTGTTTAGAAATCTTTGCAAAGTAATTAAAAAGAAAAAACTGAAATATCACATTTACATAAGTATTCAGACCCTTTGCTATGACACTCAAAATTGAGATTAGATTCATCCTGTTTCCATTGATTATCCTGGAGATGTTTCTACAACTTGATTGAAGTCCACCAGTGGTAAATTAAATTGACTGGACATGATTTGGAAAGGTACACACCTATATATATAAGGTCCCTCAGTTGACAGTGCATGTCAGAGCAAAAACCAAGCCATGAAGACGAAGGCATTGTCTGTAGACCTTCAACACGGAATTGTGTCGAGACACAGATCTGGGGAAGGGTATAAAACAATTTCTGCAGCATTGCAGGTCCCGAAGAGCACAGTGGCCTCCGTCATTCTTAAATGGAAAAACTTTGGAACCACCAGGACACTTCATAGAGCTGGTCACCCGGCCAAACTGAGCAATCAGGGGAGAAGGGCCTTGGTCAAGGATGTGACCAAGAACCCAATGGTCACTCTGACAGAGCTCCAGAGTTCCTCTGTGGAGATGGAAGAACCTTCCAGAAGGGCAACTATATTTGCAGCACTCCACCCATCAGGCCTTTATGGTAGAGTGGCCAGACGGAAGCCACTCCTCAGTAAAAGGCACACGACAGCCCGCTTGGAGTTTGCCAAACGGCATGAGAAACAAGAATCTCTGGTCTGATGAAACCAAGATTGAGCTCTTTGGCCTGAATGCCAAGCGTAACGTCTGGAGTAAAACCAGGCACCGCTCATCACCTGGCCAATACCATACCTACGGTGAAGCATGGTGGTGGCAGCATCATGCTGTGGGGATGTTTTTCAGCTGCAGGAACTGGGAAACTAGTCAGGATCGAGGGAAAGATGAACGGAGCAAAGTACAGAGAGATCCTTGATGAAAACCTGCTCCACAGCGTTCTGGACCTCAGAGTGGGGCGGATGTTCACCTTCAAACAGGACAATGACCCTAAGCACACAGCCAAGACAACGCAGGAGTGGGTTCGTGACAAGTCTGTGAATGTCCTTGAGTGGCCCAGCCAGAGCCAGGACTTGAACCCCATCGAACATCTCTGGAGAGACTTGAAAATAGCTGTGCATCGACGCTCCCCACCCAACCTGACAGAGCTTGAGAGGATCTGCAGGGAAGAACGGGAGAAATTACCTAAATACAGGTGTGCCAAGCTTGTAGTGTCACCCAAGAAGACTTGAGGCTGTAATTGCTGCCAAAGGTGCCTCAACAAAGTACTGAGTAAAAGGGTCTGAATACTTATGTAAATATATTTCAGTTATTTATTTATTTTTTAATTACTTTGTAAACATTTCTAAACACTTGTTTTCACTTTTTTATTACGGGGTATTGTGTGTAGTTTGATGATAAAAATAATAAATAAGGCTGTAACGTAACAAAATGTGGAAAAAGTGAAGGGGTCTGAATACTTTCTGAATGCACTGTAGATCGTCAATTTTCTTTTCCCTTGGTAGAGATATCAAAAATACGTGGAGACTGGATGAAGTTGAAGGTAAGCTTTTTAGGGAAAAAAGCTAGATATCTGGAAAAAATTGCACAGGGGTGAATCGGGTACAATTATCACATTTAAGAGGCATTTAGACAGATACTTAAAATAGGCAAGGCATAGGACATGGTCCCAATATGGGAAAATGGGATTTGTAGAGATTGACAAAAAGGTTGGCTTAGACATGGTGGGCCTACGGGCCTCTTTCTTTATTGTACAATCTATGACTTTAAAAAAAAATGTTATAGCATTGCCTACACAATGCTTTACTAAGTAATTTCAATATTTTCTTACTGTTCTTTGCCCTGTCCGGAGATTAACGATAAATTGGAAGACATTTTACCAACTACATATTTTTAAGGGTTGCTTAGGAATGGTGGCCGTTGTTTTTGACAATGAACGTGTGACATGATTTGTGTATATGCATTTATATTGGTCACTTGGTTCATATTTAGTTGACATTAGTAAATTATTGAACACTAATTGCCACATATTACACTGCATATTTGTCTAATCTACAAAAGGTAAAATTGTACCGTGCCAATCCATGACTGTCAATCAGTGTGCAGTCCCCCCTCTCACTAACATGAGTCATCTAATGCTGCACTATGTATAAAATTAATTTCCAAGTCCATTCTTGTTCTAGGTGTTTGGTAATTCCATATATAATCATACCATATCATTGTATTGCCCATATTTTGTTTTCAAAGAATTATAAGACTGGTTCAATATGACCTTCCCTTTCAAAATTCAGAAAACCAAATGAAAAAACCCTTCAATATTTAATATACACTAGACCAAGTGGGACCCGTTGGGTCCCGTCCGCTCAACGCGTGGTTGCGGGGGGGCGGGTGGGCAGCCTGCGGCATCACACACACCCACACACACTAAACACCCACCTTGATATTATATTAATGTTATTCATTCGCTCCTTTTACCCCATCCCCACCACACACGCATAGCCCCCAACTCACAGGTATGTCTAGAGAGGGAGCGGGAATGGGGGGGGGTAGAGAGAGAAGGGGCAGAGACAGAGAGAGAGGGGGCAGAGACAGAGAGAGTGAGAGGCAGATACAGCGTGAGTGAGCGGCAGAGACAGAGAGAGAGACACAGAGAGAGGGGCAGGGAGAGAGGGGCAGAGATAGAGAGGGACAGAGCCAGAGAGAGGGGCAGAGAGGAGGGGGAGAGAGAGAGAGGGGAGACTGAGGGGAAGGGTGGAGATGAAGGGAGGGGGAGAGAGAGAGAGGGGAGACTGAGGGGAGGGGTGGAGATGAAGGGAGGGGGAGGGAGAGAGGGGAAGAGGTGGGGGGGAGGGGGGGGGAGAGGGGGGGGAGAGAGTGGGGGGAAAGAGAGAGGAGGGGGGGGGGGAGGAGGGGGGGGGGGGGGGAGAAGGACCCAAGCCGAGATGGACCCGAGCTGAGATGGACCCGAGAGCATGTTCTTCACTCGCAGCGCGTGGAACAGATCCATTGTGACGTCATCAGCGAAAGACACCATTTTTTTATATAGTTATTTCACATTTGTGGACAATTTCATTAATAACTCAAGAAATAAAGCCATGAATTTTTCAGATAAGGCGATTTTATCTCTATAAATCTCTACCGGAATATGTAAAAAAATTACCGTGAGCGAGTCATTTTTTCGAGAAGATGTGATTATACACACACGCATCCAAGATCAGAGTTTTATAATTATAGAGATGTATATATTTTGCATTTGCTCATTACAAATAATTTGCTTCTTTCTATTTTTGAAAAAAAATCTAGTATCTTTGTCATCACATACATTAAGTGAATTGGTCTTAGATTACTGCATTATTCCTATCTGTTTGAAAATTTGTTGAAACCCATTATCTGTTATTCAGTCCAGCCAAGTTATTTTCATAATATAGAAAACAGAAAGCTGTGAATGAATTCCATTCTGCAATAACAAAATATCCAAGCTTTTTAGCAGATATACAAGCACGTCTGATCTTCCTCAAAGATTTTCTAATCAGCTGCATTACACAGCACTTGCCTCAGTTCATTGACACTTGCCTCCATGATTTTTGCAAGAAATTTGCTAATTCATCTGGTACAGCATCCTCTCTACAAGAGAATTATGACATCTGTCAACTGGCAAGAAATAAGGTCTCTTCAACCAACCAGAAGAATTGAAGAATCCTCTCTGAGACATGCAATATCTAAAACATGAAGCTAGTTATATCTGGATATATCTGGACTTTCAGAAGGCTTTCGACAAGGTCCCACATAAGAGATTAGTATACAAACTTAAAGCACACGGTATTGGGGGTTCAGTATTGATGTGGATAGAGAACTGGGTGGCAGACAGGAAGCAAAGAGTAGGAGTAAACGGGTCCTTTTCACAATGGCAGGCAGTGACTAGTGGGGTACCACAAGGCTCAGTGCTGGGACCCTAGCTATTTACGATATATATTAATGATTTGGATGAGGGAATTGAATGCAACATCTCCAAATTTGCGGATGACACGAAGCTGTGGGGCAGTGTTAGCTGTGTGGAGGATGCAAGGAGGCTGCAAGGTGACTTGGATAGGCTGGGTGAGTGGGCAAATGCATGGCAGATGCAGTATAATGTGGATAAATGTGAGGTTATCCACTTTGGTAGCAAAAAACAGGAAAGTAGACTACTATCTGAATGGTGGCCGATTAGGAAAGGGGGAGATGCAACGAGACCTGGGTGTCATGGTACATCAGTCATTAAAAGTAGGCATGCAGGTGCAGCAGGCAGTGAAGAAGGCGAATGGTATGTTATCAGTATCAGTATCAGTATACCTTTATTGTTATTTCCTGAGTACTCACATACCCAGAGGAAACAAAAAAACGTTGCTCAACCAGTGTCCATTCAGTGTGCATCTGAGTTTTTTCTATGTTAGCATTCATAGCAAAAGGATTTGAGTATAGGAGCAGGGAGGTTCTACTGCAGTTGTACAGGGTCTTGGTGAGACCACACCTGGAGTATTGCGTACAGTTTTGGTCTCCTAATCTGAGGAAGGACATTCTTGCCATACAGGGAGTACAAAGAAGGTTCACCAGACTGATTCCTGGGATGTCAGGACTTTCATATGAAGAAAGACTGGATAGACTCGGTTTGTACTCACTAGAATTTAGAAGATTGAGGGGGGATCTTATAGAAACTTACAAAATTCTTAAGGGGTTGGACAGGCTAGATGCAGGAAGATTGTTCCCGATGTTGGGGAAGTCCAGAACAAGGGGGGTCACAGTTTAAGGATAAGGGGGAAATCTTTTAGGACCGAGATGAGGAAAACATTTTTCACACAGTGGTGAATCTGTGGAATTCTCTGCCACAGAAAGGTAGTTGAGGCCAGTTCATTGGCTATATTTAAGAGGGAGTTAGATGTATCCCTTGTGGCTAAAGGGATCAGGGGTTATGGAGAGAAGGCAGGTACAGGATACTGAGTTGGATGATCAGCCATGATCATATTGAATGGCAGTGCAGGCTCGAAGGGCCGAATGACTTACTCCTGCACCTATTTTCGATGTTTCTATGTTAATTAATTATTTTTTTAAGGTAATCAGGAGTTCTGTAAGTTTATTAAATTAATTTATTATGAGGTGGTGCTGTGGAATTTGACTATTTCTTCAGTGACAGTAAAATTGTAAACTGTGATTTGTGTCCACGGGGCTTTGAAATGTACTTGTTCTTGAGTCTGAAGAGACCCGACTCAAAACCTATCCATGTTCTCCAGACATGCTGTCTGACCCCGAATTACTCGAGCACTTTGTGTGTGTTTTTTTCTAAACCAGCATGTGCAGTTCCTTGTTTTTAATTTGAAATGTACTGGTTTGTTATAGGAAAAAAACGGTCTTATAGTTCTCATTAGAGTAAAATTAAGATAGGAGTACTCAGTACAAAGATAAGATAATTACAATGATAAGACAATCATTACAAAAACCGTAATGTTATATCTGAACTGGTGTCTGAATAATTACCAAGGTTAATCAGTTGCATGATCTGGATGAATTCAGACTAGACCAGATGATGCTTGAGTCAAGTACTTAAAATATTCCATAATAGAAAATGTATACTATAAAAGTTGAACAAATATGTTTTTAATCTTCTTAATTATATCATAGTACAGCTTGTTTCTCCTGGGGGGGAGTGGATGAACAGACATATCCAATTAAAACATGATTATTAAAAGGAGTGAAAAACTTGATTTAAAGGCCATTGTCAATATGGAATTTTATTCATCAAATATCATGAGTGCTATCCCTAGAAGTACTGGATATAGTTATAATTTGGTGGATTTTCATATGAGATAACAAAGAACATGTACAGATCTTGCTAACTTAAAGTAACCAGAAAAGAAAGCCTCTTAAAATTAAATAAGTTAACTCCAGTCCTCATCTATCAGAAAAAAAACCCCAGCAGATGCTGAAAATCTCAAATAAAAGCAGGAAGCACTAGAATCACTCAACAGGTCAGGCAGCTTTTGTGGGACGAGGAAAGGTAATGCTTTGGATCACAGAGCGCTTCATCGGAACTGATAAAGAGAAAAAGTAAGTGTAGTTTTAAGTGGCAGTTCCCCTACATTTTCTTCAATTTAAAAGAGCCAGAAAATGGAACTTGGTCCTTCTAACCTGCCCCACCACTCAATATGATCATAGCTGATCTACACCAAACCTCAACTCCTCCTCTTCACCAAGTTCCCAGTCTTTAATATTTCAAATTTGTATTTACCTCTATTTTAAATAGGTATGTTACAAAACGTACCTGAATCGTGGCTGAGCATCTGCCCCTCCCCTTGTGTGTGATTTTGGAGCTGTTTGGAGGGGGCGGGTTTAAAACCCGATTTTTACTAGGCTGTTCCAATCGCAGATGTTCAGCCTAGTAAATCATTAACGGAGAATCGCTGCAAGACCCGGTCCCAAAAGCTATTATTAGTTTTATAGGCCTCGAAGAGTAGATATAATAAATTTAAAAGCTCTCGTTCATTCCGCAAGCTCTGGCAGCCCCAGGGTTTTATAAAGCAAACAATTAAAGGTATGTACCTTATTTTTACATTAAATGGGGCATGTATATAACCCTATAATTATAATTTTCTATAGCGAGTAGCTCATTTTGGGCTTTTTATATCCCCCAGTATTTTTCTCGGCACTTGAGGGCACTTGTCAACATTCTAAACCTGCGCGTTCCACATGAACCCACTAGAAAACCGATTTAAATGGGCATTTATTTACAGCAATTGAAGACTAAATTCCTTCCATTTGGCCTATAAATTAATGTAAATTAGATATAAAAATCATGTTATATTGTGAATTATTTGTGAATAATCTTTGGACACTTAGGCTATTTAAAAATGTTAATCTTTCCTTAAGAAATGTGCTTTTGACTATCTAAGATCACAGCTTTTTTGTAATGCCCATTGAAAATCAATAGGGAACAAGATGCTAATTTCCGAGTATGAAAATGGTCATAACTTTTTTAATACTTGAGATATGAAAGTGAATTTGGTGTCAAATTAAACTTATTGTTATGCTTTATCTGATGGGATAAATTGCAGACTTGATTTTTTAAATCTCAAAATTTTGTAACATTGCTATTTTAAATATTTCCAATGTGCTTGCTTATACAACTCTTTGGATAGAAAGCTTACGTGATTCACTAGGCTCTATGAGAAAAAAAATCTACATTTTAAATGACTGCCTACTTATTTCCAAACCCTTTTAATAATATTTTTACTTTATTATGGACATACAGCATGGAAACAGGCCTTTGGTCCACCGGGTCCACGCTGACCAGCGATCACCCCGTATGCTAACACTATCCCACACCATGGAAAATTTTACAACTTTACTGAATCAAATTAACCTAGAAACCTGTACGTTTTTGGAGTGTGGATCACCTGGAGAAAACTCACGTGGTCACAGGGAGAACGTAAAACTCTGTACTGACAGCACCCTCATATGTTTCAATAAGATCCACATTATTCCAAACTCCAAAGAATACAGCCCTAACCGGTTTAGCTATTTTATTAGAACAATCCTCGCCCAGGATTTAGGTTGGTGAATCTCTTTAGGACTTCCTCCAATGCTACAATATTCTTTCTTGGGTAATGAGATTAAAACTGTGCATAGTACTCCAGTTGCGACCTCACCAACCTTGCACAATTGTGACAAAACTTTCCTATTTCTAAATTACGCAATAAAAGCCAATATGCGGTTTTTCTTAAGAACTCCAAGAACTGCAGAAGCACTCCAAGATCTCTCTGTACTTCAACCATTTGCAGTTTCGTTCGATTTAGATAATAATGCCTTTCGATTCTTTTTACTACAGTGCATTTACTACTTTCCCCACAGCACATTGCATTTGACGAGATTTCCTTCAATTTGTACCCAATTTCAGAGTCAGCACTATATCTTGTTTTGCCCTTTGCCATTTATAACAAATGGTCTTCCATCTGGACCATTAATTATTTCTCTTGCCTGAACTGCTGAGTGTTTTACCTCAACAATCACATTGGTTCATTAATCTTCTGGTTTTGTTAGCCACTTTACCACTTATTACAATCTGGTCACATATCATGGAAGGCTCTCCATTAATATGGGTGGTTGGTTCTGCCAACAACTCTCCGAGAATAAAGCAGTTAGTTTTATTTATCAGCCGAATCATTTTAAACTTCCAACAATGATACACTGTAATTGCAACATGAATAGTCTACAAAATCCTCAAAAAAATGTCAAGTTCCAAAAGTGTTATAAAAATGAACAGAGATGCACAGAGGTACCATGTTCTTCATTAAGTTCGTCATCATCCTGACTGAGATATATTTGTTGTACAACCCCCTGGGATCAAAATCTTAGATTTCCCCATTCTACATCCTTGTGGTGAGTTTTCCAGATGATAGCAGTAATACAACTACATTCTTGAACAACCCGAATTGGAAAAAAATTGCGCCAACCTTATCAATGATCACCACCTCCTAAGAAAGGATACTAATTTTTGATAATATAACTTGAACTCCAGGGATATACAACAGCCTCGACAATATGCAGAATTGTGTGTGAGGCCCAAGTGATTGTCAGCTGTACCAAAATAACGTTTAATCAATTGTCTTTCAAATATTACAAAATTGACTTGCAGACCGTTTCAATAAAGGGGTCATAAATAGCACAGTAAATAATTTCAAAAGTTGTAAAGTAGATTTTACATTAAACTGCAACCGTAGAACACAAAGCATTGCACAAACCTTTAAAAAGATAATTACAAAATAATTATCTACTATTCCTCACCAAATTGCAAACATTGTGTGAAATTTAGTTTAAACTGTTGTATTTATTTTTATATGAGTACATATGTTAAAAATATTTGGATTACAGCACAAATATTTTTTTAAAGCACACCTTTCTTGCTTTAAAGCATATTCAAGCATTTTAATTCTTCTGACTAAATCCTTCTTCAAGTTCTCCTGGCCTTTTCTCTCTCCTTGCAAGAAAGAAATCTGTGCCTAAAAGAAAAGAACAGAAGAGCATTAACAATCTAAATTTGAGGTTTGGGGTGCAACTTAGCATCTTTCTAAATTTCTAAGCAACGCAAGTTTTTCACCAGAAGATTGAAATACATTTTTTGAACAAGTTACATTAATACAGTTGGAAAATATAAGCAATTAAAGAATGATTATAAATCACATTAAATCTTAAGCTATATCACATTAGGGTCCTTCTGAGACCTGGCCTTTATCATAAATGTACCACCTAAAATATCTACAAACTTCCTATTTCCCTTCAGCTTATGACTCAAGGAATTATAAAGGCATCCATGCCTACTCTCTGGCACAATGGCCAGGTATTCAGGTGTATTTATTCATTAAAGATGCCATATACATATGTTTCAAATAAATGTAAAATAGCTCAAATCCAGAGAGTAAAAGTTGAAAATTCCAGTTTTAAATTTCAAATCACTTCAATTGAATATCTCCATTCACTATAGCAGTAGTATTTTGGTTCGAAGGTATCACCAAAATTTAGGAAATTTTCCTTTTAGTGGTGGAAGGTTATTTTGTTCTAAAGTGTTGCCATTATTCATAAGATGTCATTACACTTTCCTCATTGACCCGCTTTCTTAAGGTGAGAAAGGCAGGATGAAATTCATAATAGTTAACACTTCATAAACATACATGGAATGAAAGTTGCATACTGGGCCCAAAGTTAATGCACAGAATATGATGGAAGGTTTAGTTTAGTTTAATTAAGAGATACAGTGCAGAAAGAGTCCACACCAACCAGCGATCCCCACACACTAACACTGTCCTACACACACTAGGGACAATTTACACGTATACTAAGCCAAATAACCTACAAACCTATATGTCTTTGGAGTGTGGGAGGAAACCAATGTTCTCTGCGGTAACGGAGAGAACATACAAACTCCTTACAAACAGCACCAGTAGTCAGGATCGAACCTGGGTCTCTGGCACTGCAAGCGCTGTAAAGCAGCAACTCTACCGCTGCGCTATTGCGAAGGTCCCAGACCTGATACATTAATCGTTTCTTTTCCCACATATGCTGCCTAACTTGTTGAGTATTTGCAGCAATTTATGTTGTTTTTTCAGATTTGTTTTTTCCATTTTCATTAATACTAAATTGAATTAGCCATTAAACCAGTGGTTCTTAACCTGGGGGTCGCGACCCCCATGGGGGTCGTTTGGGGTTTTTTCCGGGGGTCATGAAGGGATTGTAAATAACATCAATTTGTTGAGCCCATTTTTAGGAACCTAACAAAGGTACATGTCACACAGTATTTTGTTCACGTATGCGCGTACGTATACACAGGGCCTATGAGAGGGGCGTGCAGGGGCCGGGCCTGGAGTCCAAAAGGGGGCCCGGGATCCAAACGAGGAGGGCCGGGAATTTCGTGAAATCTCAGAAAATGTTTGCATATATTTTGTGAAGACTACCATTCACATTTTGTGTGAGCCTACATAGTTTTATATATCGTAATTCGTAGAAATTGTGATCCATAATAATGCGGGGAATTTTAACTGGCAGGTGTGTGGTCGTGTAACCTGATTAAAAGAGGGGGAAGGGGAAGACTCCGGATAATTTTAGGGAAATTAAATAATTTTGGGACATTTCCTGGCCTGGTAAGCCTTCCCCAACTGCGCATGTACGACTGCCGGAATCCGGGCCCACTGTGCATGCGCGGGGATACGGCAAAGGGTCCAATCAGGCCCGAGGGATGATTTGCAGGAAAAAAGTATGTACCTGTATATTTACGACCTACCACGCCTGCGCAGTTGGGGGAGGACCGTCAGCCGCATTACAATTGAAAATGGCGCCGGTGACGCGGTAGGGACACCGTCTCCCTGCGCATGTGCAGTGGGCCCGGTATCCGCGCGTGCACAGTTGAGGCGGCAGTCACGCATGCGCAGTTGGGGAAGGCTTACCGGGCTGGGAAATACCATAAAATTCCAGGTAATTTGGAATTATATTTCAGGAAATTTATTTTTTGAGGTGTGGAAGCGCTGACTAGGACCAAGCAGAGTCAGACCACGTGCTGTCTGCATCGTGGAGGTTGTGGGCCTCGTGCTCGTGTGGGCCTGGAACTCTGGTGAGGTGACGGCTCTGGCCCGCTGGTGGCTGGTGGAGAGGCGAGGGTCAGCGGAGTCGCTGGTGGAGGCCCGTGGGGAGCTGGAGTAGAGATATGGACAGCAGCATCGGTAGCTTTCTGAAGACAGTGAAGGTCGGCGACAGTGGCTGTGGTGGCCCCACCCGGTGAGGTGGTGAGAGTCGGCAGCCGCGGCTGTTTCAGTGGTCCGGGCCTGGGTTTGGGGTGTGTGTGTGTTTGTCAGTGGGTGTGGGTGTGGGTGTGTGTGAGTGGGTGCGTGTGGGTTGGTGTGAGTAGGTGTGTGTGGGGGTGTGGGTGTGTGAGTGGGTGTGGGTGTGTGAGTGTGTGCCTGTGTGAGTGTGTGTCTGAGTGCGTGCGTTAGTGGGAGGGTGAATTTTGTAAATGCAGTTAAAACCATTAGATCTGTTGAACTTGTTAACAGAGTTTAGACTTGGTAACCTGTTTCCAAATGTTTGTGTTAGCTTAAGAATACTATTAACAATTCCAGCAACAGTAGCTTCTGCAGAGAGGTCATTTAGCAAACTCGGCTGATTATGAATTATTTAAGGTCTACAATGTCTCAGGAACGTCTTGTGGATTTGGCCTGGCTAAGTATTCAAAGTCAAAGTCAATGTCAATTTTATTCGTCACCTACACCCGAAGGTGCAGTGAAATGAATTTGCCAGCAGCGATACACGTAAAAGAGCACACGATACACAATAAAGTTTAACACAAACATCAACCACAGCTTTCTTCACAATGGTGGAAGACAACAAAGTTCAGCCAGCCCTCCTCCTTTGTTCACCTGTGGTCGGGGCCATAACCCCCCCGTAGTTGCCACTACGGACGGCCCGATGTACAGTCCCTCTCGTCGGGATGATCCAAACTCCGACGTCGGGCCCGACAAACACACTTGGGTGGTCAAGGCTCGGCACTTTCCTACCGGAGACCACGGCTTCAGGATGTTATAGACCGCAGGCCGGCTGTCGGAGCTCTTCTCTGGCGATCCCCAGCGAGGGATCCCAGGCTCCGGATGGTAAGTGCACGTCACGCCTGCGGCTAGAAGCTCCGCGGTCCATAGCCCCACGATGTCAACGTATTGAATTAATAGTATTGAATCAAACATTGCCAGAACAATAAATGTTCATGCTGCGATTCAAATTTCTTCACAAAAAAAGGCCAGGAAAGCTCTTTATTTAAAGTAAATACTAAGCCTATCTACCTTCTTTTACTAATAATTATGTCTTCTGATGATCTGATCTGTATTGAAATATAAAAGGATGTTTCAATGTGAATTCTTTCTCCTTATCTGTATTGTAGCATAAACAAAGATGTTCAAAACAAATGTGCTTTCTGATCCTTTTTATTTATTTATATTTATATTTATCATGGAGGGAGTATAGGAGCATAAGGCCTCAAATGCAGGAAATCAACAGAGCGCTCCATTCCCTCTCTCATCTTCCATACCCCGTTTTGCCTTACAGGCTACAGCTCATGGCATAAAACAGTAGCGTAGTGGATAAAAACAGGATGACTAATGAAGAAGGGAAGGGAAGGGGGCCCGAAAAAAACTTTGTACCCACCAGGTCACGAGCCGTCAGGATAGGCAAGGTAGGCACTGCCTACCCCGACTAAAATTATAAAATGGTAATTATTAAATATAAATAGTAAAGGCATGGGAGAATTACGGCTGCATAAGAAATCGATCTCTTAGGTAGGCATTATTTTCCGTGCCTTTCATGCACAGTACTTGCAACACGCGAAGGTCTGTGCAGCCCACGTGCCATCGGCGCTGCTTCAAGCCGTCAATTTCAAGGGGAGCTGAAGGCAGCTGAAATTCTGCCTTTGCAGTACTGTGCATGGCAACAGCCTACTGCGCATGCGCAGCGCAGGTTTCTTGGCAGGTTTTTCAAATATGGATTGTCATTATCCTAAGAATATCTTAAGAAATAAAGAGAGAAGAATGGAGTTTGTGTACAAATTATGTGGTAGGCAAATCTCTTGGTGCTATATGTTTTTAAATACTGTATTTCCCGGGGTGTGGGGGGAAGGGGGGGCAGAAGAGCTCCTTTCACAGTGTTTGGGGAGTCTGGCCCAGGGTAAAGTTGCGGGGAGGGTAGGAGCGTTGTGAAGGAGGGGGTCGGGGATCATGCCAGTAATCCACTTGCCCTCCGGGCACGGAGCTACCCCCGACCACATTATGGCCGGGGAGTGAATTAGCTCGGGTGGCTGCGAGCGGCCACCGGGACTGGACAGCCCCTTCTGCCGGCCCCCGCTCACCTCTGGCAGTGCTTTCCGTCTGAAAACCTCTTTCCTACCGATCGCGTCGGCCTCGCTCATGCCAGCGGGGTGGCTGCGAGCGGCCACCGGGACTGGACAGCCCCTTCTGCCGGCCCCCGCTCACCTCTGGCAGTGCTTTCCGTCTGAAAACCTCTTTCCTACCGATCGCCGGCCTCGCTCATGCCAGCGGCTTCCCGCAAATCCTTAAATTCCGACTTGGTGATCAAGGGACCAATTGAGGTTACTTGGCTGTCGGAATTTAAGGATTCGCGGGAAGCAGCTGACATGGGCGAAGCCGGCGAGCGGCAGGCGAGGTGTTCAGACGGAAAGCACTGCCAGAGGTACGCGCTTCAGCAGAAAGCGCTGAGGTCCTGGCGGCCGCTCGCAGCCATCTGAGCTGCTTCCTTCTCCGGCCACAATGCGGTGGCTCCGTGCCTGGAGTGCCGCGGCAGCGGTGAGTGAGTGGGTTACTGGCATGATTCCCGACCCCCTCCTTCTCAACACTCCTGCCCTTCCTGCAACTTTAACCCTTGGCCAGACTCTCCACACGCTGTGAAAGAAACACTCTCCCCAATTGTTCCCCTGAACAAGTATTGTCATACAATAAAATGACAACTGTTTCAACTTGTCCTGGTGTGCTCCCGTTTTTCCCACCATCTCTCCACCTGCCGTCATCCTCCATCCCCCACCCATTCAGTAATTCAAAATGAAGGAGATTTGGAAGCCTTGGGCAAATTGAATTGTTACTTATTTTTATTTTTTATTTTTAGGAGAGAACAATCTGCGCATGCGCGGTTTAAGATTTTTTTTAAAAAAGCCGACTGACTGCCTACCTTGAGTAATTACACACGGCATGTGCCTGGTACCCACTGATAAAATTCCTCCGAGGCCCTGCGTATACACACACGAACTCTGTGTGTTGTGAACCATGTCTTCCAAGACACGCACGTATAGTGAGGCATTTCTCAAGTATTGTTCACAAATCTGTGGTCAAGCCGCAATGTGTTATCTGTGCCAAGGTTTTGATCCATGAGAGCATGAAGCCCAGCAAACTGAAGATCCATTTGGAGTCTTGTCACAGCAACACTGGCGGGGAAGGGCATTGACTATGTCAAATGAAAAGAAGCCACACTCAAGGGCTCCCGCATCGATTCGACGGGTCACTGCGCTCATCAAAATGAAGCAGCGTTGGAGGTTTCATTGCCTATTGAATCGCACAAACCAAGAAACCTCACAGCATCGGTGAAGAGCTTATCAAGCCATGCTTTCTTGAAGCAGCGAAGTTGGTGCTGGGGAAACAGCAGTCAAACAAGTTCAGGTATATTTCCCTTTCGAATGACACAGTCAAAAGTTGAATCTCAGAGTAATTATATGCTGCAAGTAGTGAGCGCTGTGAAGAGCAGTCCAGTGTATTCACTGCAACTGGACGAGTCAACAAATGTTGCCTCATGTTCCCAACTGCTAGTCTACGTTCGTTACCTCGATGGAGAAGCCATGAAGAAAGAGTACCTGTTCTCGGAGCCATTGGCTACTACCACTCGGGGAGAAGATGTGTTCAGAATGCTGGAAGCCTTCCTCATCAAACATGAGCTTGGCTGGGAACGCCTTGTCAGGGTGTGTACAGATGGGGCACCTTCCATGGTCGGTTGCAGATCCGGCCTCAAAGCCTTCGTGAAGGATATCGCTCCCCATGTCTCCTTCACCCACTGCATGATACATCGCCATGCTTTAGCGATGAAGACTCTCCCTCCTGGTCTTCAAGAAGTGCTTTCAGATGTGGTGAAGATTGTGAACCACATCCAAGGGAGCGCAACAAACGCAAGAATCTTCAAAGCGATGTGTGAAGAACTGGTCGCCGATTTCACTGTTCTGATATTCCACACAGACGTGTGCTGGCTTTCGCGTGGTAAAGTACTCAATCGTATGATTCAACTTTGAGAAGAAATAGCGCTGTTCTCGGAGAGAGGGTGTACTGAGAAGGAGAATCAGCTTCATGAAAAGGTGCAGGATGAACTGTTCGTGATGAAGGTTCCTTACTTGACTGACTTCTTCGCCGAGGTGAATTCCTTGAACCTGTCACTTCAAGGAAACCTTGCAATGCTACACACGGCTCGTGACAAAGTGGCAGCGTTCAGGAGGAACCTTTACCAGAGAAGAGTCCAGGACGGTGACACGACTATCTTCCCTGAGATGACGACTCTCCTGGATGCTACGTCAGATGCTGAATGCCACATCCACGAGGAAATCTCAACCCATCTTCAGGCAATAAGTGAAGCCATCGAACGTTACTTCCCCGGACTGGACGTCATGATGAGTGGATCATCCGACCCTTTTCTGTTGAAAACGGTGCCATCAGCGATACTGACGTGACTGCGAAGGTTGAATTTTACCGAATTCGTGAAGATGCGCAGCTCAAGAGTGACTTAATGGAACAAGAGCTTGCCACGTTTTGGCTGAAAGTGAAGGATTGTCCTTTTCTTTCGAAGAAGGCCCTGACCTTATTGGTCCAGCCCCCCTCAACCTATCGTTGTGAGGCTGGATTCTCAACCATGGTAACTCTGAAAACGAAGGTACGCAATAGGCTTGTGATTGACGCTGACATGAGGTGCTGCCTGTCGAGCATTCGTCCTCGTTTTGATTGTCTGATGGCTGTGAAGCAATTTCAGCCATCCCATTGACTGAGCATTGGCAGACATGTTTTAATAAACCAGGCTGTTTTTTTTCCAATTTTTGTTTCGGGGGTCACGGTACTGACTAAGAATGTCTGATGGGGTCGTGGGGGCAAAAAGGTTAAGAACCACTGCATTAAACAATGATATGTTACATTAGTGTTATGTGCCAAGATAGACAAGACTTGCGGAATATGGACTGCGAACATATAACAACTTCGGACAATGCTTTGAGTCAAGCAGTATATAATGCATCTGTCATTTTCCTGCCAATAATCTAGTATCTATAGAATAAATTAATGGATGATGACACTCATTAGCAAAGTATTACTGTATTGGGATACTAAGGAAATTTAGCATGGTTCCAACAAGTACCAATTTTTGAAAATAGACACAAAATGCTGGAGTAGCTCAGCAGGACAGGCAGCATCTCTGGAGAGAAGGAATGGGTGACATTTCGCGTTTGAATTTGAGTGCAGGAAGGAAATTCTCTACCTCCGATACATTGATGACTACATCGGTGCTACCTCCTGTACCCACGCAGAACTCACCGACTTCATCAACTTCACGACTAATTTCCACCCTGCACTCAAATTCACTTGGACCATCTCCGACATCGCCCTACCGTTTCTAGGTCGGACTGTCTCCATCACAGGAGACAGACTGTTGACCGACATCTATTACAAACCCACTGATTCCCTTAACTATCTAGACTGCACTTCTTCCCATCTTGTTTCATGTAAAGACTCTATCCCCTCCTCCCAATTCCTCCGTCTGCGCCCAGGATGAGGTGTTCCATACCAGGTCGTTGCAGATGTCCTCATTCTTTAAGGAACGGGGGTTCCCATCTTCCATTATAGATGAGGCTCTCACTAGGGTCTCCTCAATATCCCGCAGCTCTGCTCTTGCTCCCCCCCTCCCCCATTCGTAACAAGGACAGAGTCCCCCTTGTCCTCACCTTCCACCCCATCATCCGTCGCATACAGCACATAATCCTCTGACATTGTCACCACCTCCAACAGGATCCCACTACAAGCCACATCTTCCCATATCCACCCCTTTCTGCTTTCCGCAAAGACCGCTGTTCTCTCCGCAACTCCCTGGTCAACTCGTCCCTTCCCACCCAAACCCCTGCAACTGCAGGAGATGCACCAACTGTCCCTATACCTCCCCCCTAGAAGCTGTCCAAGGACCCCGACAGTTTTTTCAGGTGAGGCAGAGGTTCACTTGCACCTCCTCCAATCTCATCTACTGTATCCGCTGTTCCAGGTGTGGATTCTTGTATATCGGCGAGACCAAGCGCAGGCTCGGCGATCATTTCGCTGAACTCCTCCGCTCAATCCGCCTAAACCTATCTGATCTCCCGGTTGCTCAACACTAACTCCCCCTCCCATTCCCACACTGACATTTCCGTCCTGGGCCTCTTCTATTGTCAGAGTGAGGCCCAGTGCAAATTGAAGGAACAGCACCTCATGTTTCGCTTGGGCAGCTTACAACCCGGTATGAACATTGACCTCTAACTTCAAGTAACCTTTGCCTTCCCTCTCACCATCCCCTCCCACTTCCCAGTTCTCCACCCAGTCTTACTGTCCCGGACTACATTTTATCTCTTGTACGCCCACTCCCCTGACATCAGTCTGAAGGGTCTCGACCCGAAATGTCACTTATTCCTTCTCTCCAGAGATGCTGCCTGTCCTGCTGAGTTACTCCAACATTTTGTATCTATCTTCGATATAAACCAGCATCTGCAGTTCTTTCCTAAACAAGAACCATTTTTTTTAACTCTATCAAGATACATCCGAACTTGGTTTAGCAATTGCTCTAACCAAGACCACAAGATATTGCAGTATTGGGGATGCAGCCCAGTCCATCACACAAATCACAGCCTACCCATCTCCCTCACCCCCCCCCCCCCCCCCCCCCCCCCCCCCCCCCCCCCCCACTAAATAAACACCAGCTGGGTATTAGACACTTCACTGACAGAAAAACGCAGACACTGAAAACAGTAGGGCAATAACTTTGGGTGTTAACACAGTCATACTGATTAATTGTTCATTCTGATTAATTGTAAGTGTATCAACATATGAATTATTTAGCGAGGGAGAACATGTGAGGATGGGGGTCAGTGGTGTGAATACAAAATGAACAAAAATAGGCAGAAATTCCATATTTAGGTGTTGTGTTCTTATGTATACAGCACCTTTCAATGTAGAAAAACATCCCAAGATAATGGAAGTAAAGGACCAAACCATAAGGAGGAGGCACTAAATGCTTGATTAAAATGAATGTTTTGATTTTCTTAGATTGTGGCAGGGCTGTGGAGTCGATACCCAAAGCACCCGACTACGACTCCTTGGTTTCTTCTGTATCCGACTCCGACCCCGACCCCTAGGTATTGGGGGTAGGGTACTGACATGGATCGAAAATTGGTCGGCAGACAGGAAACAAAGAATAGGGATTAACGGGTCCCTTTCAAAATGGCAGGCAGTGACTAGTGGGGTACCGCAAGACTCGATGCTGGGAACACAGCTATTTACAATATACATCAATGATTTAGATGAAGGGATTCAAGGTAACATTAGCAAATTTGCAGATGACACAAAGCTGGGTGGCAGTGTGAGGAGGATGCTATGAGGATGCAGGGTGACTTGGTTGGGTCAGTGGGCAGGTGCATGGCAGATGCAGTTTAATGTGGATAAATGTGAGGTTATACACTTTGGTGGTAAAAACAGGAAAGCAGATTATTATCTGAATAGTGTCAAGTTGGGAAAAGAGGAAGTACAAAGAGGTCTGGGGTTCCTTGTTCATCAGTCACTGAAAGTAAGCATGCAGGTACAGCAGGCAGTGAAGAAAGCTAATGGCATGTTGGCCTTCATAACAAGAGTAGTTAAATATAGGAGCAAAGAGGTCTTTCTGCAGTTGTACAGGGCCCTATTGAGACTACACCTGGAGTATTGTCTGCAGTTTTGTTCTCCAAATTTGAGGAAGGACATTCTTGCTATTGAGGGAGTGCAGCGTCGGTTCGAGAGGTTAATTCCCGGAATGGCAGGACTGTTATATGTTGAAAGAATGGAGCGACTGGGAAAGAATGGATACACCGGAATTTAGAAGGATGGGAGGAGATCTTATCATTTAAAAATAAATTGGATGGGCATATGGATGAGAAGGGAATGGAGGGTTATGGTATGAGTGCAGGCAGATAGAACTAAGGGAAAAAAGTTGTTCGGCACGGACTTGTAGGGCAGAGATGGCCTGTTTCCGTGCTGTAATTGTTATATGGTTATTGAAACGTATAAGATTATTAAGGGATTGGACACGCTAGAGGCAGGAAATATGTTCCCAATGTTGGGGAGTCCAGAACCAGGGGCCACAGTTTAAGAATAAGGGGTAGGCCATTTAGAATGGAGATGAGGAAAAACTTTTTCTTCCAGAGAGATGTGAATCTATGGAATTCTCTGCCTCAGAAGGCAGTGGAGGCCAATTCTCTGGATGGTTTCAAGAGGGTTAGATAGAGCTCTTAAAGATAGTGGAGTCAGGGGATATGGTAAGAAGGCAGGAACAGGGTACTGAATGTGGATGATCAGCCATGATCACATTGAATGGCTCGAAGGGCGAATGGCCTACTCCTGTACCTATTGCCTATTGTCTATTGTATATTATAAATTCTAAATCTGCTATGATGACATTACACAAGATGGCATTTCATAAAACCACATGAATCATCAAGCTACCTTTTAAAACCATATTGTTATAGTTTTGATTCTAAAGGTTGTAGCTATGCTATTGTGGCTTTTTTTAATTGTTTATTCTTGAAAAAAACATAATTCATTATGCTAAAATAAAAAAATTACAGAAAGGACTATGACTAGGACTTGGACAGGTTGAGTAAGTGGGCAGATGCAGTATAATGTAGATAAATGTGAGGTTATCCACTTTGGCGGCAAGAACAAGGAGGCAGATTATTATCTCAATGGTGTCAGATTAGGAAAAAGGCAAGTGCAACGAGACCTGACTGTCCTTATACACCAGTCACTGAAAGTAAGCATGCAGGTACAGCAGGTAGTGAAGAAAGCTAATGGCATGTTGGCCTTCATAACGAGAGGATTTCAGTATGTCCTTCTGCAGTTGTACAGGGCCCTGGTGAGACCACATCTGGAATATTGTGTGCAGTTTTGGTCTCCTAATTTGAGGAAGGACATCCTTGCTATTGAGGCAGTGCAGCGTAGTTTTACGAGGTTAATCCCCAGGATGGCGGGACTGTCATATGAGGATAGATTGGAAGGACTGGGCTTGTATTCACTGGAATTTAGGATGAGAGGGGATCTTATAGAAACACATACAATTATAAAAGGACTGTACAAGCGAGATGCAGGAAAAATGTTCCCAATGTTTGGGGAGTGCAGAACCAGGGGCCACAGTCTAAGAATAAAGGGGAGGCCATTAAAACTGAGATGAGTAAAAACTTTTTCACCCAGAGAGTTGTGAATTTGTGGAATACTCTGCCACAGAAGGTAGCGGAGGCCAATTCCCTGGATGAATTTAAGAGAGTTAGATAGAGTTCTTGGGACTAGCGGAATCACGGGAAATGGGGAGAAGGCAGGCACAGGTTACTAATTGTGGATGATCAGCCATGATCACAATGAATGGCGGTGTTGGCTCAAAGGGCCAAATGGCCTCCTCCTGCACCTATTTTCTATGTTTCTATGCCCCATCTACACTATTCACTCTATCTATTCCCCTCAACATTTTATGCACGTGTCTGGCTTTTATGCAATAGTATTGGTGTTATTAATTTATTGAATGTTTGTTTATTGCATGGTATCTTTGTATATTAGATTAATAGGCCTGTAAATCTGCACCGTAAACATCTAATTGTTCCCCTGTCGGTACATATGACATCCAAGGAAAGATAGCTGAATTGATAGAAAATTGGCTTCAAGGAAGGAAGCAGAGGGTGATGGTGGAAGTTTGCTTCTCGGACTGGAGGCTTATTACTAGTGGTGTGCCTCAGGGTTCAGTGCTGGTCCCGTTACTATTTGTCATCTACATCAATGATTTAGATGAGAACTAATTGCAAGATTAGCAAGTTTGCTGATGATACAAAAGTGGGTAGTTTTGCAGATTATTGTAGATGATTGTGAAAAATTGCAGCAGGATCTGGATCGATTGGCCAGGTGGGCTGAGGCATGGTTGATGGAATTGAATACAGAGAAATATGAGGTGTTGCATTTTGGGACATCTAACATGGGCAGGACCTACACAGTGAAAGGTAGGCCTCTGGTTAGTGTTGTAGAGCAGAGGGGTCTAGGAGTACAGGAACATAGTTCATTGAAAGTGGCATCACAGGTAAAAGGTGGTCAAAAAGGCTTTTGGCAC
Source organism: Leucoraja erinaceus (assembly GCF_028641065.1). Classification (NCBI taxonomy): domain Eukaryota; kingdom Metazoa; phylum Chordata; class Chondrichthyes; order Rajiformes; family Rajidae; genus Leucoraja; species Leucoraja erinaceus. The sequence continues at coordinate 17,571,389 of NC_073381.1, forward strand.
ATTGGCCTTTTATCAGCCAGAATATTGAATATAGAAGTTGGACGGTCATGTTGCAGTTGTATAAGACATTGGTGAGGCCACATTTAGAGTTCTGTGTTCAATTTTGGTCACTATGTTATAGGAAAGATGCCGTCAAGCTGGAAAGGGTACAGAGAAGATTTACAAGGATGTTGCCAGTACTAGAGGGGCTGAACTATAGGAGAGGTTGCATAGGCTTGGACTCTATTCCTTGGAGCGCAGGAGGATGAGGGGTGATGAGTACAATCATGAGAGGAATAGATCGGGTAGATGCAGTCTCTTGCCACTCTACCTATTATTGTGGATAATTGTTTAAGAAGTAACTGCAGATGCTGGAAAATCCAAGGTAGACAAAAGTGCTGGAGAAACTCAGCGGGTGTAGCAGCATCTATGGAGCGAAGGAAATAGGCATTGTTTCAGGCCGAAACCCTTCTTCAGACTGATGTAGGGTGTGGGGGGGGGGGGGGGGGGGGGGGGGGGGGGGGAGTGGGGAGAAGAAAAGGAGAAAGGACGAGGAGGAGCCCGAGGGCTGAGGAAGAGCTGAGAAGGGGAGGAGACAGCAACGGCTATCGGAAATTGGAGAATTCAATGTTTATGCCGCTCCTCCAATTTCCGGTGGTGGATGGCCAGAGTGGGCATAGATATTATAGATCATAGATTAACATACTAATTTCTGGGATCATCCTTGTAAACCTCCTCTGGACCCTCTCCAGAGCCGGCACATCCTTCCTCAGATTTAGGCCCAAAAATTGCACACAATAGTTCAAATGAAGCCTTACCAGTGCCTTACCGCTGATTATTAACCTGATTATATGATTCTATGCACTGAAGTTCTCTCTCTCTGTGAAGCTGCTTTGCAGCAACAGGGTTTTATCGGCATGGCAATGTGTGAGATTAGACGGCAGAATGTTTGGCAGAGGTTGGGCATATTTTAAAGATGTCATCATTTGTGGGGTTGTGGGTGGTGATGGTGTCATTGGCATTTATGATCCACCTCCAACTAACAGGGTGCAGATTTCATTGCTGTGGCTTTGCGTTATGTAAGGGTGAAAACTGGAGGCTTCTACCCCAAACGTCCTTACTGAACTAGCTGGGATTTGTAAAGTTTCCAGTTCAGTTCGGTTTCAATTTATGTGTAGGAAGGAACTGCAGATGCTGGTTTCTTCTTCTTCTTGCGTATGGCGTGCACAGCCTAAAGTTGTAGGACAACTTGTTCTATTTGATCTTATTTGATTGTGCACGCCAGGTTGATTGCATTCATCAAAACAGGGTGGACTACGTAAAGGTTGCAATCTCCCACCCCAGATGTTGGTTTAAACCGAAGATAGACAAAAAATGCTGGAGTATCTCAGCAGGACAGGCAGCATCTCTGGATAGAAGGAATGGGTGACGTTTCGGGTCAAGACCCTTCTTCACTCTTTTCTCTCCAGAGATGCTGCCTGTCCCGCTGAGTTACTCCAGCATTTTGTGTCTATCTTCAGTTTCAGTTCAGTTTAGTTTATTGTCACGTGTACCAAGGTACAGTGAAAAGCTTTTGTTGCATGCTAACCAATCAGCGGAAGGACAATACATGATTATAATCAAACCATTTACAGTGTACAGATACATGATAAGGGGATAACGTTTAGTGCAAGGTAAAGCCAGCAAGGTCCGATCAAGGATAATCTGAGGGTCACCAAAGTGGTAGATGGTAGTTCAGCACTGCTATCTGGTTGTGGTAGGATGATTCAGTTGCCTGATAACAGCTGGGAAGAAACTGTCACTGAATCTGGAAGTGTGCGTTTTCACACTTCTGTACTTTTTGCCTGATGGGAGAGGGGAGAAGAGGGAGTGGCCAAGGTGAGACTCGTCCTTGATTATGCTGCTGGCCTTGCCAAGGCCACGTGAGGTATAAATTGAGTCAATGGAAGGGAGGTTGGTTTGTGTGACGGTCTGTGGAGAGTTTCATTTATTGTCATGTGGACCGAGACATATGGTCAGCATGGCCTGATTCTGTTCAGTTTAGCTTTATTACCATATATTCATTTAGAGAATATACACGGCATGATTAGCAAGTTTGCAGATGGTACCAAAGTAAAATTGGTTAGTACAGTGTCAGGGGTTATGGGGAGATGGCAAGAGAATGGGGTTAGGAGGGAGAGATAAATCAGTCATGATTGAATGGCGGTGTAGACTTGATGGGCCAAATGGCCTAAGTCTGCTCCTAATTGTGGGAGAGTCTAGGACAGGGGTCGCCAACCTGCGGCCCGTAACCCGAAATCATCCGGCCCGTAGATGAGGTTTTTTTCCGTAGTCATCCGGCCCGCAGACTTCCTTCATCTCCGGTACCTCCCGGGCCCAAAGCGCCCAGGTGCGGTGACGCAATGACGCAAGGAGGCCTGCGCTGCCAGCCGCAATTGCGGACCCGCTGAGCACCCGAGCAGGGCTGAGCTCTGGCTGAACCGCATCCTGCGCAAAGCCGCCGGCACGGGAACGCACCTTCTGTGTCTGGGCTTTACTGTCAGGATCGGGGTTATCAATAGGCTGGGGACAAGTGAGTGTGAGTATTTGAGTATGTGGGTACTTCAGGACAGAGCCAAGGCAATGAACCGTAGGTATGACGTGTTCGTGAGCGCCCGTAACTCGGGGCCAGTGCTCGAAGGGACGGGATCTATGTGAACGCGTGATTCGATGCCCGCCATCCGGGGCGGGATCTATGCAAACACATGATAGATGTGGCCCGCCATCCACTCACAGATATGCGTCTCGGCCCCTGTGCAGAACAAGGTCGCCAACCTCTGGTCTAGGACTAGAGGTCATAGCCTCAGAATTAAAGGACATTCCTTTAGGAATGAGATGGAATTTATTTAGTCAGAGGGTGGTGAATTTGTGAAATTCTTTGCCACAGACGGCGGTGGAGGCCAAGTCAGTGGATAAGGCAGAGATTTACGTAGTCTCTGAAATTTATGTTGAGGTAGGAGTCGGGACATTTTTACCGACTCCGACTCCAGCAGCACCAAAATTGCTCCGACTCCACAGCCCTGACTGGAACTACTTAGAAGCTTTGGAGGTTGTCTTCAGCATCACCACTTAATCATCGATAGGTCCCTTGCTATTCTCTGTATGTAGTGCTTCTGCTAAAAATTAGTTTCTGCAATAGCAAAGGATCTTCAGAGGCAGAAATGGATTACCCACAGTAGTTCTGATTGAAGATAATTATAAATGCTTTAGGCACGATTTTGTTCACTTAAGCGTGGAGACTCGGCCATTATTGCTATTAAGGGACATTCACCACTCTCATTCTTCTCCTTTTAGCAATTTAAATGATATTGATTGTTCATGGTTAGATGATCATAGAATCTGATCCATTGGTTTTGTGATTTTTGGTTGTTCATTTGTTCAGCACACAGACAGATATGTATCATACCATTCCAGGAATTCCTCAGCCTGTTCTTATTCTTTCTCATTCCCCTTTGAAATACTTGCTTGATGGTGATGTTATAATATGGGATGCACCAAGACTGAATATATACAATTCTGTATATAATAGAATACAATGCTGTTGCTGCCTCATAGAAGCTACACACATGCTTCTATACCAACCAGGACTGGTGCAGTGACATCACGGTACTGTCGAATTTCTGCTCTCCCAACCTAGAATCATTCTTTATAAACTGCAAACATTTCTACTCTCCTTTATTCTCATTGGAGTTTACATCCCCCCACATGCCTGCGTACGTGATGCGCAAACGCAACTCGCTGACCAGGTAATGAGGGTAGAGAGTGACTTTGAAAAGATTAAATGCTTTTAAATATATAAAAGATATACAGGTGCACAACCTTTTATCCGGTGTTCCGGAAACCGAAAAACTCCGAAAACCGGCCATTTTTTCCAGGATGTCGTCTGCACACCAAAGCTCGCGTTTGGCGCCAAACTTGACCCGAAACGACCCACGGTCAACCCAGGTCTGTACTACTGTAGCGGCTGCCTCCTCCCCGGAGACCGGGGAGACACTTAAACATCTGTAAATCATTGCTTAAATGTTAGTCAGTTAGTTTGGAGGACTTTTATGTGAAGGGGGGGTGAAGGGGTAAACTTTAATTCTTAGTCCCCTGCCTGGTCGGAGAGGCGGGGAGCGGTCAATGCCTTACCGGGTCGCCGTGCAGTAAGCTCCGCAGCGCTGTGGCCGCCAACTCCCAGCTGGGGCTGTGGGCGGCGCCGGTTGTAGCTCCGACCCCGGCAACTCTACCCCTGGCTGCGAGGCGCTCCAAATCCAGCGCCGCCCGCGACCGGACGCCCGCAGCCCCAGCTCTGCACATGTTGGGAGTCGGCGGCGTCGCAGTGCTGGGATACCAGCGGGAAGCGGGCAATGCCTTACCGGGTCGCTGTGCGGTAAGCTCCAGGGCGCTGAGGCCGCCTTCTCCCAACATTCACGGAGCTGGGACTGCGGGCGTCCGGCCGCGGGCGGCGCTGGATTTGGAGCGCCTCGCAGCCAGGGATCGAGTTGCCGGGGTCGGAGCAACAACCGGCGCCGCCCGCGTCCGGACGGAGCCCCCAGCTCCGCGATGTTGGGAGTCGCCGACCAGGTAGGGGACTAAGAATTAAAGTTTACCCGTTCACCCACCCACCCCACCACCACCAAATAAAATCCCTCCAAACTAACTGACTAACATTTATGCAATGATTTACAATGATTCCCCGGTCTCCGGGGAGGAGGCAGTCGCTCCAGACTTTTCAAGCCGCCCGCGCTACCTACCTAATCTACGCTAAAAATCTTCCATTCGGAAATCTGAAAATGGCCGAAATCCGACAAGTGTCTGGTCCCAAGGCTTTCGGATAAAAGGTTGTGCACCTGTACTATGGAATCCTGGACTAGGTTCATAGCTTATATTTCGTCTCAAGCAGGCCTTCTCCAATAGATTGATAAGAGAGAAAGACAAGCCCAGGATTGCCTCAGGTTAACGTATATTGAGACAATGACCTCTTTGGAATGTGATTAAGTCTTGTGACCATGACTAACCTCTTTGGAATATGATTCGGTGACTGTATAAAAACACCGTGCAAAGCTTTGTTCATTGAAGTGGTGACACGAGGATAGTCAAGTGTCTGTGTTGCTTACTTGACTGGTGTATCCACGCCACTTCCATCGGCCGATGATTAGTAAAGTTTGAGTTGGTCTACTTAACATTTTTGTGAGTTGTCTGTTTATTAAGTAGTGAACCTTTTCAGGAAACTTTAACAAAGCTAACCTTAGCTGTGACCTTCCAAAGTACAGACTTCAGGTTACCTGGCCCACCAGAGGGGAGAGAACACTTGACCATTGTTACACATCAATCAAGAACGCATATTGCTCTGTTCCCCGGGCGGGTCTGGGTCTCTCTCATCATTGTCTAGTTCACCTTATTCCGACCTACAGACCAAAACTAAAATCTGCTAAGCCTGTGGTCAGAACAACAAAAAGGTGGACAAGCGAGAGCATTGAGCACCCTACAATCCTGCTTTGACTGCACGTATTAGAATGTGTTAAGGGAAGCAACCACAAGCCTCGATGACTATACGGACACTGTATCATATGTCAGCTTTTGTGAGGACAGTTGCATTCCAACTAAGACCCAGACCTGGTGCAACAACAACAAGCCTCAGAACTCAGACGGCTCCGACAGTCTAAAGAGGAGGCCTACAGGAGCGGGGATGCAGACGTCTACAGGCAGGCCAAGTATAAGTTGAGAAGAGGAATCAGAGCTGCCAAGGAAAGGTACTCTGAGAAGTTGAGGAGCAAGTTCAGCTTGGAAGGGCTTGCAAGAAATCACCAGCTACAAGAGGAAAGCCCCCCAGCTCTTTGGATAATCGTCAGCTGACCAACAACCTGAATTCGTTTTACTGCAGGTTTGACAAGCAGAAATGTAACCCCCTCACCCTCTCCTACAACAAACACAGCCAGACCCCAGTCTACAAAGAATGGACCCTTCTGCACCCACTCCTCCCCATTCACCACTTCACACCTACTTAAAGCAAGACTCCAGGCTGAAAAGACTGGACCCTTTCCCACCCACTCCTCTCCAATTACCACTTCACACCCAAATTACACACAGCCTCCGTGCTGAACAACATCAGTTCTCCATCATCTATATCATTAAAAATGTCATCTTGACCACTTCCTGTCTTTGATTTTAGAAAAAACGCTACCATATATCGCTATGAATTTTGGCCATCTTACTCACAGTCCTCCTCCACTGAACAGGCCTCGAGGATTTTTCCCATTGATGAAAAATGAAAAAGTTACGAGTGTTTAAAAAACCTTGAGATCCTCTCGCCTGTCAATCACCCTTCTGGGGGGGGGGGAAGGTCTGGACTATAAAACCCCGGATGCCTGGAAATGACTCAGTCACTCTGCAAGATCACGAGGGAGAGGCCATGACTCGCATTCTAAGCTGTGAATTAACTGAACTGCGAGTCTGCAATGTACTTGCAATAAATGATTTGTCAGCCCTTAATGACAATGCCATGAGTTGTTTGGCCTGCTGCCCTGCCTGTGCTTGAAACTGCAATGCTTTATTAGGTCCGACTGTGATTGGTTCAAAAGTCCCGCTCATTTCCTGAGTTCCGCTTAGTGGACAGGTCGCGCTGATTGCATAATTTCCGGAAAGAACAGAGGTCACGCTGACTGCGGAAGCCCCAAAGTGGAGAGGTTTGTGAGTATTCAAGAAAGTTTACTACCATATAAATGGTGTGTGAGTCAGTGAATGTGTGTGTGTGTGTCTGTGTGACAACAGACAATAGGCGCAGGCCATTTGGCCCTTCGAGCCAGCAGCGCCATTCAATGTGATCATGGCTGATCATCCCCAATCAGTACACCATTCCTGCCTTCTCCCCATATCCCCTGACTTCACTATTTTTAAGAGCCCTATCTAGCTCTCTTGAAAGCATCCAGGGAACCTGCCTCCACCGCCCTCTGAGGCAGAGAATTGCACAGACTCACGACTCTGTGAGAAAAAGTGTTTCCTCGTCTCCGTTCTAAATGGCTCACTCCTTGTTCTTAAAGTAAGTGTGTGTGTGTGTGTGTGTGTGTGTGTGTGTGTGTGTGTGTGTGTGTGTGTGTGTGTGTGTGTGTGTGTGGCAACCGTGGCTGACAAGCGAAGTTAGGGATAGAATAAAACTAAAAGAAAAGATGTATAACACAGCAAAGAGTAGCCGGACGCCAGAGGATTGGGAGACTTTCATAGGACAACAGAAGGAAACAAAACGGGCAATACGGGCTGAAAAGATGAAGTACGAGGGGAAGCTGGCCAGGAATATAACGAAGGACAGTAAAAGCTTCTTTCGATATGTTAAGGGAAAAAGAGTAGCAAAGTCAAATGTAGGTACCTTGAAGGCAGACACGGGTGCAATTATATTTGGTAACAAGAAAATGGCAGAAAAGTTGAACAGGTACTTCGGATCTGACTTCACTAAGGAAGACACAAACAATCTCCCAGATGTACTGGAGGACAGAGGATCTAAGGGGGTAGAGGAACTGAAATAAAATGTAATTAAGCAAGAAATAGTATTCGGTAGGCTAATGGGACTGAAGGATGATAAATCTCCTGGGCCGGATGGTCTGCATCCCAGGGTCCTCAGGGAGGTGGCTCTAGAAATAATGGACGCATTGGTGATCATTTTCCAATGTTCGATAGATTCAGAATCAGTTCCTGTTGATTGGAGGCTAGCTAATGTTATCCCACTTTTGAAGAAAGGAGCGAGAGAGAAAACAGGGAATTACAGAACAGTTAGCCCGACTTCGGTGGTGGGAAAGATGCTGGAGTCAATTATTAAAGCTTGGATAGCAGTAAAAGGATTAGAAACATAGAAAATAGGTGCAAGAGTAGGCTATTCGGCCCTTCGAGCCTGCACCGCCATTCAATATGATCGTGGCTGATCATCCAACTCAGTATCCTGTACCTGCCTTCTCTCCATACCCTCTGATCCCTTTAGCCACAAGGGCCACATCTAACTCCCTCTTAAATATAGCCAATGAACTGGCCTCAACTACCTTCTGTGGCAGAGAATTCCACAGATTCACCACTCTCTGTGTGAAAAATGTTTTTCTCATCACGGTCTTAAAAGACTTCCCCCTTATCCTTAAACTGTGACCCCTTGTTCTGGACTTCCCCAACATCAGGAACAATCTTCCTACATCTAGCCTGTCCAACCCCATAAGAATTTTGTAAGTTTCTATCAGATCCCCCCTCAATCTTCTAAATTCTAGCAAGCCAAGTCTATCCAGTCTTTCTTCATATGAAAGTCCTCCCATCCCAAGTCAACATGGATTTATGAAAGGGAATTCATGCTTGACTAATCTTCTGGAATTTTTTGAGGATGTGACAAGTAAAATGGATGAATGGGAGCCAGTGGATGTAGTGTATCTAGACTTTCAGAAAGCCTTTGATAAGGGAGTCTGGTGACTAAAATTAGAGCACATTGTATTGGGGGTAGGGTTGACATGGACAGAAAATTGGTTGGCAGACAGGAAGCAAAGAGTAGGAGTGAACGGGTGCTTTTCAGAATGGCAGGCAGTGGCAAGTGGAGTGCTGCAAGGCTCGGTGTTGGGGCCGCAACGGGTTTGCCATATATATTAATGATTTGGAAGAGAGAATTAGGAGCAACACTAGCAAAGTTGCAGATGACACAAACCTGGGTGGCAGTGTGAACTGTGAAGAGGATGTTAGGAGGTTGCAGGGTGACCTGGACAGGTTGAATGAGTGGGCAGCTGAGTGGCAGATGCAGTATAATATAGATAAATGTGAGGTTATGCACTTTGGCAGCAAAAACAAGGGGGAGGTGCAGCAAGACCTGGGTGTCCTTGTACACCAGTCACTTAAAGTTGCCGTGCAGGTACAGCAGGCAGTGAAGAAAGCTAATGGAATGTTGGCCTTCATAACAAGAGGATTTCAGTATAGGAGTAGAGAGGTTCTTCTGCAGTTTTATAGGGCGACGGTAAGATCACATCTGTAGTATTGTGTACAGTTTTGGTCTCCTAATTTGAGGAAGGACATCCTTGTGATTGAGGCAGTGCAGTGTAGGTTCACGAGATTGATCCCTGGGATGGCGGGATTGTCATATGAGGAAAGATTGAAAAGACTAGACTTGTATTCACTGGAGTTTAGAAGGATGAAGAGGATCTTATAGAATCATATAAAATTATAAAAGGACTGGACAAGCTAGATGCAGGAAAATGTTTCCCAATGGTGGGCAAGTCCAGAACCAGGGGCCACAGTCTTAGAATAAAGGGGAGGCCATTTAAGACTGAGGTGAGAAAGAACCTTTTTCACCCAGACAGTTCTGAATTTGCGGAATTCCCTGCCACAGAGGGCAGTGGAGGCCAAATCACTGGATGGATTTAAGGGAGAGTGAGATAAAGCTCTAGGGGCTAATGCAGGGGTGGGAAACCTGCGGCCTTCTAGGCCATTAAGTGCAGCCTTTTGAACAAATCCAGATTTTGTAGAACAAATCCTTTTATTTTTATTAATATGTTTTTGTTCGTCTTTTATTATTTTTATTTTAATCTTAAAATGAATGTATTTAAAATACCAAAGAGTAAAAGAAGATTCAACAAAATTAGTATTTTTAGCACTCAAATTAGCATTTCAACCTCACCTAGTTGATGTCTCCAAGGCTCCTAAAGAACTACAAATGGAATTGATTTAGCTCTCAGAAGATAACATTTTAAAGTCCTTATTTGACGCTGAGAAAGATCCGATTGAAATATGGAAAAATACAATAGAATACCCACGTCTTCGGCAACATGCACGAAAAAAGCTTTCTTGCTTGTCAACCACTTATTGCAGCAAATCTACATTCTTCTACCTAACCCAAATCAAGACGCCCCAAGGTCACAAATGACGGACACCCATCTAGAAGGTCAACTGAAACTGCGTACCTCCATGTTGCAATCAAATATTCAAATACTTTCCCACAAAAAGCAGTCACAACAAAGTCATTAAAAGGTTAGTTAACTTAAGAATTAACAATTCTTTTTCATTTTCTTCAAGTTAGTACATAGTAGTTAGATTTTTACAAAATAATATACATTTTGAAGTATATCTAATTGATGTTTCTTGGATACGGCTTTATTAGATTACAGCTAACTTAATACGGCCTTCCAACGTGAAAAGGTTCCCCACCCCTTGGCTAGTGGAATCAAGGGATACGGGGAGAAGGCAGGCATGGCTTATTGATTGGGGACGATCAGCCATGATCACAATGAATAGCAGTGCTGGCTCGAAGGGCCAAATGGCCTCCTCATGGACCTATTTTCTATGTTTCTATGAGTGAGTGAGTGAATGAGTGTGCGTGTCCGTGTGTGAGTGAGTGTGCGTGCTCACGATGTCCATACTAGCCCTCTGGAAACCAGTCCCTTCGGCCCACAACACCCATGCTAGAGCTCCAAGCTGCAACTCTCCCTTCTCCTCTACTCTCTCTACACCAATGACTGCAGCTCCACAGACTCCTCTGTCAAGCTTCTCAAGTTTGCGGACGACACAACCCTGATTGGACTGATCCAGGATGGGGCGGAATCTGCCTACAGACAGGAAGTCTCACAGCTGGCGTCCTGGTGCCATCTCAACAACCTGGAGCTCAATGCTCTTAAGACAGTGGAATTGACTGTAGACTTTAGGAGAGCTCCCCCTCCCCTCACCCCATTCACCATCAACAACACCACAGTCTGTGGAGCCCTTTAAGTTCCTGGGAATCATCATCTTCAAGGACCTTAGGTGGGGGGGGCTACCATCAACTCCACAGTCAAAAAGGCACAACAGTGGATGTACTTCCTATGGCAGCTGAGGAAGCACAATCTGCCACAGGCAATGATGCTCCAATTCTATACGGCCATCGTCTGTCCTCACCTTCTCCATCATGGTCTGGTTTGGCTCGGCCACCAAGCACGGCACCCAGAGGCTGCAGCCAATCGTCCAATCAGCTGAGGTTATTGGTTGTAACCTTCCCTCCGTTGATGAACTAACTGTACACTGCAAGGGCCAGGAAGCCAGCTAAGAGGGTAAGATCATCTCTGACCCCTCTCACCCTGGCCACAAACTCTTTGAATCAATTCCCCCTGGAAGGCGACTCCGGACTGTCAAAGCTGCCACAGCCAGATATAAAAACAGCTTTTTTCCCCCCGAGTAGTAGCTCTACTCAAATGGCCAAAAATCTGTAGCCTCCTTTTGCTCTGGTATTTTGTTTTACATGTTTGATCAATGCTGTTTTATTATTATTATTTAGTGTTTTATGTGCAAATTCCTTGTATGTGAATACTTGGCCAATAAATGTATTCATTCATTCATTCATTCACTTGTTCCAAGTCTATTGCACTTAGCACTATGCAATGGTGTGAAGACATCAAGTAGTTTTTGTGTAGTGATTTCTCTTTTTCTAGGTTAATTGGCCTCTGGAAAATGCCCTTAGTGTGCATGGAGTGAATGTGATAGTGGGAATAATGCAGAACTAGTTTGAACGGGTGATCAATAGTCGGCATGGATTTGATGAGATGAATGGCCTGTTTCCATGCTAGATCGGTCCATCAATCAATCAAGAAGGAAACCAACCAGATTATGACTGCATCAAGTTTTTAATAGTGCTTGCAATCAAAAGGTAGTTAAGTCCTTCAGGACCAAGCTATGCTCATGATCATATGTTCTCCATCCAGATAACTGTTCTAGTACAGGTAAAGTCCTTGCTTCTCTCAAGGCTTTTTCTAAGCAATAATCAACTTGGACTATCTGCATAGCTGAGAGAAGGCAATGAAAATCAGTTAGGACTCATCCTTACCTCTGCTTGATATGATGCCTTGAAACTTCACATGATACAAAATAAATGTCAGCAATGAAGAATCTTCAGGATCACTGCCTCCTGACAATATACCACAGTATCACCACTCATGGTGACTCTGGTCAGACAGTACTTAAGTTATGGCTAAATCCAGTGTACGGTCAATGCCTGTTCTGTTTTATTCTTATTGTGTTAAAGTAGCAGCTTTATATTTAGCTTACTGGGCCATTTTTTAGGACAGTTCAAAGACAACAATATTGCATTGGTTTGGAGTTACAATTAGGCCAAATCTAGGTAGAAAAGAGAATTTAATTCACTGAAGAAAGTAACTTAAACAAATCATAGTCATTATTACTGATGCTAGCTTTTTCAGTTTAAATCAATTTAAGCGAAATAAATTCCATTGCTGCCATGGTAGAATCAAATTCATGTCTCCCAAACACAGTACTGTACAGCACAAGAAGAATGGAGAACATAAGATCACTTTACAACTACAGGTGCACAACCTTTTATCCGAAATTCCAAATAACGAAAAGCTCCGAATAGCGGACATTTTTTCGGTCCTTGAAGAAAGGTCCTTGAAGACGTTGACCGGGGGCGGCCCGCAGAGGTGACACCGGAACCTCCGGTCGGTCCTCGAAGAAAGGGGAACTAAATCCCCATTCATAAAAGAGGTGAGGGTATATTGCGCGGGAGGGTTAATAATTGACAATCTGATGCTGCCTGCCCGCTAAGTTACAAAGTTCCCACGGTAGACTCACGATACACAGTCTTGCGTGGGAACTTTTTCACTCAGCGGGCAGGGATTTAGCAGATTGTCGCTAAGTTCCATTTGGAGGGCTGACACAGCGGGTAGAATCAATCATTCATGTCTGTCTCCCCCTAAACATAGTATCGCTGTAACAGCAACAAGAAGAATGAAGACTCAAACGTGATCGAGTAACTGCCGGGATCACAAACTCGCGACCTTGCGGATTGACGAGCACTCCACCACTGCGCCATATTTTACGTTAAAAATCTTCCATTCCGAAAGCCGAAAAATTCCGAATTGCGAAAAGTGTCTGGTCCCAAGGCTTTCGGATAAAAGGTTGTGCACCTGTACAATATTTTGTTCAAAATTATACCCAATTACTCCCCAGTCATTGAATTCCACAGCCATTACAAACCTCATGACATTTTTTTTTTAAATGATCAAGTAAGATCCTTGTATATTAATATATTGAAACTGCTCAGATTATTTTGAACCATTTTAAGTTACTAGTACAGATTGTGGTGTAATATGAAAAAGTGCAGTGATTGTTAGTGAATTAGTAATCCATCTTACATTTAATTGTGGCACATGGTGAAAACTAAACTGAGAATATCAAAAACTAGAATTAGTTCAAATGCCCGTGAAGCACAAAATAATTTCCTACACTTAAGGGCCTGTCCCACTTGGGCAACCTAAACCGCGAGTCCAGAAGAGTGTCTTCGACCTTCAAGCTCGAGGGCACTCTCCTGGAAAGCCTCGAGCTGGATCGACCGGTCGCGTTGAAACCGCGAGCTGGATCGACCGAACTGCGAGCTGCACTGACCGACCGCACACACACACAAGCACATCGCGGAGGTGGGGTCAGGGAAAGCGGAGGAGCGCTGTCTGCACAATGAAGAGGAAGGTAAACGGCTGCCACAGTTACGGTAAGTCCTTTAGAGAGGGGGAGAAGGAGTGGACACTTTTAATAAGTTTAATAAAGTTTAGCGGGCATTTTACTTACCAGTCCGTTTTCCTTGGTCCTGAAACTCCAATGAGCCAATCAAAATGGCCGGTCAGCGAAGGAGATGCCTGTAAGTAAATAGCGACCCCACTCCACTGCACTACGAGTCAAAAAGACCCATGCCGACCAAATTTTACTCTGAATTTTTTCCCGCGACCTAGTTGAGGGCGCGAGTATGTGGGAACGTCCCTTGAACATGCAGGAGAGTTTCAGCGACATCCTAGGACCTCCTAGGACCTCGTGTCGACCATGCTGCGAGTTTGAGTCGAGGGCAAACTCTTCTAAACTCGTAGATTAGGTTGCCCAAGTGGGACAGGCCCTTAATGTTCTCAGAGAAGACAAGTCCTTCACCTTGAGTGTTTTTTTTTGGTTCAAAACCAGTATTCAGTTCTGTCCTAAGTGAACAGCAATGTATCAATTGTTCAAAATAATGAAAACAATTTAAAAAGAATGCAAACCTTATCTGAAATACTCACATCCCAAGAAAATGTTTTGTACTATAACTCGCAAACCTAATGCAGCCAATTCTATTTCCAAATGTGATCATTTGTAGTAAGCTTCTGAGTTCAAGGGATCAGAATTTTCAACACAAAAAAAATCTAAGTTTGCAGACTTTGGTGGAACGGGACTGCAGATGCTGGAGAATCGAAGGTTACACAAAAAAGCTGGAGAAACTCAGCGGGTGCAGCAGCATCTATGGAGCGAAGGAAATAGGCAACGTTTCGGGCCGAAACCCTTCAGACTTCAGACTCTGAAGAAGGGTTTCGGCCCGAAACGTTGCCTATTTCCTTCGCTCCATAGATGCTGCTGCACCCGCTGAGTTTCTCCAGCTTTTTTGTGTAACCTTTGGTGGAACGGGAAATGGTTATACAGTTTTATTCTAAAGAATATGAACAATAATGACAATATTGAAAATTACACTCACAACCACAGAAGAAATTAAATACTTCACGGATTCAACTTTTAGGCACACCATCAAGATATTTCCTGAGCTCCTGGTAACAAACACTGAATAACCTACATTATTATGCCACAGAGCAATATTTTATTTTAAAGTTTAAGGTATGAAGTGACATCACAGCTTAGTTTTCCACAGAAGACAACAAAACCGCTCAACAGAGCTTCATGTAACAGCCAAAAAAGATTTGAGTGATGAATTATGATTAATTCAAACGCATTTAAATGGTTTGCCATTGTGTACAATCCTCATTAAATTCATTGAATATACCTGTTATACCATAACTATGTGTTCAGTTCAGCAATGAGCGAAGTGAAGCAAAACAGCTTTAAAAAATAATTCTAGAATTCTACAAAAACATCTGAGACCTATACAGCTCAGATTTTCAAAGTCACTATCTATTACCAAAGTTTCACCAACAAAATTTTAGATTATAACTGAAAACCTGTAATCATGACAATTTAACTGATCCATGTTAACCAGATTGTTTGGCTTTGTAATTATTAAATAAATTACATATTGTATCTATGCTTATTTGATTTTAATTACATGGTACATCTTTGTAGTCAATTTGAAAAGGGATACCAATTAAAAATAGGTTGCACACAGTACTTTGTATGAGAGTTGTTTCAAAATGTTGTGCAGTCAGAACAATCTTATGTCTCAATATTTGTTGAATGTAGACAGTTAATATACAGCTACATATTCATTACCAACACTTCAACAGTTGCTGGCACATGTCAAACATTTAACTAAGATCGTTTATAAGTAAAGCTCTGCCTTCTGTTATTCTATCCTGTCGAACAAATAAGTACAATTTGTCAAAGGGTCATTTCTGATGAATGCCCATACAAAACAGCCAGTTGTCAGCTGCTTGGAGCTCAGCACTTCAGGCTTCCGAGGACATTCAACCAAATATGGGAAGTCTGGACATGAGATACTTGCACATCTGGCCTCCTGCTCTGCTGCTGGACTTGTTATGGAGATTTGTATTCGTTTTTTGAATAGTGTTTTGAATCTCTGACCATCAGACACTAAAAACAATTGTAAGGTCTTTAGCAACGACACATGTGCATAGTTCTCAGCATGCCACCAGAGGGCTACACACCACACTAAACTTCCTGACTACAGAGCTACAGTGAAAAGCTTTGTTTTGCATGCTATCCAACCGAATCAGATAATAATATGCATAAATACAATGAAACCAAACTCAAGTACAATAGGTAGACCAAAGGGAAAGATAGAGAGTGCAGTCAACATTGTGTTGTTATATGTAATATATTTGTATGTAATGTTGTCCCTTGTCTGGGCCTTGAGACCGTAATAAAGTTTATTATTATTATTATTATGGAAGAACTGTTCAGAAACCTGATAATAGAGGGGAAGAAGTTGTCCCTGAGTTTAATGGTGCATGCTTTCAAGTTTCTGCATCTTCAACCCACCAAGAGTGTGGAGAAGGAATGAATGGGGTGAGGGAAGTTTTTGATTTTTAAAGGCAGCATGAAGTGTTGGTGACTCATTGGTCTGTGTGATGGACTGAGATACATCCACAACTCTGCAATTTCTTCCAGTCTTGGGCAGGGCTGTTCCCACACCAAACTATGATGCAACCCAAAAGTTTGCCTTTGATGTTAAAGTACTGTGGATTTATAGCTCTACCATTCTTTTAGGCAGTTCTTGGTGCAAAATAGTCTTAATTATTTTAAATCTCATGAAAACAAGCACAGCGTATCCAACCATGTCATAGCTAAAATTCTAGTCAGGCAACATCCTTGTACACCTCCACCTTAACCCGTCTAGTTCAATCATACATACTTCCAGCAAAGATTAGAGCTCCATTGTGAACTAATCAAGGCGTTTTTTCTAACAACCTCTTGTATTTTTCCCACATTCTCAAAGACACATAATCATCTTATATGAAAGACCTCTCCCATCAAAGATCTCTTGACACTCACTTCAGGATCAATTTACTCTTCACCATTTTTCTGCATTTTTCCCATCATCCTTTACCATGTAAGACTTTCACATCATCTCAACTCTCTATAATGAATTCCAGTCATGTGCTTTCTTGCCAATACTGTGTACTGATATGTTATTGCAACATTGCCTTATCATTCTCCCAGAAAGCCTTTACATTGTTTGTAAATTTTTAATCGTGCCCACTAAATGCAAGTCTGAAAAGATAAGATATTATGTGGCAGCAAACAGAACTCCAGGATGGTGTGTGATCTCCTGGTGCCAGGAAATAGGATGTCTCAGAGCAGCTGCAGAACATTCTCAAGGGAAATGGCGAGCAGCCATATGTCAATGTGCACAATGGCATAAAATGACATGGAGAGGAAAAGGGATGAGGTCCTGCAGAGTGAATATAGGAAACTAGGCAAAAGGCTAAAAAGCAGGATCTCAAGTGTAGTAATCTCAAATTACTCCCATGCCATGCGCTGGTGAGGGTAGGAATAGGCTGATAAGACAGGTAAATGTGTGACTGAGGAGGGGGGCAGGGGGCAGTTATTCAATTTTCAGATTCACATTTTTGGACCTTTAGGATTTTTTCTGGTGTAACGGTGACCTGTACAAGCATTGCAATATCCTGGCAGACAGAGCTGCTAGTGTTACTCAGGAGGTTTTGAACTATTACTCAGGATTTGAACTATATATTGGGGGGGGGGGGGGGGGGGGGGGGGGGGGGGAGATCCAAAGCAGCAGTGTGGCAAGTGGGAGGTTGGAAGTCGGTATGGATGTTAATGACATTGGCAGGAGCTAGGAAAGATAGTTAGATTAAATTGCATTTATTTCAATGCTAGTGGCCTGACAGGTAAAGGAGTTGACTCAGGGCATGGATAGGCAACTGGGTTCTGAAGAAGGGTCTCGACCAGAAAAGTCACCCATTCCTTCTCTTCAGAGATGCTTCCTGTCCCGCTGAGTTACTCCAGCTTTTTGTGTCTATTAACTGGGGTAATATTGTCATTACAGAAACCTCACCACGGGAGGGACAGGACAGGCTATAAGTTGGGGGTAAAAGAGGAGAGGTAGTTATTGATCAAGGAGAATATCATGGCAGCAATCCGAGATGACTGTACTGAGGTACTAATGTGCCTATAGGGATGGAGCTGAAAAATAAAAAGGGGGCAATATGGTGGGTGTATGGAACAAGCATTCAAAGGAAGTTGTTGAGGCAAGTACAATAACAACATTTAACAGACATTTGATCATTTAGTGGGGATTGGCCAAAATGGGACAAGCTTAGATGGGTCGACATGGACAAATTGGGCCAAAGGGGCTGTTTCTGTGATGTATGCCTTCATGCCGATCTACGATTCCGTGAATGTTGTTCTAACTTGTTAAAATTACTTCATGTCAAATAATGTTGACCAGAACCAGTCTAACAAGGTTATGAATGAAACAAGTAGTTTTTGCATTAATGTGATCATCGGTTAAAATAGATGATCGATGATAGCTTAGATGCAAGCTGATGTACCGTACGATAAAGGAGGAGGATACAGATGTACACCAGCTATCTATAAGGGAAGTGTTATGAATGGAAGGGAACTTAAAAAGTAATAAAACAAGTCAATCCGTGCTTTTTTAAAGTTTCAACCTTATGAACAATAATTTTAAAAGTTTGGGAAAGGGCGCAGGACTGGGTCATTGCCTCCAAATCCTATCTATTCATTTTAATTACCTATTACAGGTGCACAACCTTTTATCCGAAAGCCTTGGGACCAGACACTTGTCGGATTTCGGACATTTTCGGATTTCAGAATGGAAGATTTTTAGCGTAGATTAGGTAGGTAGCGCGGGCGGCTTGAAAAGTCTGGAGCAGCTGCCTCCTCCCCGGAGACCGGGAGAATCATTGCATAAATGTTAGTCAGTTAGTTTGGAGGGATTTTATGTGGTGGTGGCGGTGTAGGGGTGAAGGGGGAAACTTTAATTCTTAGTCCCCTACCTACCTGGTCGGCGACTCCCAACCTCGCGGAGCTGGGGGCTCCGTCCGGCCGCGGGCGGCGCCGGTTGTAGCTCCGACCCCGGCAACTCTACCCCTGGCTGCGAGGCGCTCCAAATCCAGCGCGGCCCGCGGCCGGACGTCCCAGCTCCGAGAATGTCGGGAGTCGGCGGCGTCGCAGCGCTGGGTAGAGTTGCCGGGGTCGGAGCTACAACCGGCGCCGCCCGCGGCCGGACGGAGCCCCCAGCGGGGTGCGGGCAATGCCTTACCGGGTCGCCGTGCGGCAAGCTCCGGAGCGCTGTGGCCGCCTTCTTCCAACATTCGCGGGAGCGTCGCTGGACTTGGAGCCGCGGAGCTGGGGGCTCCGTCCGGCCGCGGGCGGCGCCGGTTGGAGCTCCGACCCCGGCAACTCTACCCCTGGCTGCGCGGCTCCAAATCCAGCGACGCTCCGCGATGTTGTGTGTCGGCGGCCACAGCGCTCCGGAGCTTGCCGCACGGCGACCCGGTAAGGCATTGCCCGCACCCCGCTGGTATCCCAGCGCTGCGACGACGCCGACTCCCGACATTCGCGGAGCTGGGGCGTCCGGCCGCGGGCCGCGCTGGATTTGGAGCGCCTCGCAGCCAGGGGTAGAGTTGCCGGGGTCGGAGCTACAACCGGCGCCGCCCACGGCCCCAACGGCCACAGCGCTGCGGAGCTTACTGCACGGCGACCCGGTAAGGCATTGACCGCTCCCCGCCTCTCCGACCAGGTAGGGGACTAAGAATTAAAGTTTACCCCTTCACCCCCCTTCACATAAAAGCCCTCCAAACTAACTGACTAACATTTAAGCAATGATTTACAGATGTTTAAGCGTCTCCCGGTCTCCAGGGAGGAGGCAGCCGCTACAGTAGTACAGACCTGGGTTGACCGTGGGTCGTTTTGGGTCAGGTTTGGCGCCAAACGCGAGCTTTGGTGCGCAGACGACATCTGGAAAAAATGGCCGGTTTTCGGAGCTTTTCGGTTTCTGGAACACCGGATAAAAGGTTGTGCACCTGTAGTCATGTACAAATTCATTTGAATCCTATCTAGGTCATCTCATTGATGGAAAGTCCTTGTGTTTAACCATGTAAATCACACAGGATTGCGGAGGTTACACAATCATCTACCAATGAAGAAGTATTTCCATCTGATTGGATCAGGCTTTTGGTGTTTGCTGCCACTATGCTGGAAATCTCAGAGACCTGAAAAATGCTAGCAACCAGAATGCAGTAATTGACGTGCCTAAATCAATAACCCCTCCAAGACAAAAAATGATCCCTTCTTACTTCTGAATAGTCAAGGAGGCTGGTGTAGAATCAATCATGTCAGTAGAACCAAGCCTCTGTAAATGGAAGATTAAAGGTAAGACCTTCAACCAAAATGACACATATGCTTCTTCATTGAAGAAATAGCAAAACTACAGAACTCTTCTGAAATATTTTAGAACAGCAAAAAAACATGACGTATTTCCTGGTCATAATTAAAACCCTCTTGAATATTGCAGTAAGAGATTGAACTCTGTGGCCCAAATTTTACCATTAAAATAGTCACTAGACAAGTCAATATACTGGTAACAGAAACACAGAAAATAATGTGTTTTTTTTCCAATTACAATATTGGCCAATTAAATGCGTCTTAGGTTTGTACCACTCAGTTTGACTGACAGGAAGCAAACTGATTACAGTGACTGCAGAATATTCTAGTCTCGGCAGAAGGCCAATGACAGAAAACAAAATATGAAAATGGCTTTTGAAAAAAACTATGGAAATTGATCTAACCATTTCACAGGTCAGTCTGTCAAACTGGGTAACACGTTTTGCCTTCAAACATCAGCCATAACTTGCTCAACTATAGCCATACATGGCATTGCCAAACATTGATTAAAAGTAAGGCTATCCTTAGGTGTTATTGATCAAGTTTTGAATACTTATTAATTCAGGCTGCTAGTGACTTTTTCCTAAAGTACACTTTTTATACGAGAACAGAAACCTCTTCCATTACAAACACAGAACCTTGTAAACTTTAGGCTGTGCACGCCACACGAAAGAAGAAGAAGAGGTACAAGGGGCTATTTAAGTTGGGGGAGTGTTGGAAATGTAGCTTGGAAAATCAAACAGTAGCAATTTGCATGGATTTAAGAATCAGCAAAAACTACTTGTGGCATTTGAATACAGGCTCTGAAACAGTAATGAACAAAATATAGAAATCAGGAAATCAGAGATGTCACAAGGCAATAGAATATCATGGAGGAAACTCTATTGAGATTGACAAACCAAATGACCAGTAAGCATGTGAAAGATTGAGCTCATGGTGTGTATAAGTAATATCAAGCTCAATATACTGAAGGACAAACAAGGGAAAAGACTATTACAGTTTAGCAATCGGGATTGAGAAAGGGTTAATTGATAATCTGGTGAAGGGAATTTAGGGAACAGTGATCATGATGGAGTTTTATATACAGACTGAACATAATCAAATTCAATTTGGCACCGTAGTCTTGAATTCTAATAAGTTAACAAGGAGGCTTTGGTAAACTGGAAGAACATGTTATCATGAAACAAAGATATGATAGGACAGTGCAGTACCTCTGCCATAACTTAAATAATCAATAAATGGCTTACAATATTACACTTGCTCATTACGACAATAAAATCTCCAAATGTAGACCAGCTATATCTATTAAGATACGTTACAGATCACATTAGCTCAGAAACCAATAACAATGGTAAAGCAAATAAAACCAAGGAATAGAAAAAAATGTGACCTTCAAAGATATGTAAAGGGAAAGCAGAATATTATAGGCTAGCAAGAAATAAGAAGGGCTTTTATAGATACACATAATGGAAAAAAGATTTTCTACACTTAACATAACATGCCCTAATGACTACCATTTGACATCCATTGCAAAGTGCTTTGAGAGGCTGCTTATGGAACACATCACCTCTAGCTTCCCAGACAAATTGGTCAGGCCGCATCTAGAGTACTAGGCACAGTTTTGGCCCATTACTCAAGAAAGAATATTGTAACTTGGAGTAAGTCCTAAACAAATTCACCAACTTAATTCCTGGGCTGAGAGGATTGTCCTATTCAAAGAGCTGTGTGAAGAAAATTAGGGCGACAAGGTGGTGCAGCGGTTGAGTTGCTGTCTAAAGGGCCTGTCCCACCAGCATGCGATTGCATGCGTCTAGCGCGACCAAACGTGGTGGCTTGAGGCGTACGGCCTAGCTTGACTGGTCCCACTTCCAACCGCGGAGCCGTCTGGAGTTGTGCGGGGCTGGTCCCGACCATACTCACCAATCAGCTGGGCAGGAGGCGGGCCGACTGAATTTGGACGTCGCACGGCGTCGGACTGTTACGTCATCACACAAAGGCACACCGGGCGGTGACGTCATCGCGCAACGTCACGTGCTAGGCGTACGGTGTCAAGACGCTGCATACGCCCGTCAAGGCGCTGCATACGGCCTCAATGCGGGCTCAGTGTGTGATATTAAATTAACAATATATTCCTCCCAGACATACACGGGAAATTATATTGGAGAATAAAGAAATGACAGAGAAATTAAATATATATTGTGCCTGCCTTCTTGCAAGGACATACAAATCCTGTGGAAACAACATAGGACCACGTCTAGATTAAATGAGCTGAAACAATCTAGCAAATGCAAGAAATTAATGGAACTGTAAACTAATATATTCTCAGGACCTTACAACCTGAATGGTTTTTGAAAGAGGTGGCCATTGCAATAGTGGATACATTGGTTATCTTCCAAAGTTCCTTGAATTCCACAACAGTTCCCACAGATTAGAAGATAGCAAATGTAACCTTGCGGAAAGCAAAATAGCAGTGAATTTTAGACTAATGAGCTTCATACAAGTTGTGGGAAAAATGCTGGAACCTAATAATGAAATGGTTTCAGGGCTGCTTAAAGATAACAGGATTCAGCAGGGTCAACGCAACTTTATGAAAGAAAAAGCATATTGGCCAAATCCGTTGGAATTTTTCCTGTTGCAATGAGCAGAATCAGAACAAATCAATGGATGGGCTGTACTTGGATTTTCTGAAAGCCTTTGATAAAGTGTCACAAAACAGATTATTAAACAAAATTAGAGCATTTAGTATGGGGGGGGGGGGTATAGAATCACCACAAATGGCGCAGCATTCCTCTGGAACTGGAAATATTCATGGTTATCATTCTTTTTGTTTGAAGGGTCTCGACCAGAAATGTCACCCATTCCTTCTCGTCAGAGATGTAGCCTGTCCCGCTGAGTTACTCCAGTTTTTTGTGTCTATTAACTGGGGTAATATTGTCATTACAGAAACCTCATCACGGGAGGGACAGGACAATCTATAAATTGGGGGTAAAAGAGGAGAGGTAGTTATTGATCAAGGAGAACATCATGGCAGCGGTCTGTGATGACTGTACTGAGGTACTAATGTGCCTATATGTATATATGTATGTAGTTTGTTTGTTTATACTATTCTTATAACAAATGTAAAGCACTTTGGCCAACGAGAGTTGTTTTTTTAAATGTGCTATATAAATAAATGTGACTTGACTTGACTATAGGGTTGGAGCTAAAAAATAAAAGGGGGCAATATGGTGGGTGTATGGAACAAGCATTCAAAGGAAGTTGTTGAGGCAAGTACAATAACAACATTTAACAGACATTTGGACATTTAGTGGGGATTGGCCAAAATGAGACGAGCTTAGATGGGGAATATTGGTCAACATGGACAAATTGGGCCAAATGGGCTGTTTCTGTGATGTGTGCCTTCATGCCGATCTACGATTCCGTGAATGTTGTTCTAACTTGTTAAATTTACTTGATGAAATATTCATGGTTATCATTCTTTTTGTTTGAAAACTGTTCTTATTTTTAATGCTAAATCTTGAGGAATGTCTTTACAAAGTTTTGGTTTATACACAGGCAAAACACTTCTGTTTGCATTGAGAATGTTTCAGAGAAGGAAGTAGAGAGCATGTGCATGTTTCAGTTGTTTCACAAGATTCAAAGCCTGCTCAAGAATGATGGCACACCTTCAAGGAAAGAACTACTTACATTTTAAAAGTGGACATGCTTAGTTGTGCAGTGTAAACAAAGTCGGAATATTTTCTGTATGCAGCTATCTAAACGGATCTTGTCAGCTTCAATTTGAACTGCAAAATTTCTGGGCAGCCGTTCTAAAAAATACATTACCGCATGCCTCATAACTACAACATAAGAAGCCAAACATATTTTCACTATAGATTCAGTTTATCAATTGTCTGTTCGGATATTTTAAATTATTTTACTTCCACATAATCCTGCAACTTTCTCTGAATCAAATAATTTTATTTCCCTCCAAGTGTCTCACATTAAAGTGGAAAAGGACATTACCAATTCTTAGTAGAGTGGAACTGCATACACAACAGATGCGCATTTCCACATACAGGTGCACAACCTTTTATCCGGTGTTCCGGAAACCGAAAAACTCCGAAAACCGGCCATTTTTTCCAGATGTCGTCTGCGCACCAAAGCTCGCGTTTGGCGCCAAACTTGACCCGAAACGACCCACGGTCAACCCAGGTCTGTACTACTGTAGCGGCTGCCTCCTCCCCGGAGACCGGGGAGACACTTAAACATCTGTAAATCATTGCTTAAATGTTAGTCAGTTAGTTTGGAGGGCTTTTATGTGAAGGGGGGGTGAAGGGGTAAACTTTAATTCTTAGTCCCCTACCTGGTCGGAGAGGCGGGGAGCGGTCAATGCCTTACCGGGTCGCCGTGCAGTAAGCTCCGCAGCGCTGTGGCCGGTGGGGCTGCGGGCGGCGCCGGTTGTAGCTCCGACCCCGGCAACTCTACCCCTGGCTGCGAGGCGCTCCAAATACAGCGCCGCCCGCGACCGGACGCCCACCCAACGTTGGGAGTCGGTGGCGTCGCAGCGCTGGGATACCAGCGGGAAGCGGGCAATGCCTTACCGGGTCGCCGTGCGGCAAGCTCCGGAGCGCTGTGGCCGCCTTCTTCCAACATTCGCGGAGCGTCGCTGGATTTGGAGCAGCGCAGCATGGGGTAGAGTTGCCGGGGTCGGAGCTCCAACCGGCGCTGCCCGCGGCCGGACGGAGCCCCCAGCTCTGCGAGGTTGGGAGTCGCCGACCAGGTAGGGGACTAAGAATTAAAGTTTCCCCCTTCACCCCTACTCCACCACCACCACATAAAATCCCTCCAAACTAACTGACTAACATTTATGCAATGATTCTCCCGGTCTCCGGGGAGGAGGCAGCTGCTCCAGACTTTTCAAGCCGTCCGCGCTACCTACCTAATCTAAGCTAAAAATCTTCCATTCAGAAATCCGAAAATGTCCGAAATCTGACAAGTGTCTGATCCCAAGGCTTTCGGATAAAAGGTTGTGCACCTGTACAACCTTTCAACCTTAATTCAGTTCTCCTTGCATCTTTGGCAACAGTAAATGGGAAAAAATGTTAAAATTCTTATATAATGTTCTATTTAATCTATGTAATATTCCAGTTGAAGGCATAGTAGAAACCTGATAAATGTGTATGTTTACTCATAGTTACAAATCCACATCATAAAGCCACATACGCTTCAGGCAAAAACTGGAAAAATCACTGGTACAATGACAACAAATATAAACTAAATTATAATGATTTAAGGAACAGATATTACAATTCAAATACACAAATCTTGTAAGATAAGAGAACCAACATCAGCATCTTTGGTCATGGCAGGACACTTTCTCACACGCCCAAATAACAAACAGCTGAAGCCGATACATTATTCCCAGTTGCATCACAGCAAGAGATTACCAAATGAAAAGAGATTCCAAGGATATTGTCAAAGCTTCCTTGAAAAAAGGTGCTGCATAACCACCAGTTCATGGGAATCCCATAACTGCTTAAAATATAGAAGGTGACGGCATGAAATAGAGGAGGCCACTGAGAACCCAGAGTCCATTTGGTGCACTCATGCAGAAACCCAGATTAAACAGTTGAAGGAGCATACAACAGGCGCTCCCCAGTTTAAAAACGTCCAATTTACGTACAGACCAAACATACAAATTAGCGTTTGGGAGACCAACGGTATGCATGTGCTGGCTTCTGCAGGGCTGCTAGTATCTTCTTCTATACTCATTTCATGGCCACATTTCTGATTTGCGAAATGTTCAGGTTACCAATAGTTCACAGGGGCTGAACCCCAAGTTGTAATCTGGGAGCAGACTGTAACTTCCAAACCGACCCTCTTGCCTGCAGTCAAGCACCTTCTCTCCTACCAGTCGCAGAGCCTGCATATCCCACACTGGTCTCATCAGCTTCATCAGAACTGGAGTGTAAGCAAATCATTCTCAATTCTAAGAGACTGCCTAAGAAGAAGAAAAGCAATTTGCATGACATTGTATCAAAACTTTTGTTTATTGCACTTTTTTTTGTTTCTTATGTTATCTTTTGAGTACTGTGTTTATAGACCTGGTATGCTGCTGCAAGTACGAATATCACTGTTCCGTTTTGGTACTCATGCCAATGAAACACCGTTGACTGGACTACATTAAATATATTTCAAAAATATACAATCAATAAAGTTAGTCAAAATTTGACTTTAACAAATCCATACTGGATTTCTCTAATCAATCCACTCTTATCCACGTGATTGCTAACTCTGTACCTGACGAAGATATTGACACATCAGATTTTCAGTCACACAATTATTTGCAAAGTTTGGCCACAAATAAGAAACTTTTTTCAATTTGCCATTAATGGGATAATCTTGAATAATTACAAGATAGGACGACAGATAGCATAATGGGCTAAGAGTTCGGCTGGCGACCGGAAGGTAGCCGGTTCAAATCCCGCTTGGAGTGCATACTGTCGTTGTGTCCTTGGGCAAGACACTTCACCCACCTTTGCCTGTAATGGAATGGCGGCAGGCGCGGGCACACCGCGACGCCCTGTGTCTCCCTTTCAAGGGAGATGCTAAAAATGCATTTCGTTGTCTCTGTACTGTACACTGACAATGACAATAAATGGAATCATTTCATTTTTTTTTTCATAAGGGGGTGTTCTTTTAAAATAATCTCCTCGCAAAGGGTATTAAATTTCTAGAATTCTCTACTCTGGAGGGGTTTAGAGGCGAGACCATGTAGGTATGTTACAAAACTTACCTTCAGCGGCGCTGCAGTTCTGCCACTGGGCGTGTGCGCGACTTTGGCGCCTTTGAGGGGGCGGGATTAAAATGCAGTTTTCTCCTGCCTGTCCGAGATATATTTTCTCGGGCTACTACCTGATGCAGAAAAATCTTTCCGACTGCCGTTCTCGGAAGTTTAAAAAAAAAAATGGGGGACAATTTAATCCCTGGAGTAAAATAAAAATCTACTTCTAACGCCGTTAACGGGACGGATCTCACGTAGGGGACAAAACATAAGGTAAGTCGTGTATTTTACATATAAACTTGCTTCTTAGCATTACTTTAATCAAAATTTCATCGGCGAAAATGTGATTATGTAAATATACGAATCGGCAGTGTTTTTCCTGCTGATATGGGGTTTAAATTCACCGCAACCGCAACGTTCCAAACGATCGCGTTCCACAAAATCTCACTCACAAGATGATTTAAACGGCCATTAATTTACGGGAATTAAACACTAAATTCCTTCCATTTGGCCTATAAATTCATGACAATGAGATTTAAAAATCATGTTATATTGTGAATTCTTGTGTGAATGTTATTTGCACATTTAGGCTATTTAAAAATGTTAATCTATTCTTAAGAAATGGATAGATGTTTAGATCTAGTAATAGAATTTTGTAATTAGCTACAATTAGGTAGCTTACTAATTATATGCTTTCATTTAGGTCATCTCCCCTGCTGCTCCTCCCACCCTCCAGCCTTATGGCTACTGCTTTTCCCTTTCTTGTCCCCACCCACCCCCCCACCCCCAGATCAGTCTGAAGATTGTTTGGCCCGAAACGTTGCCTATTTCCTTTCCATAGATGCTGCTGAATGAGTTTCTCCAGCTTTTCAACCTAAGATTGTTTCATATTTGTTTTCAGAATGCTTCAATCTATAACTGAAAAAAAAAATCAGTTCTCTTAATTTTTAAGAAAGTTATGGGCTTTTGATTGTCCTCGATCGTAGCTTTTGTGTTAAGTCAATGGAAAAGCAATAGGGAACAAGATGCTAATTTCGGAGTATGAAAATGGCCATAACATTATAAATACTGAAGATATGAAAGCGAATTAGGTGTCAGGTTAAACGTATTTTTATGCTTTATGTGATGGGATAAATTGCAGACTTGATTTCTAAAATCTCAAAATTTTGTAACATTGCTAGACCATGGGGATAAAGAGGTGATACATTTTCAAGATAGGCGAATTGAGAGGTCTGGGGACTGGCACAGAAATCCGAAGCAGCACAGACACAATAATATTGATTGGCTGAGCAGTTAAGTAACCTATTCTGTTGCTATGTTCAAAATGTCTTAATCTAAATGGAATCATTGCATTTGTTTCTGCACGAACTATTATCTCTCACATACCATCACCGCCAACCACGCTCATGTCAGCACAGGGAGTATAATTAACCAGTCTGGTAACCTGGGATTCAGCAGGAATCCATGGCACCTAGGGGAAATCCACTGCCACATGATGAACAGACAGTGATCAGTATTGAATTCCAAGTCGCTGGTTGTGCCAGGCAGCCAAACTACCTGCTGCACCACTATGACAGAATGACTGGCATTCAGATCTGCCATGTGTTATATGCCTTCAGATTATCTTAGAAATTATCGTATGGACTACATTCCAATGTCCCACTTTTCAGTGCAAGTTATCTTGCTCTAAGATACCAGCTTTCATATTCCGTATTTAAAAATCATGAGCCAAGCCTTGTGCTGTTCTAACAAGTTTATGTTTTTATACATTAATTTTCACATCAAAATGTCTAAGCATTTTACACATTAAGTTATCTTCAGTACTTCAAATGATCTAATTATGTACAGTGCCCTCCATAATGTTTGGGACAAAGACCCATCATTTATTTCTTTGCCTCTGTACACAATTTGTAATAGAAAAAAAAATCACGTGGTTAAAGTGCACATTGTCAGATTTTATTAAAGGGTAATTCTATACTTTTTGGTTTCACCATGTAGAAATTACAGCTGTGTTTATACATAGTCCCCCAATTTCAGGGCACCATAATGTTTGGGACACATGGCTTCATAGGCGATTGTATTGCTCAGGTGTGTTTGATTGCTTCCTTAATGCAGGTATAAGAGAGCTCTCAGCATCTAGTCTTTCCTCCATTCTTTCCATCACCTTTTGAAACCTTTATTCCTGTTTATCAACTTGAGGACCAAAGTTGTGCCAATGAAAGTCAAAGAAGCCATTATGAGTGAGAAACAAGAATAAAACTGTTAGAGACATCAGCCAATCCTTAGACTTACCAAAATCAACTGTTTGGAACATCATTAAGAATAAAGAGAGCACTGGTGAGAGTAAAGGGACTGGCAGGCCAAGGAAGACCTCCACAGCTGATGACAGAATAATTCTCTCTATAATAAAGAAAAATCCCCAAACACCTGTCCGCAGATCAGAAGCACTCTTCAGGAGTCATGTGTGGATTTGTCAATGACCACTGTCTGCACAAAATTTCATGAACAGAAATACAGAGGCTATGCTGCAAGATGCAAACCATTGGTTAGCCGCAAAAATAGGATGGCCAGGTTACAGTTTGCCAAGTAGTACTTAAAAGAGCAACCATAGTTCTGGAAAAAGGTCTTGTGGACAGATAAGACGGAGATTAACTGATATCAGAGTGATGGCAAGAGCAAAGTATGGATGAGAGAAGGAACTGCCCAAGATCCAAAGCATACCACCTCATCTGTGAAACACGGTGGTGGGGGTGTCATGGCCTGGGCATGTATGGCTGCTGGAGGTACTGGCTCACTTATTTTCATTGATGATACAACTGCTGATGGTAGTAGCATAATGAATTCTGAAGTGTATAGACACATCCTATCTGCTCAAGTTCAAACAAAGGCCTCAAAACTCATTGGCTGGCAGTTCAATCTACAGCAAGACAATGATCCCAAACAAACTGCTAAAGCAACAAAGGAGTTTTTCAAAGCTAAAAAATGGTCAATTCTTGAGTGGCCAAGTCAATCACCCGATCTGTACCCAATTGAGCATGCCTTTTATATGCTGAAGAGAAAACTGAAGGGGACTAGCCCCTAAAACAAGCATAAGCTAAAGATGGCTGCAATACAGGCCTGGCAGAGCATCGCCAGAGAAGACACCCAGCAACATGTCCATGAATCGCAGACTTCAAGCAGTCATTGCATGCAAAGGAAATGCAACAAAATACTAAACATGACTACTTTCATTTACATGGCATCGCTGTGTGCCAAACATTATGGTGCCCTGAAATGTAGGGACTATGTATCAACACTGCTGTAATTTCTACATGTATAAAATGTATAAAAATGGCCTTTATTAAAATATGAGAATGTGCACTTTAACCACGTGATTTTTTTCTATTACAAATCTCAAATTGTGGAGTACAGATGCAAATAAATAAATAAATGATGGGTCTTTGTCCCAAACATTATGGAGGGCACTGTGTAAAGGGGTTATGATTGTTCTTGAATATTGGCTCGTTTAAACCCCTATAGCATTTCTCAATCAATCACAAGAAATACAGCCTCAGTGTCACCAGGGTGCTATTAGCTTTCGCAAGGTGGAAATTGACAACCAGGGAAATTTTTCCTTTATCTTTTGGACAAGTCTACCTGCTAAAAATTCTCAAACATTTTCGTTCGCATCCATTAAACAAGACACAGCTTTTTATGGGAAGTTACTTATAGAAACTTCTTATGGGGTTGGACAGGCTAGATGCAGGAAGATTGTTCCCGATGTTGGGGAAGTCCAGAACAAGGGGTCACAGTTTAAGGATAAGGAGGAAATCTTTTAGGACCAAGATGAGGAAAACATTTTTCACACAGAGAGTGGTGAATCCCTGGAATTCTCTGCCACAGAAGGTAGTTGAGGCCAAGGTACACAAAAAAGCTGGAGAAACTCAGCGGGTGCAGCAGCATCTATGGAGCGAAGGAAATAGACAACGTTTCGGGCCGAAACCCTTCTTCAGACAGTTGAGGCCAGTTCATTGGCTATATTTAAGAGGGAGTTAGATGTGGCACTTGTGGCTAAAGGGATCAGGGGGTATGGAGAGAAGGCAGGTACAGGATACTGAGTTGGATGATCAGCCATGATCATATTCAATGGCGGTGCAGGCTCAATGAGCCGAATGGCCGACTCCTGCACCTATTTTCTATGTTTCTATTATGGGAAGTTACTGATCTGATAAATCAGCAATGAAGTCCAACCAAAATTAACATTTTGTTTCCCAACCCCCCAGCATAATCTAGAGATGTCTGCATTAATTGTAAAATGATCGTTAAAATCATTTCCATTATTAAAACATTTGAAAAATATCCCCAGTCTTGTATGCTAAATTATAACTGCTAATGTGGTCTATAAAATTCCACAAAACAAAATTAAATGGCGATATGTTTGGACATTCCTACATTATGAGTCTTCCACGGAATCTGCACTAAACATAAATTGCATAAATATTTGATAAAACATGAATACTCACTAATTTGTGACATTTTTTCACCTCCCAACTGCAATTTGTTGGTTTCACACATATTAAGCATCGATGTAAATATTATGTTCCATTTAAAACCTAAAATTTGGTCTAATTATTTTTAGGCATTCAAAATGTAGGCATTCATCCTCCCACTACATTTAAAGTTAAACCATGAGAGTTCTGCATCCTGCTGTATAGTGTTCACCATTATCAGTTGCAAAGACAATAGGCAAGCTTATTTATTTTCGCAAGACCTGAAACATCACCTCATCAAGCAGGCATTTTTGCTCTACCTCGTGAAAGAGCACACTGCATTGGCTAATTTATCTTTTGCAATGCCCAATGACTTTTAAATAAACAAAAGCTTATTGCAGAATATGGTTTAGCTGCAAGATTTGCAGCACACATAGGATATGCAGCCCTTTAGTTCTTACATTCGTTTCAATTTATGGCTGAATTCTGTAAAAAAGACTTTCAGCTCAATCTAAACTAACACTAGTTGGTATAAAAAAAAAATTATACCAACATATTTGGACAGCATACCTCCAATTCTATACATTAACCATACCCCAGATTTACATGTGGAAAGATTCACTAATATTCTCCATACATCCATTATGAGATTTATTTAAAAAAATGATTGTCCAATTAGCAGACCCAGACTCTTGAACCCTTGCTATACAATGCAAGCTGCAAATAAATGACCTCCCTTTCCCAAATACCAAATGCAATAGCCCAAATTGTTTTATGTTTCTTGCATTTAATCTAAATAGTGTCCAAAAGGTTTATATATATAACAAATTGTGTGAATAAATTGAGGCCTCAAATCTAACAGCTCACCCAGAGGTCAGATCATCAAAAGCAGAGAAGTAGCAATCATATACAGCTACATCCCACTATTTCAAGTGCATTCAACAGAACAGAATGGGTTCATTGATCACCCCATGCCAATATTTTCCACATTGTGCTTCCCATGAAATTAAATGTGACAGTCTCTTTCAAAGATGCCGGCTTTCATGCAGAATAAAAGACCGAATCTGGAAATCTAGTAATGAGCTAAAAAAAGTCTAATTAAAATCAATTCTAAATACATCAACTTAAATTAGGCAGAAGCAAGGACACCATTTTTACATAAAGATTTTATATAAACACTCATTGCACATTTTTCCCCACTCCAGTTCCATTTTGGTAGAATATTACTGCCCTATGGCAACTCGCAACCCCAGATGTCACAAGTGACTATGGTAACATCACCAGAGGTTATAGACCCAAGAGACTGTAGATACTGGAAGAAAAAATACAAACTGCTGGAGGAATTTGGCAGGTCAGGCAGCATCCATGGAGTGAAACAGACAGACAGGCGATGTTTTGAGTTGGGACCCTTCTTTAGACCTGAAACATCATCAGCTTAAGACACAAAGTGCTGGAGTAACAGCAGGTCAGGCAGCATCTCCGGAGAACATGGATAGGTGATGTTTTGGGTCAGTACCCCTTTTTCAGACTGACAGTGGTGGGATGTTGCTGGAAGAGATGTGGGGCTAGGACAAAGCATAGCAACTAACAGCTGGATACAGGTGTACAGCTGAGGGGGTTGATAATCAGATGGTTGGACAAAAACTAGAGATGAAACAAAAAAAAAGTGAGATAAGCATAGAAGAGGTGATACTTATGAAACCAGAGGAAGAAACATAGGTGGAAGGGGATAGAGGAGAAATGGGTATGAAAGAGGGGAGGAGGTTGTTTGCATGTTAGTCACATAAAATTGGTGAATTCAATATTCATACCATCAGCTCGTGAGCTACCCAAATGGAAAACGAGGTGTTGTTCTTCTAGTTTGCATGTGGCCTCGCTGCGGCATTGGAGGAAGCCACAGACAGAAAGGTCAGTATAGGAATGGGAATGAAAAAAAAACAGGAGATTCAGCAGGCCTCGTCAGGGCAAGCACCCGTTGAGTTGCTCTTTCCTGGTATTGATTATTTTTTTGGTAAACTAGCATCTGCAGTTCCTTGTGTCTCCATGCCGTCTATTTATTTCCCACTACAGATGCTGCCTGACTAACTTAATTCTTAATTCTTCCAGCGGTATGTTTTGTTTTACTCATCAGAGGCTACAACTGACACAAATATATCAATTAGGTTCTAGCAACTAAAATGAAATCAGTATCAGTAGTGGAAGGAAGAATCAGCAAAAGCTTGTCCTGTTTACAATAAGAGATTTTTAAATTAGCTTTCCCCAACAGAAACATGAAACAGCAGAGGGTAAATCCTCGATGTACTGTCATTGTACTTCAACGATGTTGGTAGTAAACTGAATTTTAGTTTATAACTCTTCAATATAATGCAATAACCTAACTAATATCCAACTGCTTTCTCGATTATCACTGTTGACAGCTCAAGCTTCACCAGTTTCTTTTAAAAAGCCATCTTGCTCTAAGCTCTCCAAGTTTAGAATGTCAATATTTTAACTATAATGTCACATAGTTTTCAATAGTACGAAAACATGAAATAGTTTAGATAAACACAAATCTTTGGTGAATTAGTAACGGGCCTGTCCCACTTAGACGATTTTTGGGGCGACTGCCGCAAAATTTTCAACATGTTTTTGCTGTTGTAGGTTGTCTTACGTGTCGTATGTGCTGTCGTAGGTTGTCGCCTGATGTCGTAGGTGAATTCCATTAAAACTAGAGCCTGGCAGTCGCCTAAAGAGTCGCCTAAGTAGGACAGGCCCATAAGGCTTTTCTTGGACTTGACAGGGTACAGAAAAGTGGACACATTGGATGGTGGTATAGAGATATATGTTAAAAGCAAACAAAACTTGTAAACAGAACAATGAGCTCAATTTTAGTTTCATGGTTACCCTCAGTAATATTACTGGGATTGTATATTACCGAAATGTCAAAACAGGCCAATAATGTGTACATTCTACATACTTGTGGGCAAATTAAGGTCTATTAGCTTTCAATTTATTTTTATAGAATTGTAATAGGGAATTACTTCATATCCTGCAGGATCTTGAAAACAATAAGCAAACAATATTAATAGAACCAAGTGCATCAACAGTATCATATGGTTACTTCCTGACTAAATGCTAAACGATTAAGTTTACTCAGTGAGATGTGTAAGCAAGGATGCTTTCAGTTCTGTTGTAATCTAAAATGCAAAAGATTTTAAATCTTTTATTTACTATATTTTAATGGCCTATCAATTTTGCCCCTGCTCCTTGGTCGTGCTCTCATTTCGCAAGTACCATCGGGAAGAAAATAAAGAAGCCTGAAAACTATGATCACCAGTCTCAAGAATACCATGCAACACTAACCCCCAGCAACTATGAACTTCTATGGATTGTGTCTTTGGTTGCACTATGAACTGTGTTTTTTTTTCATTATTATGCTTACTTAGGTTACCTAGCATAATGATTATTAATTTATATATATATTTTAATTATTATATTTATGACCTGTATTGCAAGTAAGAATTTCAATGCTGATACATATGCCAATTTAACACTCTTGACTCCTCCTAATGACTCTTTGAACTTAGAAAGATTGTTAAAGACATTCCAAGCTGATGAACACAGCCTTGAATTGAAAAGACTGTGCTATGTTGCAAGGCATGCA
The DNA here is from genome assembly GCF_028641065.1 of Leucoraja erinaceus. NCBI lineage: Eukaryota > Metazoa > Chordata > Chondrichthyes > Rajiformes > Rajidae > Leucoraja > Leucoraja erinaceus. The sequence continues at coordinate 17,606,118 of NC_073381.1, forward strand.
GGATTCAGCAATGTTGCAGACAGATCACCCACAATCACACATACACGCCAAAACCCAATAAAATAAAATAAAAATACTATGTGAATTCAGGAGCAAGATATTTTTCTTGTTGTAACTTGAACAAAAGTCTCAGATGATTTTCCAGAGGGTTGATAAATTGGGTACTTAATTCTACTTTGGCACATTGATTGGAATTTGTAATACAGTAAAAAAAACAACTACTAAAATGTTTTACTTCCTCTGGAATGTCATTGTGTAACCTCTGGTTATAACGACTCAGAGAAAACAATATGAAACACTGATTGGATTGCAGAACCATAGATTGTTTTTAAAAAGCAACGATAACTCCAATCAACAATAAACCTGACATTATAACAAAATGAAATCGATCTAGCTCAAATCTAGGTAGATTACCGTAACCAGCAACTGAGTGTAAAAGCAGATCGAGTTGAGGAAGAGCGAGGGAAACGAAGCAATTGATCAACACGATTTGCCTCAACGGTTTGCAGAGTGATACAGGCTGCTGTCAATTGTGACACTGCCATCTTTCAGAGACTGCTGCCTCTTTGCCCTCAAATAATTCTCTCCTTTCCAGCATTTCACCGTCCCTCTTTCGAAAGATGTTATTGAACCTGCTTTTTCTACCTGTTCAGACAGGGCGTTCCAGATCACAACACACGGCACAGTAAATTGCCTCCATTCTTGGCATTTTTTGGCAGGGATCTTAAACCACCCTCCCCCGGGTTGCTGATCCTCGCCGCACACGTCTGGACAATACTATCTACGAGAAGGAAAATGCACCCCCACCCCACCCAACCCCCGGTTGACAGGAGGCGCAGGGGTGACCGTACGCCATCTTAAGCTTCCGAGTGCCGCCTCACCCGGAGACTGTAACCGAGGCCGAGGCGTGAAGCGCGGCCTACCTCCGTTCGCCCACCCACCCACACACACCCACCCCCTGCTCCCGGGGCGGTCGTCCTACCTGTAACTCCGCCCTATCCACTTCCCACTGCGTCCTCTCCACCTCGAAGCGGGCCCACTCGTGCTGCAGGAAGTGCAGAATGCCCGGGATGTTGTACTGCGGCCGCTGCGCTTCGCCCTCCACACCCAGCTGCTGCTGCTGCTGCTGCTGCGCCGGCGGCGGCGGCAGGCTCCGGCCGCCGAGGCCCGGACCTCCGGCCGTGCCGCTCAGCACCGAGTTGTTGCCGAAGAACACCCCGGCTGCTGGGTGTTCGTCCATGGCTGGGCCCCAGAACCCTTCGTCCGTCCCCTCCACCTCCACGCTGACGGCTGTGCCGCCGCCCGGCCGCCGGGCCGCTCCGGTGATGTCTCCGGGCCGCTCCTTCCCCCTCCCGCTCGGGGCGGGCGGGCGGGCTGGCTGCGCGCGTGCGGCCGGCCGTTAGGATTTAAACCGCGTCGAGCGTTCCATGGCACCGGCCATGACCCAGTCGGAAGGCGATCGAGGCCGCGCCGCCTCCTTCCACTCCTGCCGCCGTCCTGCAATCGGTTTGTGGCCACCCACTGACGACTCGCCGCCGCTCGGCACTGCCCCTCCTCCCCGCCCGCTACACTCACTCACTCACTCACTCACTGACGGACGGATCGTACCCAACGTCTGCCCTCGCACTCCGCCTGTCAGTCACTTACTCCGGGCCCCACCCCGTTCATCTGTCAACAGAGGGGAGCTCTCCCCGAGACCTCGCCCACTGCCGCGCATGCGCCACATCCACCCGCCGGCCCGGGCTCGCCTCCCCTCCCGTTTTCGCCCGCCGTGTGCGTCACGAGCCCTTGCCCCGGCCCCGCCCCTCCTGTCATCGCCCGCCGATTGCGTCAACAGCCCCGCCCTATCCTGGCCCCGCCCCCTCCCGTTTCCCTTCTCATGAACAAGGAGATCTCTTGTGAGCGCATGCGTACTCGGGTGGGCGGGCGACTATGGCAGAAGCTGTTGTCAAGAGGGTAGGGCGGGGGTTGTGGTCACGGTCCACGGCGTCTTTCCCGTAACTGTATAAAAACGACAACGAGAGGTTGTAGGTATTAGTGTGTTTTTTTTTTCTCCTTTTGAAATGTACCAAACAATTTTTTCAGCCAACGAAGAACTTTTTCCAAAATGTCAAGATGCTGCAGATGCTCGGGTGGGTCAGTCTGTCCACACATGACACAGTGATGTGAAAAACTCATGTTCATGTTTCTGAAGAGTCTGAAGAAGGATCTCGACCCGAAACGTCGCCTATTTCCTTCTCTCCATCGACGCTGCCTCACCCGCTGAGTTTCTCCAGCATTTTTGTCTACCATGTTTCGAATGGTGAGTTAGCACCAGAGTTGGTTGTCAAGAAATAGTCAGTAGTGTTTTATTGTCGTATGTACAGAAACTGAACAATGATTTTTTTTATTAAAGCAAGCAGTTCCATTCAAAGGCGTAAAAGAATTAAATAGGACAGACAAAGGAGTCAGTGGATGTTGTTGGCCTCGATTTTCAGAACGCCTTTGACATAAGGTGTCACACATGAGGCTATTCAGGAAGATGATAGCCCATGGTATCAAAGGGCAGATACAAGCATGGTTAGCAGCTTGGCTGGATGGCAGAAGATAAAGAGTGACAATAAAAGGGGATTTTTCTGGTTGGTTGCCAGTGACTAGCGGAGTTCCGCAAGGGTCGGTGCGGGGGGCGCTACTCTTCACGTTGTATATTAATGATTTGAATGAGGGGATGGAAGGCTTTGTGGCCATGTTTGCGGATGATACGAAAATAGGTGGAAGGGCAGGTAGTGTAGAGAAAGCAAGGACTATGCAAAAGAACTTGGACTGGTTGGGGGAGTGGGCAGAGAAATGGTAGATGGAATATAGTGTAGTAAAGTGTGGACTGTGGAGTCATGCTTTTTGGTAGTAGGAATAAAGGTGTAGATTATTTTCTAAATGGGGAGATAATCCAGAAATCGGAGTTGCAAAAGGACTTGTGAGCATAGATTATAGATAGGAGCTCCTCTATAATCTTTGCTTGTGAGTGCTGGTGCAGGATTCCCAAAAAGTTAATCTGTAAGTCGAATTGGTAGTAAAGAAGGCAAATGCAATGCTAGTATTTTTTTCAAGCGGGCAAGAATACAAAAACAGGATGTAATGCTGAGGCTCTATAAAATGCTGGTCAGGCTGCATTTTGGAGTATTGTGAACAATTTTGGGGAAATTGATGTCAACATATCTGAGGAAGGATGTGCTGGACCCTAGAGAGGGTCCAGAGGAGGTATACAAGAATGATCCCAAGAATGAGTGGGTTAACATGTGATGAACGTTTGATGACACTGGGCCTGTACTTGCTAGAGTTTAGAAGAATGAGGGAGGACCTCATTGAAATGTACTGAATTGTGGATTGTCACCTTGCCATGGTGGAGAACCTTGTGTGATCCTGAGAGCGATGCTGTCTGGAGCTATGCTTCTGGTAGGGCCTCACATGGCGATAAGGTCGAGGGGGAAGTCTCTGACAACCAGCAATCCGAACAAGACATCAACGGTGGAACAGGTGAAGGACGATGGCTGACTTTAGTGGTGTTAAAACGGCTGGGAAGGCGGATGAAGGCTGCAGTAGAAAAGGGTCTCCGGTCATCTTGGACTCCATGCCACCAGATCCTGACCCAAAACTGACAAGGACCGTGGGGTGGCTGCCTGTGCACCAGTCTCCCAACGTTAAACAAATTCACGCACAGGCATCCTCCTAATAGCACCCTGGAGAGGTGAAGGAAAACACCAAATACAAACCTCCACTGCCTTGTGGCTATTACCTTATTCCGGAAAGTTGAAGACTGGATCTGGCGGAATACGCGGAGGAGACCACCTCCAACGGGTAGGAAGGGTGACCCAGCAAAGCATCGTGGAGCACAATTAGGGCACAATGTTCACGTAGAACACTGGTGGCCATCCACTGCATCCTGACCTAACGCCTGCTGTCTTGATGATGTCTTGCCACCGGATCCAGATAGGCCGGGACGAGAGAGTGACGCAGATGATTTGCGCAACTCTTCCTCACTTTAATCCAAGTCAAGCGCAAGTCATGACTTCAGGACCAGTACTACCCAACTGGGCGAGGCAGGATCACCATGGGAACGCGTGCAGCTGGGAGGAAGTCCCTGCACCCGCCCAGCTGTGTTCCATGTGCGGGCGAGCCTTCCGGGCCCGGATCGGTCTCACCGGTCACCTCCGGATCCACAAACAAAAACACTGAAGTCATGGTCTTCTTCGACTATGAAGGACAAACAACAACTGAATTGTGAAAGGCTTGGGATAGAGTGGATGTGGAGAGGATGTTTCCACTCGAGGGAGGGTCTAGGATTAGAGGTCAGAGCCTCAGATTTAAAGGACATGCCTTTAGGAATGAGATTTTTTATTTTATTTATTATTTATTACCTTTATTTAACCAGGAGAAGTCTCATTGCGATTAAAAATCTCTTTTACAAGAGAGTCCTGGTCAAGACAGGCAGCAGCACAGTTCCACAGTTACAGACAATAATTTAAAAACAACAGAGAACATATAAATAGAGTCACAGTTAGAACATCATCAAACAAAGCATGTACAGACAGAAGAGCCTGCTTCAACATCATTAAGAAGGGATTTAAATCTGTTTATAGAAACCAGCTCCTTAAGTTTCAGTTCATTCTGCAGCTGGTTCCATGCGAAGGGAGCAGCATAACTAAATGCCCTTTTCCCCAGTTCAGTACGGACTTTAGGTACAGTTAGTAAGAACAAGTCCTCAGAGCGGAGCTGATAAGTTTCCTGTGCTTTTTCGAATTGCATACTTCTGCAGGTATGAAGGAAGAACACCGAGGATAGTCTTATAAATAAGGATATGCCAATGATGGAGTTTGCGGGTGGACAGGGCAAACCATCCAACTTGAGCATACAAAGAGCAGAGATGAGGAGGAATTTATTTCGTAAGAGGGTGGTGAATCTGTGCAAGTCATTGCCACTGAAGGCTGTGGGGGCCGGCAATGGATATTTTAAAGGCAGATATAGATAGATTCTTGATTAATACGGGTGTCAGGGGTTATGGGGACAAGGCTGGAGTATGTGTAGAAAGGAACTGCAGATGCCTTTTTTAAATCGACTGTAGACACAAAATGCTGGAGTAATTCAGCAGGACAGGCATGATTGGGTGACGTTTTGGGTCGAGAGCCATCTTCAGACATACGGTTGGGGGGGGGAGATAGAGATAGATCAGCCATGATTGAATGGTGGAGTAGACTTGATGGGCTGAATGTTCTAATTCTTCTCCTATCACTTATGACCTTATCAGATGAGGCAGTGTGAATGGGTGATTGATTGACTGGTGGCCACAGGTACAACTTATGTTAAGATGTAAGAGATGATAAATTTGAGGAGGGTAAATTGGTGAAAGAAATACACATTAAATGGTAGGGTGCAGATAAATTTAGAGCCGAAGGAAAAAATAAACAAACTGCTGGAGGAACACAACGGGTCAGGTAGCAGCTGTAGCTGCTGCCTCCCTTGCCGAATTTCTCCCGCAGATTGTTTTTTGCTCAAGATTCCTGCATCTTCAGTGTCGTGTGTCTCCCAGAGTAGAAGAACCTGGGAGAGATGTTTAATGATCACAGCTGTTCCCCGTGTTCTTCTGAAGAAGTTGGTTACTTCTTCCAGGCTTGGCCTGTTTTTTTGGCACTAAAGTCATACTAGGCCAAAGTGAGAAAATATTTTTGCATATACTTATGTGCTCGCACTTCATTGAAAACTTGCAACGTCCACCATGATTCCCAGAAAGCCCTTTGGCTGTTTAAATTGGGGAAGGATCACACGGGATATTATTGAGAAACTTCAGTATGTGTGTTGGGACGACTCGGAAGCCTTGCATGTGGCAAAGGAAGTGCACCGTCTTACAAACTATCTTCCTGCCCATCTGGCAGGCACCTCCTGCCTCATCTATGTAAGAAACTGCAGCTCCCACATTGCTCTCATCACCCTCTTCAAAACCCACACCCTCCGGAGGGCCTCCGGTGGGGCCTGGGGCCTTGCGAGTCGACGAAGCCCACGGCCAATGGGTCTGTTGAGAAGCGGCTGAGGCGTGGTTCGGCGCCACAGAGACGTCTGGAGAGGACCCGGCAGCGACAGTGGAGAGGTCGACGATGGCACCGATGGATAGACGAGAACAGCCCATGTGGAAGTGAGGACGGAGTTGCCGGGGGAAGGAACAAAGGAGGACCCGGCATGGGAGGACCACTGCGAGGGAGAGGGAAGAACAATAGGGACCCCGCATGGGGGGGGGACTACCGTGAGGGAGGGGGAACACTGGACAATGGAGGACCCGGCCTGTGGAGTCTGCCATGAGGGAGGAGGAGGGTGGAAAGAACAAAGGTGGACCTGCCGCAGGGGTACATTGTAACTGCCCTTTATGGGCTGCCCTTTATGGGTGACTATGGGCAACAAGCAAAGAATTTCACTGTGACTTGTCACATGTGACAATACAGCATTCATTCAACTGGAGCAGAAACAAATCATCCACGATCCTGAAGGGCTGCCCAAAGTGGATAATGTTGGATCACTTGAATATTGCCAGAAACACTCAGCAAGTCAGGTAGCATCTATGGAAATAGAAACGGTTAATGCTTCAAGTCAAAGATCCTTTTTCAAGCTGGAAAGAAGAGTTAGTTTTAAGTTGCAGAGAGATGGAGAGAACATGGTTAATATTTCTAATATGTTCAGGCCAGGATTGGCATGGGGATAAGTTGTCAAGGTGATCTGCTACACATACTTATAGAATGATTTATTTTCATTTTCAGATCCTGACGCTTGAAGGAATAAACATTATCAAGAGCATGATGTCGGAGAAATTGGAAAAGAAAGACATGGTTTAAATCACTTGCAAAAATGGAGCTGGCAGCATTGGTTGTATTTGACCCAGTTTAAAATAAAATAAAAAATTTTAGGATAGTTGATGGTTTAGGACTGACGCCCGGTCCACTCCTGGCTCCGGGCCGGGGTTAAAACTCCATGTGATCTGGACAGAGCGGCCGACGGACACAGAGCCACCGGAGGTGAGGGTGGGAGGTGTGCTGGGTGGGTGGGGGGGTGCTGGGACCACCGCCGTGTTTCACCTATCACACCATCTGCACAGGAATGTGAATGCGGGTGAGGCAGCATCTATAGAGCAGTAGACAAAAATGCTGGAGAAATGCTTGAGTCTGAAGTGTGCGATGGGCTCAAGCCAATCTAGTTGCTCGTTCTTTATGGGAAACCCGCTGACAGAAAACTATTCTATTGGTGAGTGTGGAGGAGTGTTAATTTATTTATTTATGTATATATATATTTTTTGAGCGTGAGGACTGCTGTCATCAGGGTGACTGCCAATCACCACCCCCCCCCCCCCCTATTATTTATTCAAATCGTTTGCTATGTCGCTCTTCAATGGAGATGCTAAATGCATTTCATTGTCTCTGTACTGTACACTGACAATGACAATTAAAATTGAATCTGAATCTGAGTGTGTGCGAATTTCGTCAAATGCGTGAGTCTCACGCTCCATGCATGAGAGTAGGCAGCCCTGGCATTTTTACCCTGCTAGGCTCTTGTGCATCCACGATAGCTTTTGCCCTACAATTGGCACTGTGTTCTCAGCTATCTCTGCTCTATTCCTTCTTAAATCTAGCAGATTCTTTATCTCCTTTTAAGACATCTTTTCAATATATGTTTCAAAATAATCTATTTAATTACGGGTTAATAACGGGAAAAAAGCTTATACTTAAATTCTGGAAAAACGCTCCTATACCAACAATAAATATGTGGATTTCAAATATGTTTGAAACATTACACCTGGAAGATATGGGACTCCTCCTTGCAGGCAAATCAGACCACTTCCAAAAGGCGTGGTCTGCATTTATCGACTTACTACAAGTATAAGGTGCAATAGTACTTTAAAAAAGAAATGATGTCAGGATCTGGCAAGGGGGGATGAAAAATACGAAGTTGGTATATCCCTTTTTGCGCAGTTTTCATAATAGAGCTTTTGTTTCTTTTTCTTTCTTTCTTAACCTTTTCCCCTAACGCTTTGTTTAATAGGTTTTTCTTTTTGATCACTCTTTCACATTATCACGACTCTCTCACTTTCTTTACTTCCTTTATTTCTCTCTTTAAAGCTTAAAAAATGAAGGGGTACAATAAATGTAATAAGATATATCTGGCTTGTACTATTGTAATGTACTGTACTTCTAATAAATAAAATTATTTAAAAAAAAATACATCTTTTCAACCTTTCATTACTGACCAATTGTGATGGTGAAATTTTATTTATGGTCTTAGGAAGTATCTAGGAAAATTGTATGAGGTTTGAACAGGTGTTGCTATTCATGTAGCTCTCATCCAAGGCTTGGTTGATACTGGAATCACATTTCTTTTTCATTCTGGTACTGAAGATACCCAGCAGCCAGCACACATCTATAGATCTTCTGCCTTCACAGACAAGTGTATTTCTTTTGTCCCAATCATATGACCTCAGAGCAATATTCTCCATTATTAAAACAGCTACCAAACATTCCCAAGAAACATTTTTTGTATTATTAAGCCTTAAACTCAATATGTCATTTTGTTATTGTGGGGATAATATTTAATGGAGGGAAGACTGGTAGATTCTGTTGTTTAATTGGAGGTGGTCACTGCTTTTCTCTCTTCCAATATTCCCCTGCCTCCTCCCAATCCAGGCAGTCACAGGCGTGCAGTTGCCTGATTCTTTCTGGAGTTGTGTTCTTGTCGTGGGCCAAATGAAAAGTTTCATCTGTGGTGTATCTAGAAAAAGTTAAAGATGCTCGTGGCCTTGCTGGAGATGTTAAATTTGGCAACGAGTCAACATCATTACCTTCCATACAAATGGGGTCATTATTATTCATGAACATTTCATTTGCTGTAACTTTTCTGCAAAGGCATTCTTAGTACCCTATCAGGTCCAGGAATCTAGTTTCAAACTCAACACCGTACCCACGAAAGGCAATAAATACAGCCATTTCTCTCTTCTAATTTATTGATGACCACTGATCTGATTATAGTCAAGGCTGAATACCATTGTAGGCATATGTCCATTTCTGAACTTGGTACTTCTTGGAAATCCAAATATACTTCATCCACCAACACCCTTTATCGCCCTGGTTGCATCTACAGAGAATGAGTTGAACATTTTTTCTCATTGGTACAATTGTGATGACAACCTAATCAAATTATGACTTTCAAAACACTCAGTTATTCCTTCCATAAAAATAAACTCCAGCATTTTACTGACAACTGAAATAAGACTAACTCTCCTGTAGTTTCTTTTTCCCTGTTTCCTATCTTGTGTAATAAGTAATAACATGTGTTATTTTCCAATTTGTTGACTATCTTGCCCAGAGAATTTACTGGATTTTAAATGCCATAGATTTTCTAGAAAACTTTCTCTTCTGATACATTTTCTATTCATTCTTTCGCATTGGCTATGTTCTATCTTACACTTTTAGTTTATTTTACTGTTAAGAAAAATGTATTGTTTAACATCCCGAGGGATACTAGAAACACAGCGATGTTGACCTACTGAGTATTTCCAGCATTCTTAATTTGTTTGCCACAATAGGACAACTTTTCCATGAGATCTATATTTTTCAATGCAATCAGTAGAGTAATTTTAAATGTTTAAGAAGGAACTGCAGATGCTGGAAAATCGAAAGTACACAAAAATGCTGGAGAAACTCAGCGGGTGCAGCAGCATCTATGGAGCGAAGGAAATGGGCAACGTTTCGGGCCAAAACGTTGCATATTTCCTTCGCTCCATAGATGTTGCTGCACCCGCTGAGCTTCTCCAGCATTTTTGTGTACCTTCGAGTAATTTTAAATGCGTGTTTTCTCTATGATTTAATGTAATTTTCAAATCTACTGTAGACAATTAGTACCTCGACCCTTTGTAATTTCAATAACCTGCATTTAAGACTCTAGTCTTGTACTTAGAATTTATTATTTTGTGCGAGACAAGCTATCGCTGCAACTCCCCCCTAATACCCGAGGACAATTTATTATGGGGTTATTACTTAATTCTGTCCAAGTAGATGTGACCAGACCTGAAATCTAATTGCACAAAGTTTTGTTTCAGAAAAATCGTCTCAAATGCACACTTTGATCTTGTCCTCGAGACCAAAAAAAGACAAGTTTCATGTAACAAGTTTATTTGAAGATCAATAAAATTAAGGATGACACTTTCTATGCCTTAATATTTAACATTATTTTATAAATGCATGTCATTATTATATATGGTTTTTGAAAGTTGGTTCCTATCCTTTATTCACATTAATGGTCAGCTAAGCATGAAGTATTAAACATCATAGAAGTATATTTGGTTCAGCCAGGTTACTGATACTCTGGGAAGTTGCATTGACTGCATTTATTGCTTTGGATTTTGGGGATGGGTTACTTAAATATCTTCAATAGAGGCATTCAATGGATAAAAATGACAATTTAATGGATAAACAAAGTGTTTATGGTGAAATCTAGCATTGTTTAATTTTTCAAATTTTCAACTATTTTAGAAATTAGAAAATTTCAGTTATTGTCAGGAACAGAATAAAATCATATAACAACAGCATGCCAGGAATTCATGGCAAATCTTTGAAGTAATCATGATTTTTACAAGAGTTTTTCCAAAGACCCAGATAATTTAAAGATTCGCGAAGATCAACATTTATAGAGGAAGACTCATCACCATAAATGTGGAAAATAAATTACATGATATTCTAAAACTTGTGACATAAGAGTGATTCCTATACACAGTTTTGACAATAAATTCAATATTTATTTTTTTGAACAATTTACATTCCTAACATAAACCATAAACCTGTACATAAGACACCGAGGGAGCCAATTCACAGCAGGAATGGGAAGGCGGAACAGTTCAATGGATTTAAGTCAGTTGCACGATCTCCACCTTTCAGAAGAAGCTTGTTTTCAGTTTGATGGTGGGTGCAGCTTGCAGGGCTGGCTTCACTTGTTGGGCTGCAGCCTTGGCTTGGCTGCTCGCCTGGCTGGCACGGATTGCTGCCTCTAGTTTTGATTTGAGTTCAGGGGCAGCCCCCATCACTGCCTTGAAAGCACCCGGATAGAGGGGGCCGATGCGCATTAGATCCTGCAGTGCGAGTTCGTGCAGACTCATGGAGGCTGTTGGAGCCGAGCTGTACGTCTGCTCGCTCAGCAGATACGAGATAAGAGTGGGAACCAATAGAACAAGCAGCTGTGGTCCTTAGGTGGAAGAGAAAGCTTTCATTAGAACAATATTCCTGAACTAACATATACTCGAGCTAGTCTTCTTCTTGCGTATGGCGTGTGCAGGGGTGGAAAATCCAGGGGGGCCAGAGGGGGGACGTCCCCCCTATGTTTTGAGAGGTGGGGGACATCCCCCCCCAAGTTTTTGTGATCCCGAATTTAATATCTGCTTTCCGCGAGGCAGTGGGGGTGGGACTGCGATGATTGGAGGAGGGAGACGTGGCACAGACCTGCGCCTCATCCGCAGGCAGGATCGATCCCGGCCAGCTCTCCGGCGCTGTCCCGAGTGCCCCACTCCTCACGGGTGGCCAGAGCAGACAGACGCGAGCTGTGCCTCCAGGCCCACAGCTAGCGCAGTGAAACAGCACTAAACCCAGCTCAACTCTGCCTGTCCCGCCAGGTTACCCTGCCTGGGCTTGCGGGAAATATGGCCAGCGTGGAGAAGCAACGCTGGTGTCCCGTCAGTCCAGTCAGGGCTGAAGTTAACCCGGCGAGACAGGCAGTTGAGCTGCATTTGGCGCTCGATTGAGCCTCCGCCGCCAAAAAATTGTGTCCCCCGTCCCCTCCATGTTTTGATAGCGAGTTCCGCTCTTGGCGTGCACAGCCTAAAGTTGTAGGACAACTTGATCTATTTGATCTTATTTGATTGTGCACACCAGGTTGATCGCATTTGTCAAAACAGGGCAGACCACGTGAAGGTTGCAATCTCCTGTCCCCCTTGAGCTAGTTTATACAGTGGCTTGCAAAAGTTTTCATACCCTTTGAACTTTTCCACATTTTGTCACGTTGCAACCACAAATGTAAATGTATTTTATTGGGATTTTATGTGATAGACCAACACAAAGTGCGCATAATTGTGAGGTGGAAGGAAAATTTGATACATGGTTTTCAAATTTTTTTACAAATAAAAAACTGAAAAGTGTGGCGTGCAAAAGTCTTCAGCCCCCTTTACTCTGATACCCCTAAATAAAATCCAGTGCAACCAATTGCCTTCAGAAGTCACCTAATTAGTAATTAGAGTCCACTTGTGTGTAATCTAATCTCAGTATAAATACAGCTGTTCTGTGAAGGCCTCAGAGGTTTGTTAGAGAACATTAGTGAACAAACAGCATCATGAAGCCCAAGGAACACACGAGACCGGTCAGGGATAAAGTTGTGGAGAAGTTTAAAGCAGGGTTAGGTTATAAAAAAATATCCCAAGCTTTGAACATCTCACGGAGCACTGTTCAATCCATCATCCGACAATGGAGAGAGTATGGCACAACTGCAAACCTACCAAGACATGGCCGTCCACCTAAACTGACAGGCCAGGCAAGGAGAGCATTGATCAGAGAAGCAGCCAAGAGGTAACTCTGGAGGAGCTGCAGAGATCCACAGCTCAGGTGGGAGAATCCGTCCACAGGACAACTATTAGTCGAGCACTCCACAAATCGGGCCTTTATGGAAGAGCGGCAAGAAGAAAGCCATTGTTGAAAAAAAGCCATAAGAAGTCCCGTTTGCAGTTTGCCACAAGCCATGTGGAGGACACAGCAAACATGTGGAGGAAGGTGCTCTGGTCAGATGAGACCAAAATTGAAGTTTTTGGCCTAAATGCAAAACGCTATGTGTGGTGGAAAACTAACACTGCACATCACCCTGAACACACCATCCCCACTGTGAAACATGGTGGTGGCACCATCATGCTGTGGGGATGCTTTTCTTCAGCAGGGACAGGGAAGCTGGATGGAGCCAAATACAGGGCAATCTTGGAAGAAAACCTGTTAGTCTGCAAAAGACTTAAGGCTGGGGCAGAGGTTCACCTTCCAGCAGGACAACGACCCTAAACGTACAGCCAGAGCTACAATGGAATAGTTTAGATCAAAGCATATTCATGTGTTAGAATGGCCCAGTTAAAGTCCAGACCTAAATCCAATTGAGAATCTCTGGCAAGACTTGAAAATTGCTGTTCACAGACGTTCTCCATCCAATCTGACTGAGCTTGAGCTATTTTGCAAAGAAGAATGGGCAAAAATGTCAGTCTCTAGATGTGCAAAGCTGGTAGAGACATACCCCAAAAGACTTGCAGCTGTAATTGCAGCGAAAGGTGGTTCTACAAAGTATTGACTCAGGGGGGCTGAATACTTTTGCACGCCACACTTTTCAGTTTTTTTATTTGTAAATTTGAAAACCATGTATCATTTTCCTTCCACTTCACAATTATGCACCACTTTGCGTTGGTCTATCACATAAAATCCAAATAAAATACATTTACGTTTGTGGTTGTAACGTGACAAAATGTGGAAAAGTTCAAGGGGTATGAAAACTTTTGCAAGCCACTGTACATAGTCAAATATGCAGGACGTCTAGCTCAACTGACTACTTTCATTCTAGCAGCGTATTCCTGAATTCCTTCTTCCTCATGCCTCGGGTAATGCCTTGAACGCATGTTTTTTTGCACTATATCTGGTGGTTTTCTCACCACCTGAGGTAAGGGTCTTTGTGAATCGCAAATTAATCCAATAATAAATATTTCTTGCTGAAATTCCCTGGCAACACCATCTCCACCCCCTCAAACTCTGCATCAATTTTCATCCCATCTGTTCACTTTCTACATTTGGTAACTACATTGCTCTTTGATTATTTGGATGCTAATTAACCAGAAACATCAGCAATTTAAGAAAATGTCCTTGCCCCCAAAGCATTGTAGGCAGAACAGTTTAAAATTCCACAAAGAGGAAATATATCCCTGCAGAATGTGGGAAGTCAGGGGAAGTGCTGGTGTCCCTGATGTCTGCCTGTGGGCAGTGTGTCCGGATGCAGTTCCTTACAGGCCGCATTATGGAACTGGAGCTACAGCTGGATGTCCTCGGAATCATCCTGGAGAATGAGAGCTTCTTAGGTAGGACTTATAGAGGGGTGGTCATGCCCAAACTACAGGAGGAGAATAGATGGGTGACCACGAGGAAAGGGAGTAGACAGAATGCAGATGACCCATGTGGCCACTCCCCTTAAACAGTTATACCCTTTTGGATACTGTTGGGGGAGGGGGAATAACCAGTCAGGGGTAAGCAGTAGCAGACAGTGCTATAGGACTGAGGCACAGCAGGGAAAGGTCATGCCAGGCAGATCCATTGTGGTAGGAGACTTGTTAGTTTGGGGGCGTGTGCAGAAAGGAGATTCTGTGGCAATAATTGAGACTCAGGCCGGCCTGTTGCCACCCTGAGTCCACAATGTCTCACGGTGGCTGCATGACATTCTCAAGGGCAATTGGTGTGCAATCAGAAGATGTTGGCACAAATGACACAGGTAGGAAAAGGCATGAGGTCCTGCAAAATGATTATAGTGAGTTAGGCAAAGGGCTATAAAGCAGGACATCCAGGGTAGTGATCTTCAGATTACTCCCAGTGCAAGTGAGCGTAGGAAAAGGAAGATGACAGGTGAACGTGTGGTTAAGAGTTGGTGCAGGGGGCAGGGATTCAGACTTTTGGACCATTGGGATCTAAGTAAGAGGCCAAGTGAACAGAGCGACGGGAGATGCAGGCAGCAGCGGTCAAACGGGTAGTGGACAATGCCACCCCCGACAGCAAGAAAGAGCAGATGAGAGGGGAGGGAGCCCTATGGTGACTGACTGCGTTCTGTCGGTAGTGGTGGCCCAAGGAAAGCACTGTCCCCTGGGCCTACAACATGAGCCACAACATCAGCCTTGTCACCGAATCGTGCAGTGGGTGAAGGCGGGGAAGGGGTTGGAAGCCAGGGCTTTAAACAGCTGGGGAGATGGTGTGAGCTGGAGATGGGTCGGCAGGTCCATCCACTATATCCAAAATCCTTTATAAGTGGGTCAGTGAAAACGAGGGTTTATTATATATCCATTTATCGTCTAAGAAGTAGCTTGGGATATTTATCTTAAAAGTGCTTCATAAATCCAAGTGTTGTTATTAAGGTTTGCTGTTGGCCGCCCTCTGCTAATGGAAATGTCGTCTTACCAAATTTCACAGGCAATTCACAAGCTTTCCTGAGTTCTAAGAATTTCTGAGTTGTGAGGAAATGCTGCATTCACCAGCTTAGTGCAGTTCGGAAGTGACAAACCCGGTGAATTTATAGTATTTCTATTCACATTGCCAGTAATAAAATTAAGGTGAATATGCAATGGAGATATGGGCAGTGTGGCCAATGAAATGGATATTGCACAGTGAAAAACGATGCAATATCCATAGCATATTTGCAACTATATATCCATATATCTATATAGTTGCAAATATGCTGTAAATGTTTACTGTTCAAATAAACCCGCTTCATTTATATCTGTGCTAACCTGCATTTAATGAAAGTTCAGGTGGTGTGAAGTCCTGACAAGTTATGTTTAATTACAATGTTTCTGCAGCAGGCATTAGTTATTCTTACAGAGACCCAAGGCCCAGTAAATTCCTTAGTAATCTTGGTGTAAATACATAGAATAATAGAAAATAGGTGCAGGAGTAGGCCATTCGGCCCTTCGAGCCAGCAGCGCCATTCAATATGATCACGGCTGATCATCCACAATCAGTACCCTGTTCCTGCCTTCTCCCCATATCCCTTGATTCCACTAGCCTTAGGATCTCTAACTCTCTTTTGAATGCATCCAGTGCTTTCTGAGGCAGAGAATTCCACAAATTCACAACTCTCTGGGTGCAAAAGCTTTTCCTTATCTCAGTTCTAAACGCCCTACCCCTTATTTTTAAATGTGGCCCCTGGTTCTGGACACCCCAACAACGGGAACATGTTTCCTGCATCTAATGTGTCCAATCCGTAGTTCTGTATCCCACTTTTACATCTACTTGCTGCACACCAGGGGCAATTAACCCATAGACGCTGTCTTTGGGATGCAAGAGGAAACCTATACTGTTCATCTGAAAATAAGGCTGCCACAAAATGAAGGGAAGATTGACAGTTCAAAGGTGTAGCATCCAGCGGTTGCCCTCAGAGAATGAAAGTCTCTTGCTGCATTGGATGAAACTCGGAGCATTTGTAAAATAGCAGTGGGCCAAAGAGCAAAGATGCCTTAAGGCATTTCACATGGAGAGGTGAGAAAGGAATGCAAGTATTGGATGAGTACTTCTCAGCCTGAATACAACACATTCAGATCAGACCCATGGCCAAAACCCAAGCACTCAAGATTGGCTAATTAGCCTCAGTTGTAAGTAATGTTCCATGTTGGGCAGAATTGGGGTTAATAATGATTCTTTAATCATAAAAACAGAGCATCTTGGTAAAATCGTGCTCTACCATATTTCCTGCAACCATCACTGCAAGTCTGAAGTCCTTCATTACATGAGAATTGCATTCAGATATCCAGATATTCTGGAAGTTGCAGTATAAATGTAGATTGGTATGTGCTATTTGGCATGCATGTGGTGGGCCAAAAGGGCATATTTCTGTGGCGTAAGACTCAATCGCTCCATAAGAGTAAATTTAACTCCAGTTGAGGCTATTTCACAGGAAGGGGGCTACTTACTGTTTTGTTCCTCTCCTAGATTAACCAGGATCTCAAGCACTTTGATTCCTTCTTGTACTGCTTGAAGCTCAGCATCGTTGATCGGTTTCTGATTCTCCACAGCTTTTAATTTCTCAACTACCAGCGGAGCCAAGGCATGGATGTATGGGGTGGAAAGTGCACGGTGTGGCTGCTGGAATACTGACAGCAGAAGCTGGTAACATTTTTGTTGAACCTAAAGGAAGACAGAGGAACCATTGGCCTTTATTCTGGGATATTAAGCATCTGTATATACATAAGCATTGTTCAACATCTGTATAGAAACATAGAAACATGGAAAATAGGTGCAGGAGTAGGCCATTCGGCCCTTCGAGCCTGCACAGCCATTCAATATGATCATGGCTGATCATCCAACTCAGTATCCTGTACCTGCCTTCTCTCCATACCCCCTGATCCATTTAGCCACAGGGGCCACATCTAACTCCCTCTTAAATATAGCCAATGAACTGGCCTCAACTACCTTCTGCGGGAGAAAATTCCAGAGATTCACCACTCTCTGTGTGAAAAACGTTTTCCTCATCTCGGTCCTAAAAGATTTCCCCCTTATCCTTAAACTGTGACCTCTTGTTCTGGACTATATACATTTATAATAAATACAGAAAATGGTGAAAATACTCCGGTCATGCAACATGTTGAGAGAGAAATAATTAAACATATTGTGTTAATTGTCATTCATCAGAACAAGAAAAACCAAATGTATGTAACAAGGAAGTTGAAGACTGTCTTCTGCTTGGGGGTGGAGAGTTTATAATTCTATCTGAACTCGAGCAGCAGTGGATTCGGGGAAAGAATGGCATCGAGGGGTTAGACAGAGTAGGAAATGAAGGAATGGAAGCGGGCAGGGGGAGGAATGGGAGAAAGAGATGGGGAGTGAAGAGTGAGGAAGGGGGGACATTGCAGGAACATAGACTAAGCAGAGAGAGCGGGTCAGAGGGGAAAAAGTAATCTTGACTGAGGATCTTGAACCAGTGAGGGAGTTTAAGGACAGAATAAGATGGATGCTGTATAATGGAGTGTCTGAAGAAGGGTCTCGACCCGAAACGTCACCCATTCCTTCTCTCCAGAGAAGTTGCCTGTCCCGCTGAGTTACTCCAGCATTTTGTGTCTACCGGCTGTATAATGGAGTCGGGGCTCATTTTGGTGGCAGATTTCAATGAATGTGAAAGCTCAGTCTGGCGACAAACAGCACTTCATTAGTTTCTACTCATCTGAATCCTTCCAAGTGAGTGTAAGGGTAGGGTGATGCAGTGAAGAGCTGAGCTTCGACGAGGGAGCTTGTTCTTGGTTTTTGCCGGTTCTGGCTCATCACACCTGCCATCAGCTAGATTGGGAGAGAGTGTGTGTGTGTGCATGTAAAACCAGCATCATCACCACACTTCAGTCTTGCTAACAGGCAAGAGGTAGCAACGGTACATACACCAATGTGCTAAAGACTGTGGAATAGAGATCACCGACACAAGTGAGAACAGGATCTAAATTGGGAATATTTTCAGACAGCTTCGATTAAGAAGCAGCGGTGAGAAAGAGGATGATGGTTTGCCTTACCCAGGGATCACTGGAATTTAATGCACTTCTGAATCTCTCAATGCAACCATTCTGCAGCGATGAAATCCCAACCACCTCGTTGCTGGCAGACAGAAGGAAGAGGGCTATCGCTGTGAGCATGCTCACCTCATCTGTGCTCGATGCCGATTCATCTGAAAAGCAGGAACTGAGTGTCATGTTGTGTAATTGACATAGGACGAATCGAGGAGTGGGTGGCACCACATTCGTATCAATACTAATTGTCAGGGTATTAGCTTGTTTCACTGAGGACATTAATCACAAATTGCAGTAGTGTGCTAACCGTTTATTGTTCAAGATTCAGGGAACCTGCTCAGTGCAACCCCACAGTTTGGATTCATTTTCACACTTTTTGCCCCAGAGTTAAAATAAACTCTCCGGTAATCAGCACCAGCCCACAACTTGAAGGCATCTGCTCAACTCCACTCAGTTCCAGGAACCCCGTGCTTCCTCAGCACCGAGACAGCCGGCTGGTAGTGGGACGGTCCACTGTGGAGTGAACGTCCGAGGCATGGTGAGGAGGCTGCCTGTGAGGGTTAGGGCAAGTGACTGGGATTCTCTGTTCCTCAGTGTAGAAACCAGCATCACGAGCCAGGGCAGAGACCACTCAGGTCCTACTGTGACCCTCACCACATCCTGCCAGACCTGACAGGAGGTCTCCCTGCAGCGTGGGGATTTCAGGTTCAATGGTGGTTGCTGCCTATTATTCATCCTGTTACTGTAGAGAAACCTGCAAGCTTGGGAGAGCTGGGTGCCCAAACAAGGATCCACAGTGGATGTACTTGGCTTGTGTCTAAGCACTAATCTCCAAGCTTTTGTTGTGTAAATATCAATCCTGTGTATTAACGTGTGATGCGCTTCTACACTGGGTACAGTTGACTTCATACTGTGTCTCTCTGGTCCCCTTAGTTGAAACAATCCAGGCACCTCC
The DNA here is from genome assembly GCF_028641065.1 of Leucoraja erinaceus. NCBI lineage: Eukaryota > Metazoa > Chordata > Chondrichthyes > Rajiformes > Rajidae > Leucoraja > Leucoraja erinaceus. The sequence goes on from NC_073381.1 coordinate 17,625,389, forward strand.
ACCTCACATGAAGAGGAAGGGGCTGGTTGCAGTCATCCAAAACATTGGTGAGATGAAAGGATTCATTGCCCTTGGGGAGCTCTGTCAGGATGCACAGAGAGGGATGTTGTCATACCTGACACTTGGGTGCGTGTTGGGTGTCATACCTGGTTTGGAATATTCCAAGATGGAAGCCAGCGAACTGCAAATGAGGTCTTTCCACTGCTTATGGATTTGATCCGATTTGGCGAGCGGGGAAGTGATGATGGTTTTGATGCCCTGCAGTGCTGCACTGGCTGGGAGCGTCATAAGGTTATCTGTTGACTTCACAGCCGTTTCTCTCAGCACACCCGTGATCAGATAAAGAATTGTGGGCAGCACAGTCATGCTTCCTGGGAAGATTGAACCAATACAAGCCTTTAGTAGACATCTTTTATGAAGATAAGGGGCACATTCCCGCAATTGACTGAGGCAGACCTTAAGCATTTTTTTAAAGGAACGGCTTAACTGTTTGAAAAATACATACAACCAAATGCAGGCAAAAGGGAACTCTGATTACTGTACACAACTCCATTTGGAGAGATAGTACCCAGTGGGCTGAATGGCCTCTGTGACTTGGAGATTAAAACATTTTCATTGTCTTATTTTGCTGTGTAAAATTAGGTCAAGATAACATAACTTATACTTTCAGTGTATAACATTTTTTCATCTGAATAAATCTACCATGGGTTAATATCATTGAATGACTGGAACCACCTGGGAAAAAAAACTGCTTACAGCCACTACCCCCTCAATTTGAAAAGATATTGCTGAAATTGGTTTAAATGAGTAATAGAACAACAAATCCATAAATTTCTTCCTCTTTTCCCCGTTAGAATTTGATACTAAATCAGATAATATGACAAAAAATTATATAGAAGGCTTACATCTATTAAAGTGAAAGCTGCGGTTCACTGATACCAGATTTACCACTGTATCAGGTCGTAAGTCTGCTTTAGAGACCGGCATATCATTCAGACTGGCACTAATAGAGAACTAAGGGCATGCTGTACAATTAGAGGTGTCATTTCTTTCCAAGTGGACACAAAAGATCACCAGGAATGTTTTGAAGAGGAGCATTCTCATTGTATACATCGGCTGCCATAATCTCTGCATTACAAGCTTCAAAAGTACTAAATTGGTTCCAATGCACCTCGTTGTGCAAGATTATATAAATACAAGTCTTCCTCTCTTTAAATATTTTTGTTAATTATTTCTGTTACATGCCAATTTGTTTTGGGATTTTACAGGACTTCAAAATATTTCTTCTTCATCTGAAATGCAAACTAGATTCATTCAATTTACCAGGTTCAGTGATAGAAACATAGAAAATAGGTGCAGGAGTAGGCCATTCGGCCCTTCGAGCCTGCACCGCCATTCAATATGATCATGGCTGATCATCCAACAGTATCCTGTACCTGCCTTCTCTCCATACCCCCTGATCCCTTTAGCCACAAGGGCCACATCTAACTCCCTCTTAAATATAGCCAATGAACTTGCCTCAACTACCTTCTGTGGCAGAGAATTCCACAGATTCACCACTCCCTGTGTAAAAAATAATTTTCTCATCTCGGTCCTAAAATACTTCCCTCTTACCCTTAAGCCGTGACCCCGAGGAGACTAAAGAAGGTCCATCTGTCTCCTCAGATTTTGGTGAACTTCTACCGCTGCACCATCGAGAGCATCCTTACCAACTGTATCACAGTTTGGTACGGCAACTGCTCTGTCTCCGACTGGAAAGCACTGCAGAGGGTGGTGAAAATTGCCCAACGCATCACCGGTTCCTCACTCCCCTCCATTGAGTCTGTCCAAAGCAAGCGTTGTCTGCGAAGGGCGCTCAGCATCGCCAAGGACTGCTCTCACCCCAACCACAGACTGTTTACCCTCCTACCATCCGGGAGACGCTACAGGTCTCTCCGTTGCCGGACCAGCAGGTCCAGGAACAGCTTCTTCCCTGCGGCTGTTACACTACTCAACACTGTACCTCGGTGATTGACAATCACCCCCCCACCGGACCACTCCTCCCACCAGGGAAAAAAAACAAACTATGACCGTTTGCACGTAAATAGATGTATTTATTGCTCGTATTTATGTCGCTCTTCTAGGGAGATGCTAACTGCATTTCGTTGTCTCTGTACTGTACACTGCACAATGACAATAAAGTTGAATCTTGAATCTGAATCTGAATAGTTCTGGACTTCCCCAACATCGAGAATAATCTTCCGGCATCTAGCCTGCCCAACCCCTTAAGATAAGCCACTTCCATTCTACCAGATGTCAGAGCAGTTTATACACATAACTGCTCTGCTTTCTTCAAAATAGTACATAGATTATTTCACGTCCATCTTATAGAAACAGCATTTCTAATTGTACAGGTGCCATTCCGAGCACATACTCGAGCCATTACACTGAAGTTAACATGTTTATCAAGAGGAGTATTGTTTAAATGGAGGTGACTAAATAATGCTGTTGAGGAAAAGGATCTGAGTATCCTTGGCCTTCAAACACTGAAGTTAAAATGTTTATCAAGAGGAGTATTGTTTAAATGGAGGTGACAAACACAACAACTGCTCAGTATGTACAGAAGTAGTCTGGTCCTCAAAACAATCCCCTCACTCTCATTCCCACCCCCACTTACCTATCTTTTCTCTCTCGCATGCCATCAACTGCACCCTGATTGTTCTACCAGCATGACTCTAGGGGCAAGATGGGGTAGATAGATTCCGTAGACTGAGTGGATGTTTTCCCACACCAAAGGTACCAGAAATAGCGGCCATGCTTTCACAATGTGGGATTGCCCGCTTACAACCGAAATTAGGAAGATTTCTCCTCTCCGATAGTCATGTGAAGAATGAATCATTGTCCATCTCTCTCGTGATTAAATTCTGATTTTGTCAATGAAAGAGTAAAGGGCCATGGAGGACAGATTGGCCATGACTTTAGCTAATGGAAGGCAGGTTTGAGGAGCTAATTGGTCTCCTCTGGCTTCGTTTTTCTATAATCCAACCCAATCTCAAATTGTGGGTTTATAAATTACAGAGGATCTTTGCAGACCAACTCTGGTATCCATGTGTGCCGCCACACATGGACTATCATGCAAATTCTGTTCTCTCCATGATCTGGTAATGTTAGAGAAAGTGCTGAAAAGATTTTAGGATTATAACAAAACCAAGACATTGTGAGTATTGTAAGATCTTTTCCTCAGAAAAAAGGCCAAGAGTGACCGCGTAAAGGTTATGAAAGGGTTTTCACTTGTGGGGGAGACGAGGGACAAAAGCAATAGGAAAGGCCAAAGGAACTAATTAACAAAATGGTGGTGAGATGTGGGACCCTCAGCCATAATCTAGTTAAAGGGGAGCTGGAAAAATGACACGGTGAAAAGCAGAGTATGGAAAAACATTATATTTTATAAACAATAGTAGCACTGATGAGATAGGCTGAATTGCTTCTATAGTGTATGTTCTTCTATGTATATTTCAAACTCAAACTAGGTTTAGTGCTGCACACAAAGAGGATAGGCGGAAGGCAATAATCCGCAGAGAAGCAGTACAGAAGGACATCGTTAACATCGAAAGACCAAGGCGACCTCTGCTACTCCAACCCACTGCCAGGGCAATGGAACTTTATGGCCAAGTTAAGACTCTAAATTGTTTAACAACACTGAACTGAAAGGGTGCAAGAGGTCAGAGATGTGGCGACTGCCTCAGTGTAATCCACTATATTACACTCTTGTATTAAGTGTGATTGTGCTTATGTATAGTAAGACTTTTACTGAACTGTATACAATAAATGTTTCACTGTACCTAGGTACACGAGACAATAAAGTATCATTGATTGAACATTGGCGTCAAATATATAAGGATCATGGTGTTTGTTACAGTCACGCTCTTACCTGTAGGAGAACACAGCGATGGTAAATCAGCCAGGATAGAAACAGTGACAGCAACGAGCTGCGCACTTTCCTCAGCAAACGGGGATGTCTTTTGAAGAAAGTGACTAGGAGAGTCAGTCACTTTAGGGTTCAGTTGTGGAAGATGTCGTACCAGGATGAACATGAGCAGCTCCAAGGCGGCAAACACAATGGATCTACCGGGAATCAAGCCTCCGCTCTCGCCTCCTTCCCCCAAGGCAGTCAGCGAGTCCTCCTCAGCAACATCATCCTCTACTGTAAGACAACCATAATCACTTGAAATGAAGCACCCCGAGCAAAATTAAAGCTAATGGCTTCCTCACAGAGTGGAAGCTGGGAAACTGTTCACTGTAGAAGGAGAGAGGTAGGGAGACTCAGAGGGTCAGTTTCAGGATGAAGGGCAACTTTCTGAGATTGAAATGGGGAGAAAGGCTGCACAATTTTAAAATTGCTATGTGAAAACTGTAGATGGTTGTACAATAAATTCAAGACAGAGTTGGATTTTTTTTAGACATAATGGGAATCATGAACGATGTATGTATGATGGGGAATTGGAGAAGACCAAGCACATTAATATTGAAAGACAGAGCAAGTTTGAAAAGCAATATACAGCAACTATTCTTTATGAATCATAACTTAAGAGTCAGAACATGCTAAAAAAGTTAAAAAGTACAAATTTAGTTTATTAATGTTCAGAAATACACAATTTAATTCTGTCCAAATTCGCTAATGAGAAAAAGACTTTCAACTTCACCAGATGGGTCTCTATGCTTCTCCTCATCAAGTACATGAAATGTGACAACATCCTGATAGCCATTTTCCCAGTAGCACAATCAGAAAATTCAGTGGATTGCATCTGTATTCCCAATACAGGTCCTCAGCAAAGATTAATTTCCATAGTTGGAGCACTGCACATAACAGTCACCCTACAGCTTCCACACAACACACTGAGTCGCATTTGACTTGTATAAAACAGCAGAAACAACTTGCAGTCCAACTTACCATGAGCTTTTTTCACCAGCCCTTGAAGGTGATCCTGAGCAGCTCGAATTGTCTGCTGTACAACCATTGTCACTTGTCTTTGAACAGAGGGAGGCCCACATGTCAGCAGAAGGCGGTGCAATACATTAAAAAGCTCAACCATAAGCATCTGTAATAAAATATACTATTTTAATAAAGCAAAGAAGCTACAATGATACAGCTACAATACTGAGAACTACATTCTACACTTTGTATCTTCCCCTTTGTTCTAGTCTTGCTCTTGATTGTATTTATGTACAGTATTATCTGATCTGACTAGATAGCATGCAAAACAAAGCATTTCACTGTGTCTCAGTTTGCTGTTGGAGAACCTAGATTTGCTGTTGGAGAATCAAATAATTTTCTCATCTGAGCTATTATTAGATGCATAGCACTCGCATTGTGGGCTCTCTTTCTTTCGAAGCAGTCACTGAGCACGATGTATCAGAATATTTTCAGCACCAGCCAAGGTTCACTTTGCTCCCGCCTCAAAAGGCTGTATGCTCAAGTCACCTTCTAGCCATCTGAGCCAAATTCTAGGCCGACACCCCGCCACAATACCTACTGTGGCGCCATCAGAGTGGTAGACTTGCAAATGCCAATTTAAACCAAAGCTTTCTGCCCTCTCATATAACCATATAACAATTACAGCATGGAAACAGGCCATCTCGGTCCTTCTAGTCCGTCCCAAACACTTATTCTCCCCTAGTCCCATCTACCTACACGCAGACCATAACCCTCCATTCCTTTCCCGTCCATATACCTATCCAATTTATTTTTAAATGATAAAATCGAACCTGCCTCCACCACTTCCACTGGAAGCTCATTCCACACAGCTACCACTCTCTGAGTAAAGAAGTTCCCCCTCATGTTACCCCTAAACTTTTGTCCCTTAATTCTCAAATCATGTCCTCTTGTTTGAATCTTCCCTACTCTCAATGGAAAAAGCATATCCACGTCAACCCTTGTCTATCCCTCTCATAATTTTAAAGACCTCTATCAAGTCCCCCCTTAACCTTCTGCGCGCTAAAGAATAAAGACTTCATGTGAACGCAAGGTCCCACAATGCTATTTCAAAGTAGCTCAGGACCGTTCTCCTGGTGTCCTGACCAACACTGTTCCTCAATCAATATCTCAAAAGTATGCATTGATCATTTATCTCATTGCTCTTTGTGGCACCTTGTTATGTGAAAATTGCCCAGCACATTCCCCATTACAGTCAAGCCACTTCTAATGTTAACATTAAATGACTCGTGTTTTGGACTGTCTCAGGGATATGATAAGTGCGATATAAGCACAAGCTTTTCCTTTCTTTCGTGGTTTGTTTAATTATTCATTGGTCTGCTTGATAATTTTGTTGCTGGTTAATCTATTTAAATCAGAGTCAAAGCACAGAGGCCCTTCGGCCCACCATGTGCATGCCGACCATCAAGCACTCGTATCCCATTTACCAATACGAGGTCTGTAGCCTTCTATGGCTTGGCGATTCATGTGCTTGAGTAAATACTTTTGAAATGCCGAGCCCTTCTGCTCCTCGTGTCACTGGCTTGTTCCTGGCCAGTGATTAAGAATAAGAAAATGGAACAGCCCAGTCCCGATATTCTATTTGCAACTAGATACCTAATAATCTAACAATGAGCAAGTCTTTCATCAGAAAATAGTTTCATAGTTTAAATTTAACTAACTATAAAGTATTAAATAATGATTGAACTGGGTTTTCAATCATTATGAACTTGTACTTTTCTCTCTGTGACACTGACACATCTTCATCTCGCATTTTATAATTTATACATGGCCAAGAAGGTGTTCGAGAACTGGAAGGTGCATTTGGAGACAGTTCTCAAGTCATAAGGAATTAGGATTGTATTGCCAATTTTATCTTGACACTTGACTTACAGTGCCCTCCATTATGTTTGGGACAAAGAACCATCATTTATTTATTTGCTTCTGTACTCCACAATTTGAGATTTGTAATAGAAAAAAAAATCACATGTGGTTAAAGTGCACATTGTCAGATTTTAATAAAAGCCATTTTTATACATTTTGATTTTACCATGTAGAAATTACAACAACGTTTATACATTGTCCTCCCATTTCAGGGCACTGTAATGTTTGGGACAAATCAAAGTCATTTAAATGAAAGTAGTCATGTTTAGTATTTTGTTGCCTATTCTTTACATGCAACAACTGCTTGAAGTCTGTGATTCATGGACATCACCAGTTGCTGGGTGTCTTCTCTGGTGATGCTCTGCCAGGCCTGTATTACAGCCATCTTTAGCTTATGCTTGTTTTGGGGGCTAGTCCCCTTCAGTTTTCTCTTCACCATATAAAAGCCATGCTCAATTGGGTACAGATCAGGTGATTGACTTGGCCACTCAAGAATTGACAATTTTTTAGCTTTGAAAAACTCCTTTGTTGCTTTAGCAGTATGTTTGGGGTCATTGTCTTGCTGTAGATTGAACTGCCAGCCAATGAGTTTTGAGGCATTTGTTTGAACTTCAACAGATAGGATTTGTCTTTACACTTCAGAATTCATTATGCTACGACCATCAGCAGTTGTATCATCAATGAAGATAAGTGAGCCAGTACCTTCAGCAGCCATACATGCCCAGGTCATAACACCCCCACCACCGTGTTTCACAGATGAGGTGGGATGCTTTGGATCTTGGGCAGTTCCTTCTCTCCTCCATACTTTGCTCTTGCCATCACTCTGATATCAGTTAATCTTCTCATCTGTCCGCAAGACCTTTTTTCAGAACTATGGTTGCTCTTTTAACTACTTCTTGGCAAACTGTAACCTGGCCATCCAATTTTTGCGGCTAACCAATGGTTTGCATCTTGCAGTGTAGCCTCTGTATTTCTGTTCATGAAGTATTCTGCGGACAGTGGTCATTGACAAAACCACACCCGACTCCTGAAGAGTGTTTCTTATCTGTCGGGCAGGTGTTTGGGGATTTTTCTTGATTATAGAGAGAATTCTTTTGTCATCAGCTGTGGAGGTCTATCTTGTTTATCAGTCTTATAATGGCTTCTTTGACTTTCATTGGCACAACTTTGGTCCTCATGTTGATAAACAGTAATAAAAGTTTCCAAAGGTAATGGAAAGACTGGAGGAAAGACTAGGTGTTGAGAGATCTCTGCATTAAGGAGGCATTTAAACACACCTGAGCAATTACAAAGACCTGTGAAGCCATGTGTCCCAAACATTATGGTGCCCTGAAAATGGGGGGGACTATGTATAAACGCAGCTGTAATTTCCACATGGTGAAACCAAAATGCATAAAAATACCCTTTAATAAAATCTGACAATGTGCACTTTAACCACATGTGATATTTTCTATTACAAATCTCAAAGTGTAGCGTACAGAGGCAAATAAATAAATGACGGGTCTTTGTCCCAAACATTATGGAGGGCACTGCATTTTCTAGTTTTTGTTTTCATGTACATTAACAGAAACTAATCAGCAGCATGAATTATATTCTGCCCGGGTTAATTATCTGCTGTTTTTGCAGCAGTTAGCTTCATGTAGCCTTGCAACTTTTGAAAATTCCATCTCTCCAGGATGATCTGTTGCTGTCCTCTGCCATTTAGGCTCCAAGAACCAGAATTTCTATCCCAAATTCTTTTCTTTGCCTCTCCTATTGGATTTCCATCTAAAATTGCCTCTTAAACCAAGCTTTAAGTCACCTTCCTGTTATTGTCCAATTGCAAATTCAATGATAACTACAATTAGAGAGCAAACAGTGGTGAAAACATAAAAAGATGGTGTTGAACCATTATACTCCATTTTGTTATGCATATGTTATCTCATAAAATCGTGCTTGTTATGGATACCTGGCTGGAAGGTATCCGTGTTTGTTTTACTTAGTTATGCAATATAGACAAGAGTGACGAGATTGAATTCCTTCCACATCAGCTTCAATCTAAATGCACAATTGACTTCTTGGTCTCAGTCCAGATCCCAGTGAACATAGGTTATGACAACATTAAACTGCACTACACTTCAGTAAACCATGGTCTTATCCAGTATTGCAGGCACAACGTTTAAGAAATTAACATTACTTGGCATATAACTATCATACCCGATCTTCTCCAATGTACGCTATTGCACAAGGGGAGTCCAGCAAAGTGCTGAGAGCCTTCAGGCAAGATGTAACATGTTCCAAGGGGTTCTCTGGCCGTGGAGAACACAGGAACTCAATGCTAATACCTGAAATCACAAGGCCCAAATTATTTTTATATTTTCTTAAATTACAAATTGACTTTGTACACATGTATCCACATATGTGCAGAACAGGTGATTTTTCTCTTCTTAACCTTCACTTTAAACTTATCAACAGTTACGGTGGCGCAGCAGTAGTTGCTGCCTTACAGTGTTTGCAGTGCCGGAGACCTGGGTTCGATCCCGACAACGGGTGCTGTCTGTACAGAGTTTGTACGTTCTCCCCGTGACTGCGTGAGTTTTCTCTGACATCTTCGGTTTCAATCCCACACTCCAAAGACGTACAGGTATGTGGGTTAATTGGCTTGGTGTATGTGTAAATTGTCCCTGGTGTGTGTAGGATCGTATATATGTGCAGGAATCGCTGGCCGGCGCAGACTCGGTGGGCCGAAGGACCTGTTACCGTGCTGTATCTCTAAACTCAACTGAACAGTCTGAATTTTAATTGCAATTAGACATTATGTAATTTGCTTTCTGCAGAAGGGATAACTCCTGCGCTCATTTTATTCCTTTGTCGCATTCAGTTTTTGGATTGCTAGAAATGGGAATTAAAATCAAAAACATTGGAAACACTCAAAAGTTCATGCAGCATCTGTGGAAAGAGAAACAGTTCATGTTTCAGGTCGAAGATTCTTTGCCACGTGAGATTTAATGTCCAAAATTATGAAAGCATTTGATTAAATCTACAGGAAGATGACAGGTTCAAGATAATTGGCAAACAATCTGGCGGAGAGACGAATCATTTCATAACCTCACTTGTGTCGGTAAAGAATGCACTGCCTGAAAAGATAAATTAAATGGAGTCAATAGAATTTTGAAAAAGGAATTCTGGAGTATGGTGTACAATTTTGGTCGCCTAATTATAGAAAGGATGTCAACAAAATAGAGAGAGTACAGAGGAGATTTACTAGAATGTTGCCTGGGTTTCAGCAACTAAGTTACAGAGAAAGGTTGAACAAGTTAGGTCTTTATTCTTTGGAGCGCAGAAGGTTAAGGGGGGGACTTGATAGAGGTCTTTAAAATGATGAGAGGGATAGACAGAGTTGATGTGGATAAGCTTTTCCCATTGAGAGTAGGGAAGATTCAAACAAGAGGACATGACTTGAGAATTAAGGGACAGAGGTTTAGGGATAACATGAGGGGGAACTTCTTTACTCAGAGAGTGGTAGTGGTGTGGAATGTTCTTCCAGTGGAAGTGGTGGAGGCAGGTTCGATTTTATCATTTAAAAATAAATTGGATAGGTATATGGATGGGAAAGGAATGGAGGGTTATGGTCTGAGTGCAGGTAGATGGGACTAGGGGAGAATAAGTGTTCGGCACGGACTAGAAGGGCCGAGATGGCCTGTTTCCGTGCTGTAATTGTTATATGGTTATATGGAATTTGATCTGTGCTCACATGGAAAATATTTACGAGTTTAAGAGAAGAAAATTAGGAGTGGGGCTAATTAGAAAGCCCCTTCGTAGAGATTGTGCTGACATGACCAACCAAATGACTTCCTTCTATGCTATCTGGTTGAATGATGCATGTGATTAGACTGACAAAATAAACCGTCAGTGATAGTTTGAATCATTCTGCCTGTCCTTGCTTACCAAAAATAAGATGGAGGCGGTCTGTGTTGATCTCCTGCAGTGTTTTGGTCGAGCCGCCGGATGTCTGGTTGAGTATGGTGCCTGTTTGGTTTTTCTGCCCACTGGGAACTGCAGGCTCGTATGCAATAGTGAACCCAGTACTGTTCAACCAAAGTACCACCGCATGTAGGATTGGAGCCCAGGAGGTGCGGTAATGGAGCCTGGCACTGTCGATTGTTTCTGGAGTATAAAATGCTCCTCCTGTAACAAGGCAGCACCATTAAACAACACATGCAAAGATATTCAAACTATTTACATTTCTATAATTGCCTTCAAATTAGTCTAAAATAACTTCACAACAACATTAAACACCGTTTGACATCAAACCATTTTAGAAGATGGATCAACAAAACCTTGGTTAATGAAGTAGGCATTAGAGAGAGTACAATGGGAAACCAGGATACGAGGCAGTGGTATCAAGCAAGAGATTTTGAGTGTTTATAGCACTCAGGAAGCTGAAGGGACAGCCTTTAATTATGAAATGAGAACTACATTTTTGCAATTATTCACAATTGGTGATTTATGCACATTATTTACTAGTACTTTGAGATATTTTCTAAAGGTAAGAAGGTAATGAAAAAAGAGCAAGGAACTGTGTGCCTATGCTTGTTCTTCCTAAAAACCAGCACAGGCACAAAACATCTTCCTGTATGCTGTATTATTTCACGAATTAAGCTTCAACTTCCAACTCACAGCTACCTCTTGAAAGTTGTCTAGAAATATTGTATTTAAGAAGGAACTGCAGATGCTGGAAAACCGATGGTACACAAAAAAGCTGGAGAAACTCAGCGGGTGCAGCAGCATCTATGGAGCGAAGGAAAAAGGCAACGTTTCGGGACGAAACGTTGCCTTTTTCCTTCGCTCCATAGATGCTGCTGCACCCGCTGAATTTCTCCAGCTTTTTTGTGTACCTTAGAAATATTGTATGTTAAGTTTCATCCCACTCTCAAGGGATCAAACCCAAATTCACAATACGATTTTCGTCAAATTTCTGTTGCTTTAAAATAATTGTTAGAAAACTTGAAAATCATTTTTGTTTATGGAAATAAAGCCTAATATTACTGCGCCTTCAAAAATGACTGGATTACATGGTAATCAAAGGATATGTTGAAATCAGGTTTCCAAATCTCACTGATCCAGATTTGCTGAATCAGATGGATTGGCAGGAATTTCACAACAATAGGTTTCCCATCAGGAGTTAATCACGATTCACCAGTCACCTATCTCAACTCTGAATCTGAACATTGGGGCTCCTGTTTCAATCCAGAGATCTGAATAGAAAAGTCAAGACTAATTTGGTGCAGTAGAGAGAGGAGTAGGAGTGCTGTACAGTAAGAATGCAGTCTTTCAGGAGAGACCTATGAGAGTGCCAACTCTGCACCCAGGTTCAGATCCACCATTACAACACTAATTTAAACACTTTCACTTATAAAGAACACCTGGCCCTGCAGGAAACCATAGTGCATCATCAGCAAAACATTTCAAACTATAGCCCCAATCAACATACAACAAATTCCCAAAGAACACCACTGTAATGATGACCAGTTAAGATGTTTTTTCATGATGTTGGCTGAGGAAAATATCCAGTTATGCACTGGGAATAATTCACTCTCTTCTACAAAGCAATACTGTAGATTTATAACCCACCTGTGACAGTAAACTGGGTCTCCTGAAAGGATTTGAGTATAGAAGCAGGGAGGTTCTACTGCAGTTGTACAGGGTCTTTGTGAGACCACACCTGGAGTATTGCGTACAGTTTTGGTCTCCTAATCTGAAGAAAGACATTCTTGCCATAGAGGGAGTACAGAGAAGGTTCACCAGACTGATTCCTGGGATGTCAGGACTTTCATATGAAGAAAGACTGGATAAACTCGGCTTGTACACGCTAGAATTTAGAAGATTGAGGGAGGATTTCATAGAAACTTACAAAATTCTTAAGGGTAGATGCAGGAAGATTGTTCCTAATGTTGGGGAAGTCCAGAACAAGGGGTCACAGTTTAAGGATAAGGGGGAAATCTTTTAGGACCGAGATGAGAAAAACATTTTTCACACAGAGAGTAGTGAATCTGTGGAATTCTTTGCCACAGAAGATAGTTGAGGCCAGTTCATTGGCTATATTTAAGAGGGAGTTAGATGTGGCCCTTGTGGCTAAGGGGATCAGGGGCTATGGGGAGAAGGCAGGTACAAGATACTGAGTTGGATGATCAGCCATGATCATATTGAATGGCAGTGCAGGCTCGAAGGGCTGAATGGCCTACTCCTGCATCTATTTTCTATGTTTCTATGTCTCAGGTTAAATTTTCACATAAAGGATGTCGTCTGCAACAGTGCAGCAATCGATCAGCATTGCACTGGAACATCAGCTCGATTTTGTCAGTCAAATCTCTGGAAGGGAACTCAAATCTAAATCTTTGGCTTAGAGGTGCAGGGCGACCAACCGAGGCACAAATGACATATTTCAATAAAGAGGACGGCAGTTCAGCTCAGCATTCTGGCTAATCTTTATTCCTCAACGAACATCAGTGGAGAAGCTGATCCCATCATTTATTTCATCACCATTTGTGGCTGCTGCCTGTTAGGCTTCCTTCTTTAAAACATTTAAAAAAACCCCACTTAATTGGCTGTAACTTTATATATCTGCCTCTCATGATTTATGTATCTCTCCAAGTCCACCCTTCAATCTCCTACATTCAAGGGAAAAAATCCTGGCCTATCCTTACATTTCAAACCCTAAAATTCTGGGAACGTCCTGGTGAATCTTTTCTGCACCCTTTCCAATTTAATGACATCTTTCCTATCACAGGGCAACCATGTGTACATCATGTGGTCTCCAAATACAGCCTCACCAACATTTTGTACAGCTGTAGCATGGTATCCCAACTCAATACCATTACTAACAAAGGCAATCATGCCAAACACCTTCACTACCATGTCCACCTATGTCATCATTTGTAGATAGTGTACCTATAACCCCTCTCTGCTCTATGGCACTCTCCAGCGCCCTACATTTATTATGGACAATTAATGTATGAATTCTGCAATTCCATGAAAGTCACTGGATAATATTACTGTGAGGTTAATAATGGAGCAGTGCAAATCATCAACAATATTTGGCAATTCTTAACTGTCAGCATTTCTTCCTCTTGCCCTTTGCTGAACATAGAACAGTGCAGCACAGGAACAGGCTCTTCGGCACACAATATTTCTGCTGAACATGATGCCAAGTTAATCTCTGCTTGCACAAGATTCATTTCCCTCCATTTCTTGCATATCCATGTACCTATCTAAAAACTACTTAAACACCACTATTGATCATACTATCGTATCATATCCACCACCACCACTGGCAATGTGTTCCAGAAACCCACCACACCCAAGAACTTGCCCCACATCTGTCCTTTAAACTTGTCCCCTCTGATCTTAAAGCTACACCCTCCAGTATTTGAGATTTCCACCCTAGATAAAAGGTTCTGACTGTTTACCCTATCTATGCCTCTCAGAATTTTATATACTTTTAACAAGTCTCCCCTGAACCTCAGACACTCCAGAGAATGCCATCCAAGTTTGCCCAACTGCCCCTTATAACTAATACCCTCCAAGGTGAACCTTTTCTGCACCCTCTCCATAACCGCTCTGTCCTTCCTGTAATGAGGTGACGAGATCAGCACACAATACTCTGAAAACGGTCTAACTAAAGTTTTATAAAGTTGTCACATGACTTCCGTACACAATGAATAGTAACATCAAGCTACAGACCAGCAATTATTTCAGCAATATCTGGTATATTTAACCTTCCTCTCCCAGAAGTAACAAGGCCAAAAAAATCCACTACTTTCAATTCATCGTTTTCGGAAAGGGAAATTCATTATAATTCTTTGAAAAGGTAAGGTGTAAGAGATAATATGGACAGAATTGGCTGGAAACAAGGTAGGCCTTAGTGAATCTGTATCTGCTTGACACGTTATAATGTGTGGCAAGACACAGGGATCAGTGTGGAGACTACTTGTAATTTATATAAACGAATAAGATGAAGGCTGCAACAGTCTGTTGCTAAATTTGCTGATGATGCGAAGGGTAGATAGGAAAGTAAGTTGTGAAGACAGGAGGTGGCTACAAAGGGATATCAATGTCATAAACGAGTGGGTAAAGATCTGGCAAATACAGTGTAATGTTTTATATTGTTCATTTTGGCAGAGAAAAAATAAATGGGCCTCAAATCAAAATGATGACGGCAGAGCTCTGAGATGCAGAGGGAGTAGGGTGTTTTGGTGCAGAATTCACAAAAGGCAAGTACATTGTAGTTATGTTTCAGTAATATGAAGCATTATTGAGACAACATCTGTCTACTATGTCTGGTGATTGTCTCCTTACCCAAGAAGGATATAAACTCATTTGAAGAAGTTCTGAGGAGGTGTACGGAATGGCTTTGCTGCCTTATTACCAAAGGTTGAACAGGCTGGGCTTACATCCACTCGAGCTTCGAGCTGAGAAGTGACTTGATTGGAACATACAACATCCCAAGAGCTCTCGACAGTGTAAATATAGGATGTTTCCTCTTGCGAGAAAATTTAGAACTTGGATCACTGTTTAAAAGGGATCACCCATTAAAGAATGGGGGAAAATGTTTTTTCAGAGTCATGAGCCTTTGGAACAAAAGGCTGTGGAGGACAAGGCAATTGATATTTTTAAGGTAGAGATAGATAGATTTTACTTCGGAGTCACGTGAGGGACTCCATGAAGAAGCCCGCCCACAGCGCCAGCGTGTCATATCGCAAACAACGCATGGACGTGTCACATCTGGGGAGAACGTCCCCGTGAATGGGAGAACAAAAAGCCGACGAACGGCAGGTAAGTGACTCTGCATTTCTAACTTTGTTGTAGGAATGGACAGAGCACCTCGCAGAAAGTCGGTGAGAAAGGAGCAGCAAATAAGTCGGGAAGGAGCCGGGGACCTGCAGCAGCAGCAGCCGATGCCACAGGTGTTACCGATGGAGGAACCAGCTGTGCCCGACTTGAACCCCGCGCCGGCAAAATCGATTTCACGGCCGGGCGGGAAGGCAAAACAAAAGTCCCGTCACCTTAATACTGGTGCTGGGGACGCTGCTTACCAGTTCAGGAGAACTGACGAGGAGCTGCGGGAAATGGAGCAGCCAGGAGCGGCCAGCCCTACGGAGCTGGAAAGCCGCTACCAATGGATGGATATCCAGCCGCCGGCGACAGGTGCTCGTGAGTACCGGGGCCGGGAAGGGCGGCAGGAGAATATTGGGCGGCCGGGAGCGACCAGTGCAGGGAGGCATGGGGACCGGCTGCGGGAACCGCGAGCGACTAGTGCCCGAGTGCACGGAAGTCGGTTGGAGCGGCCCGGTAAGCACCCGCGATCGACTAGCGCCCGAGAGCGCGAAAGTCGGCTGGAGCGGCTGCTGGACGAAATTGTCCAAAGTGGCAGGCTCCGTCAGAGGGAGGATAGCCACAGTGGGCACAATGTAAGCCCCACAGCAGGTTCCCTTAAAGGGCTGCAAGACATATCAGACTCCTCTGAGGAGGATATCCAATGTCTGACCAGCTCAGAGTCTGAGCAAGAGGTGGAACCGTTTTCTCCCATTAAAGGGAAGGAACACAGCTTACTGGACATGGTGGGACAGTACTTCCAACAGGAGCAGACCGGCAGGAACCTCGAGGACAGGATGGCTGCAAGTATCGAGTACATGTCCACACACCAGTTGCAGGCTAATACGATGGCTGAAGTATTGGCAAGGCACTTACCACCAGGGAATTGTACTGCGCTGCATGTAGCCAGTGTAAACAGGTGTATCTGGAAGCATGTGGGGGGGGGGGTATTAGAAATCAGGATCTTAAGGTCCAAAATGCCCTCAAAAGTCTCACAGCGGGGATTACAGCTTTGGCCCGTTCGTTTGAGAAAGTGCAGATGGATAATGACCAAAAGGATGCATTAGCATTGTTCTGTAATGTACAGTTGGAATTGAATAATTTAAGAAAGGGGGCTATTCAGCCTGTGCTAGACCCTAAATTTGCCGGTTTGTGCAAGCAGAGGGATATAAAACCCCAAACCCTACTATTTGGTGGAGACTTGTCTAAACAAGTCAAAGAGTTGGATGAGGAGGCCAAGACATTGGGGCTGATAAGGGCAGCCAAAGGGTACCTAGGGAAGAGATTCCAACCCTATGGGCGTCCAAAGAAGGGTGGGCTCTATAATGCCACCAGGAATTGGAGAGAGAGGAGCCCCCAGCGGCAGCAGCGTCCTTTTTTAGGGTTTGGCCCGGGACGTCCGCCGTGGAAAATGCGGAAGCCAGTACATCAGCAGGCATCGCAACCTCAACATCAAGGGCCTCCACATCCACGACCAAAAATAAGGAAATAAATAAATTATCACCGATAACCATGGAGGTAGGTGAATCTGCGGCTCCGAAAGTTGTAGGGAGCACGGAAGTTGGAGGGGCATTGCAACTTCATTTGGAAGCATGGTGCAATATAACTATGGACAGATATATCCTTAGCAGTATTAAGGGATATCTGATAGAGTTTTTACACAAACATAACCCTCCAGTACAACATACACCGGACAGAAAATATATACTTACAAAATTAGAACAAGCAAAAGCTCACATAGAAATTGAAAGGTTATTCAATCAAGGGGTAATTGAACAAACTAAACCTGAAAAACAGGAGTTTGTCTCTAACATATTTATTAGGAATAAGAAAGATGGGGGTTGTCGTGTGATTATTGATTTGTCAACACTTAACAAATTTGTGCAATATGTTCATTTTAAAATGGATACGTTTAGCACTGCTATAGACTTATTGTCTAAAGGTTATTTTATGGCAAGTATTGATCTTAAGGATGCTTATTATACAATACCCATAAGAAATAGACACAGGAGGTTTTTGAAATTTAATTGGATGGGACAGCTTTGGCAGTATAAGGCTTTGCCAAATGGGCTTACGTCAGCGCCTAGGTTATTTACAAAAATTCTTAAACCAGCCTTGGCATTATTGCGACAACAAAATCATAGAGTAATGGCATATTTGGATGATATTCTTATAGTGGGGAAAACTTATGAATTGGCATGTAAGGCAGTGGTCGCCACTAAGCAATTGTTTGAACACCTGGGGTTCATTATCCATCCAATTAAGTCTAAATTAACACCATCAACTAAAATGGATTACCTGGGGTTCACCATTAACTCAATTGATATGTTAGTGACTTTACCACTAGGGAAAGCCACAGAAATACAAAAGGATTGCACAGAGCTTATTAATACCGTTAAACCATCCATTAGACGGGTAGCCAGAATGATTGGAAAAATTGTGGCTACATTTCCTGCCATACAATTTGGACCATTACATTACCAAAATTTACAGAGAGACAAAATTAGAGCACTCAAAATTAACAGAGGCCATTTTGATAGGCCAATGGAGCTAACTATTGAAGCAATAAAAGAGTTACAATGGTGGGAACACAATGTGAAGTATGGCTCCAACCCAATAGTTATAGACAACCCGTCTGTGGTATTACAAACAGATGCCAGTGCAATTGGTTGGGGTGCGACGGATACCATCTCGAGCTGTGGAGGGAGATGGAGTATTCAAGAAGCTAACCTACTAAATACTAAGGGTATAAATTATTTAGAAATGTTAAGTGCATTTCATGGGCTTAAGTCTTTCTGCTCAGGCATGAATCAGCAGCATGTTAGATTGCAGATAGACAATACCACGGTGGTGGCATATATAAATCATATGGGTGGAAATATATCAATATCTTGTGATATATTGGCAAATTTAATTTGGCAATGGTGTATACAAAGGAATATTTGGTTATCGGCTACGTATCTACCAGGGATACTAAATTCAGTGGCGGACGCCAGGTCACGAAAATTTAATGAAAATACAGAATGGATGTTGAATAGAAAGGTCTTCGGGGAAATTACGGTGAAGTATGGAAGACCGGATATTGATCTTTTTGCATCCAGGTTAAATCACCAGTTACCTAGGTATGTATCATGGGAACCAGATCCTGGGGCAGAAGCTACAGATGCATTTTCACTGCACTGGGGGAAATGGTTAATATATGCATTTCCTCCTTTCTGCCTCATCAATCGGGTACTAAGGAAAATTCAACAGGATTCGGCATCTGGGATTCTCATAGTACCTGATTGGCCTACACAACCATGGTTCTCGGTGATACAAGATATGGTTTTAGAACCATGTATGCACTTTAAACGAAGTCCGAAGTTGCTGGTACATCCGGTAACTCATGATAGCCATCCATGTTATAAAAATATTGCTTTGTTGGCTTGTAGACTTTGAAGGAACCTCTACGAGACATGGGGCTATCCAGTAGAACTGTGGATATGATCACAGCAGCGCAAAGAACGTCAACACATAAGCAATATTTAACTCACATTAGAAAATGGATAAATTACTGCCATTATAATAATCTGGACCACAGAGATAAGAATGTGCCGGCAGTGCTAGAGTTCCTCACCAGTCTGCACTACGAAGGATTGAGTTATAGCACAGTTAATACTGCCAGAAGTGCGTTATCAACTTTTTTGTGGCAAGGAACAGATAGTGTTTCAGTGGGATCTCATCCGCTGGTAATTAAACTGTTAAAAGGAATTTTCAACACCAGACCGCCTAAACCAAGATACACCCAGATTTGGGATGCTAGTGTGGTCCTCAACATGCTAAGGACTTGGTCGCCGGCCACAGCATTGACTCTGGACATGTTGACTAGAAAAGTGGTTATGCTGATGGCATTGGTCACAGCACAGAGGGTCCAGTCACTGCAAAAGTTGAGACTGGATAGCTTCTCTATGGCGGCAGGACGTTTGGTCTTTGTAATACAGGATTTAATTAAACAAAATAGACCGGGATCAGCAGGACAGGTCATTGAATTTCTGGCTTACCCGGAGGACGAACGTCTCTGTATTATGGAACATATTTTGTTGTACATGGAACGGACTAAGGCCATTAGAGGCAAAGAAATGGGGCTGTTAATCAGCTATAGGAAACCATACCACAGGGTGTCTACCCAGACTATTTCTCGGTGGATTAAATATGGATTAAGGAAGGCAGGAGTGGACACTAATATTTTTAAATCTCACTCCACCAGGGCGGCAGCTACATCCGCAGCGAAACGCCTTGAGGTCTCCATGGACCAAATCCTCAGGACTGCAGGATGGTCGTCGGAGAGGACATTTCAAAAATTCTATAATAAACCACTTAGTGGTGTAGAAACGTTTTCGCGGAAACTTTTAAGTTCCGTATTATAATTTATCCCTGATGAACAAGGGTTTATGATTTGAATTAATAAATATTATTTATTGTTACGGTAAACAATTGATGTCAATGTTTTTCTTGGTTTTTAAAAAATCATTAACAATTTCTCCCAAACTACCAAGGCAGTTGTGAAGCATGGACTCGGTTTTCCAGGGCATGAGGTCACAGAGCTTTGAAATCTTCATGGAGTCCCTCACGTGACTCCGAAGTAAAATAGTAAGATTAAACGAGAACTTACCAGTTTGAAGTTTGATCTGTATTTTATGAGGAGGAACGTTGAGGGAATACATGCCCTCCGCTCCCACCCTCGTAGGGTCAAATCTTAAGCTGGTATCTCTTTAATAATCTTGCTATTTTAGGTCAATATTGGATATCTGTGACCTCACACCTCTGCTTTGAAGGATGACACGCTGGCGCTGTGGGCGGGCTTCTTCATGTATTCCCTCAACGTTCCTCCTCATAAAATACAGATCAAACTTCAAACTGGTAAGTTCTCGTTTAATCTTACTATTCTTGATTAGTATGGGGTAATGGGGAGAAGGCAGAAGAGGGAAAGATAGATCAGCCATGATTGAATGGCAGAGTAGACTTGATGGGCCGAATGGCCTAATTCTGCTCCTATCACTTTTGAGCACTCTTCCTTAAAGACCAGTGGAAGCAGAGTATTTGAATATTTTGTTGCAACGGCAGAGGTAGAGTGATTGATAAACAAGTGTGAAAGATTACCACAGGTAGATAGCAATGCAAAGTTCAGATCAGCCAATAACTTTGTTGAATGGCAGAGAAGAATCCAGGGCTGGGAGGCCACTACTGCTCCTAATTTGTTTACTCGTATGCGCATTGACTTTCCACTGTTAAATCATGTCCACCCACATTCCGGATACATATTCGAAATTCCACAGATTGCAACACCAGCTTCTGAAACTGGGATGAACAAACTGGTTTTCTGTTGATACACCACAAGTCGTTTTGGAAAATCCCTCCATGGCAATCATGATTTCCGAGCAATTGATTGGTGCACAGGTTAAACAACAACATTGAAAGCAATTATGATTAACATTGTTATCGTTCTGAAATATCAGAATCATTAAAGTTTAACACTGACTGCTTGTTGCTGTGTTGCAAAACTAGGCCAGGTATAAATGAGATAAAAATACACCACCTTCTCATTATGCTAATCAAACTGATGACCTAGAACTATCTTCAACTGAATAAAAGGTTGGTGACTAAAAGCAGCCATATTGTCTGTTCAAGGTAGTAAAACTTGGCAAGACATTTCCCAGTAGGAAATTGCAACAGTGTTGGATATGTTACCACCAAACAGCTGTTAAGACAGGTAATTGGAAATCTTGGTCAAAGCAGTGCTTCTTTTAATAAGGCATTTACAAAAATACAGGGATTCAGGCTGAGAGCACTATAGA
The DNA here is from genome assembly GCF_028641065.1 of Leucoraja erinaceus. Taxonomy (NCBI): domain Eukaryota; kingdom Metazoa; phylum Chordata; class Chondrichthyes; order Rajiformes; family Rajidae; genus Leucoraja; species Leucoraja erinaceus. The sequence goes on from NC_073381.1 coordinate 17,646,911, forward strand.
TGTGAGTACATTAACAGTGACAGGAGATGTACAAGAGGCTGGAACTGAAGAAGCTCGGAGACCATAAAGGCTTGCAGAGCTGGAGGAAGCTAGATAGGGAGAAATCCACATTTACAATCAAATGCTGCAAAAGAGCTTTTTTTGCAGGGATTCAAGGGCAAATCCAGGCTGGAGTCCAATCTACAGTCAACTAAGTATGAAAGAGAATGCTGAAAGCAAATCTAAGACTCTTCAGAACCAGACTAGAGCTCAAGGAATACCTTACCCTCAGATGGCAACTGGCTCGCAAATTCCGATGGCAGAGTTAACAAGGCGTAGTCCTTTAGTGCAGCAAGCCAGAGACGGCTGAGAATAGGCAGCTCTGGCTGAACTAGCGTGATCAAACTATCTGGAGGGAGCTCGTCCACTGCGCCAAAATCATCATCCTCTTCCTTACTCTTCACAGGTTTCACCGGCTTGGTCTCTGCTTCTTTTTTGGTTTTCATAGCAACAATGTAGACCTAGACAAAGGGAAGACACATTAGATTAAGTAACACATGAAACGGGGTTCCCCAGGCCGCTTTTAATTTATACTTGACATGTCAATCCTTGAGGTGTAGACAGAACTGGCATAAGCGATTCTCCCGAGTTAAACCTTATTATAAATATATAGGCCTGGAGAAAAGGCAAGGAGAGTGGATTGTGACAGATAATTCTGATTTTATGTAGAGTGGATTGTTACAGACGAATATTGAGGAGAGCAGATTATTATAGAGGAACCTTATGGAGAGAGGATTGTTACAGAGGAATCTTATGTTGAGGAGAGTAGATTATTATAGAGGAACCTTAAGGGGAGTGGATTATTACAGAGGAATCTTATTTCCCAGAGAATAATCTCAATTTTCCAGAAACAAACTGCATTAAAAGGGATTAAAAGGGCTACTAATCTATTATTAGAATGCCAAGGACACTCACTGATGCTGTCACTTTTTAAGTAGTCTCACAGGACCAAGGATTGCTTGCTTGCACTGTAGCTCTGAGTTCCCATGCGGAATCTGCAGATGTTCAAGTTCAAGTTCGTGAGTTTGTTGTCATTGCTGTAGATGTGCTACAGGTGTCGCGTGGGTGGGTAGTTTGGAACACTGTACATTACATTCATTTCAACTGTCTGCACAAGCATGCTCTGTGCATCCATCACAAAGACACACTGTTTTCAGAGACCTCCTCCATTTCCTCCATGCTCCTCCTCCATTTTGAGTTGTCATGACCCGGAATTCCCATAAATTAAGGAGAATGTTCACTCTGTAGATTAATACTACTCCAGTAAGAAGCTGGTTAGAGGCAGACTGAGAATCATATAACCATATAACAATTACAGCACGGAAACAGGCCATCTCGGCCCTACAAGTCCTTGCCGAACAACTTCTTTCCCTTAGTCCCACCTGCCTGCACTCATACCATAACCCTCCATTCCCTTCTCATCCATATGCCTATCCAATTTATTTTTAAATGATACCAACGAACCTGCCTCCACCACTTCCACTGGAAGCTCATTCCACACCGCTACCACTCTCTGAGAAAAGAAGTTCCCCCTCATGCTACCCCTAAACTTCTGTCCCTTAATTCTGAAGTCATGTCAACACAGAATACTGTCTAGCTCGGCTCCAAGGCTGTGGTGCCAGAATTACAGACAGCATGGTACTGCGTAGCTGACGTAGTGTGGTATCAAATTTATAAGGACAGACAAATTTGAGAAGGATTCGTCTATAATCCATTTTGGTTTATCTAGTTGAAGGTTCTGATGAGATAAAATAAAAAAGACTATGTATAGTGGTAGGTTTCCTACATTTTTCTTTAAGAGTCAATGGATTGGAATGGGCCGGGAGAGCAGGGGGTGACTGAGGATGGATGAGACAAGGGGATGCTGGGTGGGTTTAGCGCAAAGGGGGGCAGAGTGAAAGTGCCGAGGAATAGGGTGAATGTGTCATGAAGGAAACAACAGAACTATGCAGTTGTTGTAGAGATCTATTTATTCATTAATAAGTTTCTCCGTTGCCGAACCAGCAGGTCGAGGAACAGCTTCTTCCCGGCGGCTGTCACTCTACTCAACAACGTACCTCGGTGACTGCCAATCACCACCCCCCCCCCCGGACACTTATTATTATTTATTCAAATCGTTTGCTATGTCGCTCTTCAAGGGAGATGCTAAGTGCATTTTGTTGTCTCTGTACTGTACACTGACAATGACAATTAAAATTGAATCTGAATCTGAATCTGAATCATTATGAACCATAAATTACTGCTGCCTCCCATCAATAGATGGATTGCCACAGCAAAGAACCCCATCATTGCAGGAATTACTATCATAAAGAATAAATCCCGTGCTGCACTTTCACTAGAGTGAACATCCCAGTAAGCTTTGAGCACTTATACCGAGGCTGCAGTGAAGAACACTTTAAGACGACATTGTGTGCAGTAACAAAATTATCCACAATCCGGCTCTCAATGTATACCCATTCTCACCAAAACCAAATGATTGATGCATTAGTGTGGATGATCAGCCATGATCACATTGAATGGTGGTGCTGGCTCGAAGAGCCAAATGGCCTACCACTGCACCTACTGTCTATTGTCTAAAATACTTCCCCTCAACAGGAGGGGGGAGGGTTGTCATACAGCAGAGCTACAGCAGGGCTAAACCCAGAATCTGTCACTGATTGTTCAAGAAGGAACTGCAGATGCTGGAAAACCGAAGGTGCACACAAATATGCTGGAGAAACTCAGCGTGTGCAGCAGCATCTATGGAGCGAAGGAACTAGGTAACGTTTCGGGCCGAAACCCTTCAAGGGTTTCGGCCCGAAACGTTACCTATTTCCTTCGCTCCATAGATGCTGCTGCACCCGCTGAGTTTCTCCAGCATTTTTATGTGTACCATCTGTCACTGATTGTTGGGAAGGAAAAGTCCAAATGTAATTATGAACGTTTTAGCATAATCCCCCTCTTCCCTTGCAAGTGTGGTGAATCTCTGGAACGCTCTGCCACAGAGGGTAGTTGAGGCCAGTTCATTGGCTATATTTAAGAGGGAGTTAGATATGGCCCTTGTGGCTTAGGGGATCAGGGGTATGGAGAGAAGGCAGGTACAGGATACCGAGTTGGATGATCAGCCATGATCATATTGAATGGCGGTGCAGGCTCGAAGGGCCGAATGGCCTACTCCTGCACCTAATTTCTATGTTTCTATGTTTCTAAGCTTACCTCTGCCCAAGCTTTCAGCACAGCCAGCTTCTCCATTGTGGTAGCACTCTCGCTGTACAATTGGCTCAAGGAGCCTTTTCCAGATTGCATCTTGTCCAAAGAAGATACCAACAGGTTGTGAACCCTGCGCAGATCATTCAAGTCACTGACTACACCACTTCCAATCCAGGTGCTGCAAACCTGCAAAAGATAACAACCAGTTTACTTTTCATGCAAAGATAAAAACATAGTTTATCTTTTTCTTATAGTTTATAGTTTCTCAAGTTCATAGTTTATCTTATCTCCCTCCACAGATGCTGTCTGAGCCTCTGGGCTCCTCTAGCACTTTGAATTTTGTACACCCTCCATTTTGTTCGGCTGGTTGTCGCAGGATTTTATTGCAGTGACAATAAAGGAGTAGAAACATAGAAACATAGAAAATAGGTGCAGGAGGAGGCCATTCGGCCCTTCGAGCCAGCACCGCCATTCATTGTGATCATGGCTGATCGTCCCCTATCAATAACCCGTGCCTGCCTTCTCCCCATATCCATTGACTCCTCTATCCCCTAGAGCTCTATCTAACTCTCTCTTAAATCCATCCAGTGACTTGCCTCTACTGCCCTCTGGGACAGGGAACTCCATAAATTCACAACTTTCTGGGTGAAAACGTTTTTTCTCACCTCAGTCTTAAATGACTTCCCCTTTATTCTAAGACTGTGGCCCCTGGTTCTGGACTCTCCCAACATTGGGAACATTTTTCCTGCATCTAGCTTGTCCAGTCCTTTTATAATTTTATATGTTTATATGTATAAGATTCCCCCTCATCCTTCTAAACTCCAGTGAATACAAGCCTAGTCTTTTCAATCTTTCCTCATATGACAATCCCACCATCTCGTGAATCTCGTGAACCTACGCTGCACTGCCTCAGTCACAAGGATGTCCTTCCTCAAATTAGGAGACCAAAACTGTACACAATACTCTAGATGATAGTTGTGAAACCTTTCCCTCCATTCCTCCAAGAAACATACAGGAATGAACAGATGGTTTCCCCTTGCATCTGCTGCCCTAGTCTTCCTTGACAGCAGAGGTTGTGGGTTTGGGAGGTGTTGGGAAAGAAGTCTTGGCAAGTTACTGCAGAATTTTTTTTGTGGGTGGTACATGGAGGAACAAAACATTTCATGGTGGATGGACTGCCAATCAAGAGGTTGTTTTGTCCTCAATAGAGTCGAGCTTCTTGCCTGTCGTTTGGGTTCCATTCATCCAGGCAAGTGGAAATTAATCCATCGCACTACTGACTTGTGAGGAAAATCTTTGTAGTGTCAGGAGATGAATCAGTGGCTGCATAATCCCTGTGATTAACCCACATTTGTAACTATGGTATTTCTGTATGTGGATAGTCCAGGTAAGTTGCTGGTTAATGATAACCACCACCTCAAATGATACACAATTCAAAATTAAATGTTGCTGGGAATGTTCAACCTACTCCTCCCAAAGGCCAAGGATACTGGAGGTTTTCAAATAGCTAAATGTGTTGGGTTTTTTTCGTTCAAGGTTTCAGAAATTTTCCGGAAATAATTTAATAAATTTCACTGTGGCATAGTGGCGCAGTGGTAGAGTTGCTACCTTTCAGTGCCAGAGACCCGGGTTCAATCCTGATTATGGGTGCTGTCTGTACGGAGTTTGTCAGTTCTCCCAGTGACCTCGCAGGTTTTCTCCGGTGCTCCGGTTTCCTCACACATTCCAAAGACATGCTGTCTTTTTGGGTTAATTGGTTTCTGTAAATTGTCCCTTGTGTGTGTATGTGTAACATAGAACTAGTGTACAAGTGATCGTTGGTTAGCCGAAGGGCCTGTTTCTCTAAAATTCACTGTATCTCTCACTGTATCTCTAAAACAAAAACTAAAAATTGAGAAAAATTAGAATAAGTGAAGGTAAAAGTGCAACAAAATAACTAAGCCAACTCAAGAGACTGAATGACCTTGACTTGACTTTTCAGTCACTACCCGGTCGAGGATGCGTCATTCTTCCGAGCCACATCTTCGCCCCCCCTCCTCGCAGCCTACCATCTGGATTGACGGGGCCTTTCCTGCCGGAGACCAGTGAGAACTTCAGCAACGGCACAGCACTGAAGTACCATTGCGGAGTAGGCAATGCCTTACCGGGGTGGCTGTGTTGGAAGCTCTGGAGTGCTGGAACTGCTGACTTTAACATCGTGGAGCTGTGGTCTGCGGAGCTTCCAGCAACGGGCTGTGCTGACTTAAACATCGCGGAGCCCTGGGATCTTTCGCCGAGGTCGCCAGTGTTGGAGCTCCGCCCAGCACGCCTGTGGACTTCGGGAACCACTGTCTCCGATAGGAAGCGTCCGATTCGGAACTCCAAGCCGCTGAGAGTGTTCTTCCAACGCCGGAGTTCCATCATCCGGCGAGAGGGCCTGAAGCATCAGGCCGCCGTTGCAGTGACTGCGGAGGCCTCAATAGGCCCCGACCATGGGTGAACAAGAGGAAGTGGACTGAACTTTGTTGCCTTCCCTCACAGTGGAAAATGTTGATTCCGCTGTGGGGGATGTTTTTATGTTTTTATTTTTAATGTTAAATTCTATAGTGTTGTGTTTATCTTATTTGTGTGCTGCATGGTAACTCAAATTTCACTGCACCAATTGGTGTATGTGACAATAAATGTCCTTTGTCCTTTGACCTTGTCTTTGAAATGCAAGTGGAACATGTTTTCACTAAGAAAGAGATAAGTACATACGCATTGACCAACACTGACACAAGATATCTCAGATGTAATTGATGCCAATAAATAGGAGCCGAGGTACTAGATCCATTCCCGATATTGTAGCATAAAAGTGCAAATATGCAGGCTGCCAACCACATAAACTGTTCCCTCCAGGAACCATTAACAGATAACACAATTTATTTATGAAAAGAAATACGTTAAATCAGTGCCTGAAAACCACATGGAAGCTATTACGTTTCCGTGATGACCGACCGAGCAAATGATCAGTTCATTTGCAGTAGAGATCACTAGGGTAACTGCTCACCTGGCAGGCTTTGGCCGTGATGTCCGATGGTGTATCTTGGGAGAAAGCTGGCCTCAAGGCTGCTCCAACCTAAATTGGGACAAAATAAGTAACGATGTTGAACATGTCATTTGATAAGCATTAGCAGAATAACATCTCCTGGAGGTCATTCAATGTCAAGTCAAAGGCAGGCAGTATCGGCACTATCAAGAGCACCATACATTCTCTGTATCCTCTGATGCAGCACATGCAAGAGCTGGTTTGCTAAGTAACAAACAGACCCATCATCTTTTTGATGATCCTACACTTATAGTGCCCTCCATAATGTTTGGGACAAAGACCCATCATTTATTTATTTGCCCCTGCACTCCACAATTTGAGATTTGTAATAGACAAAAATCACATGTGGTTAAAATGCACATTGTCAGATTTTAATAAAAGCCATTTTTATACATTTTGGTTTCACCATGTAGAAATTACAGCTATGTTTATACATACTCCCCCCATTTCAGGGCAACATAATGTTTGGGACACAGCAATGTCATGCAAATGAAAGTAGTCATGTTTAGTATTTTGTTGCATATCCTTTGCATGCAATGACTGCTTGAAGTCTGCGATTCATGGACATCACCAGTTGTTGGGTGTCTTCTCTGGTGATGCTCTGCCAGGCCTGTATTGCAGCCATCTTTAGCTTATGCTTGTTTTGGAGGCTAGTCCCCTTCAGTTTTCTCTTCAGCATATAAGAGGCATGGTCAATTGGGTACAGATCGGGTGATTGACTGGGCCACTCACGAATTGACCAATTTTTAGCTTTGAAAAAATCCTTTGTTGCTTTAGCAGTATGTTTGGGATCATTGTCTTGCTGTAGAATGAACAGCCGGCCAATGAGTTTTGAGGCATTTGTTTGAACTTGAGCAGATAGGATGTGTCTATACACTTCAGAATTCATTATGCTACTACCATCAGCAGTTGTATCATCAATGAAGATAAGCGAGTCAGTACCTTCAGCAGCCATACATGCCCAGGCCATGATACCCCCACCACCGTGTTTCACAGATGAGGTGGTATGCTTTGGATCTTGGGCAGTTCCTTCTCTCCTCCATACTTTGCTCTTGCCATCACTATGACGTAAGTTAATCTTCGTCTCACCTGTCCACAAGACCTTTTTTCCAGAACTGTAGTTGCTCTTTTAAGTACTTCTTGGCAAACTGTAATCTGGCCATTCTATTTTTGCAGCTAACCAGTGGTTTGCATCTTGTAGTGTAGCCTCTGTATTTCTGTTCATGAAGTCTTCTGCGGAGAGTGGTGCAAACCCATAATCCAATATTGATGTTATTTCATATTATGCAAAGATTTGATTGTGCTCCTCTCAGCTCATTGTGGTGTTCTTTATCAGCAATAGCCAGTGTTTGAAACGTGAGATTCAAATGAAACCATGCAGAAAGACTAAGTTGCAACTTTGCGAGGGTTTATGGTTGATGCAGAACTTTACTGGTAGTCAATAGACAAGTGATAACATTGCAGCAAATCTCCAGTTTATATTCATAGAGGGTGAATTTACAGTATGCACAAAACTTTACCCTCTATGAACATAAACTGGAGATTTGCTGCGATTTTATCAACATAATGATACACATAATAACAAAGGAATGATAAAATACAAGTAAGGCATTCAGATCAATCCATCCAAATTGCCCCATAATCTCTGCAAATTGAAAATAATGGATCTCTTATTTATCAAAAGAGTCATAAATCCCATAAATAGTTTGGCGAAACTAAATAGACAGAGGATGGAATATATCAAGAGTGCATCCATATAATTAAATGCATATTGTAAACATATACATTTTTTTAAATCCATTAGATAGAAAATGCAAACTTGCATGTGCTGGCGTTTCCACTATTAAGAAGTTGCAATAGCAATTGAAAAATTTGCATGGGCAGCTCCTACTGTCAATGTGGACACAAGAACTTGAAATTGCAGAAGTTGGGAGGAAGTTTACATAAACATCTCCACTTTTAAAAGTATGATACGTGCGCTTTCTGGTAATGTGGACTTACGTTTGCCTGATATTGTTCCAAGATTACATGGCCTGGAAACTCGGGCTCTGGGACAGAAGCAAACTCCTTGATAATGTCCTCAAGCGCCTGAAGTCCAGCCATTCGTAACTGGTTGCTGTGGTCGGTGGCAGCCATGAAGGCCATGCGAATGAGGTCAGAAAGGTGCAACACCAACAGGTCACCTGTGTAAAGAGCAAAATACTGGCCATCAGATAACACCAATGTCCTCCACATCCCTTTCTTCAATTCCCGTCTTCCAACATGCCTCTCTGCTCCACATCATCTACTTTAATCATTTCCTTTATTGATGGGAGTAGCTCAAATGTCTGTTCTGTACATTATAAACAACTTGCATTTATTTCTTATAACATGGGGACATACACTGATTTTGGAGAAAAAAAACAAATGCTAAATAACTTTTTAAATAGTGAGCGATTGGGAGATGTTCATGTTCAAAGATTCCTTGTACAAAAGTTATTAAAATTAACATTCAGGTGTTGCAAATGATTAGGAAGGTTAATCATATGATGGCCTTTATGGCTATACAGTTTAAGTACAGGAGTAAAGATGTCTTATTATAATTATAGAGGACCCCAGTCAAACCGATATCTGAAGTGTTGTGTACAATTTCGGTCTTATTATCAGGCACCAGAAAGATTTGAAAACAAGTGATTTTTAAAAATCGAGGCACATTGGAAGGAATGGATACCAAACAAGACTTACATTTGGGATTCTTCTGCTTCATGGCCCTGGCCTTGGCGAGATCGAAGTGTATGTTGTCCGTGGTCTCACACAGAAGGATGATCCGACAGAGACACTCCGAGGCAAACACGCGAGTGGCCCACCTCGGGGCAACGCAAGGCTTTGATTTTTCATCATCTCCTGTGCCAGTGAACATAATCTCATCGTCCATTTCATCTTTCTTCTCCCCATCTTCATCCCTTGTTGCCTCCAACAGACCTACAGCACCTGCATCTGTAGAGTTGTGAGAGAAAATCCCAAATTAAAATAGATTGAAGAGCTGAATATAGAATTCAGGACAACACGACTGTAAGCACTGACAGCACCTCAATAATGAGATATTACAGTGAGGTTCTAGTTGCCCCGTCAGGTGGGAAAGAAATTTATCTCACGGCTCTATTTAATGAGCAAGGGAATTCTCTCCTGAGGCTCGGCTAATGTTCATCATTCAATGATCATCAATAAAATAGATAATATTGTTATTATCATTATGTTGGTTGGCAGATTATTGTGTGTAAATTGTTGGGCAAAAACTCCATATCTCTCCTCTGAAACCGTCAGCAAGTGCAGGAATTACCACTCAAGTGCACAAAAGCCAGACTCAACAGAGTTAGATCACGTCACGTGCATTAGATTTGTGTGTTAATGAGTGTTGACAATCTCTCTTTATAGTTAATGCACTACAATGTTTACATTGCTTAAATATGTTGATGTGGCAGCTAAAAAGATTCTCTAGCTGTGCCCGAATCTAGAACAAGAGGACAAAAGGCAAACTGTTTTCAGGAGGATAACAGGCAACATGTCAAAACATCAAAAATGGAAATCTGGAATGCTCCCTGGCAAAAAGCTGCTTAGATTGGCAGTCAATTGAAAATGTCAAAATGGATTGATAGATTTGTATTGGACAAATTGTTAAAGGTTATGGAATCAAGTAGATGAAGTTAAGATCAGCCTTTACTGAATTGAAAAGTGGAACAGTTTCAAAGGGCTAATTATTGGAGGTTTCCAGTAATACTCGGCAAAAAAAGCAAAGAATTAGGATTGCTAAATTATTTTGTTACCAATGACCACAGTTGACGTGTAAAACATGGAAGCGACCTTGGAAATAGAAACATCAATCTGTAAACACACTTTGGGACCATCAATACCCGAGATCAAGCCATGTTAACATACCAGTTCCTACAAAAGATGTATGTCCCGGAGTCAACTAAATTTATTATAGCTTTTTGTTGAGCAGTAGTGTGAACTAATGTGAGTAGTTAACAAACATCGGAGAGAGACCATAGATGTCAGGAAGACCAACAATGCAGAAGGTTCGACAAGCCCCGACCTGGGATCCGGTCACTGGCGCGCGGGAGCTGAGATTCGCCCCCGATGCGGGAGCTTGATCGCACCGACGCGGAGGGCCCGACCGCCGGCTACGGGAGTAAAATCTCCCCGTCAACAGAAGGTTTGAGGCCCCCAACCGCAAGAGAACAAAGAAGAGAAGACACTTAACTTTTTTTCGCCTTCCATTACAGTGAGGAATGTGGAGGAGTCACTGTGGTGGATGTTTATGTTAAAATATATTTTATGTGTTCTGTTGCTTTTTATTTGTATGACTGACTTGGCAAATCAAATTCCTCATATGTTGCAAAACATACTTGGCTAATAAAGTATTATTGTATTGTACATGTCAGGAATGGATGTCAAAACAGGCTTAATGGTCGCAATAACCTCCTCTTGTTCCCATGTCCCTAATTCTCCCACTTGCATTGTGTATGCCATGCATGGATTGCACCCTTGCCTGGATTGGCACTAGCAGGAGTGTTGGAGGGGAAGAGGCCAAGGAATAGAAACAAATCCAAAAATCAAGGGTTTTCTTTTTCGATGAACCACTCACCTGTTGATGCAGCCAGGACGCCTTTGCATAGCTTCAGCCAGTGGGAAAGCTTCTGAACTGCCAAGGACGAAAGCATGTGGCCCAAAGTGTCATGGATGTCCGAACATAACTTGCGGTCAGTCTCACGGTCCAGCATGCCAAACAACACCCCTTCCAGGCCCGTTTCTGTGATATTCACATCTAAAGGAAGAAGGCGCAGGTATCAGTCACATCACACTTATTACCAGGAAATTCCTGTTGAACTGCTTTGTATCAGGTCTTTAAAACAGAGAGAGAGAGATAGGCTACCAAAGCAAACACAAGAACTATGCATGCACTGAATTCTACCTATTGAACGGGCATGTCTAGAATTCTAAGTTATTTTGATTGCATAATGTGGGAAACATTATTTCTACCAGCAGGGTCGAGTAATTATTAATCAAAACAGATAATTTTAATACAAGTGGCAAAACAACCAAATAGAAGATTTAGATAATTTCTTTAAGCAAAGATTTGTTATCTTGTATTTCTCAGTCAAAAAGGTGGTCTGAGAAATAAAACAATTGTAGCTCTCTGGGAAAAGCAAGCGGGTGGGGTTAATTGCAAAATTCTGGCAAAGTGCAAGGTGGACCAAATGGCTTCAGTGGAAAAAAAAAAGCAAGTTCAGTGTGGTTTTTGGTCAAATCAAACTTTTAAAACATCCCCATGCTATCAGTGTTGACAATCTCCCATGAATGTTTTCAAAACACACTTTAGATTTTAGAATTGCTGTAAAGAGGTTAGGGCAGTATTATAGGAAGGACGTGGAGGCTTTGGAGAGGGTGTCGGTTTACCAGAATGCTGCCTGGATTGGAGTGCATTAGCTATAAAGAGGGGTTGGACAAAAATGAACTGTTTTCTCCTGAGCATCAGAGGCTGCGGGGAGACTTGACAGAAGTATATTAAATTATGAAAGGCATAGACGGAGTAAACATTGAAAACCTTTTTCCCAGGGTAGAAATGTCAAAGAATGGAGGGCATAGCTTTAAGGCGAGAAGGGAAAGTTCAAAGGACTTTCCCTGTACATCCACTTGCAAGAATCTGTCTCCATTACTATTCCTGCCAGTACATTTCACAACCTAACCATCCTTTGTAAAAATAAATGTTGCATTTAGTAACATTTTCAATTCTATGTCTTCTCCATACCAATAGACAAAGTTTCTCTCTATGTATTATATCTAAATCCTTACAAACATTAAATACCTTTATCAAACCCCTAACAATCTCCTCTGTTCCAAGAGCATCTTCAGCTTCCATCCATTCACATAACCAAAGTTCTCACATCAAAGTTCCTGGAAGGGCAATGATCCCACTGTTGCTGAGGTGCAACCCATAGCAATAAGGGTCAGGACGCCTTCCAGTGGTGCAATAGCAGCCAATGTAAATGCATCTTAAACTCTTTGTATACTGGGGTCCAAACGACACTCTTGGAATCATCACTGTGCAACAGTTAAAACACACTGGAGGCTGAGCTGGTGCTTGACTCAAGCCAGCCGCACAGCAGCATGACCAAGTGTTGAAGATGCCGTTTACCTCATTGTAAACGCAACAGATATATTGCGTCCCGCAGTTCATAGCCCTGTGAGGTGAAGGGCCAGTGTTCATTGCTGACATCTATGCCCCAATGATCAGCACACAGCTGCGAGACACCACTCTCTCCACCACCAGGTGAAGAAGTTAACCAACCATTAGATTGGAGTGAACATTAATGCTGCTGAGACAAGCAGGGGGATGAGGGGTGATCTTATAGAGGTGTACAAAAGCATTAGAGGAATTGATCAGATACTGGAAGTCTTTTAGCCCAGAGATGGGGAATCGAGAACTAGAGGTTATAGGTTGAAGGCGAAGGGGAAAAGATTTAATGGGAACCTGAGGGGAAACCTTTTTTTACACAAAGGGGAGTGGGTGTACAGAACAAGCTGCCGGAGGAGGTAGTGAGGCAGGTACTATAGCTACGTTTACGAAACATTTAAACAGCTGCATGGATAGGGTGGGCTTAGAGGGATATGGGCCAAAAGCAGGAAGGTGGGACTACTTTAGATGGGTCCTGATAGTTGTCATGGCAAATAGGGCAGAAGGGTCTGTTTCCACACTGTATGACTCTATGACAAGTAGCGGGTCCAAGGCAGACTAAGTGTAATTACCAAACACAATTCAAGAAGCATTTCACTGGCAAAATACAGTGGAGTGATTTTACACATCATACATAAGATATAATCTTCCTCCACTCATTGCATTTTGCTGAAGGAATCACTCTGCCTTCACCTGGAGATAACATTGCAATTCTGGACATGGATACAGTGGCTACAGTGGTGGTAATTCCTCTGGACGTGGCTATAGTCTCTTATTGAATTGTGGCCAAAAGCCCTACCGTTGCCTCCAATTTATTGGCGATCACGATGGGGACATTGGTGCATGCAATGTGCTGGTTTTCGACATGTATACACTGAGCCACATTCAAAGATCCTCCCCTTCCCCAGCAGGGAGTACTCACCAATGCCACTGCTCTCCTTACTTCCTGAACTCTGCGCAAGAGTCATGGCGTAGGCACACACCTCGGTTGCTTCTCTCTGAGCGAGCTGACGGAGGCAGGCGACTGCCGCTCTTCGAAGCAGCAAGTGAGAGCTGCACAAGTGGACCTGTGGAAGGGAACTGCTCTCATCAATCAGCTAAAGTAGCTGGCGTCGACTGCCTGTGTTGATGGTGGGAGTTCAGAAGGTGAAATAAATGTAGATATCCATGATCTGTACTGAGCTCAATATACACAAAAATGGATCGAGGTATTTGACTCTGGAGTCTAAAATATTCATCTTTACATCAAACTTTATGACCGAGACAAAGGTAGTTTGAACCACTGCTCTATGTTATTATTACATTCAACAAGCTTCCTCCCAGCATACTTCATGTAAGCCCATCAATGTATCTTTCCATTCCTTTGCTCTCACTTCCGGATTAATCATGTTTCCTCTCAATTTATTTGTAACACCCGCTTTGTTTGCCTACATTATCGGCAATGCTCCAGCTGCCAGCCCGGTGACATTGGGAGCTCGCTGGTGGGAGACCGCTTTTCGGAGCTCCCGGAGCGGGGCCTTACATCGCCCGGCGCGGCTTTAACGGCTGCGGGACTTGCCATCGCCCGCCGGGGGCTCTAACATCGGGAGAAGAATGGAAAACAGGGAGAGACAGTGACTTTGCCTTCCATCACAGTGAGGAGGAGATTCACTGTGATGGATGTTCGTGTAAATTGTTTTAATTGTGTGTCTTGGTTTTTTTTCCCTTGTTGTATGACTGCAGAAACCAAATTTTGTTTGAACTTCATTTGAGGATCAAATGATAATAAACGGTATTGTATTGTAAAGAAGTTTCTTTTGAATTCCTTGTTAGATTTATGAGTGACCATCTTATAATTACGCCCTCAGGTTATGTGGGAACCTCTACATGATGGAACAATTTCATCATCAAATGTTTCTCTAGCTCCTCAAAGACTCCTTCATCATGTTGTAGGTGTGTACAAGGAGAGACACAAGGCCACTATTCTGTCCATCACTGCAGCTGATGCTGAAGGAACACAGAGCAGGATAGTCCTACTTCTCACAGCTTTCCAATATACATTGTACAAATGATGAGACATTCCCCAGAGATTTTGTGCATTAATGCCTTAAAGTATTTTAAAGCCAATTAAGCAAAAGGACATGCGGCCGGCAAAAATATGCACAGCAAGTTCCCATAAACAATCGTATACAATGGTCACTTGCTTCTTTTATATTTCTAAGAGATAGATTGCGGAAACAGGCCCTTCGGCCCACCAGTGATCCTCATACATTAGCACCATCCTACATACACTTGGGGCAATTTACAATCTTTACCGAGCCAATTAACCTACAAACCTGTACATCATTGGATTACGGAGGAAACAGGAGCACCCGGAGAAAACCCACACCGTCACGGGGAAACGTCTTTTCATTTTGCACTGTACAGCTGTTGCTTTGCAAGATGACAATAAAGGTTGATTGATTGATTGATTGATTGATTGATTGAAAATGTACAAACTCCGTGCAGACAGCAACTGTCGTCAGGATCAAACCCGGGTCTCTGGCGCTGTAGTCTAACACTGCACCATCTGTTTTAATGATGTTGATTAAGGTCTGCATGAAGAGCTCCCTGCAAAATGGGCATGGGACCAAGATTAGTCTACCACTGAAGGTCACAACACTTCTGAAAGTGAGGCCTCAGTCATCCATTGGTAACGCTGGATCATTTGCTCACGTCTCTGGAATGGCTAGAAGGCAAATATGTTTCACATCCGAGCCACAGCCATAGCCACATTGTTGGCACTACCTTTGCTCAGTTCCACTTACGCACAGACTGGGCACCAGACTGGACAGATTGACGTGACGTGGTGCGAACATATGCAGCTGCTGAAGGCAGGATATGGCTGCTGCCTGTGCAAGGGAATCAGAGTGATCTTGCATGATGGCACAGCCCACGAGGCATGAAGAGCGAATTGTAGATGTGGAAGCTCCATTACCTGGAAAGAAGTAAATACCATTTAAAAGCCTGGGTGGAGATTGCAACAGCATGCCATGCAACTGTGGCAATTTCTGAATGGTACAAACATTTCCAAAACTTACAACATTCTTAAGGGGTTGGATAGGCTAGATGCAGGAAGATTGTTCCCGATGTTGGGGAAGTCCAGAACAAGGGGTCACAGTTTAAGGATAAGGGGGAAATCGTTTAGGACCGAGATGAGGAAAACATTTTTCACAGAGAGAGTGGTGAATCTCTGGAATTCTCTGCCATAGAAGGTAGTTGAGGCCAGTTCATTGGCTATATTTAAGAGGTTGGATGTGGCCCATGTGGCTAAGGGGATCAGGGGGTATGGAGAGAAGGCAGGTACAGGATACTGAGTTGGATGATCAGCCATGATCATATTGAATGGCGGTGCAGGCTCGAAGGGCCGAATGGCCTACTCCTGCACCTACTTTCTATGTTTCCATAATAAGGGGATATATTTTCAAAAAAGTGAATCAATGCACTAATAGGATTTTGACTACAAAAAAAACAAGTAAGAGTCAGAACAACAAAGAACGTGCTTCAGCTGGGGCAATTTTAAAGTATTTAAAACCCACTGGAGGTTTCTGAGTTGCTGTCACTGTTATAGCATTATGTCTTCATGCAGGCAAGTGCCAGGCAGAAAATAAAGACTACAGTTGCCAGAAACGTAAAACAAAAAATATATTTTCACAAATGAAGCCCAGACCCAAAACATTAACTGTTTCAGCAGATGCTGCTCTTTCAACAGATCCAACATTTTGTGTGTTGTTGGATGTTCAAACAATCTATTTGCCGCAGTGTGAGGGAGGGGGACACGTCAGAATTGCCCACAGTTTCTGAGGATTACTCACACACATCCGAGAAGGCAGATGAGACTTTACATCATCTGACAACATAGCACTTTCTCAGCAAAGCTGCCACAGCCAGACATAAAAACAGCTTTTTTCCACGAGTAGTAGCTCTACTCAATAACCAAAAATCTGCAGCCTCCGTTTGCTCTGGTATTTTAAATAAATGTTTAATCAATAATGTTTAATTAAAAATGTTTAATGTTTTATGTATCATTCTTAACTGTCACTGTATGTTATGTTGTCACTTGCGGGCGGAGCACCAAGGCAAATTCCTTGTATGTGAATACTTGGCCAATAAACATATTCATTCATCCATTCATTCATCCATTCATCCATCCATTCATCATCATTCATTCATTCGGTGCTCAAGTCTTTTGGAACTGGAAACAACAACCTTCTAGCCCAGTGCAATAAATCTCCCAACTGTCCCACACACGACTCAAAGAACTTACAAAATTCTTAAGGGATTGGACAGGCTAGATGCAGGAAGATTATTCCCGATGTTGGGGAAGTCCAGAACTAGGGGTCACAGTTTAAGGATAAGAGGGAAGTCTTTTAGGACCGAGATGAGAAAATCATTTTTTACACAGAGAATCTGTGGAATTCTCTGCCACAGAAGGTAGTTGAGGCCAGTTCATTGGCTATATTTAAGAGGGAGTTAGATGTAGCCCTTGTGGCTAAAGGGATCAGGAGGTATGGAGAGAAGGCAGGGATGGGATACCGAGTTGGATGATCAGCCATGATCATATCGAATGGCAGGCAGGTGCAGGGCCGAATGGCCTACTCCTGCACCTATTTTCTATGTTTCTAAAGTATCAGGTATTGATAACATTCCTGCTGCTGAAAATGCAAGATAAGTTGGTGTTTTGGTCGTTTCCTTTAGTAGTTTCCAACCCACCTCTTTCCCTGCCAGCCTACCTTGAAGTTCTGGTCCAACGGTGGTGATTAAAGCTCCCAGACAACGACCCAAACACTGGTGCACTTCTGTATGTGACGGGGGAACAGTCAGCAGCAGGGTCAGGACAAGCGATAAGGTGGGCTCCACGTACCCACGGTACATGGGGCCACTCGAATCCACAATCAGTGCCAGCGAGTGAAGAGCCCAGGTCTGAAGAAATGGAAACACAGTCAACACTGACAACCCCGCTTAAAGCAGGACCAGCGCACGGATTTGGACTTTGAATGATTTACCTGCACTTCCGGCGAAGTGCCGTCCTGTGCAAGAGCCAAAAGAATGCTGACGCTCGTCTTCAGATGCTGCCCCGAACCAATCCCACCAACATAACGATGAAGGCAGCCAAGAGCAAGAGAATGGCCCGTTCTGGACACCACATCGCGAGCCGATTTCAACCTATTAAAATAGAAACTTCTTAGGCAAAACACTTCAACAGATCTAGTGATAGACAATGCTGGAAATAAATAATTCTTAAATTAACCTGGTCCGTTCAAGCTAAAACTGTATTTTGCACCATGCTATTACCCTCAGTAAGATTTCATATAACGTGGAAGAACTGGGTTCAGAGTTTAAATCTAGATGAAGTAGATCAGTTATCTCCTGCTGAACTGGGAAGATGTTTGATTTACATTGCAATCAAAGGGTACAATCATTCCCTCTTCTCCCCTCTCCTGTTGAGAAAAAGCTACAAAAGCTTGACAACTCGTACCACCATATTCAAGAAAAGCCTCTTCCCTGATATTATCTCACTATTGAAAGGTTCTTCCTTAATCTAAGGAATGTATTTCCAATTGCCCGATTTACCTTTGGTTTAGTTTAGAGATAGAGCATGGAAACAGGCCCTTCGGCCCACCAGGTCCGCGCCAACCAGCGATCCCTGCACATTAACACTATCCTACACCCACTAGGGACTTTTTGTTTTACATTTACCAAGCCAATTAACCTACAAACCTGTACGTCTTTAGAGTGTGAGAGGAAACCGAAGATCTCGGAGAAAACCCATGCAGAACACGAGGAGAACACACAAACTCCATGCAGACAGCTCCCGTAGTCAGGATCGAACCCGGGTCTCCAGCGCAGCATTCGCTGTAAGGCAGCAACTCTAACGCTGTGCCACCGTGACCTGCAACCTTGGTGCTTCACTTGCTCTTCCTTATCTGCACTTTATGTAACACTAAATTCTTCACTGTTTCCCTTCTCTTTTGCACTACCTACTTACTTGTGTATGGTTTGATTGTACTCAGGTGTGGTATGATTTGTCTGGTTAGCACAAAACACGGTATTTTCCACCGTTTCTTGTGCACGTAATAAAAATAAACCAACACTAATGTTAATGAATTACGTAAAATATGACTCTTGAAAGGAACAAGTTTGGGTGGGAGAGGAGTATAATGAACAAGGCATTGGGAATGTCAATGACTGAGGCTCCTATGTCACAACAGGGCGTACTTGTCAAAACTGTGCTGGGCCATCCTGGCTATGAAGGTGGCCTCTCCGACTACTTGAGCCATCCTTCCCAAAGCTTCCCCAGCAGCACATCGCAAAATTGGATTGGGATTGTCGAGAACTCCCATAACAAGTGCCAGGGCCGACTTCCGCACCTCATCAGGGCCCAGAGTACTCTTGTTCTCGGCTAAACCCTAAAGAAAGAAAAAAAAAAATCATTAATGGTGCCCTCTGGAGTTCCACATTCACAGGCAATAATATACGACAGAATTACTACCGTGCAACAATGAAATAGCCCTACCTTTAGTGCACTAAGCACAGCAGTGAAGATATTAATCTGTACTGCCTGTTGACGAACACCCTTTGCCTGCTTGATACATTCAGCAAAATGATCCAACATTTGGAGCCTGAAGAAACAGCAACCTATCAATAGGCATCGTCGGGACGAATATTAATGTTAACAATTATGTAGCCAAGTATTTCTCCAATGGTTATGTTATTGAAAACACAGAAAGGGACGGTGCTTGTGATAAAACCATGGCTTTATTGCTCTGAGCGTTTTATTTAACCACAGCAAAATTGTCTGGGATCTCTGCTAGAAGACAGCTCAGTACGTACAATTGGTTGACAGCCCAAGTTCACAATGGCCAACGTTGCAGACAATAAATTTACACTCTCATTTATAACCCACGGAGGTCTGACAAAAGTACTTAAATTCTTTGGTTTGCTTGGGCCAGATGTGAATTTGCGGTGTCAGGGTATTGATGAATCTGTCTAAACCAGCAAATACTGGACATTTGATGTATACTTAAGGATAAGGGGGAAATCCTTTAAAACCGAGATGAGGAGAACTTTTTTCACACAGAGAGTGGTGAATCTCTGGAACTCTCTGCCACAGAGGGTAGTTGAGGCCAGTTCATTGGCTATATTTAAGAGGGAGTTAGATGTGGCCCTTGTGGCCAAGGGGATCAGAGGGTATGGAGAGAAGGCAGGTACGGGATACTGAGTTGGATGATCAGCCATGATCATATTGAATGGCGGTGCAGGCTCGAAGGGCCGAATGGCCTACTCCTGCACCTAATTTCTATGTTCTATGTTCTATATGTGAAGGCTGGGAATTAAAGAAAGCACTAAACAGGAACAATCTAATCTGTTCCTTCATCTCTCCACCACTTTCGCTCAAGCATCTTTTTGTTTCTGCCCCTTGGTGCCATTAAAGACAAATCTTTCAAGTATAGCATTCTTCACTATGCATCAGATCCCCATCACAAACTTTTGACAATTGGGAAACCAGCAGGAAAATATCTTTGGGTCCAAAGAGTTCACGGTTCATCCAACTCCATCCAGAAACCTTCACGACATATCTGTGGAAATCTCTTGCGCTCTCCTATCCACTGGCTTTGTCAGCTTCAACGCTCTGGGTAGTCGCTTATGGTACACTTGCTATTCTTTGTCTGCAAGTTCCATTTCATTTTTTTTCTTGATCCAATAACAATGCTTTAGGCGTGTTTCAAATCTCACCACAGGAAACAACATCCCAGGATCAAAAGTGCCCAGCCTCATCGTACTCACAGAAACAGACCAACGTCATTTAATGGCTCTGTGGCCCTTTGGAATGTCCTGCAAACAAGATGCAAAGGCAGGATCTTCCTTTTCTACATCATGCAGAAAATTCTGCTTCTTTAAACAAACAACTTCAATTCTGCTAATGGAACTCAGTACCAATTACTCACACCCTTCTGTGTAGGAAGGAACTGCTGATGCTGATTCATACCCTTCTGTTGTTGTACAAGAGCACTGATTTCTATTTGATTAGGCAGTCAAACCAGGTCAGCGTAGTTAAATGATTAATTTCCCTATGGTCGAGTCTGATGTACTGCATAACCTATCTTAATTAAAGGATAACTGTTTCCAGCAAAACCAGGTGGCCATGGCTTGCATTGTGTACCCAGGGTGACCAAAAACATCAGTAGGGGATCCATCCCCGTGATATAAATACAACACAGTGACACTGGCTCCAGCTTCAGTAGCTCAAGTTACCAATTCCATTCCCATGTTTACTTCTCAAAAACACATTGGTTTTAAATCAAAATAAGATGGCAGAACTTTACTGCTCTTTTTTATCAGGTTTCTCTCGCTCCCCTCCATTTAGTGCTGTCCATAACGATTGATATCACCTTCTTCCAGTGCAAGAGAAAATAACTTCCATTTTCCCCACAGAGACAAGATGAAGTCTACAGTGTACTATTCTAACATAAAATGGTTACCTTCTTATACGTCAAACATCATAATTCTGTAAACATGCAAGACTGGAGTGATAAGAATTGGCCTGTCCCTTGGAACACTTCAGTTAGAGACTTATCTTTCTGTGTGAACTCCTGCTTTTGTCAAACTCAAACCAGGAATCTTCCCGACATTACTAATGGCCAAAAATAGATGTGTAGCTGCTACAGCTTAACTAGCTAGCAGGATCAAAGGTAACAATATAATACTTGGTTGAAACAATAAACCATTGTGCTGACTTCCCTTGATGGAATTTTAGAAGTGCAGTAATTGATAACATTTATTGCAGCAGTATATTTTGATCTATTTCAAGGAACGCAAGGCCATTACAACCACCAAAACACCCGCAGAAAACAACAAAGAAAATTCTACCAAAGAACCTCTAATTTATTATCATGATTGAGCAAGAGGTCCAGAGCAATGCCAACCTAATCTGTTAATCAACTCAGCTAGCCGATCAAATGTGCATAGATGTCCTTCTACACAAGACCATATGCACCACTTTGAGCAGATGCATGTATTGAGGTTAACATAATAGCTCACTCAACATTGAGTAAAGTAAAATCACCATGGAATGAAATACTGGCGTCAGACACTCTCCAAATGATCCAATTTTGTACACAGGCGGCACAAAGTTTGCAGTATTGCTATCCCTGCCAACTGCTAAACTTATGCAACTCTAGGTTTGTCTACATGGAACAATCATATCCCCAATACTGACTTGTGATTTCTGAAAATTAATGCAAATGAAAAGGGCTTTTTTTGGACAAAAATGAGACAGGAAAGGTTGTCACCAGATTGTTGATTGAGGCAGCGGGGAGGGGGGGTTACAGAATGAACTGGATATTGCCAGATACAAGCTGTGTGCTTAGTGGGGATTGCTTTTCAGTAAAGGCACTTATACTTCTTGGACCTCTCTACATAAATAGCAGTGTAAAAGTGGTGTCTGAAGAGGGCTTCTTCCTCCTTCAATTCCACCAAATGACAAATTATCAAGGCTGTTATGTAGCTGCAGTTTACAATTTCCATGCAAAATTAATGGACAGGATGTAAAAAATAACAGTCTTCAAAACATAATGTTTCGTGCTCCAAAGCTTCAAGGACATAAATACCCAGTTCCACAAATCAAGCACTTGCCTATGTTTGAAAGAGACGTGTGGAAACACCACACCAAAGAGGGCAACTGAGGCATCAATGACAGACACTCCAAGGGGCAGGGGTCCAGGCACCGCTTCACCCACTGGGATACGCAGGTAGATAGAGGACGGGTCGTGCTCCAGGGCCCCACTTCCAGATGCACTGTTGGGCTGGAGCTGGGAAAGAAAATGGAAGGAGATTTCTGTTTGTTATTGTCAATCAACTAAAACACATTACCAATTGGACAAGCTGTTAAGAATAGTCTTCCCCTGAAACTATAAATCCGTGTCTTTCTCTGCAGACCCCGCTGATTTTCAAGATCTGCAATATTGTGCTTCTATATTGCTTTGATGTTGATTGAGGGATTATTAGCGAGTTGCTTACTGATGCTCTAGTTATCAGCATGTTGTGGGAATCACATCAGGGGCCTCAGTGTGTCTTATTTACAAGAAACAGTACCTTCAATAATGCAGTACTACTCGGTGCTGTATACCATTGGGAGTGTCAGCCTATATTCTGTAGGCACCGTTAATATAAACTTCTGATCATGTCCTCTTATGTTGCTCCAACTTCCTCCTTTATAACCCCGCAGCAGAGTTGTTACAATCCTGGAAATGTACTTATAAGTGTATTGTGGTGACCAGAATTATGTACAATATTCAAGCAGAAGACCAACTAGCACTTTATACAGTTCTGAAATAACCTCCCTACCCTTCTAATGCTATGGCTAACAAAAGCATCTCCATGCTTCTGAAACATCTAAAGGACCCCAGTGCAAAGGGTCTCCAGTCATTTACTCCAAGATCCCATTGCCCCATTAATTTTAAATTGACCTGCATTGTTGCATCTTCCAAATGGATTACCCGATACATCTCTGATTCAATTCCATCTGCCATCTTTTTTTGTCCAATTGACCAGATTATCTCATCACTCCTGCAATTTCAAGCATCTGTCAACTTTTTCATCATTACTACTAGATTGAAGTCTTCAGTCAGAGGCTGAGGGAAGACCTGACAGAAGTACATAGAATTATGAGGCTAGACAGGGTAGACGGGCAGAACCTTTATCCTCAGGATGGAAATGTCAAAGACTAGAGGGCATAGCTTTAAGGTGAGAGTAATGGCAAAGTTTAAAGGAGATGCGCAGGCATCATTTTTTATATGCAGAAAGTGGCGGATGCCTGGAGCTCACAGGCCAGAGGTGGTGTTGGAGGAAGATACAATAGTGACATGTAAGAGTCCTTTGGGTAGGCAATAGACAATAGGTGCAGGAGCAGGCCATTTGGTCCTTTGAGTCCTAATGGTCAGAACCCCCACAATCTTCACCGTTGTATTTTAAAACACCCGGGGATAAGTTTAGTTTGGATTTGTCAATGTGATCATGGCTGATCATCCCCAATCAGTACCCCGTCTCTGCCTTCTCCCCATATCCCGTGACTCCGCTATTTTTAAGAGCCCTATCTAGCTCTCTCTTGAAAGCATCCAGAGAACCTGCCTCCACCGCCCTCTGAGGCATAGTATTCCACAGACTCAACACTATCTGTGAGAAAAAGTGTTTCCTCATCTCCGTTCTAAATGGCTTACTCCTTATTCTTAAACTGTGGCCCCTGGTTCTGGACTCCCCCAACATCGGGAACATGTTTCCTGCCTCTAGCGTGTCCAAGCCCTTAACAATCTTATATATTTCAATGAGATCCTCTCTCATCATTCTATACTCCAGAGTGTACAAGCCCAGCTGCTCCATTCTCTCAGCATTTGACAGTCCCGCCCTCCCGGGAATTAACCTTGTAAACCTACGCTGCACTCCCTCAATAGCAAGAATAGGGACCAAATTAGGGGACTATACCTGCACACAATACTCCAGGTGTGGTCGCACTAGGGCTCTGTACAACAAGCAGGGAATGGAGGGATATGGATCATGTGTAGGCATCATGTTCGGCACAGACATTGTGGGCCGAAGGATCTGTTCCTACGTTGTCCTGTTCTGTGTTCTATGTTCTATGTTCCAATCATTGTCAGCTATTTTGAAAAGCAAGGTACCAAATACTGAACCCCATTGATAATGGTCTTCCAAACCACAAATACCCATCAACTATCCCTTCACTTCCTGTTGTTTTTAGATTCATTTTTAGATCCCATGCATCTCTTCTGTTCAGCCTGCCAAATGAAACCTCATCAAAAGACTTACTAAAATCACAAACTAGATCAAATGTACTTTCTCTTTGACCTCCTTGTTGCCCTCGGAAACAATTTATCAAGTTAGTCAGACATTACACAGCCTAAACAAATTCATGCCGATTGATCTGTACCTTTCTAGATGAAGATTTACTCTCTCCCTTTCACTGGATTCCAATGATGTGCCCATCATAGTTAAACTAACTAGCTGCAACAACTAGATTTCTTCTTTACTCTTTTTTAAAACAATGGTATAATGTTAGTCCTCAATCCCCTGGCACCATTCCTGGAGCCAGGGAGAAATGAAAAAAATTAATGGTCAGAACCCCCACAATCTTCACCGTTGTACTTTAAAACACCCGGGGTTAAGTTTAGTTTGGATTTGTCATTTTATCTACTTTCCACTTTCAAATATTAATGTCTGCTCCATTAACTATTTCACATTTTCTCTCCTTAACAATATCAGAATTGTGCGCTATATTTAAGAGGGAGTTAGATGTGGCCCTTGTGGCTAAGGGGATCAGGGGGTATGGAGAGAAGGCAGGTACGGGATACTGAGTTGGATGATCAGCCATGATCATATTGAATGGCGGTGCAGGCTCGAAGGGCCGAATGGCCTACTCCTGCACCTAATTTCTATGTTTCTATGTGCCCTCTTTTATCAGACAGTTACAAATAATTCATAGAGGACATTACCAGTGCCACAGCCCCTTCATTGGTGCCCAATAGGAGCTATTCTTCATTACTTCCGTGCTCATTATGTACTTTATGAATTATCTATGATTTTATTTGCTGATATTTTTCCATATCCTTTGCTTTGCTTATGTTCCTTTTCATTTCACTCCAACACTCACTATATTCTTCCAGCTCCTGCCAGTGTCAAGTTGTCAGTCTAACAAAGGCTCCCCATTTATTGGCCACTTAACCCTATGCATCTTATCACCGAGGGCTCTACATCTGGTATTTCACATCTTTTCACTGCTGGAGTATGTTTACTGAACACTCCGCCTCCCACAGCCGAGACTGATTTATATTCACGCTGCTGTTTTCAGCCCACCTTTGCTAAACCACCAGTGCAATAGAACACAGAACCGTACAACACAGGAAACAGGCCCTTTGGCCCACAATGTCCGTGCCAAACATGTTGCCAAGTTAAACTAATCCCCTGTGCCTGCATATGATCAACATCCCTCCATTCTCTGCATGTCCATGAGCCTATCTAAAATACTCTGAAATGCCACTATTATAACTACATCCACCGCCACCCCTGGCAGCATGTTCCAGGCACCCATCAATGTAAAAACACACATGCCCTTCACATCTCCTTTTAACTTTCCTCCTCTCACTTTAATGCTAGGCCTTCTTGTCTTTGGCATTTCCACCCTGTGGGAAAAAGGTTCTGACTGTCTGCCCTATCTATGTCTCCCATAATTTTATATACTTCTAATTTTATATCATTCTCAAATGAATCAATGAAGCCATTAATGAAATTAATGGAATTAATGAAACCTAGGAACATTAATAAAATTGGCCTTACTCCAATTTAGAAGGTATTTTTATCTATGTCGTGTTCCATAAAAACTGTAAATCAAACTGAATTGTGATCATACTCACACAAGTGCTCACGCATTTACATTCTTACCTGCCCAGTCCCCTTCCTTAAAAATAACACTTTTCAGTATTGCCCTTGAGACATACTTGCTAAGAAAAAGTTCTGAATTTATTTAGGAATTCTTTTCCACCTAGTACCCTGGTCACATTAGGCAATTACCACTTTCGTTGAGGTTTCTTTACTGCTCTTCTCTCCCTGAATGATTGATCTTTTTCATATTTCAACATATAAATCTTGTTTGAAATCCGTTCCAACATGTTATCTCTCCTCAAAGCAGTGACTGTTTCCTCCACGCCCAATTTATTTAATCGTCTTGCTCTCTCATCTGAATAAACTGCTTCCTGCTACCCCACACAGCACTGTAAAGTGGCTTGGCCTGGGGGCAAAATATTTCTCACAAAAATACTGCAAAGCACATAAACACCATCTACAAACGCCAGAATACAGAATGGCTACGGGCAGCTGCTGAACATGACCATAAACTTGAACTTTCACTGGGTCAACAGTAGCACAGCAAGCTCAAAACTGTAGCATTTTCACTGGTGGAAACATATCCTAAATGCTAAATCCATAAAATGATACGATTCCTATCCCTCATAGGAAGACACAAAATGCTGCAGTAACTCAGCGGGACAGGCAGCATCTCTGGAAAGAAGGAATGGGTGACGTTTCGGGTCAAGACCCTTCATCAGACTCTTCGGGTCGAGACCCTTCTTCAGACCCATCTCCTATCTATATCCCTCTAAAGCCTGCATTTCCATGTGCCTATCCAAAAGCCTCTTAAACGCCACCATTGTATCTGCCTCCATTACCACCACTGTCAATGCGTTCCAGGCCCCCACCACCCTGGGTAAAAAAAAACAACTTGCCCTGCATATCTCCATTACACTTACCCTCTCTCACCTTATAGCTATGCCCTCTAGTGTTGGACATTCCCAACCAAGTTTTCCTTGCAGTCTTTTGCATACACTACGTGTTCACCTACAACTATACTGTAACATGCAAAGGGTAAAGGAAGTTGCCCAGATAATTTGGGTCCTCGCCCAGTGTGACACTAAGGGAGTATTGCAAAGTCAAACATATTCCTTCAGATGAGACATAAAAGCACTCTCCACTTTCTAAGATGCAAGTAAAAGTAGGGGAAATTCACCCCTCCCTTGCTCAATAGTCTTTCCTCAACCAAAACAGTAAAAAAGAGGTAATGAATCACCCTAATTATTGATTGCATGCATTCACAGCACAGAAATATAGTCATGTCACTGGAGATGATGACTGAGGTACACACTGCTAGATATTAAATAACTTAAAGGAAAATACAGATTGGAATAACAGTAAATCTAAACCATATAAAAGTGGCAAGGCCATAATGGGAGAAAAAGAAATGATAATTTAACATGCTGTTTATTTTGATTAGAGTTGCAATACTTCCCGTCCTGTTCACAATTCAGAAAGCAACAAGTAATTATTCTCCTGCAGGCAAATAATAATTACCACTGTTAGTGATTAACTTGTTATCACCAGGACTTGCACCCTTCCATCCCCAGCAGTAAAAGAGCTAACATATAGGTAACCACACACTATTTGCAGCATTTTTAATTTTCCTATTGTTAATTGGGATGTAGAGCAGTGGAAAATTTACCCTGGTATCCATGGTTTTTAACCTCCAGGTCCTATTCATTGAAAGTATTGCACCCCATTTCCTTTACATGTTTTTGCTTCCAACTGAAGAAAGATATCTCTTGTTGAGAGATCTAATTTGATCTTGCCAAAAGCTGCAGTGTTAAAATGCCAACAGCTAACACAGTTCAACTCCAGCTTCATTATTCTCCCAGAGGGCATCACTTGACCTACCTCTAGTACCAGACAACATGCTAAATTCACCCTTACATGTATCCTTCAAACAACCATTCATGTTGATCATCTGACTACTTTGGGCATGTCCACTTTAGACTGTAGACTTTTAGAATTTGGGGATACAGCGCAGAAACAAGCCCTTCATCCCACCGAGTCCACACCGACCAGCAATCACCCCGTACACTAGCACTATCCTACACACCAGAGACAATTTTACCGAAGCCATTTAACCTACAAACTTGGATGTCTTTGGAGTGTGAATGGAAATGAATCACCCGGAGGAAACCCATGCGGTCCCAGGGAGAATGTAGACAGCACCCATAATCCGGATCGAACTTGGGTCTTTGGCGCTGTAAGGCAGCAGCTCTATTGCTGCACCACTTGTAGGATCTTTGAATGTACGGAACTTGGCTGCCATTATGCCTGCTCTCAGATGTCCCAAGTGTTTCAGAAACTTTGGCCTCCCACAAGATGTTTCATCTTGCCAAATGTCTACAACTGTTATTATTAATTTAATCGTGCTCTTGCGAGCTCTGCCAGCAACATAAAGTAGCTAGTTTTAGGGGTATTGGCTCTTTCACAGCTTACCTGATCCTCAATGGATTTGTGGTCAGTTTCTTGAAGCCAGGAGCCAAGGAGGACACTGTCGTCATAGTGACAGAGTGACCGCAGCAGCGAAGTGGTTGTGTTGGAAGAATTGTCAGTCAATGTAAATTCTGCAACCAATTCCCTTAGCAGAGCGTTGAAGCTTCCTAAAGAGGAATTACACAGTTAAGATCATTTTAGATTCTCCAGAGTTTTATCAATATTGACATCTCAATTAAACTACAGATAAATGCTACAACGACCATTTCTATGCAGTTAGTCATAATCATTTGTGCTATCTTGCATGCAAGCCAGATCAAAGTCTCCCAATTCAACAGTGGTTAAGTACTTAGTGGCAGCAGCTCTTAAACTACATTTATCATTTAAAACCACTGTTGAGTCAGTAGGAACAGCTCTGCAAATATAGTTAGCTAAACAGGGTGCACATCAAATGAATCAATTATCAGACCTGACTGATGAACCATTAACTTGTGGAACATTAGTTTCAAACACCGACTGGTATCATGACGTGGGCACAATCTTGGCATATTGTGGTGGATGAAATTCAATTGTACCTTTCAAATGTAATCCCGATAAATATTTCAAAATAAAACAAAAACTGCAGCTGTTTAGGGAAACAATGGGGCAACAGGACTGAGGAGGTCACTCCACATGGAATTGACAGGTTTGATGAGCTGAATGGCCCTTTTTTTGCACTATAATGCCTCTGTGGTTTGATTAGTTGGTATAGTCCACAGTTCTGGTCTCCATATTATGTAAAGGATATAGAGGCAAATGCAGCAAAATGGGTTCCCAGGATGATACCAGAATTTAGAGCTTCTACCTGTCACACAGGGTGTTGAGGGAAGATGGAGTGAATAGATGGAAGAATAGATAGTCTCTATTCTTTAAAATATATGGAGAGAAGACGGACCTCGCCAAGATATCACTAAAAGGATCTAACATAGCAGATGTAGTCAAGATTTACCCTTGTGGAGATCACATGCGTTAGATAAAAGAGTTGCCAATAAATCTTATTAGAAAAGAAAATGTTGAAACCACTCAGCGGATCAGACAGCATCCGTGAGAAGAGTAACAGAGCTCACACTTCAAGTCCAAGAATCTTCTTCAGAACCAGGAAATAGAGATAAAAATAATAATTTTAATTTGCGGAAAAGATAACAGGAGGGAAATATAGAGCAAAGGGAATATCTGTCATAAAATGAGATCAGACCAAATGGCAGTTAGAAGCACATTACAATTCTTTGTCCGTGTACTCATATAATCATATAACAATTACAGCACGGAAACAGGCCATCTCGACCCTTCTAGTCCGTGCCGAACACATAATCTCCCCTAGTCCCATATACCTGCGCTCAGACCATAACCCTCCATTCCCTTCCCAACCATATAACTATCCAATTTATTTTTAAATGATAAAAACGAACCTGCCTCCACCACCTTCACTGGAAGCTCATTCCACACAGCTACCACTCTCTGAGTAAAGAAGTTCCCCCTCATGTTACCCCTAAACTTCAGTCCCTTAATTCTCAAGTCATGTCCCCTTGTTTGAATCTTCCCTACTCTCAGTGGGAAAAGCTTTTCCACGTCAACTCTGTCTATCCCTCTCATCATTTTAAAAACCTCTATCAAGTCCCACCTTAACCTTCTGCGCTCCAAAGAATAAAGCCCTAACTTGTTCAACCTTTCTCTGTAACTTAGTTGCTGAAACCCAGGCAACATTCTAGTAAATAATGTGTTGCTAATCACAAGGCCGTGGATCATGCCCAGCAGGTCAGGCTGTACTAATGGAGAAAGAAAGAGTCAATAGACAATAGGCAATAGGTGCAGAAGTAGGCCATTCGGCCCTTCGAGCCAGCACCGCCATTCAATGTGATCATGACGGGCAGAAATGGTGATTTCTAATACAAACAAAGAGTTACCAAACACTGAAGAATTTGGTATCAAGGCCAAAAGGCTGCAACACGCCCAAATGTGTAACAGTGTGGGAGGCCATAAATCGATCAGAGTGAGACTGAGGTGGAGAATTAAAATGCTGAGCAGCCGGAATCTATGGTCTTTTTTTACTGCTTCGCTTTGCACCATCCAGGGACCTTAACAGGTGGAGCAGCAAATCACTGGTACTTTGTCCATTCCCATGCACTGCATTTAGTGTTCACAATCATGTCTTCTGCATATTTGAGAAATATCATGATTATTGGTTCCAGTTGCCGGCCAGTCCACTCCTGCTCTGACCTACCCCAGATTTCCCTTTTTCCAATCCATTCAACCTATCCCTTCTCTACAACTTACGTTTATCTAAAATTAACTGCTGTATCTCTTTTCTAGTTCTAATCAAGGGTGTCAGACCGTATGTTATTTTTAACTTTCCACAGACGCTGACGGATTTGCTGAGCATTTCCTACATTTTCTGTTTAATTCCGATTTCTAGCATCTGCAATTTTTAAACATTTTGAAATCTTACCAAGAATTCAGCTGAAATTTCCCTACACAGGAATGAGGAGTGGCAATTTTGTGAAAGGCAAATAAGATAGTGACCTGCAGAAGGAGGGTACTGAACAGTACTGTACAGGAACACTGTTGTATTGCAGTGCAAATACAAATCCACAGGTTAGAGATGGTTGACAAGGCATGGTACAGAATACAAGAACAGGAAGATCATGCTGGAAACTAATAAAACACTCAAAGCTCGAATATCTTGTACAGTCCTGGTCACCACTACACAATCAATGACGGTGCAGAACAGATTTACGAGGGCATTGCCAGGACTAGGAGAGTTTAGAGTGGTGGGGTTGAGAATTGTTTTTTTGGACGAGTCGAGGCAGAGAGGAGATTTAATTTGACGTATAAAATTTCAAAGGTTCTTGCCAGGCTGAACAGGAAGGGCTTATTCACCATTAAAATTAAGGTAACAAGTGGAGGAATTAGTGGGGATTTGCGGAAATATTTTTCATTAAAAAGTGCTGGAAATCAGGAGCTCACAGCTAGAACAGTTTGTAAAGGCAAAACCCTCATCACATTTGAACAATACCAGAAGCATCATATATGTACTGAAGGCTGGGATGTGTGATTAGTCTGAATAATCCATCTGAACTGGCAGAATGAATCACACTTTAGTACCTTCGTAGGTCTTTGGAGGCAGTAGAGCCAGGATGTCATAGAGTCGTAAACGCACCATTGCTGCACTCGCCTTTAGCTGAGCTCCGTAAGCCTTTATGACTGATGGGATGCTGGAGAATAAAGAACCAGTGGTTACCAGAAAGTTATTAGCTGCACTGAATGTTACCGGACCCCACATTGATTTTAGCTTGTACCTACTTTTAAAAACCCAAGAATGATTTCAAGCCC
The DNA here is from genome assembly GCF_028641065.1 of Leucoraja erinaceus. Classification (NCBI taxonomy): domain Eukaryota; kingdom Metazoa; phylum Chordata; class Chondrichthyes; order Rajiformes; family Rajidae; genus Leucoraja; species Leucoraja erinaceus. The sequence continues at coordinate 17,678,668 of NC_073381.1, forward strand.
AACCATTTCCATGTTGACCTTTAATTGTACCTTCTGTAGGATCATATACTATTTATGGATTTCAATGGGTACTATGGAAAATAATGTCCACTATTAGCATATTACTGGCTGGTATATGACATCCTTGACTCCACAAGTTCCACATCTTCATTGCCAAATCCATTTTTCTCCCTGGTAGCCTCAGACTGTGCAGTCTCAGTTATCTGTTTATCCCAAGTTAAGAGTCTAACCCCACATTGAACCATCTGGAAAACCTCCGGCATTCCCTTCATCTGCATCTACCTCAGCTCGTTAGGCATCAAGCTCCCAGGAACAGCACCATATTTCAACTGTCTCTTGGACAGATCTCCCATTCTTAACTGTGCAAATCTCACCTCATACACAACCTTACTGTCTAAACATTGTCTTATACAAAGCTCATTCCATATACCTGCAGACTGACTGCTAATCCTCCACTGCCTAACATTTAGTATGTACATCCCTAAGTTTAAATCCCTCCTTGGCCTCGCACTACGCCCAACTATAATATCCTTCTGCTGTCCTCTCACCCTTCCAAAACATTTTGCCCAATTTCAACCCAGTGCAAACCCCATTACATTAACTCCACCAATGGCAGCCATCTAGCAAGCCTCCAACAAATGGCAGGCCATTCAACCCATCAAACCTGTTCTATCGTTCAATGGGGTCATAGCTTATCGGTAGCCTAACCCCACCACCTGTTTTTGTCCCACATCTCAAAACATTTGGGGAGTAAAAATCTATCATTCTCAAATGTGAACTTATATGTGAATGATATGAACTTAATGTGAACTAAGTTGGCGTGAAGCAACTTTTTAGGGAGTATTCCACTTTTCTTATCTTACATTTTGAACACTTCCAGCTCCAGGGACTGATGTTCGACCCTAACATCAGATGTTTTTTGTGTGGTTTGTACATTCTTCCCCGGACTCTGCATGTTTCTGGTGAGCATTCCAGTTTCCTCCCACATACTAAAGATATTCTGGGCTAGATTAATTAGCTAATGTATTTTCCCTTCCACCCACATCCAGATAACTGGTCTATAGTTTCCCCTTTGAACCTCTCCCTTTTTTCTCTCAATGGTGGAGAGAAAGTTGTTCCCTTTCAACATGCAAGAACATACTAGAACCGGAGGAAATTTGATCAAAGCTGGTGTATCCAAATTCTCCAAAGCTCCCTCCTTCAAAACACTGCGATGGAAGTTGTCAGTTCATGACGATTTACTAATTTCTCCAATAATTATTCTCATGTTCATTTGATTAGGGATAGTCAACATAGTTTTGTACCTGGGAAATAGTGTCTCGTGAATTTGATGGAGTTTTTTTGAATAAGTAACCAAGAAGGCTGACGAGGGTAAGGCCGTAGATTATCTGTAGATCGTTTCCACCGCGGCCTCCCCGCGGCGTTCAGCGCCTAGCTCGCCTATCTCACCACTTCCCTGCCCCATCAGGTCCCCGGTCACTTTCCCCATTCCCTCCCCTTGTATCTTCTCCGATTAAGGGAGGTGAGGTGGATTCGTAACGCACACGTGCCGGATGGGTTAGCATGCCACCCATTAGATACGGTGATTTTGTGTATCTATACAAACTCCCCCATATGTGTTATTAACCTTCCGCCACCTATATCGCTTAGCCATGTTCCTATGTACCAATGCTTTCTTTTGTTTCTAGAAGGAAAGATTGGTTATTTCCTACTAGCCAATTGCAGTGCTTATATAGGCGTATAATATCACGAGAGGAATAAAGAGGATGAATGCAAGGAGTCTTAATCCCAGGATAGGGTGATTAAGAACCAGAGGACAAAGGTGTAAGGTGAGAGGAGATAGATTTAATAGGAACATAAGGGGCAAATTTCTTCACTGAGAGCTTGCTGGGTATATGTAATGAGCTGTCAGAGAAGGTAGTTGAGGCAGGAACAATAGCACCATAATAAAGGTGCCCCCTCGGGCACAAAGGCTGAAGGACTGGAGAGGAGAGGGACAGCTCGCTGGCAAACCTTAAGAAGGGGAGAGGCGGTTGGACCGCCAAGAACAAACAGGGACCCGGTGGGTGGGAGTTGCCACCAGGAAAAAAGGGGGAGCCGGTGGGAGGGGCGGACGGAACAAAGAGGGACCATCGGGACTATAGTGAGTAATTTGTAACTTTGTCCGCACCAGATACATGGCGAATCTTTATGTACTTTGTGCATTGTATGCAAAAACAAAGAGTTTCACTGTACCGAGGTACATGTGACAATGAAGTATCATTGAATCATTGAACATTCAAAAGACTTGAACAGGAACATGGATAGGAAATGTTTAGAGGGATGTAGACCAAATGGGACTAGATTAGATGTGGTATCCTGGTCAGCATGGATGAGTTGGCCGACGGGTCTGTTTACGCGCCGAAAGGCTCTATGAGTATTTCTTTCTGCTCCCTAGCCATTCTCGACCGGTTGTTCTTCACTAGTTCTGACAGGTTTCATTCATCGTCATATAACACAGATTAAAGACACTTTACAGTGTCATTTAACCTAGATTGACATTTTTGCTGTTAGGAAAGCAGATCATTGGAGCTACAATGCTGCAGCCCTACAAGCTCTGTCACTGTGCTGACCTAAATTATCACAATTAATGATAACACATTTGCTATGTTTTGCAGCTTTCATGCACCAGCTGAAATATTGTCCATGTTACAGACTGACTATGTTAAGGGCCTGTCCTACCAGCATGCGATTGCATGCGTCTAGCACGACCAAACGTGGTCGCTTGAGGAGTATGGCCTCGCGGGGCCGATCCCAATTCGAACCGTGGAGGCGTATGGAGTTGTGCGGGGCTGGTCCCAACATCATACTCACCAATCAGCTGGGCAGGAGGCGGACCGATTGAATTTGGACGTCGCACGGTGACGTCATCATGCAACGGCATGCCGGGCAGTTACGTCATCGCGCAACACCACGCGCTAGGTGTATGCCGTCGAGACGCTGCGTACGGCGTCAAGACGCTGCGTACGCCCGTTGAGACGCTGCGTACGGCCTTAATGTGGCTGCGGGCCGACAGGCCGTTGTCGCGCGGGATTTTCGGACAGTGCAAGATTTTTGGAGCCCCGCGCGATGTCGGGACCAGCCCCGCACAACTCCATACGCCTCCGCCGATCGAAGTGGGACCGGCCCCGCGAGGCCGTACACCTCAAGCGACCACGTTTGGTCGCGCTAGACGCATGCAATCGCATGCTGGTGGGACAGGCCCTTTACAATTGATTACAGGGTGATGATGAACATAAAACATTTAATTTCTCTGTCTCTTCCTTATTTTTCGTTTTGGTGTCCCATACAGTATCTTGCTCTAAAAACAACCCGCATTCATTTGGTTCATTCTCAGATTCAGAATTTTTTTGGGTCCTCGCATTTTAGAATGGTTCTTGCACAGTGAAAGGAAGCAAACCTTTGCCTCAGCATTTAAGAAGAGAGGGAGAGGTGTAGGAGATATCATAGACTTACAACTCGTGCTGAAATCCATCTGTCAGAGTTTTTCCTGCTGGGTTTGTCCATAAATCCGTACGGTTATGCTCATTTCCACTGCCTCCTATTCCTGCCATTTTACAGTTCCATTTGGGAGCTTTGGGGGAGGTCCTTTTTGTTCCATTTGGTCCCTTTGTGCCGGCTCAAATACATTCCAATTCCTTCGAGCGGCCATCTTTCACCTTTCCAATCTCCTAACCAGGTCAATAACCATGTCTTTAGAGTGCCTGCCAGAAGTCTACTTCAACTGCAGTCATAGACCTTCCTCCATTCACTTACTCATTTGATTCTTCAAAGCATTCAATTGAATTTTTAGACATAGCGTTTAAAAATCCATATTGCCTCCCACTAATGAGTTCAAAATTCACCAGTGATCAATATTTATACACTCAAAGACCTTTGTTACAAGACATTATATTAATAAGTCTATACATTTCTGGTTTACTTCTCATCTTTCATAAATGATGGTCACATTTGCAATTTTCTAACCTATAAGAATAATTCCTTAATCATCAACATTGTGGACGATTACTGCTAAAGTATCAGCATCTGCTTCCCTTTATTCCATTTCGAATAACACAAGACCTTGACGTTTAATCTTGATGTCCCTCACAAAAGTCTTTCCATGTTCTCAGCCGACTAATCTCACCACCTTTTAGGTCTTCCTTTAATTTTCTCATCCTCCTAGTTTCACAATATTTTTTGCACTTTCTTATGCTCCTTCTTTTAGGTTTATGTTACCTCTCCCCTCTTCTCTGTTGAAGATGGTTATTTAATTTAACAAAATGATTTTTTATTCTTTGGAAATGCATACTGGTCCTACAAAAGCGAAAGTATTTTGTATTATCATCCATTGACTGTAGGATTACAAAGAAACTGTTTGGAACAATTTGCTGTCGTTAACATCTGCCTCATCCTATTCAAAACTATCTTCTCAAAATAAGGATATTGGTACATGTTAAGCTTTTCCTATCAATAAATTCCATCACTTGATTGCTTTTGGATAAATGTTTCTATACTGCTGGATTCATTAAGTCTATGTCTACATCAATTAAAAAAAGGCAGTATTGTCTGCAGCATGGAAGTCTCTCGCTAAACTGTTCCTCTCCGTCTTCAAGCGATTTAAATATATTTATTTGTACTAGGACTTTTCCCGGATGTTGGGGGACATCTGGGGAGTACTCACTGTGACAACATTAGCATGGCGCATTCTATCGGGGTCATTATTCTGCGGATCACATCGTCGGTGAGAAGTTCAGGACAATGAGCAACAAAGCTCCTCATGGCTACATGGAAAGAACAAGATTTTGCTTTTTAAAACATATTCACCCCATGTATCTCTCCACCCCCCCACCCCCCGCCCCCCCCCGTAAAAAACATTTGAAAACCATGTATCATTTTCCTTCCACTTCACAATTATGTGCCACTTTGTGTTGGTCTATCACATAAAATTAGAATAAAATACATTTACGTTTGTGGTTGTAACGTGACAAAATGTGGAAAAGTTCAAGGGTATGAATACTTTTGCAAGCCACTGTGTATATACGCACACATACACAAACCTCAAACTTCTAAACACCGTGGAAGGGAAGACACAAAGTGCCAGACTAACTCAGTGGGTCAAGCATCATTTCTGTAGTAAATGAATAGATGAAGTTTTGGGTCGGAACAGACTGAAGAAGAGTTCTGACCCAAAACATAACCTATTCCTTTTTCCCCCCAGAGATGCTGCCCGACCCCGTGTTACTCTAGCATTTTGTGTCTATCTTCGGTTTAAACCAACATCTGCAGTTCCTTCCCATATATGGATAGGTGACCTATTGGCTTTGGACGTCAGACTTCTAAACACCTTCCTGCCCACCTCTGTTAAAAGTGCTGAACATCACCACCCCTCATATAGTATGGTCAAGTGCCCACTCCTCACCTGGAGGCGTTTGGAAAGGGAAACCAACCTGTGGCCATGGAAATTAACTGCAAGGATGAAGGATGGTCAACTAGCAACCAAAAACAGAGTTAAATATCATCTCTTTGGGACTTCATCTTTGTCAATCATCATTCCCCACAGAGAATGGAAAACTACTGTCACATGAAGAGGTGAAGCAGAAAACGCTGATGTATTTTAGGGAAGGTTTGATGCCTCCAGTGGCCGACTAGAAGAGGCTTATAAGCTTTGGCTTAGGGCAACTGGGACAAATGGCCTGCTTTAATATTTTAGATTCTACAATATACTGCATGTTTTATAAGTTTAGGACACACTCATATTCATATGCAAAAGATTAACACTGAACAAAGTTTAATTTCCACCCACTTAATATTATCCAAAATAAAATCTCTTTCATCTCATTTCTCTTTGCAGGTCTTGCTATGTGTATGCAGAATAATAATAATAATAATAATAATAATAATAATACATTTTATTTATGGGCGCCTTTCAAGAGTCTCAAGGACACCTTACAAAAATTTAGCAAGTAAGAATGGCACGTTTCCTATGTTACATGCAATAAATAAAATACTTTGCTGATTATAAAGTGTCGTTACGTTCCACTTGGAGATGTGAAATTTACTAAATACTAGAAGTTTATTCAACACGAAAGGAATCTGGTACAGAAGTAAACTTCCTCGTCAATGATACTGCTGCTAAAATATATCCTCTTGAAAATCCCATTGGAAGCTGCGCTGCTTTCTTACATACAAATCATCTTCCCAGGAAGAGGACTATTGTGTTTGAAGGCAGTCCTTACCACACAAAGCACCAGCTCTGCCCTCCAGGGTCACTTGCCACGTGAAGGAATCCCCTCGCGCCTTCTCTGCCTCGAGCTCTTTCAAGGAACGTGGGAACACATTGCGCCACAGCAGCAGCATCTTTGGGAGATGGTACCGAACGACAGAAGGACCTAGAATAGGTCAAAAAAGCCACTTCAGCTCGACAATGAATCTTACAACCAGACAATTATTTGTCAGCTGCTCAACAAGCCCAAAACAACTTCAATCATGTATCCCAAATGTTCATGCAGTCGAGTGATACCCTATTTATCAAACCATCCATGCAAACATTCCCGGATAGTAATACAGATCTGTAGCAGAAGTCTAATGAACTATGAATTAATAGAATCTATTCATCGCTGGAGAACTTCAAATATGTTCCTGGGTCATATACAATTGATTTACAACAATATCCACTGCAGCAACTAACTCAAGTACTCGAGGGGATGAGTTTAGGCTACTGGTGGAGAAAATGCTGCTCCACAAGTCCTGCTCTCATCTAAGAAGATACTACACAGTACATCCAACATTCGGAATACACCTGCGCTTGGGATAACATACACCTTGTCAAAGCCCTTCCTCTGCAAGCATTTAACAAGCCTTGTGGAGCGGGGGGCGTAGGGGGAGAATTGCATGGCACAGTTGATAAAACATCCTCACTTGAGGCTGGCACATAGACGATCAACTCTGGAGAGGGGAAAGCATCCCATTCTGAGATATGGGGGTTACGATGCTAAACCCAATTGTGTTCCACTTGAACCAAAGCTGCTATCGCTGAAACCAACACCTTACAGAAAAGAACAACGGCTGGGAAATTGGTTCTTCCCCGTTAAAATCTTTTCAATAGAGGACCGGTTGGTGATCAGACAAAAGAAGTGGCAATGCTTTTATCACCACTGCCTGGACTCTGAGGCTCACTGCATACAAACCTAGACTCATCAGGGCTCCCAGGAGAAGCCACCCGGCCTGTGTGCGTTGCAGCGACAAGCGACTGTTCTGAGATGCTGTGCGGAGCAGGTCTTCTGCAATACTCACCACCATCTGCAGGGATAGAGAAAGGAGTAAATCAACTCTCAGCAGAGAACCGTAACACCAAAAATAAATGCAAGACTGTTTTAGAGGTGTGACAGTCGCCGCAGTCACCTAAAAAGACAAAAGGAACTAGGATGGTTCTCCTATGGGAGGGAAAATTAAAGGAAGGCTGCTCAAAACTACAAAGCGTTTTTGATATGATCTTTGAAGAGGATGGCAGGTTGAGTCAGTCAGGAACCAGAAGTGGCTGAACTAAGGTCCGAAGGGTCTCGACCCAAAACCACACCTATCCATGTTCTCCAGGGATGCTGCCTGAGCTGCTAAGTTACTCCACCACTTAATGTCCTTTTGTGTACTGACCAGCATCTGCAGTTCTTTGTTTCTACGGGCTCCAATAAGGTGCTTGATAATAGAGCCAGAGAGTAGATGAACATTTTGGTTTAAGGCCACCAGTTGTTTTGATATGGGATGTAGCGCATGAAGGGGAGCTGGAAGTTAATTTAATGTAAAAACATTTGATAAGGAAAAGATTTTCATGCAATGGAGAAGAATCAGATGAAAACTGAAGGCAACAGGCACGATGGAACAAATGGCATCTTGTGTTATCAGCAAACCAAAGTAAACTAACACTGTAATGATCCTCCCTCGCTTTTACTGATTTGTGTTTTCATAAGTTCGCAATTTATAGGAGCAGAATTAGACCTTTCAACCTTACAAGTCTTCTCTGCCATTCTATCTTTCTCACTCAACCCCATTCTCCTGCCTTCTCCCCATAACCTGACACCCTTAAAGGCCTGTCCCACTTTGGCGATTTTTTAGGCAACTACAAATGACTAGGCTGTCGCCACATGGTCGTCAGGTTGTCGCCTGTATGGTCGTGAGTAGTCTCCTCAGTCGCCCAAAGAGTCGGAGCGTCTTTCTGGCTGCCACTAGATTTTTAACATGTTCAAAATTTTTCAGTGACAGTTGGTTGGCGTCAAAGAGCGTAGTTTGACTTCTCCTGACGTAGATGTTGTCGTGAGGTTGTCACCAGATGGCGTAGGTTGTCGTGACTTCGGTGAATTCCATTGGCGACTACCTACGTCAACCAGCGACAGGTACCGGCGACTGAATAGTCTTCAGTTGTCGCCGACAGGGTCGTAGCTTGTCGTGGGTGGACGTAGGTCGACTTTGATTGTCGTAGGTTGTCGCCTGTGTGGTCGTAGGCTGTTTTAGATGTGGTCATAGGTGGACGTCCTAATGGGTCGCTGGTTGTCGGTAGCTTGCCGTAGCTTGCCATCGACTAGGTGGTAGGTTGTTGTAGCTTGTCATACACATTGTCGTAGGGGGGGGGTCTAGTCGCCGGTTTTTCGGAGACCTGCTACGACTATGACAGTCGCCGGCAGTCACCTAAAAAATTGCCTAAGTGGGACAGGCTCTTTACTAATCAAGAATCTGTCAATCTGCACCTTAAATATACACATTAACTAAGCCTCCACAGACATCTGTTGCAATGAATTCCACATATTCACCACCCTCCTCATTAAAGAAATTCATCTCCATAAGAGATTAGTATACAAACTTAAAGCACATGGCATTGGGGGTTCAGTATTGATGTGGATAGAGAACTGGCTGGCAAACAGGAAGCAAAGAGTAGGAGTAAACGGGTCCTTTTCACAATGGCAGGCAGTGACTAGTGGGGTACCGCAAGGCTCAGTACTGGGACCCCAGCTATTTACAATATATATTAATGATCTGGATGAGGGAATTGAAGGCAATATCTCCAAGTTTGCGGATGACACTAAGCTGGGGGGGCAGTGTTAGGTGTGAGGAGGATGCTAGGAGACTGCAAGGTGACTTGGATAGGCTGGGTGAGTGGGCAAATGTTTGGCAGATGCAGTATAATGTGGATAAATGTGAGGTTATCCATTTGGTGGCAAAAACGGGAAAGCAGATTATTATCTAAACGGTGGCCAATTGGGAAAGGGGGAGATGCAGCGAGACCTGGGTGTCATGGTACACCAGTCATTGAAGGTAGGCATGCAGGTGCAGCAGGCAGTAAAGAAAGCGAATGGCATGTTGGCTTTCATAGCAAGAGGATTTGAGTATAGGAGCAGGGAGGTTCTACTGCAGTTGTATAGGGTCTTGGTGAGACCACACCTGGAGTATTGCGTGCAGTTTTGGTCTCCAAATCTGAGGAAGGACATTATTGCCATAGAGGGAGTGCAGAGAAGGTTCACCAGACTGATTCCTGGGATGCAGGACTGTCTTATGAAGAAAGACTGGATAGACTTGGTTTATACTCTCTAGAGTTTAGGAGATTAAGAGGGGATCTTATAGAAACTTACAAAATTCTTAAGGGGTTGGACAGGCTAGATGCAGGAAGATTGTTTCCGATGTTGGGGAAGTCCAGGACAAGGGGTCACAGCTTAAGGATAAGGGGGAAATCCTTTAAAACCGAGATGAGGAGAACTTTTTTCACACAGAGAGTGGTGAATCTCTGGAACTCTCTGCCACAGAGGGTAGTTGAGGCCAGTTCATTGGCTATATTTAAGAGGGAGTTAGATGTGGCCCTTGTGGCCAAGGGGATCAGAGGGTATGGAGAAAAGGCAGGTACGGGATACTGAGTTGGATGATCAGCCATGATCATATTAAATGGCGGTGCAGGCTCGAAGGGCCGAATGGCCTACTCCTGCACCTAATTTCTATGTTTCTATGTTTCTATCTCCTTTCTAAAGGTACGTCCTTTTCTGGCCGCTGGTCCTAGACTCTCCCGCTAGTAGAAGCATCCTCTCCACATCCACTCTATCCAGGCCTTTCACTATTTGGAAAATTTCAATTAGGTCACCCCTCTTCTAAACCAGCAAGTAGAGGCCTAGTGGAATCAACACTCATTACATGTCATTCCTGAATGGGTTCATCATTAAATAAGGCTAGATACAAAAACTTCAAATGAAGCAAAAGTTAAATTTCTGGGTTCTGAGAACTGCGGCAGAAAGCAGGTTAGTCTAGGATTTACAAATCACTCTGATCCTCAGAACCGTAAACAAGATTGAGAACAATCCTCCCTCCCTTTAATTGACCTCTTTCAACCTGCAGACCCCAGTATTCTCACAAAGGCAATACTTAAAGCAGCCCTGTTCAAATCTCATCGGTAATAACATTTAAAGAACTAAACGACAAATGGACACATTAAAAAAATAACTAAATACTGGTGTAATAAAAATGTCAGATTAGCCTGGGACATGGTGGGTATCCCTCGGGGCTGATGTGTGTAACCAGATGTCTGTACCTTGCCAGAAATTCAAAATGTAATGTAATGACATTCATTTGAGGTCCTTTTGAATGGCGATTCTTTAAAAATAAAATTTTAAATGGGACAGTCTAGCAGGATGAGATTTATGTGGAAGCGTAGTGTCATTTCACAGCAGCCCACCTCCCCTAGCCCCCAATTACTCCAAGTCTTACCTAGCCAGCCAACACTGAGAGGCACATAATGGTCACGACCCAGCTGCGACATCTGAGTGTGCATGAAGACTTGGTGAACCTGTTCCTGTCCAGCCAGATAATAATGAAGTACACTGCAGTGGCTGTAACTCAGAAATGGGTGCTGTACTTTGAAGGAGCCGTCTGCCAGAAGGGGCACTGTTTAGAAGCCCCAATGGCCAGCCCTACCCCACCAGGTGGATGGGCTACAACATCTATGACCTGGCCGAATTTTATTCCTCAACTAACATCATTAGAAACAGACACGAAATGCTGGAGTAACTCAGCGGGTCAGGCTGCATCTCTGGAGAAGAAGAATAGGTGATGTTTTGGGTGGAGACTTGAAGGGTGAAGGGTCTCAACCTGAAACATCATCAATTCCTTCTCTCCAGAGATACTGCCTGAGCCGCTGAGTTACTCCAGCATTTTGCGTCTATCTTCATTGTAAACCAGCATCTGCAGTTCCTTCTTATACATCATTAGAAACAGATTATGGTAGTTGTCACGTGGGCGTTTGAGACCTCGATGTGCATTTGGCGGTCACATTTGCAACGTTACAAGGAACACATTCAAAAGTAGTCTTGGGTATCCCGAGGCGGAGGAAAGGACAGTGTAAATTCTCCCCTTTACCTTTCCTTTGGTGTGTGAAATGCCGAGGGGGCACTGGTGCACGCTGCCTAGCAACGCTGCCATAGCAAAGCTGTATCCAGTGACAGCTTCCGGCGATGTCTTCAGATTGTTGATGCACTCTGCGCACCGATCCACCAGCGGAGTCAGCTGGTAGGGCAAGGCGACAGCCACACAGCGCAGACACCACGCCGCACCCAGCCTGGCTGCCATGCTGGGATGCAGCAGGACCGACGTCACCGTCTCCAGAAGACCTTTGCATGAGAGAGAAACATTTCCATTTAAGAATTCATCCAAACATTTTCTAGATCTGTACTAAATTATACAGCATAATGTCGCCTTTCTTTGTAACACCATCATTTGGACTGCACCAATTTTTGTCAACTTTAAACAAACCTCCCCTGCTCTTGGTCTTACTGTGGTTTATTCGGTGATACAAAGAGGTCTGCTGCAGTACAAGCAGTAGAAATAGTCATTCAACCGGTCCGTTCAAGGACCCGTCACAAGCTAAATTCTTAAACATTCAAGTCTATGGACCATCACCATTTTGGATTTCACCATTTTCAAAATTTTCAGCTGTTGAGTCATTCAGCTCTTGAGCTCCAGCTTTTCTTTTCCTTCAGGGCAATTTTTAAAACTCAAATTGATTAAAATTCTGTGGCAGAATCTAATTCATTCTTGGATCAGATAATGAGGCTAGGCTTCAACACTCCCCCTCCAGTAGCCTGATTTCCCTCTGTACAACCCTGTTATTTCTGTCCCCTCCCCATATGCCCAATCCACATACACTTTCTGGTGTCCGTCCCAGCCTAAGCTTCAGATCTTGGCTGCTGACTTGCTGCATCTGAATCTGTCAACGCCAGCCCACTTTACCTGGCCATCTATCTCTTGGCTTGGCCTTAACATCACGTCTTCCTCCTATAGGGGCCACAGTCTTAGAATAAAGGGGAGGTCATTTAAGACTGAGGTGAGAAAAGACTTTTTAACCCAGAGAGTTGTGAATTTATGGAATTCCCTGCCACAGAGGGCAGTGGAGGCCAAGTCACTGGATGGATTTAAGAGAGAGTTAGATTGAGCTCTGGGGGCTAGTGGAGTCAAGGGATATGGGGAGAAGGCAGGCACGGGTTATTGATGGGGAACGGTCAGCCATAATCAGTGAATGGCGGTGCTGGTTCGTAGGGCCGAATGGCCTCCTCCTGCACCTATTTTCTACGTTTCAATAGCTGAAACCAGCCCTTTATATTGGCTGCCTTGCTTTCTATATAACCATAGCAACTTTATTTCAAAAGTAGTTCATTGGCTATGAACTAATTTGGGACTTCCTGAAATTGTGAAAGGCACGACATAAATGCAAACATTTATTTCTCATAAGAGGTCTGATGAAGGGTCTCGACCCAAAACATCACCTATTCTTTTTCTCTAGAGATGCTGCATGACCTGCTGAGTTACTCCAGCATTTGGGGTTTATTTCTCATTTGACCATATCAGAGGTGTTGTGCAATGCAATCTTTACCTCCTTCCCCCCACCTCCCCACCAAGAACCAGTCTGTTAACTAGCTGGCCACGTACCGATGGAAGGTTCCTGAAGAAGAGGAGAGGCAGTGGCACTCAGGCTCTGGACCAGGCTGCCAAGTTCCTGCAGGGCACACACCATCACGTGCTGGCTGGCAGACACATCAGCTGCTCCTGACTTATTGTCGTTATTGGCATCGTTCATCACAGACTCTGTCGCAACACAAACAATGCACTGACTCAGCGTAACTACAATGGACGCACATTCCAAATATCTCTGCTCCCCACAACAAAACAGAAATGTACGTTGAACATTTGAACATTACTAGAATGTTGCCTGGGTTTCAGCAACTAAGTTACAGAGAAAGGTTGAACAAGTTAGGGCTTTATTCTTTGGAGCGCAGAAGGTTAAGGGGGGACTTGATAGAGGTTTTTAAAATGATGAGAGGGATAGACAGAGTTGACGTGGAAAAGCTTTTCCCACTGAGAGTAGGGAAGATTCAAACAAGGGGACATGACTTGAGAATTAAGGGACTGAAGTTTAGGGGTAACATGAGGGGGAACTTCTTTACTCAGAGAGTGGTAGCTGTGTGGAATGAGCTTCCAGTGAAGGTGGTGGAGGCAGGTTCGTTTTTATCATTTAAAAATAAATTGGATAGTTATATGGATGGGAAGAGAATGGAGGGTTATGGTCTGAGCGCAGGTATATGGGACTAGGGGAGATTATGTGTTCAGCACGGACTAGAAGGGTCGAGATGGCCTGTTTCCGTGCTGTAATTGTTATATGGTTATTAGTTTAGAGATACAGCGTGGAAATAGGCCCTTCGGCCCAACTAGTCCACACTGACCATCAATCAGCCGTTCACACTTTCCCACTCCCTACACACTATATGCAATTGACAGGGGCTAAATTAGCTTAAAAACCCACACATCTTTTGGGATGTGGAAAGAAACCGGAACATCCGGAAGAAAACCACGCGGTCACAGGGAGAACGTGCAAACTCCGCACAGATGGCATCCCAGATCAGGATCTAACCAGAGTCAATGGTGCTGTGAGGCAGCAGCTCTACCAGCTGTTACCCAATTGGTATAAATCATTAATCTATTAGTACACGGATCTGTTTTTGCAATGTGAAGTAATGGAAAATGAGAACCGTCTGCCATGAAACGATGATCTGTACTTTAACTCCATTTATCTGCCTTGCACTTAAACCCCAATCTCATCCGGGCAGCACTTCCAGACATAAACTAACCTCCGTGGCTGGTGTTTCCTGGACCATTCCACCACTCCCCGATAAGACTGCCAGAACTGCATCGTCTGATCAAGATTGCCAACCCACCCCAAAGATAAAACTGATCTGACCCAATCATTTAATGACCCTATCATTAAATCAGGAAAAAACAGAGATATGTTAACATCCACAATTGCCAACTGACCCCTTGAGTTCCTCCAACAGTTTACTTTTTGGTCTCTCGTTGCAGATGCTGCCTCATTTGAGGTGTTATGTCAACATTGTGTTTTTGAGTTTTCCAGCACCAGTGATACATTGATCCATTTTTTTCAAAGCTTTTGATAACCACTGAGATGCTGATCAACCATAATAACAAGAAACTCACTCAGTCATATGAAAATAGCTGCCAATACGAAATTGACAAATACACAATAGTAAGCCACCTCGTCAAACTTGTAGATAGGGAGTTAGATGTGGCCCTTGCGGCTAAGGGGATCAGAGGGTATGGAGAGAAGGCAGGTACGGGATACTGAGTTGGATGATCAGCCATGATCATATTGAATGACGGTGCAGGCTCGAAGGGCCGAATGGCCTACTCCTGCACCTAATTTCTATGTTTCTATGTTTCTAGATGGTGTCAGAGGTAGGAAATAAAACAGGTTAGGTTACAGCACAGCTGCCAACTAAATAGCTGCAGCTTGGAGCTACCGTGCTGGATTCCACAGGTCATGAGCTCCATTAAAGGTCCACAACCCGTTTTAAGACCATTAAGATGTCAAACTAAATCTCAGCATCATCCTACTGCAAAAAACAAATGTTGAAACAGCAGAGCGAGTTCTAAAAGGGGATATTCTAGGAAATGAGCAATAGAGTGAACTATTTCAACAATTCATGATGGGTCAAAGAGTCATTTCCCATGGAAAATCATTAAACAAGTAGTGCAAATGTCACCGGGAAAGATGATCCAATATCCATTCAGTGTGTTCCTCTTACCCACTGCCTTCATCTGTTTGGCAATAGCCTGGCAGATCTCCTTTGCAGCTGCAATCTGTGCCTTCTCACCCAGCAGGCTGCCCACTGTCGCCCGAAGGATGAAGGAGACGCAGCGCCGAGAATAAACTGCTTCCACGTGGCTTTGGGTAGCCCGGGGATGTGAGACGAGCTCCAACACATGGGTAAGGAAGATGGCAAAATTACGTTCCAGCCACTGCCCTCTGAGAGTGGTGACAAAAACAACATATGCCTAAAACAGAGGGAGTGCAAAAACAGAGATCACAATAACATTCTATTCCGACTGCCCCAGCTGTATCCCTCTGTTAACATGGAAGAACAGGAACTAACTGGTTTTACCAGCGAAACACATTACAAGCTACTGCTCATAACAGGGCAAAGGCAGCAACAAGTTCAATGTAGTTATACCTACTGGAGCCAGTAGCCAGAGACAAGTTATGAAAATACATTACTAATTCCCCTCTTCGTCACATTCTCGCGCACAATAATTGCTTTGTCTTAACTAATGAATCATGGAAAGATCAGCCACAAACATCTGATGTGATCAAGCACGGTTTTTCAGCGAGGAGAGGGGCTTATGAAACTAAAGAATCATACAGCACACAATAAGGTCAGTTGACCCATTGTCTCAGTAATCCTTATTGGAAAGAACTATTCCGTTTATCTTTTCTCCGTAAACCCACACATTTCGACTGTGAAGATTATTATTGATCGTATATCCATTGCTTTTTCAAGCAGCTCCAACAGATTACAATAAATTCACTATGTAAACATGATTTAATTTGCTTCCATTTAAAACAAATACTGATATTATGAAAAAAGGATTTTTTGTTGAAAGGAGTTTCCGATGGTGAATATTTCAGTAATGTGTATCGTCATTGTTAATCACTTCTGCTGCTGAACCAGCGAAGAATGTTTATTATTTCATTGGTTGGAACCCGAAAGATTGAAACAAAAACTTACAGTAATTTACCATGAATTGGTTAAATCTTGCTGACACCCATTATTAGAAATGAAGACTGCAATAATTAAATGCAGCAATAATACATTCCAGAGGTTAGAACAAGCTCGCTTCAGTTCCACTTAGGAAACCTGAACGGAAACCTCTGGAGACTTTGCGCCCCACCCTAGGTTTCCGTGCGGTTCCCGGAGGTTTTTGTCAGTCTCCCTACCTGCGACAACCACCTGCAACCTTTTTCAGGTTTCCTAAGTGGGACAGGGGCATTCCTCTTCTTGCATTTTGTTGCCACATCCCTTACCTGCAAGATGGACCTGGATAAATCCCTGAAAGAGGAAAAGGTTCCAGAAGGAAGGGGTGATAAAAACATGACAGCTGGGTTGGGGGAGTGGGGACACACACACACACTTCCATTTCTATTTGATCAGAGGTCAGTTATTGTTCAGGAGCTAAAGTGAACAGGAATAGATTTGAACTTTCAAAACTCAGGATATTTAGGGCGGGGATGGAGGAGGAGTTGACAGGGTGGTACCCAGAGGGAATGAGTAAAACAGTGGACTATAGGGCCATCACCAAATTCTCAAACAAGATAAGCTATAGGTTGCGAAAGAAAGACCACTAGACTATAGAACCAATTTGTCGAGTAAGAGGATAGTGCAGTGCAAAAAAAGGATAACATATAAAACTTTCCAGATTATGTAAATCCAAAATAAAAGCAATAGCCACCTAATTCACTGCCCTTCGCTAGTCGCACTCAACCATGAAAAACCTTTCCCTTCTTTCATGTAGTTCTGTAGAGTGTGAAACAGAGCAGGCCAGAATAGGACGAAATAATGATGGGCTATGCCATGTAAGCAGTTCCCAAAGAGAAGATGGATAGAGGCAGAACATGGAAGTGGGTAGTTCCTCAAATAGAAGGAACAATGAATTGAACTATATTATTGATGCTATGAATCTAATTATAACAGCCTTTCGTTTAGTTTAGTGATACAGCACTGAAACTGGCCCTTCAGCCCACCAAGTCCACACCCACCAGCGATCCCCACACACTAAGACTATCCTACACACACTGGGGACATTTAAACATTTTTACCAAGCCATTAAACCTACAAACCTGTAAGTCCATGGAGTGTGGGAGGAAACTGGAGCTCCCAGAGAAAACCCAAGCAGGTCATGTGGAGAAAGTACAAACTCCAAATAGACAGCACCCGTAGTCAGGATTGAATACAGATCTCTGGCACTGTAAGGCAGCAACTCTACCATTGCACCACCGTGCTGAGTCAAAGGATTGAGTTCCAGACTGGTCTAAGATGCTCTTCCATTTACGCTCAACTTTCCTTGATACCAAGGTGTAAATGCTACACTGCGCCCACTACTCCAGGTACTTACCTGTGTGACACCAACTCGGACTTCTCGGTTGACGGACCCCCCACCTTTCAGCATCTCTCCGCCACTCCGCAAGAATCCAGAGCCCCCACGCAGAAATCCAGTCGCCATTAGCTCCAACACCTCGTCCAAGGTGGCACGCTTCACGTTCTGCCGCATCACTGAATCAAGTTCAAATAAACACAAGCAATCAGGAAAATTGACGAGTGATCCGATAGAAGTGTGCAAACATGTGAAAGGATTTGATAGGATAGATATCGAGAAGATGTTTTTCTATGCAGGAGCATCAAAACAAAAGTTTGTAAATAAGATGATCACATTTATCCAACAGGAAATTCAGGAAATTACTTTATTCAGAGTGATGGGATATGGAATTCACCTCCATATGGAATGATTGAGGTGAACATGTGAATAAATGGGACAAGTTTGGAGGGGGCATCTTGGTCAGCATGGGCCGAAGAGCATGTTTCTGTGATCTATGACTACTGATAGAAGCCGAAAGCCTTTTTCACCTTCCCATCTACCAATGATGCTACTTTCAGAGAACTATATACTTGTACTCCTAGGTCCACCTGATCTACAATACTACCCAAGAGCCCAATCACTCACTTGTGAAAGTCCTACTCTGGTATGGCTTCCCAAAATGGAACATCTCGCACTTCTTCAATTTAAACCTATTTGCCCACTTACCCAGCTGATCAATATTCCGCTATAATTCTTACTAACATTCTTCACCATTAACGACACCGCCTATTTTATTGTTATCTGCAAAGATATTAACTGTGCTTGTACGTTGTCATCCAAAAATCATAGATGACAAATTACACTGGCATAGAAAACTGTAATCTGATGTTACAATGTTTCATTGCAATAGAGGTCATAGCAACAAGCATGAAACCACCATGGTTTTCTGAGACAAGATGATAATCTAACCTCAATAAGGTGATTACAAAAACTGCTGTGCCAAGGGAAATATAGACTTCTAAGATGCCAAGTTGCTCAGAAATGTTCAAGCTGGCATTCACTCAAAAGTTCAGAACACACTTCAAAAGTACCCAAGGAAACACAAGGAACTGCAGATGCTGGAAGCTTTAGTAAAAGACAGATTCTGAAGAAGGGTCACAACCCAAAATGTCACCTCCCTATTTCCCTCCACAGATGCTGCCTGCATGACTTCTTCCAATACTTTGTGTTTTGCCATGTACCCCATATATATTCCAACATTTCATCAGCTGTATGGCTTAACTCCAATTACCAGTCAGGCATGAAAGGGAACAAATAAATCGTATCCAAGGAAGCCTGACACACAAACTACTGGAAAGGGAAGGTGTTGGGAGAGAAATAGTAAAGAAAATGCAGACTGAAACATTAACTGATAATGTATAAGGTAGATTGTTTAAGAAGGAACTGCAAATGCTGGAAAATCGAAGGTAGACAAAAATACTGGAGAAACTCAGCGGTTGCAGCAGCATCAATGGAGCGAAGGAAATAGGCAACTTTTTCGGGCCGAACCCCTTCTTCAGACTGATGGAGGGTGGGGGGGGGGGGGAGAGAATGGAAAAAGGAAGAGGAAGAGCCCGAGGGCTGAGGTAAATTGTTGAGAAGGGGAGGAGGTAGCAGGGGCTACCGGAATTGGGAGAATTCAATGTTTATACCACTAGGATGCAGACTGCACAAGCGGAATATGAGATGCTGTTCCTCCAATTTCCGGTGGTGCTCACTCTGGCCATGGAGGAGGCCAGAGGACAGAGAGGTCGGATTCAGCCCTCGGGCTCCTCCTCTCCCTTTTTCCTTTCTTCTTCCCCCCCCCCCCCCCCTCCATCAGTCTGAAGAAGGGTTTTGGCCCAAAACGTTGCCTATTTCCTTCACTCCATAGATGCTGCTGCACCCGCTGAGTTTCTCCAGTATTTTTGTCTACCATGTATAAGGTAGATGTTCTAGAGCAAATGGCTCATCTTCTCGTATGCTAAATCCTTTCCACCATCAACCAGGCAATAGTGGTGCAATAGACTACTCTCCACATGTGCGGATAGATGCAGCTCCAACAAGACTCGAAAAGCTCCACTCCATCCAGGACAAAGAAACTTGTGATCGACATTAACCCTGACCTGAATATTTGTTCCCTCCAACCGCACAATATTGTGCCATCTATAAAATGCACCAGTTACCCCACAGGTTAATTCCTCCAACCTCCGCCTTCACCATTACGTGCAGATTCCTGCAGGTCACACAACATATTGCATGGAAATGCATCACTGTTCCTCCATTACTGTGGAATCTAAACCCTGGACCTCCCTCCACAACAACGCTGAGAGAGTACCCTCATCAGAAGAATTGCAGTGGTTCAAAATGGAAGCTTGGTATCACCTTGCCAAAGGCAATTAAGGATGGGCAAGAAATGCTGGCCCTAGTGAATACAATATATATTTTAAATCTTTTTGCCTGCATTCCTTTAATTTTTTTTAAGACTGCAATACCCAGATCACAAATTATGAAGTAGCATAAGCAGAAATTTTTCTTTGGAGAAAGATCACTATTTCCAAAATTTTTAGAAAATACAAGGCACCAAGATTATTGAATGTATTCAGAGATGTTTATAAATCAGTGTTCAGAATGTTGCCCAAAACACCCATGAGCTTAGAGTTCAGCTTCTATTTCATATTCCATATAATATTTCTCTCCGCCTCCAGAATCATGCTAAATAGGAGAAAGCTGTGCTAATGCTCGCTGTCATAGAATTATCCAATTAATCCCTCCAACCTCCGTTCTTTCCCCGCAGTACTGCACATTTTTCCTTTCCAATATTTTCCCGCCTCCGTTACTTCTCAATCTGCTTCCTCCGCCCGTTGCGATGCTGCATAATTTTGCAAATCTTTGAAATCATTTTAATTTGGGCATGCGATGGCACAACATTTTCTGTGACTCGCACCTGCTGCGTGTTTAGGTGTCAAAGCTGTTGCCATGACAGTCCCAAGTAACTTGGATACCGCCACACGGACTGCATAATTGGATCCCTCCAGGCCCTTGAAGCAGAGAGTAGCCAGGTTTTCCAATTCCGTGGTCCACATGAAGACGGATTCCTTTTGCAATTCCAGGAGGCACTAGGGTACAAACAGATGCGCTTTATGAATGGGCAACGTTATTAGGGTTACACAGCAACAATCCAATAGCCACATTTCTACAATGGAACCTGTCCAACAAAGTGGACACAATCAGCTCCAGCTCAGTGAACAGTTTTGCCTGAGTTAGTGGGTTACAGCTTAAAGTCCAACTCCAGAGACTTGAGCTCACAATCCAAGCAAACACTTCCGCCATACCCTTCCTCATTGATGTTTTCACAATTTTGGACCAGGAAAGGCATCCATGACTGACAAGACTTCCAACAAATCTATTCAAAAAGATTCAGGGAGTTCTTCGAATGACCTGGTCAATATTTCTCTCAACTAATTGATCAGTTGTCTTAGCTTTTAAGACCATCCAGTGTTTAAGCTCGCTGACATAATTCTTTATGCCAAGAACATTCAATGAGCAGAATCTTGAGTTGTAGTGATAATGAGAAAGAAATTCACTCCTTACCTTGGCTACAGCACACCGTACAGCCATGGATCGGTCAGTCAGGCCAGAACGTGCATTTTTGTAGATGTCTCGATGGCAGGAAGCAGCTGCACCTCCCAAACCATTTAACACCTTCTGTAGACTCAGCAGAACTTCACTGCGGCCCTGAGACTGGTCAAAACACAGAGACTTCAAAAAGCAGCAGACCCCTTATTGTGTTGATCCCTGCGAGTAGCACCATGTGCATCCTTCAGCAAAGTAGGCTGGACTAGGACAACATTCAACCTTCAATTTAAAGTGACGGATTCCATCCGAATAGTTGTGTGGCATTTTAAATCCTCATTCCTTCATTTACAATGGAGACTTTCATTGGAAATTTACTACGTTAAAAACTAAAATACAAGCCATGACTATAGCTTAAAACCTTACCAGGAGTCACGTCTATTGGAGTCATAGTTACACAGCATGGAGTCAGGCCCTTTGGCCCACTGAATCTGAACCATGCATCCAGCACACATTTACACTAATCCCATTTAATTCTTCTCTCATTCTGCCACAAATCTAAATATTACGACCAATGTACAGCGATTAACCACCAATCCACATGCGTTTGAAATGTGGGAGAAAACTGAGAGACCAAGATGAAACCCGCGCAGTCACAGGGAGAACGTGCAAAGTCCACGCAGACACTATCCAAGGTCAGGAGAGAACCCGGCCTGTATCGGGGCAGTGCTGAGGAAGTGTCACATTGTTGGAGAGGTTAAATAAAACAATATTTTACATTTTACATTTCATAGCTGTATGAAAGCCCCTTTTGGACCTAGCGATTAGCCCCTTTTTCTTATCTGCCCTTCCAAGTACCTCCAGCATTTGCAGTTTTACCATTGATAATGAGGCTGAAGACTGAAGTCTACCTCTGTACCAAACTCTAAGCTCATCACCAAACTCCACCAGCTAGGCCTCAGCTCGCCGATATGTGATTGGATCCTGAATGTTCTGACGGAGCGACCACAGGCAATGAGACTGGGCCCGCACCTGTCCTCCACTATCGCCCTGAGCACTGGCACACCACAGGGCTGTGTACTGAGCCCCATGCTCTACTCCCTCTTCACACACGACTGTGTTCCTGCATTCGACACCAACACCATCGTCAAGTTTGCAGACGACACAACAGTGATTGGGCTGATCACCAACGGTGATGAAACAAAATACAGAGCGGAGGTGCAGAACCTAGCGGACTGGTGCGCACATAACAACTTGTCACTAAACACCTCCAAGACCAAGGAGCTGATTATTGACTTCAGGAGGTCACATAATGGAGAATACGCCCCAATCTCCATCTACGGGGACAGTGTGGAGAGAGTGTCCAGCTTTAAGTTTCTGGACACTCACATTTCAGAGGACCTCACATGGTCCACCAACACAGCTGCGCTGGTCAAAAAGGCACAGCAACGACTGTTCTTCCTGAGAACATTAAAAAAGACTGGTCTGCCCCCACAGCTGCTGTCAACCTTCTACCGCTGCACCAGAGAGCATATTAACGTATGGCATCTCTGTGTGGTATCTCAGCTGCACGGAGGCGGAGAGGAGAGCTCTTCAGCGCGTCGTCCACAGAGCGCAGAAGATCATTGGGACACCGCTACCAGCCTTGGAGGGCATCTACCACACACGGTGCCTCAGGAAGGCCATCAGCATCCATAAAGACTCCTCACACCCTTGTAATGGACTGTTCGAACTACTTCCCTCCGGCAGATGTTACAAGGCCTTCTACGCCCGAACCTCCAGACTCAGGAACAGCTTCATTCCCAGAGCTATAGCGGCTCTGAACCGGCCCTGCTGAGTGCCCCCCATCCCCCCTGGACTGTCTCCCTCGGATGGTCACGTCGCACAGATACATCTGCACTTTAGTCTGTTTGAACTGTTTTACTGTTGTAATGTTCTTTTTACAATCCATGTTCTCGGGGTATCTAAATCTAAATTTTATTAGTTATTTAAGTTATGACATCGGATGGAAGCTGCAAACCCAAATCCCGTTGCACTTATGTGCAATGACAATAAAATATATTATTATTATTATTATTATTCTGTTAAAGATAGGCTGGGATTCAGTTCCCTAGCTGTCCAAGAGTAAATTGCAGGCAGTGGTAGGAATGAAGAAAGGGGAGTAGTTGGCAGAGAAAGCTCAGATCTACAAACGCACAGGACAAACTTGCAGTCTTGTTTGGACAGGTGCAGGGAAAAGCACACCACGTCACGTAGGTTCTCTGTAGGTTACTGATGAAGCAAACAAGAGCAAGTCTGTAGCTGTCCTGGAATCTCCCGGTTGCTAAACACTTTAACTTCCCCCTCCCATTCCCACATTAACCTTTCTGTCCTGGGCCTCCTCCATTGTCAGGGTAAGACCCAGCCCAAATTGGAGGAACAGCACCTAATTGTTTGCTTAGGCAGCTTATACCCCAGCGGTATAAACATTGACTTGTCTAACTTCAAGGAACCCTTGCTTTCTCTCCCTCCAACCCTCCCCCCTTCCAGTTCTCTGACCAGACTTACTGTCTCCTACATTTTCCTTGATTTCCATTCCCTTTGGCCTATTTTTACACCATACACTTCCTTATCTATGTATCTCCCTCTCCCCTAACATCAGTCTGAAGAACCAGACCAGCTCTGTCAGGACCCTGAACGATGGTCTCCCCCAGGGTTCTGTCCCAGCTCCCCAACTCTTCAACATTTATGTGAGTGACATGCCAACTACCTTGTCCAGGAAGTTTGCATATGCAGATGATTTTACCCTTGCCAACCAGGGAGCTGCCCTTGAGGATATCAGCAGAGTGCTAACCCAAGACTTGAAGTGGATGGAGGAGTACTTCACCTTCTGGCGACTTCGCCCTAACCCATCAAAGACAACTGTCACTGCCTTTCATCTCAGCAATCTGCTCGCAAATGCAAAGCTCCGAGTGTCCTTTTGCAGTAAGCCGGTGAAGAATGAAGAATTCCCCAAGTACCGCGGAGTCACCCTGGATCACACCCTCACCTATCGTGAACACCTGAAGAGGGTGGCTGATAAACTGAAAGCAAGGGTCAACATCATCTGGAAACTTGCAGGCAACAGCTGGGGATCCAATGCACACACCCTCCGTAGCCCTGGTCAACAGCCGAGTTTTGCTCAACAGCTTGGGCTTATAGCTGCCACACCAAACGAGTTGACACTGTCCTTAACTCTGCAGACCAGACCATCCAACACATCGTGAATGACTGCTCACTGAGGCTTTTCCCTGGTGGCATCAAAGACATCCACCCAGTAACTGATGCTGTCCTGGCCTGGATGTTTACCCTTGATCTACAACTTTAGGCTGTGCAAGCCATATGCAAGAAGACGTCTGAAGAAAGGTCTCGACCTGAAACGTCACCCATTCCTTCCCTCCAGGGTTGCTCCCTGTCTCGCCGGGAGTTACTCCAGCATTTTGGTTCTCCAGATGACAGTGTGTCCAATGCAACCTTCAATGACTATAAGATCACCAAAAGCCTATACACGTGTCCAATGTCAGAATATCTTGTAATAATTTCCTATAACCAGGTGAATCATCAGCATTTCCATTTTCTATAACTATTTTGTACCATTCAGGCCAGCGCAGATAGACAGAGTTTGCTTCAGCACGGAACCTCTGCGCAACTGAGGCAATTTTCAATGATTATTAAAATGAGCACAGCTTCAATCTGTAAATACTTTTAAACAAACTACTTACCTCCGCACTTTTCAGGGTTTTTAAAAGATTGCTGACAGTTTCGGGAAAGGAGCTGCCCAACATTCTGCCCATCTTCTCATAGAAGGCTCCGATGCAAGCCACGGCTGCCCTGTCAATGACAAAGTCATCCACTGGAAGTTACATTCTCTTCTAATACAGGTGCGAAACACAAATGAACAAGAAACAACCATTCAGCATGCCCCACTATTCAGTTACTTTAGCAATGCTCTGTATTTGAACTCCATTTACACATTGATATTTCCTGTAAAGCTGCAGCAAGTACGAATGTCATTGTTTCCGGTTCAAATCCGGTGCATATAAACAATCTTTATTCTTGAACCTCCATTCCCTTATCCAATAAATCGTAATCTGAGGAAAGACATTCTTGCCATAGAGGGAGTACAGAGAAGGTTCACCAGACTGATTCCTGGGATGTCAGGACTTTCATATGATGAAAGACTGGATAGACTCGGCTTGTACATGCTAGAATTTAGAAGATTGAGGGGGGATCTTATAGAAACTTACAAAATTCTTAAGGGGTTGGACAGGCTAGATGCAGGAAGATTGTTCTCGATGTTGGAGAAGTCCAGAACAAGGGGTCACAGTTTAAGGATAAGAGGGAAGTCTTTTAGGACCGAGATGAGAAAATCATTTTTTACACAGAGAGTGGTGATCTGTGGAATTCTCTGCCACAGAAGGCAGTTGAGGCCAGTTCATTGGCTATATTTAAGAGGGAGTTAAATGTGGCCCTTGTGGCTAAAGGGATCAGGGGGTATGGAGAGAAGGCAGGGATGGGATACTGTTGGATGATCAGCCATGATCATATTGAATGGTGGTGCAGGCTCGAAGGGCCGAATGGCCTACTCCTGCACCTATTTTCTATGTTTCTATGTCATTTGCAACTTGCAATTGACCACTAGCTGTCTTCATAATTTACCTTTAACATGATGAAAGCAATGAAAAAATATGTTCTTACACTCGGTAAAAGACTCCATCTAGTGAAAGACAAATTTAAGAGGTGGCTGAAAAGTGAATCAAGAGCGAGAATGTTACATGCTGGATCCTAGTGAAGTACGGTGGCACAAATAAAAACAGTATTTAAGAAGAGCTAAATGCAGGAGATACACAAAACAGATTAATTAAGATGAAAAAGAAAATGTGGATTAAAAAGTTGCAAAATGTTGCATGACGAAGAAAGGAGCATTCATGCTGGTTGTCTGCAGGAGGTAAATTGCTGAAAGCACAGAGGACAGAGAGAACCAAGAGCAACACAATGTTGCAGTGTAGGCTGGGAGCGGCACTGGGTGAATCCTGAAAAGCTACAGAGGTCACTTGGGAATATGAAGAATAGATAAAGCTAATGTTAGTCCTGACAAATACACAAGGATCACGGCCAGTGGCACCCACTGAAAAAAAACATTCATCTCAAGGAGCCAACTATTCAATACACAATGAATGCACTAGTGGTTCCTCCAGGAGATGCTCAAATTCTACCCTTCTTTCTTGCCCCCGCAAGCAACTTCTTCTTTAGTAACAATTAGTCACTGCAAAAATAAATTATGTAATAACAATAAAGAGAGTTGCAAAATAAATTTCCCCAATCTTCTCCATGGAGGTACCAAAGTCTCCTAATTGAAGCCCATTTGATTAAAAGGAGAAGGGTCTCGACACAAAATGTCACCCATTCCTTCTCTCCAGAGATGCTGCCTGTACCCACTGAGTTACTCCAGCAGTTTGTGTCTATCTTTGATAAAAAGGAGAGTTGTTCCGTGATTACAAGATTAGACGTGGGACAGAAAGTAGCAAGGTGTAGTGAGCAGTTGCATGTCATACTGGGAAAAACATACCGATTTGTTCTCTGGGTGCACATTAGGGATGGAATGTGAGTGTGAAAGGCACAAGTTTAAAGTTTGCAGAAGTTCCTTGTGATCAAGTAATTTGTTATATTACAAAAATGAATAAATATGAATTTTCCAAAGAATCTCCCAACTTTGCACAACTACTGATAGTTAACTATGTGACACCAATGGCCATGTCCTTTCTCTTATTCAATCTCAAAATTATGAAGCTTATGAAGAAAGACTGGATAGACTTGGTTTATACTCTCTAGAATTTAGGAGATTGAGAGGGGATCTTATAGAAACTTACAAAATTCTTAAGGGGTTGGACAGGCTAGATGCAGGAAGATTGTTCCCGATGTTAGGGAAGTCCAGGACAAGGGGTCACATCTTAAGGATAAGGAGGAAATCCTTTAAAACCGAGATGAGAAGAACTTTTTTCACACAGAGTGGTGAATCTCTGGAACTCTCTGCCACAGAGGGTAGTTGAGGCCAGTTCATTGGCTATATTTAAGAGGGAGTTAGATGTGGCCCTTGCGGCTAAGGGGATCAGGGGGTATGGAGAGAAGGCAGGTGCGGGATACTGAGTTGGATGATCAGCCATGATCATATTGAATGGCGGTGCAGGCTCGAAGGGCCGAATGGCCTACTCCTGCACCTAATTTCTATGTTTCTATGTTTCTATGTAAAATGTGGGGCTTAGTTTGAAGCAGGAAATGATAATGATAATATACTTGAATGCAAGACTGCCGAGAGAGAGCATGGCATTGCAACCAAATGGATAGTGCTTACATAGAATGTGCATGGCAATAAAAATTCCCAATTCATGCAACCAGCACCAGCTGCGCTTTTTATACTTACAGTTTGGTAGGCAGGTAGGCTGGCGTGTCATCTTTGCTCTTTGCAATTTCATTACATTTATCCAATGTCTGGAAGACAGTGAAGGTATCGCCAATGCTGTAGAGAGTAGCAAGGTTCTTAGCCAGTAGCTTGCGTGTCGGAGGACCTGGTGAACTGCTTATCAGGTCTGTCAGCTGGTCTACCAACTTCTTCTGCTTTTCTTTTATGTCCACCTTAAATTCCCACATAATAATGTTTTTAAAAAAAGAACAATAACCGTCAAATCACACTCCTTAATCGAAGTTTCGTCATAATTCTAGCGCATGCAGTAATACTGCCTCATTTCACAATTCTTGACACTTCTCCTTGCAAGATCATGACCAGGTCAGCAGCCTTCACTTGACCAATGTACGTCCACACCCAACTCTTTCTCCCCACTTCTCTGCACTGCCAGAGTGCCTGAGAACCAGCAAAAAACAAATGCCATCCAGCTCCCAGGTTGGTCGATTAATTTGCCTCTGTAACTAATGGGTAGGTGAGTGTTAGAATTGGGAGAGAATAAAATGGGATGTGTAAATAGGTGGTTGATAGTCAGCATGGACTCCATGAACAAGAGGGTTATGCTGTAGTCCTCTATCGTCTGGAGATAAGTTGCCCATATGTAAAACATACTTGGCTAATAAAGTATGATTTTGATTATTATGACTTTTACTTATTTAGTACCCTTCCTGCAATACCCTGCTCTAGCCAGATGATGATCATTGTGCAAAACCAGGGAAGCCTTTTTTGACATGAATAATTTATAACTAAGCAAGCTACAAAAGCACAATCTCGAGTACTTCCAGAACCTAATCTTTGTTTGGTAAGCAGATGTGTCATCCTTGCTCATGAAAATGTCATTACATTTATCCAATGTCTGAAGGCAGTGGCAGTGTCTCCATGATGAGGTTCAAACCCTCCATCTCATCTATGTATGATGACTGCTTATTTCCATCTGGGCAACATTCTCCGATTCCATTCCTATCCCATTCCCAGTCCTTCTGTGGTTCAAACCATAATCACCAGCTGGGCCACTTCTAGACCTGGATAATTCAGTCTGAAGATGGGTCCCGACCCAAAACGTCACCTATCCATATTCCACAGGGATGCTGCCCGACTCGCTGAGTTCCTCCAGTACCTTGTGCCTCTTTTTGTAAATGCACATCTGTGGTCCTTTATTTCTACTGGAAACTTCACTCAGAAGATCCGGCCATTGTTTAACTTCCCAAAATTGACACCTCGCACTATTTCTCAGCTGATCAAGATCCTGCTGTAATTTGTGATACCTATCTTCGCTATCTACAATACCATCCAGTTTACTGCCATCTCCAAACTTGCTAATCATATCTTGAACATACTCATCCAAATTGTGGACAAACCACAAACAGCAATGGGCCCAGCACAGATCTCCGAGGTGCACCACTGGACACAGGCCACAGAAAAACAATCTTCCACCACCACCCTCTGATTCCTTCCAAGATCGAACAGAAAATGTAGTTTGAACCATAGGCTAAGATTTCACCATCATAATTCTTCAAATGTCAATACGCTACAAGACTATGCTTGCTTAGTTGAAATAAAAACAGGAATTACTGGAAATATTCATCAGGTCACGAAGCAGCTATGTAGAAAGAAGTAATCATCATTTCACGCTGATGATCTTTCAGCAAAATTCTGATGAAAGCTTATTGATCTGATACACCGACTGTTTCTCTCTGTTTATCTCTCTGGGCTGTTGAGCAGTTTCAGCATTTCATGATATATTTTTGATTGCTAGTATCTTTGGTATTTTATTTTTGCATACAGTACTCCTTCACTCAAAACAAAAGCATCACCACAATGCAATATTGACATGGGAACAGAACTCTGTATGAAGAAAAAGAGAAACCCTATATTTAATTTCTGAAGACTGAAATGGGTCATTCACAAGGTGCACATCCTACAATTTTATCATGGAATTGGGTCTCTGCGCATTCCCCTGCAATTGGACCCTCGACTTCCTTATCCACAGAGCTATAATCACTGTATACTCATGACTGTGTAGCCAGACATAGTGTAAACTCCATCGTCAAGTTCGCCGACGACACCACCTTGTGGGAGGAATTACAGATGGCGATGAGTCGGAGTATAGAAGTGAGATCGATCAAATGGTACCAGCACAACAACCTGGCTCTCAATATCAGTAAAACCAAAGAACCGATTGTGGACTTTGGAAGAGAAAGGATGAGGATCCACAATCCTGTTTATATCAATGGGACGATGGTGGAGAGAGACAAAAACTTCAAATTCCTGGGCGTGCATATTTCCGAAGATCTTTCCTGGACCCAGCACACTGACGCAATTATAAGGAAAGCACATCAACGCCTCTACTTCCTCAGAAGATTACCGAGATTCAGTATGTCAAAGAGGATTCTCTTGAACTTCTACAGGTGCACAGTAGAGAGCGTATTGACTGGTTGCATCGTAGCCTGGTTCGGCAACTTGAACGTCCGGGAGCAGAAAAGTCTGCAAAAAGTTGTGAACACTGCCCAGTCCATCATCGGTTCTGACCTCCCCATCATCGAAGGGATTTATTGGAGTCACTGCCTCAAAAAGGCAGCCAACATCATCAGAGAACCACACCATCCTGGCCACTCGCTCATTTCACCAGTGCCATCGGGAAAAAGGTACAGGAGCCTGAGAACTGTAACATCCAGGTTCAGGAACAGCTCTTCCCTACAGCCATCAATCTATTAAACACTACAACCTCATATATGCTCTGAACTACAATAGACTATTATTATTATTATTATTATTGTTGCACTGTTTTGTTTGTTATTTGAGTATGTGTGTATGTGGAAAACACTCTTGACTCGTGACTCTCTTATTAATGAACAGCTAACTGTCGTGCAGAACAAGCCGACTTAAAATGTAGAACTAATGTCAAAACATTTTATGGATCGATTTTTGTCACAAATTAAGGCGAGTAAAACCACCATTCTATAAAGCTGATTGGAAGTTACTGTGAAACAATTAGAGGGAAAATTGCTCCAATAGGAATATTACAAACACTCAATTTTCCCAACATTATACATCTCATAAATTTCCAACTCTAGTTCCTTTTAAGTTACAGAATAGTAAAATAGTATATTTAAAAATGAATGAATGAAACCTCTGTGTGGAGCTTGCATGTTCTCCCTCCGATCAACCTACAACCCGAAAGCATGGGTTTGTGGGTGAATTTACCATTGCAAACTGCACATCGTGTGTAGGTGATTGATAGAATCTTGGGAGGTGGAAGTTGATATGAACATGAGAAATATTAAATGGGTTAGAGTAGGACAAAAGTAGAAATGGATGCCTGATAGTCAATGTGGACATATTGGGCCGAAGAGTCAGTTTCCTTGCTGTATTTCTCTACAATAAGAAGAACTGGGATCTCTGGCACTATCTGTGTAGAGTTTTCCCACAACTCTGCGAGCTCTCTACGGCTTCTCTGGTTTTCTCCAATGATGTGATGGTTGGTAGGTTAATTGGTTATTATAAAGTAACCAGTGTGTGTGTGTGTGTGTTTGGAGGGGGGAGGGGGAGAGGGGGATATATGAGAGAGAATGGCGGGGGTGGGTATATGTGAGAGAATGAATTGATCCAATTACCCGAGAACTGGCATAGACTAGGTGGACAGAATGGCCACCTTCTATGTTGTAAGGAAATATGAATGCATTAATAAGTGCAATCCATTGTTGAACTGAAGAACAACCTGCTGAAAGATGAATGTTAGAAGTGTTGAACATTTACACACACTGTTATGTTTTCTCAACAACTTCATATGTTCTTTTGCTCATTATTTCTGAAACTAATATTGCAAATCCGAAATGATCCCAGTATTCACATACCTTATTTGCAGCCACAAGTACTTTGTTCAAGAAACGTAGCCATTCGAAGATGAACACAGGCCTCTTTGCCTCGGTTATCTGTGCTAGGGTTTCCTCATTTAACAATAAGCTGTGGGCCAACTCCATCACACTAAATAATTTCACCAGAAGCTTACAATATCCAGAAACAGTCTGATTGAGTGTTCAGTGTCCAGGATAACAATTCAGTCCTGTTTTAAAAAGAATACAATTTTGATTATCATTATATAGATAATGTATTATACATTGTACATGGCATGCATAGAGAGAGGAAAAAATAATCCAATCCAATCCAATCCAACTTTTTTTGTTAAGCACTTTAAGACAACCCATGTTGACCAAAGTGCTGTACAGAAGAAACTGAATATTAAGCTTTCAGTTGAGCTTTACTTATCCGGCTGTGGTTTCAGATTAGTAAAACCAAAAGTGATGTAAATATTGTTCACGTTACATGCCTAAAACCACAAGTTTGTTTCTCGAGCGGGAAAAAACATTAAAGTTATGTTGAACATACAGCACCCTGGTTACATTCAACCTGCACTGCTCTGTATACAAATCATAGAAGGATATCAATGCAACAGAGAAGGTACAAAATATATTCACAAGACCTTTTGGTATTCTCTTCTCAAGAAGAGTAGTGCATTTTTGGCATTCTTCCCATCCCACCCTCCCCCCACCCCACCAAAGCTGTTGAGACTGTTTAGGGTGAAATCAATATTTCAAAACTAGAATCGATTTATTTTATTTAGCACAGGTATTAGAGGTGTGGAATTAGACAGGAAGATTGATAGGGCGTGATCACACTGAGGAGTGGAACAAGGATTGATTGCCTTCCTTCTGTCGCTGTGCTCCTGTAGCTGGAAACGCGGTCTTCTACAATTTAATAATTTCTTCACAATGCTGCATCACTCATGAATGATGACCTGGCACTCTGGGTTAGCAAAGTAAATCCTGCCTTTGAGGATTCCTGCTATTACAACACTTACCGACTTCTACAAGATGCAAACAAGATTGAAATGCCTGTGTAATGAAATGTAATCTAAACCCTCGCTTTATTCTTCAATAATAACGTTATATTGATGACCTTTCACCACCAGCTTCCCGAGCAATGGTGTGACCTACCAAGGTATAAACACCATGGAAAACTTATATAACTTGCCACTAGGAGATTAAAATGAATCACAAATAAACCGAGCATCTGCTTGCTATCTGCCGCAAATGAAATCCAGTCAAATATAGAAATGTTAACTATATCTCTCCCTACAATTGCTGTTGAATACTTCTAAAGACAAGCAGATACTTGTCTATTTCAGATATCCAGTATTAACAGCTTTTGTAAATTGCTTCAAAAATAGACGGATCAGATTTTTTTTTTAAAGCACATAATAGCTGGCATACGTGCACTTCCATCCATGTAAACAGGAGGAATATAATGTGCTATGAACTTAGGTAAATTGTAAATTGTTCTGACATGTGAAAGAAAAAAACTGGCATGAGAAAGAACAACAATACCAAGTTTGTGTCTATCAAAATAAGGTACAAGCTGTTGGGTATTACAAAGAATAGGGTTAAATCCCACTACAAAGACCTGAAGAGAAAATCAGGACAGCCATTACTCCAGCGTCACACTGCAAAAGTGCTATGTTTCTGGAGGGGTCCGTTTCTGATAAAATAACATCCATCTGCCCTCTCACGTGCATGAAAACGATTCTGCGCCATTATTTTGAAGAGCCATTACTTTGAAGAGAAATATTGGCTAGTTTCTTGGCCAATATTTATCATCAACTAGCATCTAATATACAGAATAACGTATAGTCTCCTTGCCTTGTAGAGGAACTTGCTCTGCAAATTGGCATTTGTGCTTCATGCATTAACAATACTTCAAATAAGTCACTACACGGATTGTGTCAAAAGTCATCAAAGTGGGTATATGATTGTAAATTTGCTTAATATTTGATGGAGATCTGACATTCTACTTTCAGTAATGTGGCATGGGAGATATTGAGTGAAGACATGATTGAACCCAGGCAATCGGCACCGGGGCACGGGTGCATAGTCCAAGAGTCATATTAATGAGTATCAATGATGGCAGAGGCCTCTACATGAAGCCTGCATGTCAGAAATATATGCCGAGCTCAAGGAAAGAAATCACAGAAGGGAGTGGATGCGAGTGGGTAGCTCAGAGGGGGAGAACACATACAAGCATTGATTAATCACAAATTGTCATGCCCAACATCTTCCCCTACACCTTACTCTCCAGATCGCCATGCTTTCTTAACTTTTTTAGCATCACGACGCATTTTGAGGCAAGCACCAACCAAAGCATTAGATATTTAACGCATTATATACCCATGAGGCAGTATTTGGTAGGGTCCATTTTAAACACAGGGTTATCAAAAGGTAACTGGAACATTGTAATACTCAAGTTTACAAAGGTAAACATTCAGCTTAAATACATTCCTGTTTAAATTCCATGGGGTAAAATTGTAATAGTGTAAATTCAGCACTGCATCTGGCAAAGATCAATGCAAACAATAAAACATTTTTGACTTTATTTTAGTAACAGTGTTCAATAATTTGTGCATTGCTAGTGTTTAGAAAACAAAACTGTACAGAAAAGTCAAATGTAAAGTTTTGAGCAAGATGTTATCGGAAGGATGTTGTCAAGCTGGAAAGGGCACAGAGAAGATTTACAAGGATGTTGCCAAGACTCAATGGCCTGAGCTATAGGGAGAGGTTGAACAGTTTAGGACTTTATTCCTTGGAGCGTAGAAGGATGAGGGGCAATCTTATAAATGTGTACAAAATCAATAGACAATAGACAATATGTGCAGGAGTAGGCCATTCGGCCCTTCGAGCCAGCACCACCATTCAATGTGATCATGGCTGATCATCCCCAATCAGTACCCCGTTCTTACCTTCCCATATCCCCGACCACTATTTTTAAGAGCCCTATCTAGCTCTCTCTTGAAAGCATCCAGAGAACCTGCCTCCACCGCCCTCTGAGACAGAGAATTATGAGAGGAATAGATCGGGAAAAATGCCCAGAGTAGGGGAATTGAGAACCAGAGACATGGGTTTAAGATAAGGGTGGTAGGAGGGGAAGATTTAACAGGAACCTGAAGGGTAATATTTTTTTTACACAAAGGTGTGGTGGGTGTACCTGAAAAAGCTGCCGGAGGAGATAATTAAGGCAGGGATTATCGCGACTATTAAGAAACATTTTGACAGGTACAAGGATAGGATAGGTTTATGGGCCAAACGCAGGCAGTGTGGATGGGGCATGTTGGTCGGTGTGGGCAAGTTGGGCCGAAGGGCCGGTTTCCAAACTGTAGGACTGTGACCAACGATCACAACTGAATGTAGAAGTTTAATGTGTTGCACGGACAAAATGTGCACCTTATTGTGCATAACGCCTGTATCTGAATTTACTAGAGGTGAAGAAGCTCAATCAGAAATTCATACCGTGATTGCATTGGTGACAAATCAACCCAACTGAATATAATCTTTTCACAACTCAGAAATATACCAAGAGTATGTACAGTAAACTAAAAATAATAGACGCAAAATGGATTTCACAATTCTTGACTGTATTTGATAAAAGCTGAAAAAAATAATGCTCCCCTAAGCATAGAAGTTCTTTTCAAAATCGTACAAAAAAGAATGCTGTCTCACTGTGAGCATCGTCAAAACTAAATAATTTGCACTGCCTTTGAAAAATGATGCATATCCAACTGCAGGACAGAATTTCAAACATTACTGCTTCTGGAATGTGAGGTGTTACAGGTTACTATGTTTACTGGAATTTGGAAATTGCAAATGATTCCAGTAAACCATGTCAACTAGGTTAGCAGGTGGATCGGATCCAAGTCAGTAGTGAAGCAGATTAGAGACTGGGAGTCGCAGTGGTGGGACAACAACAATTTTAGAAGATAAGAAGACAAGTAGGAGCACAGCAAGGAGCGAGGACAGTTTGTTGTATTAAATTACATTTCTTTCATTGCCTCGGTGACTGCCAATCACCACCCCCCCCCCCCACTTATTATTATTTATTCAAATCGTTTGCTATGTCGCTCTTCAAGGGAGATGCTAAATGCATTTCGTTGTCTCTGTACTGTACACTGACAATGACAATGACAATTAAAATTGAATCTGAATCTGAATCTGAATCTGAAGAGGCCTGACAGTTAAGGCAAATGAACTCAGAGCATGGATAGGCACATGGGACTGGGATACTTTTATTGTTCTGGCCATTACAGAGTCGAGTGTTTATGTATCGAAAAGGAATGGGAAATTCTTAAATGCAACAGCACAACAGGTTTGTAAACACAGAACTCAATAAACAAACAAAAATAGTTCAAGAAATAAATATCCAAGAGTGCAAAGCAAAAAGCCCAAAGTCCGTTAACAGTTTGTAGTTTAGTTGGAGATTGTAGTGTTCAACAGCTTGATGGCTGTTGGGAAGAAACTGCTCTTGAATCTGGACACCAGACTCCAGACATGTAAGATACGCATGCATTTGAAAAGATAGACATTGATTAGGGATGGGAGCATATGTGTGTGTGTGGGATTTTTTTATGACTCACAAATTTGATTGACCAGAGGGGGAAAGAAGGAGTTTGTTTGTAGATTAATTACCTATAATTGGAAAATTTAATGTTCGTACCCTGGGGTTGACAGCTACTTAATCAGAATATGAGATGGTGTTCCTCCTGTTTGCGTGTGGTCTCACTCTGGCAATGGAGGAGGGCCAAGACAGAAAGGTAACAGAATGGAAAGGGGAATTTAAATGGTTAGCAAATGGTAGTTTTCCATTAACTCCCCATCTCTAGCCTTTGTCCAATCAAAAGAAAAACACTTGTATCTTGCCAGGCATTGTCACGTGCCAGACACAAATTGCTGGAGTAACTCAGTGGGACAGGCAGCATCTCTGGAGAGAAGGAATGGGTGACATTTCGGGTTGAGACCCTTCTTCAGACAGATATCCATGTGCCACCTCTCTTCCAGCTTTCTTCTCCTGGTCTTGGTAAAGAGTAAGAGCTTCGGTCAAGAGTAAGGAGGCATTGGACAGGTATAGGCAGCTGGGATCAATTGTATCCCCGGAGGAGTTTCTGGAACTAAGGAGTAAGCTAAAAAAGGAAATCAGAAAGGCAAAATAGGGTCAAGAGATAGCTCTGGTAGATAGCATTAAGGATAATCCCAAGAGATTGTATAAGCACATTAAGGGAAAAAGGGTAACCAGAGAGAGAATGGGACCCCTCAGGACTCAACGAGTATTTCTCCTATGTTTTTATCGTGGAGAAAGACAGGAGGACGGCGGATCTTGGGGTAATCACTGGAAGTGTCTTGAGACTAGTCAGTATTATGGTCCCAGATGTGCTAAAGGTCCTGACGCATATGTAGATAGACATAGACAAATCTCCCGGACCTGATCAGATATATCCGAGGACACCATGGGAAACTAAAGAGGAAATTGCAGGAGCCCTCGTTGAGATTTATGAGTCGTTGTTAAATACATGCAAGGTGCAGGAAGACTGGAGGCCAGGAGGATGAGGGGGTGTTCTTATAGAGATGTACAAAATCATGAGAAGAATAGATAGGGTAAAGCACAGAATCTCTTGCCTAGAGTAGAAGTATTAAGAACCAGAGAACAAATGTGTAAGGTGTGGCCCCCCTCACCCCCCAAAAGATTTCATAGGAACCTGAGAGGTAAAATTTTCACACAAAGGGTGGTGGGTATATGGAACAAGCTCCCGGGGGAGGTGGTTGAGGCAGGTACTATTGCAATGTTTACGAGACATTTGGACAGGTACACAGATGGATAAGACAGGTTTAGAGGAATATGGGCCAAATGCAGGCAGATGGGACTTGGGTAGATTGGGTAGATGGGACATGTTGGTCGGTGTGGGCAAGTTGGGCCGAAGGACCTGTTTCCTCGCTGTGTGACTATGACTCCCTAGTACAATGTGTCTGAAAAAGGGTCCCAACCCAAAACATCACCTATCCATGTTCTCCAATGATGCTGCCGGACCTGCTTAGTTATTCCAGCATTTTGTGTCTCTTTAGGATTTTGACAATGAAAAGTATATCTTGGGCAGCGTGGACTGGTTGGGCTGAAGGATCTGTTCCCATGTTGTATGATTCTAACAAGGGCAGCACTCCATGTTCGGTCTGATAAAAATAGTGGTGCAATTAAGCCGTGTGGCATTGATGAAGAAAGTTTGGATAACTCTGCTGGGGTCCAGTTAATAACTTTAAACATCATCAATCAGAATTCAGTGTAACGTTTATACTGCCACCGAAGCTCCCAGTATGCATGTGTCTATACTTATGGATCAAAAGTTGGCCTTGCATCACACAAAGGAGCTCACAAATAAATTACATTCATCTTGATAGCTCAGAACACAGCGGAAGTGGCAACAAACTCCGTAATCCCCGAAGTCTGCGAGGCTGTTTAAAGGCCATGGTTTAAACTGGTACCTTAAGAAATCTTCCCGTTTGATTCTCAAGGAGTATAATTGAAAGGATGGTAAATGGATGAGAGTGAGTAAGGGCGAGTAAAGGGACAGGAAAGGAAGTTGTGGGAAAAATATACTGGGAATGAGAAGGAACGTGACTAAGTGATTGGTTAAAGGATGGTGATGTGCAAAATGTCAGTGGGGTGAGGATGTTGGCACATGAGAAGTGGACCTCAATAGGGAGGAGAGCAATAGTGGTGCCCATGGGATAAAGTTAATGAGGCAGCTACAGGCATAGCCAGGGTGAGCATTGGAGTTGCGATGGCGTGATGGTGGGGGTTGTTGGCAGAAGAATGGACACATCCCGTCCACTCACGGGAAAGTGGATATTGGTGTTGGCTCAGGCTGAGGACGAGTGTTGGGCCAGGGCAGGGGACATGTGTCAGATCAGGGAGGAAGACCCGTGTCACATCAAGGTAGGGAAGGTGTCAGGCCAGGGTTGAGGCCATGTGTCAGATCAGGATAGGGGACGTGTGTCAGAGCACAGTGCAGGACCCTGGCACGCCAGGGTGGGAACCCGTGTCACATCAAGATAGGGGAGGTGTGTCGGGCCACGGTAGGGGAGGTGTGTAGGTTCAGGATAGGGGGCATGTGTCAGATCAGGATAGGGAAGTGTCAGAGCAAGGTAGAGGAGTGTATGTGAGCAGGGTAGGGGGAAGTGTGTCGGGGCAGGATGGAGACCCGTGTCGGGCAGGTGTGTCTGGGCAGGTTTGGGGACGTGTAGCAGGGTAGAGCGAGTGCATGGACGGGCTGCGGGCCTGGGATTGAACCGGGTGCGGGAGTCCGGCCACGTACCGTAGTACAACCGCGGGCAGGACAGGACAGGACAGGGCCTCGCTGCCGCCGCCTCACCCTCTCCGACCGGGCTACTCACCATTCTGCGGGGACAGCGCCGCCACCAAAACCAAGGCAAGAGGGAGGAGAGGCCGGTCACCGCCGACACCAGAGGCTCTGCCCACCC
The DNA here is from genome assembly GCF_028641065.1 of Leucoraja erinaceus. NCBI lineage: Eukaryota > Metazoa > Chordata > Chondrichthyes > Rajiformes > Rajidae > Leucoraja > Leucoraja erinaceus. The sequence continues at coordinate 17,717,557 of NC_073381.1, forward strand.
GCCGCCGCTGACACCACCAAAGATTATAGAGAAGCTCCTCTAGTATCTTTGGACACCACCGGCACCAGCAGCGCGCTCCCGCTCCCGCCCGCGCCCGCGTCCTCGGCCCACAGTTACTGGAGCGCGCGCTTGCACGTACACCGATGCGTCACTATCGTGCCCGCGCACGCACGTACACCGACGCGTCACCACCGTGCCCGCGCACACGCGGCGCCGCGTCACCACCGTGCCCGCGCACACAAGTTCACCGACGCGTCACCATCGTGCCCGCGCACACGCGGCCGCGTCACCACCGTGCCCGCGCACACACGGCGCCGCGTCACCACCGTGCCCGCGCACACACGGCGCCGCGTCACCATCGTGCCCGCGCACACGCGGCGCCGCGTCACCCCACCCCCCAGGGGCCCGCGCTCAGAGGGTCTACGTCACGCCCTCCGCGCGTTACGTCGTCCCCCCCCGTCCCCCCCGCGTGCGCAGGCGCAGTGCGGGCCGCTTTGGGAGGCGGAAGATGGCCGCTGAAGGGGAGGAAGAGGATTACATGTCGGATGCCTTTATCAATTTTCAGTAAGACGTCTCTCAGGATCTGCGGTGGGCCTCACCAGAGTCGGTATATTTACCAATCAAATATGTTGGATGTCCACCGAGTAAGAGCAGGCCCGTCCTCTGCCAATATTCAGAGGTTGCCCACCTCCCTGTGTCATCTTCAACGTTGACTAATTCTGCCTCTTCCACTAATATCACGGCTCCGTGGGAAGTAGTTTCTCCTGGGGCTAAATCTCTTGCAGGTTTTCTCGTAGCCGTAGTCCCATAGCTCATAAACATTGTTTGTTTCCTAGTACTGATGGTGTTGACAGCCGAAGTTAGACTCAAAGGTTGTTGGCCTTGCACATTATATAACTAGAAGCCCACCCAGTCTTTGGTTGCTGTTGGAGCAGTCCCATATTCTCATTAGTCTCATAAACCTTTTCTCCCAATGTCCATTAACTCCTGATTCCCCCACCACTGGGGATGGTTTACAGGGGGTCGGTTAACCTACCAACCTTCGGGATGTGGAAGGAAACTCACGCAGGCACAGGGAGAACATGCAAACACCACAATGTCAGAATCGAATCCTCAATGCTGGATTGGTGTGTCAACAACATTGACGTTGTGTCACCCTAATCTATTGAAGCTACTGGAGGCTGCAATTGTATGTACGTTGTGTTTAGGAAATAATAATTTGCCTACATAACTCAGTTATTTTCCTAATGATGAGACTCTTGACGTTTAACTACTTGTGGCAGATTTATTACCAATTTCCGCAAAGAGCAACTAGAAAAGTTGTTTAAACAATACTGATTAACAGTTTATTGCTGACAATTTTTACAGGAGACCCCCGCCCCCCCTTTTTGTGTATACTCGATATGTTAAACTGATTTTGTCCCATGGTTATGGTGGACACTGACAAGTGAGCATTGATTGCCTGTGTTTCTGTGTAACTTTACGATCTTCATATAGATTTGTATCCAAAAATAACCCAAAAAATAACCTAAAGCAGGAAAACATGGCTTTGAAGAACATACAGAAGGGATTTACCAGTATGGTACCAGAGCTGAAAGACTTGAGTTCTGAGAAGTTAGGATTGTTCTCTTTAGAGCAGCGTTCGGTGTGGTGAAACTTAATAGAGCTGTTCAAATGTATACAGAGTTTTGAGTAAATTAAGTAAAGTGATATCATTTCCATTGGTAAAGTGAAGAAAGATTGGTGGTGTTGGTAATTGGAGGTAGAGAATTGAGGTTCTTGCTGAACACATTGTGGAGATCAGATATTTCAAGACATACTTTCACTTCCAATTTCATCTTCAGTCTGCTAAACTGATAGAATGCCATTAGTTGTTTTAATTTTACATGGATTAGGAAGGGAATATTAACTGAGTATCCTGTTCCTTATCACACCAGACAGGAATGCACTTGTTAGGGTGTCAGTCTATTTGAAAGGCACAGCATGGAAACAGGTCATTCAACCCATCGAGTCCACACTGACCATCGATCACCCGTTCACATTAGTTGTATGTTATCCCAGTTAACATACAGAGGCCAATTAATCTACAGTTGCGCGCAACTCTGGGATTCGGGAGGTAACCTGACCACCTGGCGGAAACCCACGTGCAAGCTTCACACAGTCAGAACCCGAGGTCAGAATCAAACCTGGCTCACTGACGCTGTGAGAGCAGTAGTGCTACTCACTGCACCACTGAACCGCTCCCACCACGTGTCAGGGTTTGACTACACCATAGACAAACAGACATGTTACATGCTTGTATCTCCCTTGATGGACCTGCTGAAGACTTGTTGAGTGCGACCTAGCGTAGGAGGTTACATTTCCTGGTGCAGTTGGGATGGGGAGAATTCTGGATATTATATAAAAGCTGCCTTTAATATATCCCTAGGCAGGATATCACAGAGTTGATTGTAAGGTGGAAAAATCAGAAAGACCCCATGAGAAAAAATGAGGAAAAAGATTCAAACCGTGAAGAGGAGATGACTTCAGCTAATGCTCGTTGGACAGAAGTTTAGGGGTAATATGAGAAGATGGGGAACTTCTTTACGCAGAACGTGTGTATCCAGTTATTTTCTGTTATCTCTGAATTTTATTTTTGAAGAGCTATATGTCTTGGATGCGGTTTAAAGGAATTTATTGCTACTTCATACTGACGATAATCAGTAGTAACTGAAATTTTAAATGCAATGTAAAATAACGAAACATAATAATATTTGAAGCAGCTTAATTATTTTATAGAACAGCTAGAGTATGTGTTTTCATAAATGGTTAAACAAGCCAAGGTGTTTCACAGGAGCAGTCTCCCTCCTCAATCATTATCCTATTGAATACTTTCCAGTTCCATGTGGGACGGTCAATAGGGGATGAAAAAATTTAAATTCGCTGCATGGAGACTTGTCTTCTTAGGGGACCGAAGATGGCCTGTTCTCCCGTGCTGTCTGCTGAATTACTGCATTATATGGTTATATTCCTAGGCAGGATGTCAAGCCTGGTTCTGAAGTTAATTGTGGAAAAATCAGAAAGACACCATGAGAAAAAAGTTGAGCAGAAAAAGCCGCCGACTCGTGTGAACCGTGCATGCACTGGAGGAGAGACGTGACTCCATGCTACAGTGCTCGTTGGGGAGTGACAATAAGGGCTTTGCATTGCTTCAGAAGATGGGGTATAAAGCAGGCCGTGGTCTCGGCAGGAACGGTGTGTATCCAGTTATTTTCTGTTATCTCTGAATCGGTTCATGTATCTTTTCATGAAGAGGATATGCGGAATGTCAACGGGTGCAGTTTCCAGGCCTTTATTGCTACTTCATTAGGTGATAGTCGGCCCTGCCTGATAATCAGTATGATCATGGCTGATCATCCAAATTTAAATGCAATGTCAAAATAACACAAACATCTAATAATATTAGCCAAGAACTGCTTAATTACCCTTTGGCAAAGAACAGCTAGAGTGTGTGTTTTCATAAATCGGTTTTAAACAAGCCAAGGTTTTCACTTAAGCTGTGACCCCTTTTCCTGGACTTCCCTAACATCGGGAACAATCTTCCTGCATCTAGCCTGTCCAACCCCTTAAGAATTTTGTAAGTTTCTATAAGATCCCCTCTCAATCTTCTAAATTCTAGAGAGTATAAACCAAGTCTATCCAGTCTTTCTTCATAAGACAGTCCTGACATACCAGGAATCAGTCTGGTGAACCGTCTCTGCTCAATCATTATCCTATTGAATACTTTCCAGTTCCATGTGGGACGGTCAATAGGATGATGATTGATCAAAATGCTGGAATAAATCAGCGGGACACGCTGCATCTCTGGAGAGAAGGAATGGGTCTATACTCAAATCCTTTTGAAGAAAGGTAACATACGACTTTCTTTAAACGCTGCACCCATGCCTCCTTCTGACTGGTCCAGACGATGTCTCGCTGCATCTCCCCCTTTCTGCTGAATTAGATCCAGCTGCTTTTGTGTCTACCTTAACCTCACATGTAATCGATACTGATCTTACATTTTGCCCACTCACCCTGCCGGTCTATGCTTTGAAGTGGTCTGATGGGCTATTGTGAGAATCAGCAGCTGGGGTAGGAGTTGGCACAAGTCTTGTGGCAGGAGATCTTAATCTTCAAATAATCTGTGAAGTGATAGATTAAAAGCAGTCTCACAACCTTTTATACGGGCTTTAGTGTGCCCTGACTTGTCATTTCGGCCATTTGGATTTCCGAATACCATTCCTGTAATAGGTAGGTTCTCCGGCTTGAACAGTCTGGAGCAGCTGCCTTCCCGGAGTCGGGGAATCATTGTAAATCATTGCATAAATGCAGTTAGTTTGGAGGGATTTTATGTGGTGTGGGGGGGGGGGGGTAAAGGGGGAAACTTTGATTCTTAGTCCCCTACCCTGGTCGGCGACTCCCCAAGATCGCGGAGAAAGTTTTGGCTGCGCGGCGCTCCAAATCCAAGCGCCGCCGCCCGCCCGCTAAGCCGGCACATTTGAATCTTTTTCTGCCTGTTAATCTGTCACACACAGAGCTCAGACACAGAGGTGCCTATAACTGGTGCTGACCATAACAACAATGAGGTCAACTGACAGCTAATAACTAGGGCTTCAATGCTGGGGGGTCTAGAAGCTGGCTACAACCACCCGCAGCCCCAGCGCTGCGGAGCTTACTCTTTCTCATGTAAGGCATGACCGGAGGCCTCTTTGCAGGTAGGGGAAACAACATTGGTTGATCATTTTTCCATAAAAGCCCTCCAAACTTGACTAACATTTAAGCAATGATTACCCCGCTGTCGGGGAGGAGGCAGCCGTCTCCAAAGACATAGGTTGACAGTGGGCCAGTTTTGGGTCAAGTTTGGCGCCACAAGTCTTGGTGTGCAGACTGACATCCTTTATCTTCCGGTTTTCGGAGTTTTGTCTTGATAGATCCGGATAAAAAGTTGTGCACCTGTAGTGAATTCCATCATCAATGTCTGACTGGTGTGTGAATTTGTTGAATTATCCAACAAGGTACTTGGTTCAGATGGCAAGTAGGGATGCAAAATAAATGCAAACTTTGCCACCTGAATTCCATGAATAAAAAATTAAATACACAACACAACATTAACACATGTTTCCTCAATGGGTCCTTTCTGATCTGTTGACATACTTAAGTATGTTTTGCTTCTGAGCTTGTCGAAGCCTCATTCTTTGAAATCTTGTAATGTTGCACTGTATGCAGTTTTGCAAGACAAAAGCAGGACTTTCAGCTCAGTTAATCCATGCCAGAATTTCTGCTGAACCCAAACAGCAGTCCATTCTGGTGTTCCAGATACTCCTCTTGGCATCAAGCACCACATTGTGGCCATTCTGAATAAAGTCATTTGGTTATTTGGCCATGAATATTAGATCACGCAAAGCATGCTTTTATCATGATTTCAAATTATGAAAAATTACTGTGCAAAGGGAGTTCAAAAAAGATTTTACCATGAAAGTCAGGAGTAAATGTAAAATAAGTTTAAAATCTAAATGTCACCTTTGCTTTTACAGAAACTGGGATTATTGAACCCATTGCACTAGAGATCAAAAAAGGTTAGTTAAATGTAGTTTGCTGTGAATTTTTGGATGAATTGCCATTATATTTTGTGTAGGATTTAATATTCAGGGTCTTATTTATTTATTTATTTGGGATGCGGGTGATGTTGGCATGGCAAGATTTATTACCACTCTATTGGCCTTGAGAGGGTGGCAGTGAGCCACCTTGAACTGCTGCAACCTTGTGGCTCACTGGTTAAATTAACATTTGGTACTTTATTAGAAAGGAGACTCTGACGAATAGCAGAATCCTGCATTTTTGTTTATGGGGGGGGGGCGGGCGTTAATGTTGCTTATGATCTGATGAATAATTAGTACAGGCCTTCCCAGGTTGCAAACGTCCAATTTAAGGACACTCCTACATAGGAACAAGCTCCCAGAACATTATTAAATCCAAAGGTCCAACATATGCCCAAACGTCCGTTCCTATGAACAGCAAAATTAGTTGTTTCCTCATTATCTACTTTTAGTAATTGTTCTTTCTTACCAGTCTTATGTACTTTTGATTCATTCACTTGCCATTCATTACAAATTGTGGGGACATGGTTACCATATTGTATGGTTTTTGTGTATTTTCCAACGTACAAATAAAATCAACCTATGAACCTCTGTAAAAATTAAATCTTTTCACTACCTGGGAATAGCCTGTATCGTTCATTCTGAACAGAACACAATTGCTTTATGTTTCCTCTTGCCTTTGAGGAGAATATACTTTCATGCTGGTGTACAAGGACACCATCGTTGCAGTGCTGGTGCCTGACTGGAATACAAGTGTTGTTTTACCATTAAAGGACGTGGTGGAATTGGCCATGAGAGAGCCAAGAAACGGAAAGCTGAGGAGAGGATGGAACATCGAAAACAAATGTTACAAGTGAAAAGACAAGCCGAGAAGTTCGCCTATAATGATTATAGGTATAGTACACCTCTGCCTGGTTCTTATTTATTTAATACAAAACATGATTTTATAGAACCAATATTTTAAATATTTTAAGATAGGAACATAAGATTATCAACTTGTACTTTCATTGAGTAATTTGGCCATCTATCCCGAACCACATAAAACTCAACTACTTGTTTCAGCTTCAAGTCAGTTGTACATTTTGAGTCATGTATTTGGTCTCAGTACTTTATGAATAAAGTTCCACCCCCTTTATCCGCCAGGTTGAATCTTTCCCATCTCTAGTAATTTATTAAATATTTGATAGGGGAGTGAAGCATGTTTCAGATTATTACATTTGCAGCGATGGTTGGGAATGGAAAGACTTATGTCCTAGGGGTAAGGCTGAGTTTTATATTTATACTTGGCCAGAATGTCAGTGGGAACTGTGTGCAGGTAGTCAAAGGCAACTGCGAGCAAACTTGTCACCTTCGAATTTTGTCTTTCCAGCCTTGTCACACTACCACCAGCTTGGGATAAAATGCTAAGTTTACAAAGGTAGATTCTACTGTAGGGAAGGTCATGCCTTATCGACTAACAATAATTTTTTTTGACATTTGATGGATTATCTTAATTATCCAAATTTTTTCAGTTCATGGCATCTGGTATTATTAACACATGAAAAGACAAATTCCCATTGCTCTGTAAAGGTGGGATTTAATTGCATCCATTGTATAGATTTCAGCAATTATGACTCATTCAATCTATTGTAGCGATTCTGGTTGTAATGATCCATTGCACTTACTGCACAGATTTCAGTCAATGTAATGCATTGAGACTATTGAACATATATGAGCCATTATTACTCATTACATCTTTTGTACCCATTCCAGTTCTTATAATCCATTCAATTCATTATGATCTTGAAGGTTAATTCAGCAACTTTGTATAGTAATCATCTTTGTGAGTTTAACTTCTGCAATGCCTCACTACTGCCATTCCTTCCAGTTTCGTCAAGAGATAATATTCAGGTTCACAAGAAATTGTAAATTGGGCTATATCACCCTACCAAACATGTTTAGTGAGCCTAACGGTGATCGTAGACACCCAATAATCCTCAACGCTGGAGACATTGATTTCCTCACCCCATAGAAACGTAGAAAATAGGTGCAGGAGTAGGCCATTTGGCCCATGGCTCTCATCTTGCTGAAACTATCCTCAAGCAATGTTCAAAGCTTGGTTTGTCATTGAGTCAACCAGCACAAAATCAGGTATTGGCCATCGAGTACCTTTCTTTACTAATCCCATTTCCCAGCCCTCAATCTGTTGATTTTAAGTCGTTATCCAAATATTTCTTAAATATCATGGGTACCTGCCTGCCATCTCAGGTAGTGTATTATGGATTTTAACCATCCTTTGGACAAAAAATCTTCCCCCATTCTCTTGCCCCATGTCTTTGGTCATAGAAACTCCAGCTAAGGGGATCCAGGGGAAAACAATTTACTCAAGTGATAAGCACCAAAAGGAACAATTGAGATGAGTGGTATTGAGTTGGAGACATATTAGATTATTCTGAAAAATCAGAAAAATTGCAGATGCTGAAACTCTGAGATAAAAACAGAAATTGTTAAAAACTTTCAGCAAACTGGATCAAGTGAAGTGTTGGCACTAATGTGGATCAATTAGTCTTATGGTGTGCTGTCATATATTATATGGTGTGTGCCATAATTATAAGTTAAAATAGTGAAGTGTACTGATTATAGAGGGACTCTGCATCTCTACTACAAATACCACTGGGTGGCGCCAACAATGGCTGCCTCGCCAACAGTCTGTCTTTTGTTGTTTGTATGTGTTAAATGTACGTTTTTAGTGTTCTTTAGCTTGTTTATGTGGTGGGGGGAAGAGTTGGAGGAAACTTTTTCTAATCTCTTACCTTGACGGAGATGCGATTTTTTTCCATATCGTATCTCTGGCCTAACTGCGGCCTAACATCGAGCAGTTGGCGGCCTTTGCTGGAGACCGATTTTGAGAGCTCCACTGCGGGTGCCTGCGGACTATAACATCACGGAGCTCGCGATCCCTTTGCCAATGATCAACCTCTGAGCTCCACCGCGGGAGTCTGCGGGTCTTTAACATCACAGAGCTCACAGTCTCTGGTCAGAGACCGGCTTCGGGAACTCCAAGCCACGGGAGCTTCGATCATCCCGACGCGGAGGCTTCGACTGCCGGCTGCGGGAGCTTTGGTCGCCCTGACTGCGGGTGGTTTGACGGCCCCGACCGCGGGAGAATAAAAGAGGAAGAAGATTGGCCTTTATTGCCTTCCATCACAGTGAGAAGTCTGCTGTGATGGACGTTTATGTCAACTTTTATGTAGTTGTGTGTCTTGTTGCTTTTTTTTAAGTATGGCTGTATGGTAATTTGAATTTCACTGTCCCTTAATTGGTACACGTGACAATAAACTGACCTTGAAACCTTGCAGTAGGACCATACAAACAAGGGATAGATAACTAATGGATCTGGTTTCAGTGTTTCTTTTGCAATGAATGTTAACCTGGTCTGGACACTGGGAGAATTAATTTTCTCTTCTTTGTTAGCAAACTTTTACATTGAAATTCAGTTAGATAGACATGTTATCCAGATTATTCCCCCCCTTCCCAAATCCTAGCCCTAAATTGTTACAAGGTAATCTGCCAGTTTCAGCGTTAACAGTTTTAAAGAATAACACATTAAAAACACAAAATTCATCATGTTTAATGGTCATCATAAATTCCATTCCAAGCCATTGACTGCATTAACCTGATCCCATTATGAAGCTGAACCTAACTCTGTCTGACTTGAGATAACTACAGTCCTCCAATTCTGGAATCTTGTGCATCTCAGATTTTAATCAGTACACAATTGATACGTGCTTTCAGCTACAGAATTCCCGCCTTAAATTTCTAGGCTTCTCGACTTCTCTCTGCAGCTTGAAGACACTACTTGGTCACCTGTCCTACCACCCACCTTATCAGTTGCATATTTTTTGATAAAGTTTCTTGTGAAGTACTGTCGGTTGCTAACTATGGTGGAGGTGCTATATAAGTGTAGGTTATTAATCAGTTTTATATCGCCAGTTGTATACATAGAAAAGTCACTTCAATTGAGTTTTTTTCCTCCTTTTCATCTTCTAGAGTACGTTTCAGATTCAAAAAAGACCAAAATCAGATGGAAGGTGATTTACGGAAGAGCCAGTTTGCTTGTCAACAACTGGATGAAAAGAAGGTAATCTGACTTTCTGCATGATTGTATATATGAAATGGAGCAAACTATCCAGCTCCCAAGGTCCATTTAAACAGTCACACTATTCACAGCTGATCTGTATACCTGCCTTTGCTCCATATCCCGTGATGAAAGTCTAATAATCTCATTGTTGAATATTTCAACTGACTCCCAGTATCTTTGGGAGATAATTCTAGATTACCGCATCTTCCTGACTTCTTTCCTCTTACCAACTTTGATTTTTAGTTTATGTCCTCTCATTCACGATATTAATAAAGATTAGTAGTCTTTTGGATCTTGGATTGGGGATCAAGGGATCTGAGGTTAGTCAGGAAAGTAGCTCTGAGGTAAATGATCAGTCATGAACTTATTGAACTGTAAAGTAAGTACATGGGTGAAAGTACAGGAGCAGCTTACTCCTGCTTCCATTTCGTTTGATCATATATCCGGCAAGGGGAAATAATTTCTCATTGTCAATCTTCTCTTGTTGGAGGTGGTAATTTCATGCCACATGTCTCACACAACGTTACTTGCCAATTATCAACACTTTCCAAGGGAAAGCAGCTAACAACTACCTTAAAGAGTCATTCCCTTCATTGCCTGCTGGAGTTGTGGCTGCTGTGTTCAACATCTATAAAGTGACCTGCAGTTACTTGCCTAGGTTACTCAAAAAGCACGTTCCAAATCTGTGACGTCTACCACCTTCAAGAAATTCGACATCCTAACTTGGAAATACATTGCCAGTCCCTCGGTAGGCGGCGCGACTCTTGTCAGCAGCGGCCTCTGCAGCCCGTCCGCGTTTTTATTATTTTCTGTCTATGTTTTTATGTAGTTTTTGTTATTTTTTGTTGGGGTGTGTGTGGGGGGGTGGGGGTGGGGTGGGAGGGGAGGGAGGGGGAAACTTTTAAACTCTCTCCCTGCACGGGAGACCCGACCTTTTCTTGTCGGGTCTCCGTTATCGTAGGGGCTGCAACGAGGAGCGGCCTCCAACAGGAAGAGACCGGGGACTCTGGTGCTAACGACTCACCGTCACCGTCGCGGGGCTAGCCGAGTCCGGAGCGGGTGGAGCGGTGGAGGAGCGCTGCTGCTGCTGCTGCTGCGGCCCGACCTCCGGAGATTCGGAGGCTGCAACTGTGGGTCTGGCGGACGGCGGCACCGGGAGCCCGCGGGTCCCTGGAGGGAGACCGCTTTTCAGGGCTCTCGCTACGGCGACTTCTCCCGCCCGAGTTGCGGGGTCGAAGAGCTCCTGGAGCGGGGCCTGACATCACCGCCCCGCGCGGCTTGGAATGGCCGCGGGACTCTGCGAGCGCACGCCGGGGGCTCTAACACCAAGACCCGGTGTGCGACCTCGCACCACCCGGCGTGGCTTTAATGGCCGCGGGACAATTGCCATCGCCAGCCGGGGGCTTTGACTTTGACTCTGACATCGGGGGGGGGGGGGGGAGAGTGCAGTGGAGAAATAAGTTTTTTTGGCCTTCCATCACAGTGATGTGATGGATGTTTATGTAAATTATGTTGTGTCTTGGGTCTATTTGTTTGTAATGTATGGCTGCAGAAACGGCATTTCGTTTTGACCTCAAGTGGTCCAAATGACAATTAAATTGTATCTTGTTTCTTAACCTAAGTCCTGGAACTATCTCCCCAGCAGCACTGTGGGAGTAGCTCCAGCAGAAGAATGGCCGTGTTTCAAGAGAACACTCCTTACTACCTTCCCAAGGGCATTTAGGCTTGGGCTTTGCCAGTGCACCTACCTCCCAAAGGCTGAATAATATATTCAATTCATCAGCTACAGTGTACATCAGAGAGTTTTGTGAACTGATGTTTTGAAAAAGATACCAAATAAATATGTCTTTTTGTATGGAAACCTACCCTTAGCACCATAAATTGCAGCACCTTTTTACTCGTTGCTAGAAGAGACAGAATCTATTCCTACATATTTGCTCTTGCTGATAAAACTCTCATAATTTACTGTAAAGAAATTTCCCTCCATCTTCTGCCTCTTTATTTGCGAGCATACCCACTAACCAAGTGCTGGCTTTCAGGTCTAAAAGGCCCCTCGGAGACCAAGAAATTACAAATTCTCTGGTCTTTTTAACCCTTTTATTTACATCCCATTACAAGCACAGCCATGGTATATAACATACTGCAAAACAATGTGCAACCCAGGGACTTAAATTACTTGTTGTAAAGGTTCATTTGTTCAAGAACATACATTTGTTTAGCTTTCATGCCTTTCCAAATGTCTACCCTCTCTGTTTTGTACAGGGTATAGATATCCCAGAGCAAACTTGGTACTGGGTGCCCACTGATCAGGATGAGGAAGAAGATGACCAGGATACAAACCAGGATGACCAGGACATTGGGAAGATTGAAGCTGTATGGCAAATTTTACTTTATATGTCTTACTCTTCTTGCTGAGCTATTTGCAGAATAAGTGAAATATAATGTGCAATGCTAAGAAATCACCTTGAAGAATTTTCCAAACTTTGCCAGTTTCATTTCAATTGTCAACAGATCAGAGGGTTGTATGACTAACTATTGAATTTTTTGAGTTATTGTGATGTGCCAATGAAGAACATTAGATGTAGTATTCATAATTTCTTCCATGAAATTTGTGTAGAAGATTGATGAAATTTTTTTTAATGGAATCCAAAGGAAAGTGGTGAGTAGGATTAAGAATTTGTGTAGTTTGAGAAAGGTAATTGGGGATTGTAGTATGTTCCAAATGGCTTGGTTTCTGTATATAAATGTTTTAGATTTACATAAGCGCTACATTTAAGAAATTTGCTTATGATTCCAAAATTGCCAGTTTGGTGATAATTGACAATAGAGAATAGGTGCAGGAGTAGGCCATTCAATGTGATCAGGGCTGATCATCCACAATCAGTACCCCGTTTCTGCCTTCTCTTCATACCCCTTGACTCCCCTGTCTTTAAGAGCCCTATCTAGCTCTCTCTTGAAAGTATCCAGAGAACCAGCCTCCATCGCCCTCTGAGGCAGACTCGCAACTCTCTGTGTGAAAAAGTGTTTTCTCATATCCGTTCTAAATGGCTTGCCCCTTATTCTTAAACTGTGGGGAATAGAGAGAAAGTTAAGTAAGAGGCTGCGGGAAGACAGTAATAAATCAGCTGGGTCAGTACAAAAGTAGTAAGCGAATTAATTCTGTAGACTTTTAGACAACATGGTGAATAGTGAATACAGACTTTTAGACAACATGGTGAATAGTGAATACAGACTTTTAGACAACATGGTGAATAGTGAATACAGATAAATGACAGGATGCCAAGAAGGTGTCAGGGATCAAGAATGGATTATTGTCAAATGTCCCGAAACAGAACAATGTAATCCTTACTTGAAGCAACACAACAAATTATGTAAACATGGTACTCGATAAACACCATAATAACAAAAAAAAGCTCAGTACTTTTTTTAAAGCAAACAAACAATAATAGTGCAAAGACAAAAATAATGCCAAGTCTAGGTAGTTGTAGGGAGTTTGGTCATGATTTGGAGGTTGTAGTGTTTAATAGCCTGGTGGTTGTTGGGAAGAAGCTGAACCTGGAAATTACAGTTTTTAGGCTCCTGTCTTAATGTTTGTGTCCACAAAATCCATACCGTAGCAGGATACTTGACCGAGCAAGGCTCCATCCGCATCAGGTACATTCAAATTGTCAGGTTGTTGATTGCTGTAAAGAGCATAGCATTTTTAATTAATACAATACTTTCTTGTCTTCAGACCGAGGAGAAACTACAAGCAGTGACAGACTATCTCAGAAAGACCTACTTCTACTGTATTTGGTGTGCAATTTCTTACGAAGGTAAACATTTTACCGTGGCTGTCATTAGAAAGTTTATAGATGAATACACATCTTTGTTATCCCCCTGCTGAAGTAGCGGATTGTGTGATCTTTATTGATGCTTTAAGAGCATTTTTTTTAAGTAATAGGAAGGCCCTTTAGTCCATTAAAGGCACGATATCACTTTAAATATTATACAACCATATTTTGACATGCATCTGAGACAATTTAACAAATAACCCAAATCATTTTCACCTGCTTTGAAAGGATTGTTTGTGATTAATGTTTTAAATTCACTTAAAAATATACTAGTGACTTTCACAATGGTGGAATGTCCTTAAGTAGTTTCATTATTTCATTATAGAACACATAGTAGAGATAGCCAGAGGCAAGACTACCACTGGCGGGGAAGGAAGAAGTGGGAGCTGTACAGATTTTGGTGAACACAGCAATTCTGAAGACCTGTGAGGCAGAGGTTGTCAAAACAGGGCCTTGATCAGAAATTATTGATAGAAGCTTGGAGTTTAACAACAAAAGGAGGGGCAGTGGGGGGCAATTTAGCACATCATATCTCAGCTGTAATTTAAGTTAGTTTCACTTCCCACCTCTCCCATCCGTCACACTTGCTATATGAGGTGTTTTCAACTACTGATGTCCTCGCTCCTTCTTCCACATTTCAGCCATCATCGGCTATCCTGATTCTCACCTTCCATCCCAATCATCTTGCCACTTGCTGATTCAATGATCTTCGATGCATTGCTTCCTCTCCTCTACTATCGTCTATACAATGGTATCGCTGCATCTTTAGCATACAACTTTACTCAAGCAATGAAGCACTGCAGTTCCTTTTGAACGTGGGTGAATTGAAGACCTGAAATATTTTGCAAAACATAGATCAAACATTGAGGAGCTGTGCTACTATAAAATATGCACAGGCAGTTGGAATAGATTACTTTGTTGCACTTTTACCCAGGGAAGGGGAATCGAGAACCAGAGGACATAGGTTTAAGGTGAGAAAGGAAAGATTTAACAGCATCCTGAGGAGCAAAGTTTTCACACAGGTGGATGGATGGAACAAGCTGCCAGAGGAGGAAGTTGAGGTAGAAACTGTGACAACATTTAAAAGACATTTGGACAACGGTTTAGAGAAATGGGCCAAACGCACGCAGATGGGACTTGTGTAACTGGGGCATCTTGGTCATCATGGGCAAGTTGGGTCAAAGGGCCTGTCTGACATGCTGTCTGACATTGCAATACCATTAACAATTAAAGCGTTAATACCAGAAGCAAGAAGCATCACTTATTGAACTGACTGTGGTAAAACCTCAAGAGTGATCTAATGGAGGAATTTTAAGATAATGAATGGGTGCAATGGGTAGGAAAAGACATGGAGACAGAAGAGACTGCAAAGATGGAACCATGAGCAAAAAATGGAAGAATTTAGCAGGCCAGGCAGCATCTGTGGAGGGAAATGATCAGATGACACTTCGTGTTAAGACCATTCTTCAGACTAGAATATGGTCCCAACACAAAATGTATCTGCCAATTTCTTGTCCTCCAACAGTTTTTTTGTTGGAAGAGAAGATATGTTCAATACTGTTATTTGTACATGTAGTTTAGTCACTAATACATTCAGGTCAGGCAGCGACTCTGAGGAACACGGATGTGCAACCTGAAACGCCACCTAGCGGTGTTCTCCAGATATGCTGTCTGACTTGCTGAGTTACTCGAGCACTTTGCATCTTTCATTGACTGCAAAATGTCTTG
This sequence comes from Leucoraja erinaceus, assembly GCF_028641065.1. Taxonomy (NCBI): domain Eukaryota; kingdom Metazoa; phylum Chordata; class Chondrichthyes; order Rajiformes; family Rajidae; genus Leucoraja; species Leucoraja erinaceus. The sequence goes on from NC_073381.1 coordinate 17,732,853, forward strand.
AGACTTATTTAGGAAAGATGCCGCCGGAGTGAGGCGACTCTTTGCATGCTCTTCCCAGAGAAGGATCTACCACCACTACATACAATTGCTTCACTCTTTTAAATATTTTTTCTACCTGTAAGCAAAACACCATTTCTAATTGTTCTAACACTTTTTCTGAAACTGATGCGCTGCAATGTGCTACTAGTCAATTAGTTCTGTACTCTATCTTCCCCTTTGCTCTATATATTGTACATGTTTGACTTCACTGGATACTGACCAGATACCATGCAAAATAAGGTTTTTCATTGTACCACAGTGCATGCGTTAATAATAAACCAAAAGCTACGAATGCAATTCTTCCTTTTCCTCATTTGTTCTAAAAAAAGTGTTGTTGATTTTGAATTCCAGGTAAGGAGGACCTGTCCAGTAACTGCCCAGGAAACTGTTCAGCTGACCATTGCTGACTGTCCCAACAGCACTCAGAATGCCAATGGCAGCCCTTGATGCTCTCCAGAGCAAGTTTGCTGAAGCTGGAAATTAAGTCATGTCCTGAATGCAAACAAGCTCATAAAGTACGCAGGTCATCTCAGCTCTTGAGGATTAGCGGAACAAGATGTTCTACCTGCCGTTTTAAAAGAAATTAGCAGAAAGATAAACAATGTCAATTCCGCTGAAATTCCACAACTGTCTAATTTTCCCAAGTTTTCTGACCAACAGGCAAGCTGTATCTACAGTATATCTTCGCTATCCATTTAAAATATTTCAGTGTATTTATTGATCCATATCAGGTAGCTTTATTTGCTTGTGAGCTGTTCACAGTGAGGGGTTTGGGTAATGTAATATAATATCCATCAAACTTAAACTGCATCAAGGTCATAAAAAAACAAAGTGCTGGAACTCTCAGCGGAACAGGCAGTATTTGAGGAGGACATGGATAGGCAACGTTTTAACCCAAAACATCTGTCCATGTCTTCCATAGATGCTGCCTGACCCACTGAGGTACTCCAGCATTTGTGTTTTTTATTTATAAACCAACATCTGCAGTTTCTTGTGTCTCAATTTTACTGTATCAAGGTTATTCAGACTAATTGTGAGTATTACATTTCAGATTCCTGATTGACAATCTTTCCATCTTTATTAAAGAGTAACACTCAAATGATTGTTGGACTAGATTCATGTATATTAATTTGGTTATTTTTAAGCTCCATTGCCGGTTTCTTGGCTGTCTATTCCCTACTGTTCTTTTGCCATTTAAATTTGTATATTTATATTTTACAAATAAACACATTTTTCATTCATGGCTTGTGCATCCTGATGCTGAACCTGAATAGTGAAAGTCTGTAATACGACAGGGTCTCTGATTTTCAAATTTCCTATTTTATAACAAATAACCCAAAAATCCATAATTGGCTGTGAACTTTGAGAAATCTTGAAGTTATGAAAGATACAATGGAAGTTGAAGGTTGTTGTTTCTTTTTACTCCACTGTCCTCATCAACCTGCCAAGAGTTACTGCCACATTTACAACTGATATCTGAACTAAACAAACCTTTCTTTTTTTTTTTTAATTTTATTTGTTAGAAGTAAGTACAATACAGTAGTACTTTTTTTCAGGTGCCAAATATATGTTGACATATTACATTCTATGTACAACTTCATTTTTTATTTTTTTTTAAGTGAGAAAGATAATAGAGAATAGAAGAAAGTGTAGTGTGTGTAAAAAGAGAAAGAGAGTGAGGAAGAAAAGTAAGAAAGAAAAAGGAGCAAGAGAGAGATTAGCAAATAGGAGATGAGTTTTCATATTGTTGACCATCTTTCACCCAGACCTGAAACAGTTTGTTTTTACGATTCTGTTGCACCACATGAATCCAAGAAGTCAATAAATGGAGGCCAACTCGTTAAGAATTGGTCTGGTTTATCTATTAGGAGGAGTCGCATTTCTTCAAGTTGTGCTGTGTCCAACATATTTTAAACAAACCTTTCTTGATAAGCAAAGGTTACTGTCGCCAAATGAGAATGTGGAGTGGATGTTACAGTCAAATCAACCGTGGCACAGGAGGCTTGAGAGCCTGAGGGGCGTACTTGTGCCTCTGATTTGTATGATACTATGCAAAGTAAAGCTGAATCTTGGATGCGACAGTAAAAAAGTGGGCATAAAAACGCCCTTGGTCATTAACACAAAGAACAGATATAGCTTTGTGTCCTAAACAAAAATATTCTTCAGTCAAAATTATTCAAATATATTTTCTGGTCATTGTTGTGAAATCTTGCTGCTATGATTTCTACATTACATAAGCAATTACAGACTGGTTGTTAAACACTTTAGGGCATCTTGTGGGCTTGAAAAGTAGATTAGAAATATAAGTAACACAAAATGCTGGAGTAACTCAGCGGGCCAGGGAGCATCTTTGGAGAATATGGATAGGTGACATTTCAGGTCAGGACCTCTGTTGCTCCTGCTTTCCTCCTCTACTTCTAAACATGCTGCCTGACCCACTGAGTCCCTCCAGCAATTGGTATTCTATGCAAGATTCTAGCATCTACAGTTCTGTGTCTCCTTTTCTATAACTATCCAGATTGTACTCTAGAAATGCATCTTATAACATGAAACATTTTACTATTGATATTACCAAATTGAAAAATGGGTGATAGAATTTGCGTGAAATTGGATTTCCATCAGTCAGGTAATTCATAACTCGAAGGAGCCACTGTATCTGACTGATGCAGAAATTAACACTTCAAATGAAGCAGCAACTGCCAATAGTAATTTTGTATGAATAATAAGGCCAATCTGCTCTTCATCATTAAAGCTACAAGTGGTAGGTAACAGAATGCAATCAAACATTCTCTTAGATAATAATAACATTCAGAACAAAATAAACCCATAAAATGTTTCATGTTGTAATCAGAGGGTAATTCCCTGGAGGAATACATCACTGAGAGACTTGTTCCCAGTCCAGGAGCAAGAATCGGGTTGGCTGCCTGTTGCTGTGCAGCATTATGTTCTAATTGCTGGTAAAATAACATCAATTTGGGGAAATTGGGCTGGAACTTTTGTGCAAAATGGAAATAGTGCATTTACAGTCATGTGTGTATCCAATGATATTAGGTGCCACACCTACTTCCGCCATGAATGGAGCTTTTGGATGCAACCTCCTCTAGAACCAGGAGCACATCATGCTACTGCATTCCATTCATTGCTATTCCCTTGTTGACATCGGGAGACTTAACCAGATCGTTCAGAACTCAATGTATATTGCTCAGACCACTTCCAAAGTCTATATGTCTATAGCCGACCTCTCCCCAGCATTCACCCTCAGAGGTGCTCACTCAGTGGGTAATGTTCAGTACTAGAGGTGTGCGTGTGGCCGGTCAGGGAGTTGGGGACCTCTGGGGAGAAGGCACTGACCTCCCCATCCAGAGAACCACCTTCCATTGTCATCAGAGACACCATGTCCCACCTGGGCCTCTCCAATGAATGATGTACTGACAGACACAGGTTTTCCAAAGCCTCATCACTGTGATGTGGGACATCCTGCAGAAAGATCTTCCTATTTGAACTCATGCCTGGCCTGCTCTCCCCATCATGATCACAGGGACTCTCAACCTGCATATCATGGATCTATCCAAGGGGTATCGGCACGTTGCTGCCATGCTTCCCAATTTGCTGCCATTTGACAGCCAAGGGGAAGGTGTCTAAGGCAGACAGACTGATGTGCAGCAAAGTGTCTGAGCCTGGTCCATGTAGGAACTGAGCAGGTCTGGCTTCATTGCAGCTTCAGGTGTAAACGACCCTAATGGTTTAAATGTCTCTGACCATTTTTACATATGTTCCAAAGGGCGAGCTGTACAAAAAGCAATGATGCTTTAGGGCAACAAAAAATGTCAAATCTAATAATTTTCATTATTTAAGCTTGCAATCTTTCAACCACTCAAACTAGTCCAGGGAATATATCTCTTTGTGGATAGACACAAAAAGCTGGAGTAACAGTGGGTCAGGCAGCTTCTCTGGAGAAAAGGAATGGGCAACATTTCAGGTTGAGACCCTTCCAACCAAGGCACAAGGCATGATGTTGCACTCACTCAAATCCACCGTTCAATGTGTTGTACATAATTTCACACTGAACTACAGGAGCAGCCTAACTGGCTTTGTTGGGGTAAAGCAAAAAAATCCTGAAAAACAAAAATTGCTCCTAAAGTGGGGAAGAACGTGGGAGTGATGGTCATATAACAATAACCATATAACAATTACAGCACGGAAACAGGCCATCTCGGCCCTACAAGTCCGTGCCGAACAACTTTTTTCCCTTAGTCCCACCTGCCTGCACTCATACCATAACCCTCCATTCCCTTCTCATCCATATGCCTATCCAATTTATTTTTAAATGATACCAACGAACCTGCCTCCACCACTTCCACTGGAAGCTCATTCGACACCGCTACCACTCTCTGAGTAAAGAAGTTCCCCCTCATGTTACCCCTAAACTTCTGTCCCTTAATTCTGAAGTCATGTCCTCTTGTTTGAATCTTCCCTATTCTCAAAGGGAAAAGCTGATCCACATCAACTCTGTCTATCCCTATTATCATTTTAAAGACCTCTATCAGGTCCCCCCTTAACCTTCTGCGCTCCAGAGAATAAAGACCTAACTTATTCCACCTTTCTCTGTAACTTAGTTGTTGAAACCCAGGCAACATTCTAGTAAATCTCCTCTGTACTCTCTCTATTTTGTTGACATCCTTCCTATAATTGGGCGACCAAAATTGTACACCATACTCCAGATTTGGTCTCACCAATGCCTTGTACAATTTTAACATTACATCCCAGCTTCTATACTCAATGCTCTGATTTATAAAGGCTCGCATACCAAAAGCTTTCTTTACCACCCTATCTATATGAGATTCCACCTTCAAGGAACTATGCACGGTTATTCCCAGATCCCTCTGTTCAACTGTATTCTTCAATTCCCTACCATTTACCATGTACGTCCTATTTTGATTTGTCTTGCCAAGGTGTAGCACCTCACATTTATCAGCATTAAACTCCATCTGCCATCTTTCAGCCCATTCTTCCAAATGGCCTAAAGCACTCTGTAGACTTTGGAAATCCTCTTCATTATCCACAACACCCCCTATCTTGGTATCATCTGCATACTTACTAATCCAATTTACCACACCTTCATCCAGATCATTGATGTACATGACAAACAACAAAGGACCCAACACCGATCCCTGAGGCACCCCACTAGTCACCTGCCTCCAACACGACAAACAACCATCCACCATTACCCTCTGGCTTCTCCCATTCAGCCACCGTTGAATCCATCTTGCTACTCCTGCATTTTTACCCAACAGTTGAACCTTCTTAACCAACCTTCCATGAGGAACCTTGTCAAAGGCCTTACTGAAGTCCATATAGACTACCTCGTCAATTTCCCTAGTAACCTCTTCAAAAAATTCAAGATTAGTCAAACATGACCTTCCAGGCACAAATCCATGCTGACTGTTCCTAATCAGACCCTGTTTATCCAGATGCTTATATATATTATCTTTAAGTATCTTTTCCATTAATTTGCCCACCACTGAAGTCAAACTAACTGGTCTATAATTGCTAGGTTTACTCTTAGAACCCTTTTTAAACAATGGAACAACATGCGCAGTTCGCCAATCCTCGGGGACTATTCCCGTTTCTAATGACATTTGAAATATTTCTGTCATAGCCCCAGCTATTTCTACACTAACTTCCCTCAATGTCCTGTCAGTACTTCTTTTACTTTGAAACTCATGGTATCCATAGCTACTCTACTAGTTTCCCTTACCTCATATAATTCAATATCCTTCTCCTTGGTGAATACCGAAGAAAATAAATTGTTCAATATCTCCCCCATCTCTTTTGGCTCTGCAGATAGCTGTCCACTCTGTCTCTCCAATGGACCAATTTTATCCCTTGTTATCCTTTTGCTATTAATATAGCTGTAGAAACCCTTTGGATTTACTTTCACCTTACTTGCCAAAGCAACCTCATGTCTTCTTTTAGCTTTTCTAATTTCTTTCTTAAGATTCTTTTTACATTCCTTATACCCCTTAAGCACCTAATTTACTTCATGCTGCCTATAATTATTGTAGATCTCCCTCTTTTTCCGAACAAGATGTCCAATTTCCCTTGAAAACCAGGGCCCTTTCCAATTTTTACTGTTTCCTTTCAACCGAACAGGAACATAAAGATTCTGTACTCTTAAAATGTCACCTTTAAATGTCCTCCATTTCACTTCTACATCCTTCCCATAAAACAAAATGTCCCAGTTCACTCCTTTTAAATCATTTCGCATCTCATCAAAGTTAGCCTTTCTCCAATCAAAAATCTCAACCCTAGGTCCAGTTCTGACCCTCTCCATAATTATATTGAAACTAATGGTATTGTGATCACTGGACCTGAAGTGCTCCCCAACGCATACCTCCGCCACCTGTCCCGTCTCATTTCCTAACAGGAGGTCCAACACTGTCCCTCCTCTAGTAGGTACCTCTATGTATTGCTGCAAAAAACTATCCTGCACACATTTTACAAACTCCAAACCATCCAGCCCATTTACCGAATGTGTTTCCCAGTCTATGTGTGGAAAGTTGAAATCTCCCACAATCACTACTTTGTGCTTACTATTAATATCTGCTATCTCCTTACATATTTGCTCTTCCAATTCTCGATCCCCATTTGGCGGTCTATAATACGCCCCTATAAGTGTTTCTACCCCTTTCCCACTTCTCAGTTCCACCCAAATAGCCTCCCTAGATGAGCCCTCCAATCTATCCTGCCAAAACACTGCTGTAATATCTTCCCTGACTAGTAATGCAAAACCTCCACCTCTTGCCCCTCCAATTCTATCACACCTGAAGCAACGAAATCCTGGAATATTTAGTTTCCAATCACAGCCCTCCTGCAACCATGTTTCACTGATCACCACAACATCATACTTCCAGGTGTCTATCCAGGCTCATCCACCTTTCTTACAATGCTCCTAGCATTAAAATATGCACATTTAAGAAACCCCCCGCCTCTTATTCTCTGTTTATTTTCCTTTTTTTCTTTCTCCTCTTGTGTCCGAGTGCTTCCCTTTTCTGCTTCCTGCCTCCCATTCTGTCTACTAGCTTTCTCTATTTGAGTCCCTCGCCCCAACCATTGTAGTTTAAAGTCTCCCCAGTGGCCTTTGCAAATTTCCCCGCCAGGATATTGGTCCCCCCTCGGGTTCAAGTGCAACCCATTCTTTCTGTACAGGTCCCACCTTCCCCAAAAGAAGTCCCAATGATCCAGAAACTTGAATCCCTGCCCTCTGCACCAGTCTTTCAGCCACGCATTTATCCTCCACCTCGCTCCATTCCTACTCTCACTGTCGCATGGCACAGGCAGTAATCCTGAGATTGTTACCTTTTTGGCCCTTTTCCTTAACTCTCCTCCCAACTCCCTAAATCCTCCCTTCAGGACCTCTTCCCTTTTTTTACCTATGTCATTGGTACCTATATGTACCACGACCTCAGGCTCCTCTCCCTCTGATTTCAGGATATCTTGGACGTGTTGAGACACGTCCGAGACCTTGGCACCAGGGAGGCAGACCACCATCCTGGTCTCCCGACTGCGTCCACAGAATCGCCTATCCGACCCCCTAACAATAGAGTCCCCAATTACTATTGCCCTCTTCTTTTTGTCCCTACCTTCAGGAGTCATACGGTCTCAGTGAGCAGAAGGGCCTGCTTCCATACTGTATCTCTAAACTAAAACCAACTCCATAATACGTTCAGGCAAAGAGTCAAAAAGCCAGATAATTTTTTTTCTGATTTTCAGATTATGGACAGGCCACGAATGCATCTCCAGGATGCACACTGCCCTGATCCAGTGACTTTCAGAAGGCTTTCGACAAGGTCCCACATAAGAGATTAGTATGCAAACTTAAAGCACATGGTATTGGGGGTTCAGTATTGATGTCGATAGAGAACTGGCTAGCAAACAGGAAGCAAAGAGTAGGAGTAAATGGATCCTTTTCATAATGGCAGGGAGTGACTAGTGGGGTACCACAAGGCTCAATGCTGGGACCCCAGCTATTTACAATATATATTAATGATTTGGACGAGGGAATTGAATGCAACATCTCCCAAGTTTGCGGATGACACAATGCCGGGGACAGTGTTAGCTGTGTGGAGGATGCTAGGAGGCTGCAAGGTGACTTGGATAGGCTGGGTGAGTGGGCAAATGCATGGCAGATGCAGTATAATGTGGATAAATGTGAGGTTATCTACTTTGGTGGCAAAAACAGGAAATTAGACTATTATCTAAACGGTGGCCGATTAGGAAAAGGGGAGATGCAACGAGACCTGGGTGTCATGGTACACCAGTCATTGAAAGTAGGCATGCAGGTGCAGCAGGCAGTGAAGAAAGCGAATGGTATTTTAGCATTCATAGCAAACAAATTTGAGTATAGGAGCAGGGGGGTTCTACTGCAGTTGTACAGGGTATTGGTGAGACCACACCTGGAGTATTGTGTACAGTTTTGGTCTCCAAATCTGAGGAAAGACATTCTTGGATGAGGGGGGATCTTATAGAAACTTACAAAATTCTTAAGGGGTTGGACAGGCTAGATGCAGGAAGATTGTTCCCGATGTTGAGGAAGTCCAGGCCAAGGGGTCACAGTTTATGGATGAAGGGGAAATCCTTTAGGAATGAGATGAGAAAAACATTTTTCACACATAGAGTGGTGAATCTCTGGAACTCTCTGCCACAGAGGGTAGTTGAGGCCAGTTCATCGGCTATATTTAAGAGGGAGTTGGATGTGGCCCTTGTGGCTAAAAGGGATCAGGGGGTATGGAGAGAAGGCAGGTACAGGATACTAAGTTGGATGATCAGCCATTATCATATTGAATGGCGGTGCAGGCTTGAAGGGCCGAATGGCCTACTCCTGCACCTATTTTCTATGTTTCTATGATTCTCAACCTTAGGGGACTGACTTCACTGATTAAGGCAGCTTTGCAAACGGCGGAACAATAGTAAAGAAATATAAACACAAAATGACTCAATGGCCTTGTTTAATCATGTCCTTGTGCCTTGTTTATTAATGCAGACCAAGAGAATCACTTGTCATGCACATACTTGGTGATTCAGCAGGTTTCTTCACTTGCGCAATAAGACTGCATTTCCGGTGTCAGTCACTCTAACCAGGGCTGTCAACTCTCACGCATTGAGCGTGAGAATCACGCATTTGGTCAAATTCTCACACTGATCACAAATTTCTCACGCTCTGTCGTGAGAAATTCTGTGATCAACGAAAATTTCAAAACTCATATCAAGTTCATGGGTCGTAGGTGATGGAGAGCCGGGGCTGAGGGAGGGATGGAAGCAGAAGCAGTGGCGGCAGATGCGGACGGGGAGCCGGGGTTGGCGAGTGTTTGCCGGGCTGGCGAGTCGCTCGCTGCAGCTCTGGCCATGGAGCAGCCAGCCTCAGTGCAAGAGTCCCGAGCCATCGGAGGCGTCGGAAGCGTTGTTCCGCTGCCGTTAGAGTCTCTGTGCCGAATTCGCCCAGGTGACCGGCATAGACCAGGCTGCGGCTCGGTGCATCCTGGAGGACCAGGCAGTGACTAAGTGTCACCCAACACAGAAAGTAAGGCCATGTCCTGCTCCCGGCGGCAGTTGGAATTTAAGGATTTGCGGGAAGCAGCTGACATGATCGAGGCCGGCGAGCGGTAGGAGAGAGATGTTCACATGGGCTGCGAAACTCGGTCCCTCCACTGCCTCACCGGGCATCCCCAAGGCCAGTGATCAGTGATCACTCAGCCTCCCCACTTTCAAAAACACTCCGTGGCCCCTGGTTCAGACGAAGCCCTGCCAGATGTGAGCGGGGAACTGAGGCCAGTTGTCCGTGATGTCTGGATCCCAATGCTCAGCGCTTCGTGTTTCGGAGTTGGCTAAGTTTATTGATTTGTAATTAGCCCGATTTGTAATTAGTTGACAAAACCTTAATTTATTAATCCGGAATATCCAGGGGGGTGGGATAGGTGTAATTTTTAAAATGGCGGCGGCGCGGGCACACCGCGACGCCCTGTGTCTCCCTAGAATGGGAAAAATAGCAACGATCCCCTTACCTGCTTCAAGGCTGCTCACTCGGAGCAGTCTTGTACTCATCTCGTACAGCCGACAGGAACTTCTGGACTTCGGTTCCTGCGGCTGCAACAACTTTTTGGACAATTTCCCTCTTCCGACTGAGCTCATCAGAGCAACAGAGCACCCGACTGGAGACCGCCAGGTGAGTTGCGGGGTTGGAGACCGCCATCCGACCCGCGGAGCCCAACCGACCCTCGGTCCTCACCGGATCCCCGGCCCTCGCTCGACTCCCGGTTCTCGCCCGATCCCCGGCCCTGACCCGACCCCCGGCCCTCACCGGATCCCCGGTCCTCGCCCCTCGCCCGACTCCCGGCCCACGCCCGACTCCCGGTTCTCGCCCGATCCCCGGCCCTGACCCGACCCCCGGTCCTCGCCCGACTCCCGGCCCACGCCCGACTCCCGGCCCACGCCCGACGCCCGGCCCTCACCGGATCCCCGGTCCTCGCTCGACTCCCGGTTCTCACCGGATCCCCGGCCCTGACCCGACTCCCGGTACTCACCCGATCCCCGGAGCCCAACCGTCCCGCGGAGCTGGAGAACGCCAGGTGAGTCCCGGAGCTGGAGAACGACACCCGGCCCGTGGAGCTGGAGACCACCACCCGACCCGTGGAGCTGGAGACCACCACCCGACCCGTGGAGCTGGAGACCACCACCCGGCCCGTGGAGCTGGAGACCACCACCCGACCCGTGGAGCTGGAGAACGCCACCCGACCCGTGGAGCTGGAGGAGACCCGTGGAGCTGGAGACCACCACCCGACCCGTGGAGCTGGAGACCGCCACCCGACCCGTGGAGCTGGAGACCACCACCCGACCCGTGGAGCTGGAGACCACCACCCGACCCGTGGAGCTGGAGAACGCCAGGTAAGCCCCGGGGCTGGAGACCATCAGCAGAGCCGCGGGGCTGAAGACCGCCTGCGGAGTAACGCAGACGCGGAGCAACGGAGCGGCAGAACACCAGCGCGCACCAAGCCAGCTCGGCCCACCAGAAGCACCAACAGACGGCGACGGGTACGAAAACACCGCCGGGGACGCAGAGGTGGGTTAAAGGCCAGGTTAGAGCTAGCCCCACACAGGGCAGCGATTCCTAGCCTTTTCCTCGCCAACGTGCGCTCACTGGCAAACAAAATGGATGAACTCCGGCTAAGGATCACCTCCCACAACCGGATCAAGGACTGCAACATCTTGATCTTCACTGAAACTTGGCTCAACACTGACGTTCCTGACAGCGCCATCCAGCTATCGGGGCGTCATTTACTCCGAGCGGACAGGACATCAGACTCTGGTAAGACCAGAGGGGGGGGTCTGTGCATTTATGTAAACAAAGCATGGTGCACGGACTCCACCATCATCGAGAGTCACTGCTCAGCTAACCTTGAATTCCTCTTGGTTAGATGCAGACCGTTCTATCTGCCCAGAGAGTTCACCTCCACTGTTGTGACTGCAGCCTATATCCCTCCTGATGCTAATGCCAAGCTTGCAATGAAAGAGCTGCATACTGCCATTAGCAAACAACACACTCACAGCCCCGAGGCAGCCTTCATTGTTGCGGGTGACTTCAATCACTCCAACCTGAAGACTGTACTCCCCAAATTCCACCAACATGTATCCTTCCCCACTAGAGTAGACAAGACACTGGACAAAGTCTACACCAACATGGCTGAAGCTTACAAAGCCATCCCCCTCCCCCACCTTGGTCAGTCTGATCACGTCTCATTGTTCCTGCTCCCTAAGTACTCCCCACTCATCAGACGGGTTAAACCAACTGTAAGGACAGTTAAAGTCTGGTCAGAGGAAGCGGACTTCACACTTCAGCAGTGTTTTGGAAACACTGACTGGAATGCGTTTGCAGCCCAGGCCACCCTTGACTCTCACACGGACATTGATTCCTATACATCCTCTGTTCTGGACTTTATAAACTCCACCATCAATAGTGTCACCTCCCTCAAACAGGTGACCATATACCCGAATCAGAAGCCATGGATGAACAGCGAGGTCAGGCTACTGCTGAAAGCACGGGACACCGCTTTCAGGTCAGGCGATGCTCGAGCCTACAGTTCATCCAGGGCTAACCTGAAGAGGGGCATCAGGAAGGCCAAGCACTGCCATAAGCTCAGGATTGAGGAGCACTTCAACAACAACTCCGACCCCCGACGCATGTGGCAAGGCATCCAGGCCATCACGGACTACAGACCCTTCAACATCACCCCCACATCCAGCGACGCCTCCTTCCTTGAGGAGCTTAATCACTTCTATGGCCGCTTCGACAGGGACAATCTAGAGACAGCCATCAAGGCTGTGCTACCTGCCGATCACCAACCCCTCACACTCACCCCCTACGACGTGTACGTGGCACTGAGTAGGACTAATGCACGTAAGGCTGCTGGCCCTGACGGCATCCCCGGGCGCGTGCTCAGTGCCTGTGCTGCGCAGCTGACAGACGTCTGGACTGACATCTTCAACCTGTCACTTGCCCAAGCAGTTGTCCCCACTTGCCTTAAAGCCACCTCCATCGTGCCAGTGCCAAAACACTCCACTGCGGCAAGCCTCAACGACTTCCGCCCAGGTGCACTTACCCCCATCATCACCAAGTGCTTCGAGAGGCTGGTCCTGGCACACCTCAAAAGCTGCCTACCCCCCACACTGGATCCCTATCAGTTTGCCTACCGCAAGAACAGGAGTACGGAGGATGCCATCTCAACGGCACTTCACTCCGCCCTCTCCCACCTTGACAACAGAGACACTTATGTAAGAATGCTGTTCATCGATTACAGCTCAGCATTCAACACCATTATTCCATCAAAACTGATCACCAAACTCGGTAACCTGGGCATCGACCCCTCCCTCTGCAACTGGATACTGGACTTTCTAACCAACAGACCCCAGTCTGTGAGGTTAGACAAGCACACCTCTTCAACCCTCACCCTGAACACCGGCGTTCCTCAGGGCTGTGTGCTGAGCCCCCTCCTCTACTCCCTCTTCACCTATGACTGCACACCTGTACATGGTACTAACACCATCATCAAGTATGCAGATGATACAACGGTGATTGGCCTCATCAGCAACAACGATGAGCTGGCCTACAGGGAGGAGGTCCAGCACTTAGCAGCATGGTGCGCTGACAACAACCTGGCCCTTAACTCCAAGAAGACCAAGGAGCTCATTGTAGACTGCAGGAAGTCCAGAGGCGGCACGCACACCCCCATCCACATTAACGAGACGGAGGTGGAACGTGTTTCTAGCTTCAGGTTCCTGGGAGTCAACATCTCCGATGACCTCTCTTGGACCCACAATACCTCTACTCTGATCAAGAAGGCTCATCAGCGTCTCTTCTTCCTGAGGAGACTGAAGAAGGTCCATCTGTCTCCTCAGATCTTGGTGAACTTCTACCGCTGCACCATCGAGAGCATCCTGACCAACTGCATCACAGTATGGTATGGCAACTGCTCTGTCTCCGACCGGAAGGCACTGCAGAGGGTGGTGAAAATTGCCCAACGCATCACCAGTTCCACGCTCCCCTCCATTGAGTCTGTCCAAAGCAAGCGCTGTCTGCGGAGGGCGCTCAGCATCGCCAAGGACTGCTCTCACCCCAACCATGGACTGTTTACCCTCCTACCATCCGGGAGGCGCTACAGGTCTCTCCGTTGCCGAACCAGCAGGTCGAGGAACAGCTTCTTTCCGGCGGCTGTCACTCTACTAAACAACGTACCTCGGTGACTGCCAATCACCCCCCCCGGACACTTATTATTTATTTTTTATTCAAATCGTTTGCTATGTCGCTCTTCAAGGGAGATGCTAAATGCATTTCGTTGTCTCTGTACTGTACACTGACAATGACAATTAAAATTGATTCTGAATCTGAATCTGAATCTGGATATTAAAATGGCATGCAAGGTGTCAGGCTGTCTGTCACAACATACAGCCCCGATAACCCATTATTTCCTTCAGTTAAATATTGGGAAGGTAGCACGATCGTTATTTGCCACTCAACTATTATGTTTGTTTACCTCACTGACTATTTCTAAACACCCCCCCCCCTCCAAATTCCTTTGACAGGTTGAATAGAAATGTCCCCAATCTTGTTGTTTTATTAATTGAATACGTAGATGAACATCCTCAAGGAATGGAATCATATGGAAACTGATTCAGATGCGATGTTTAAGAGCTTATTCAAAGAAGGGGATATTTTAAAGGAGTGACAGAGACACTTGTAGGGGAATGGGTGAGGAGGTTATTATTTGTGATTAGTTTTAGCTTGAACCAGGACATCTGAAGATTAAAAGTTTAATACAGTAATTGTGCTGATACTGACTCTAACCAATCACATAATGAATATCATCCCTTCTGGAGGTTTTATTTGTCTGACGCCATTTAAACTTCACTTGGATTTCAATCACTTCAATGTAAAAGTAATTGGGAATGGGGAGCATTGGAACAAAAATTTGCTCTCGGTACACATTAACTGTAATATAATAATGTATGCATGTTGGTAGGTGCAATCAAAACAAAGATCTTTTTATCATTGTTGTGTTATGAATGCCACAGAAATATTATGTACTCTCAAGATCACATTAAATAGAATATTATTGCTTAAATATATATTGTTATATGGTTATATGGTTTATATGGTTATTGGACTTTGCATTTCGGAAAAGTCCCAGCTGAGAGGAAGACAGCAACTTACTGAAAATATTGGGGGTAAAAAAGACTTCAGTTTGTTAGGAAAATGAAGGAAATTGTAACAGAATACTTATACAACTGAATGAGTATAATTTTATGGATGAGAAATTGTGTTCAACCAATTGATGACTTCTTTGTCAAAGTAACTAGCATGTTAGATAACAAGGAAGCCAATGGATGTAGCAAATTTTGTTATTCAAAATTTGGTCCGTGAAGTGCCCCAGAAAGGATTACTGCATTAGATAAGCACATGTGGACTTGAACGTAATTGGTTAAGTGCAGGTGGTCAGATATGGGGCTTTCTGTGTGGGCCAGATATATTGTCAGTGCAGAGGGGCTAGGAGCAAGGCCAAGAATGTGCATCCAGAGTCAAGGTCTAGGTGTGCAGTCAAAGCTGGGACAATGGGAGTGTTCAGCACTGGGAACCTAAGCAGGTATGCAGCTATGATCAGGGTAGAATAGGGGGCCAGGTGTAAGGCTGGACTCAGGGTCAGGAATGAGAGAAGGCATGCAACTCGAGTCAGGGTCAGGAGTAGTACCAGGTGTGCAGTGAGACCCAGGTTGGTCAACATGGGCTAAGTGCTTGATTGTAATCTGATTTCCATAACGTGAATATACTAAGATCATTCATGTGCTGCACCTGATGATCAGAGCCTGGCTCTACTGTGGAATGGAAATAGGAATGGAATTTAGCCTAACCTTATTCATAGCTAATCCTTATTCACACCAGCGCCCATACCCTCCCTCCCTATTCCCCCCCCCCCCTGCTCGCTACGATCCCTCGGGCTTGGTCTCTCGCAATTTCTCACTCCCAACTCTTACCCATTGTTGGCAGCCCTGCTTTCAGTCTGTTTTTTAATGAACATAAGGTAGCAACAATCCTCTGGACTCTACAGATTAATGCTACAGTACCTCTCACCCTCCACAATTCCCTCCGGAGGATGTGTTGACTTGAGGATGAGCTCTGTGCTATCCACAAATGTACTGCAGCTGATCACACCGACATCCTTGGCCTTTACAAGGAAATGGCTGAACTGACAAATGACACGTATCCATTCCATTCACAGGTGTGGCCTGACCCGACACGTTCCTCCAACACTTTGTGTTTTGCTCCAGATTCCTTGTGTTGCTGAATATAGACACAAAAAGCTGGAGTAACTCAGCGGGACAGGCAGCATCTCTGGACAGAAGGAATAGGTGACGTTTCGGGATGAGACCCCTCTTCAAACTAGTCAAGGAAAAAGGGAAATGAGAGGTTTAGACGATGATGTAGAGAGATAAAGATATGCAAAAAAAGTAATGATGACAAAAGACACAGGCCATTGTTAGCTGCTGGGTGAAAATCAGAAGTTAGTGCAATTTGGATGGGGGATACCTGATGTTAGAGAAATCAATATTCATACCACTGGGCTGTAAACTGCCCAAGCAAAATATGAGATGCTGGTCCTCCAATTTGCGTTTAGCCTCACTCTGACAATGGAGGAGACCTTGGACAGAAAAGTCTGTGTAGGAATGGGAAGGAGTATTAAAGTGTTTAGCAACCGGGAGATCAGATTGGTTCAAGCAGACCTTGCGACGTGCTGCTGTTGGATTATGTCCGCCAGCAGCAGGAGCATTGCAAAGTTGTCAAATTATGAACATTTAACTTAGCCAGGAGTTTGCAGCATACACCCCTCCCACCACCGCCGGGCCTAGACTCACAGCTGCGTCTCACCCCAACTACATCCCCACACCCCAAATGCACCACCATCACCCCAACTACACTCACCCCCCACCACTGGGTCCACATCCGTCCCTGCTCCTCACACACCCCCACACACACTCCACCACCACCCCCCCCTCATTCAACCCCCTCCCTCATCAGCCTTCCTCACTCACCACCCCCTCCCTCATCCCCGTTCCCCCTCACACCACCCCTCCCTCATTCCCTCGGCCCCTTCTGTCTCCAGGCGGCTCTCCCGCTTTGCTCCCGAGAGCCCGGCCGGGAGGGGCCGAGCACCTTCCTCCGCTGTCAACTGGAGGAAAACGAAAGTGAAAGCGCCAGGCGCCGAGGAAACGTAACTGGAACTGGAAATGACTCGGCCGGGAGGCTCAGGCTGCGGGCAGAGCGGCGGCGGCGGCAGAGGAGGAGACGGCACCGTGTTGTACCGGCGGCACCGCTCGGTAAGTGAATGGGCCGGTCACCATGTAACCATTTACAGCGATCTGTGTTTGTAAACATACCTTCTGGAGGTGAGAGAGGTGATGGATGCAGGGAGTGATGAAGGAGGGAGGGCGATGGAGTGGGAGAAGGAGGATAATTATTCTAGGTATGTTGTAAAACGTACCTGAAAGTCGCTGAAAATCTGTCCCAGTGTGCGCGATTTTGGCGCCGTTTAAAGGGGAGCGGGTTTAAACGCGATTTACCCTAGGCTGTTCAAACCAAAGATCTTTGGTTCAAACCGAGCTTGCTCAGCCTAGTTAATTATTAACGAAAAATCACTGGAAGATTCCGTGGCGAGCTATTAGTAGTTATAAGGGCTTTATTTACTTGTTATAGTAGGTTGAACGTTGAACGTTAACCTCTAAACCCCCGACCACCGACAACGGGCTGGATCTCAGACAGGGGACAACAGAAGGTAGGCTGTTTATTTTTACGTTAAAAAGCGCTTCTTAAGATCCCTTTATACAAAGTTTAATGTTGCGAGTAGCTAATTTGGGGCCCATTAAATCCCGCAGTATTTTTCTGGGCATTTGGGGGCACAAATCTACCGCAACGTGAACGTTCTAAACCAGCGCAGCCACTCCCAAGCTGATTTAAATGGCCATTAATTTACAGCAATTGAACACTAAATTCCTTCCATTTGGCCTATAAATTCATGTAAATGAGATTTAAAAATCATGTTTTATTGTGAATTCTTTGTGAATATTATTTGGACACTTAGGCTATTTAAAAATGTTAATCATTTCTTAAGAAATGAATAGATGTTTAGATCTAGTAATTGAGTTTTGTAATTAGCTACAATTGGGTAACTAACTAATTATATGCTTTAATTTCAGATCATCCAAGTAAGATTATTTTATATTTGTTTCAGAATGCTTCAATCTATGATAACTGAAAATTTCATTCAGTTCTCTTAATTTTAAAGAAAGTTATGGCTTTTGACTGTCCTCGATCACAGCTTTTTAGTTATGTCCATAGAAATCAATAGGGAACAAGATGTTAATTTCCGAGTATGAAAATGGCCATAACTTTATAAATACTTGAGATATGAAAGTGAATTAGGTGTCAAATTAAACGTCTTTTTATGCATTATCTGATGGGATAAATTGCAGACTTGATTTTTAAAATCTCAAAATGTTGTAACATTGCTAGGAGAAGGAGCAGACAGGGAGAAAGAGACGGAGAGGGAGAGGAGGGGAGAAAGGGGCTCCAGGGAGGGAGTGGGGAAGCAAGAGCGGGAGGGAGAAGGAATGAAAGGGGACAGGAAGATGTGGGGAGGGGGAGAGTGATAGTGGGGAGGGTGGAGCGGGTGAGAAAGCGAGGGGGGCGGTGGGGCGGGTGGAGAGGATGGACGGAGAGAGAGGGAGGAAAGGTGTGGAAGGGGCAGGTATGGATTGGAAAGGTGGAGAAACTGTGATTTCTGTTTTTTATTGGCAAAACCACCAATCAGATCCCAGCCATGACATTAATAAGCTGGGTTGCTTGGCAAGAGCGCAACTGCATTAAAACAAGGAAATATTCCCAACCTTCCCATCTACCTCATCGCAGCCTTTGCACTTTTTTTTAATGTACATTTGGTTTTCTCTGTAGTTGTAAGACTATAGTTTGTACTCTTGTATCCATTCTCTATTTGCACTACCCCTTTACCCATCCCCCCACACCCCCACACACAATCAATCTGCAGGATCTCAACTGAAAATGTCACCTATTCCATGTCCTCCAAAGATGCTGCCTGACACTGAGTTACTCCAGCACTTGTTTTTTTTGTTTTGTCAAACCAGGAGCCAGGACACCAAATCTGCACCTGAAAGTTCATTTTTTTTCTACCGTACTCACAATAACAGGCTGCTCAAGGAACAAAGTCCAAATGTCAATGAAGGCCTGTTACAAGTCAAGTCAGTCATTTTTTTTAGTTACGGTACGAGATGTGCAGTGAAATGAAAGTGGCAATGCTCGCGGAACAACAAAGCAACCAAACTCAAACACAATCTGAACACACATATTATTTTACATAATAAAAATAGAAGGCAAAACGTTCTGACAGGCAAGGGTTACAATGTACTGAAAACTCCTTCTCACCTCTCCGTGGCATGGACGGAGCGTTTGCCTCGGCTGGAACAGTCTCTGCTGCCTCATGATTTTATTTTGCTTGAATTCTCCTGTTGTATAGTTTATAAAGTGCCATAGTGCGTTCCCAAAGCACTACTTTGCACTTGGCAGGGACTTCCCGAACCTGTAATCTTTTGACAATATGCTTTCCACCGCCGCAGCGTAGAAGCAGATGGAGGATCCTCGGAGACACTTGAATTTAGTGAATTGTGAGGTGTAAGGCGCTGCCTTGCCTTACTCATCTGCTGAGGCGTTTCAGCCTATCCTTAAGCTGTGGACTCCTGTTTAAAATGTTCACCCTATCCACAGGATTTATTCAATGAGAGTACGTCCTGGTCAGATGCCCAAAACGTTTTTTTGAATCAAAGGCTGTTCTCATATGCTAGATGCCACCTTTAGGCCCTCTCATTTTGTTGAGATCAGGCCCACCACCAAGTCAGCAAACTTAATTATTGAATTATAGCCCACAGCTGAGTACAATATTCTGTTTGGAGTTCGATGTTCTCCCCCCATCTTGACTACCTTTGCCTGGCGGTGAGAAAGTCCTACCCAGCACCTTAGCCCCAATCCAGTAGCTTCCCGGCCAGTTTGGGGCTATCGTGTTATTGAACCTATGAACAGCATCCTCACTAGCTGGCTGTCCAGATGGGAGAGAGCGGTGTGCAATATGTCCATGTCCGTCTGTTCGGACCAAATGCAAGTCCATGTTCCGCAGCGCAGATGTGATTCTTCACAGCCTCTCAAAGGTTCAGACTACCGACTGCGCCGGACGGAGTCATTCAGGCAGGTTTGATCCTGTACCGCTACGATGATGCAATGTACTGTATAGTGGAGTTGGGGACGAGTCAGTTTCTGCTGCCTATGTATTTAAATTGAATTCTCATTGGTTTATAAAGTAGCCCAAAGTTTTCACTGGGGACTTCCTGATCTTTTGAAATATAGTTTGGGCAGCAGATAGGTTTTGTAGTGAATGTAATGTAAGCATCTGGAACTTTCAGCCTAGGTTTAAGCTGTCTGTTTAATGTTTACTTTGTTCTGGAGTATGGTCAGGTCAAAACAATAATTCATATGCATGTTTCATTTTTGGTTAAAGGGATGTAAAAATTATCCCACAGCTGATATATTCTGTTTGGAGTTCAATTCTCCCCTATATGTTTGCCTGTGCTAAGCCTTAGGATCTGCTTTGCAAATGTATTCCATGAGCTATATCTAGC
Source organism: Leucoraja erinaceus (assembly GCF_028641065.1). Classification (NCBI taxonomy): domain Eukaryota; kingdom Metazoa; phylum Chordata; class Chondrichthyes; order Rajiformes; family Rajidae; genus Leucoraja; species Leucoraja erinaceus. Next base: position 17,753,175 of record NC_073381.1, read on the forward strand.
CTTGTCATTTAATATGTCCATGTTCTCCATAAGGGCAGCACAGTGGCACAGCTGGTAGAGCTCACTGCGCCAGATAATCAGGTTTGATCCTGAGCTCGCGTGCCGTCTAAGTGGAGTTTGCATGTTCTCCCTGTGACTGTGTGGGTTTCCTCTGGGTGCTTCGGTTTCCAAAAAGGTGCAGGCTCCTGTACCGCCTCCCTGATGGGAGGAGGGAAAATAGTCCATGGTTAGGGTGGGAGGGGTCCTTGATGATTTTCCCAGCCCGACTCAGACACCCTTTACGGTGGAGGGCATCCATGGCAGGGAACGGGGCACCGATGATGTACTGAGTGGTTTTCATCACCCGTTGTAGTGCCTTCCTGTCAGCTGTTGTGCAGCTGCTGTACCATAACGTGAAGCAGGTGGTTGGGATGCTTTCGATAGTACAGCGGGTAAAAGTTGGTCAGGATCTGGGGGGACAGGTGAACTTTCTTAAGCCTCCTCAGAAAGTAGAGGCGCTGCTGCGTCTTTCTGATCAGTTTGGTTGTAATTGAGGGACCAGGACAGATCCTCTGAGATGTGTACCCCGAGGAATTTGTAGTTGGAGACGCGCTCCACCTCAGTCCCGTTTATGTGGATGGGGGTATGTCTGCCCCCTCTGGTCTTCCTGAAGTCAACGATGATTTCCTTTGTCTTCTTTGAATTGAGGACGAGGTTATTATTGGTACACCAGGCTGCCAGGTTCTGGACCTCCTCCCTATAGACTGATTCGTTATTGTCCCTGATCAGTCCTACCACCGTGGTGTCATCGGCAAATTTTATGATGGAGCCATACTTAGGGATGCGGTCATGGGTGAAGAGGGAGTAGAAATGAGAGATAGAGAGACTATACCTTCTCAGAGTCATGAAGCTGGGCTCAAACCAGTGTGATACTGGGAAGTGTATCTTTGTTGGAAGTGAAAGGCTAAAATGTGTTTTCAAGCAGGTGGATATGTTTCTGTACTGACACTATCACAGGCAGGGTAGGTGACACCCATCTCATGGCTGTTTGTGGGATTTGCTATGCACAGACTGGATCGTCAAAATGTACCTTATTGATTATGAAGGACATTGGCAAGGCCATCAGCTTAATCAATGACAAGTCTCACCCTGCTTACTCCCTCTTCTCCCCTATCCCATCAGGTAAGAGATGCAGAAGTGTGACAATGCACACCTCCAGATTCAGGGCCAGATTCATCCCAGCTGTTATCAGGCAATTGAACCATCCTATCAACAACTAGAGAGCGGTCCTGAGCTACTATCTACCTCATTGGAGACCCTCAGACTATCTTCGATTGTACAGGACTTTATCTTGCACTAAATGTTATTCATGTTATTCCCTTCATCACATATCTGTACACTGCAGATAGCTCGATTGTAATCGTGTATTGTCCTTAAGCTGACCGGTTAGCACGCAAAAAAAGCTTTTCACTGTACCTCGGTACACGTGACAATAAACTAAACTCAACATCCCGAGAACAAGACAAAGGCCTTCCTTCCTTTAAACACATGCTTGATGTAATGTAATTCTGAAATATTAATTGGAGAGACTGGAATATAGAAACTGGTATCCGTTTCCAATTCAATTAGATAATGTCTTGTTAGTTTATTTACTACACCTGCCCACTTTGTTTCTGTAGCTATTAAATACCCTTTCCTAAAAATGAAATTCCAAGTTTGAAATTTTCAATGGAGCCCTGATTTGCCCAGTTTTGTGGGGACAGAGAGGTCCAGAATCGCACTGGCCTCTGTGTGTGTCTGACATTACTGTTGAACCACATATTCTAACTTTATTCCTCATTATTTGGACCCCCCACACTAAATCCATCTATTCCCCTCTCCTACCCCACTGATTGGGTGCATCCTCGGGTTAGCATTTGTGCTTTCTGGTTAAAGGTACAGTGCTTTAGTAAAGGTACAGTGGGCTAAAGGTACAGTGCTTTTTGTTTATATAATAAAGGTGCAGTTTAAAGGTCGAGAGGGAGCAACTGTTGTGAGTCAAATACCTGCTGATTTCTCCCAGCAGTTTCTATTGTATTATACTGGTATCGGATCCAGGGTAAGGCGAGAGAATGACAGTCAGAGCAGTGTACTGTTCTGGATGTCAGATGTAGGAAGTCATGGTGTCGGATGGCCCTCCAGACGTCCACAACTGCACCAGGTGCATCGAGATGGGGCTCCTAAGGGACCGTATTAGGATCCTGGAGCAGCAGCTCGATGACCTCTGTCTGATCAGGGAGAGTGAGGAGGTCATAGAGGGGAGGTATAGGGAGGTGGTCACTCCAAAACCACGGGAGAGAGACATGTGGGTCACGCGAAGGAAGGGCAAGGGGCAGAGGCAAGAACGAGTGAGTACACCTTGCAAATAAGTACTCCGGTTTGAGTACGGATGGGGGTGACAGCCTACCCAGGGGTAGCGACAGCGGACGGGCCTCCAGCGCAGAGACCGGCCCTGTTGCTCTGAAAGGTAGGGAAAAAAAGAAGAGGGCAATAGTAATTGGGGACTCTATTGTTAGGGGGTCGGATGGGCGATTCTGTGGACGCAGTCGGGAGACCAGGATGGTGGTCTGCCTCCCTGGTGCCAAGGTCTCGGACGTGTCTCAATGCATCCAAGATATCCTGAAATCAGAGGGAGAGGAGCCTGAGGTCGTGGTACATATAGGTACCAATGACATAGGTAAAAAAAGGGAAGAGGTCCTGAAGGGAGGATTTAGGGAGTTGGGAGGAGAGTTAAGGAAAAGGACCAAAAAGGTAACAATCTCAGGATTACTGCCTGTGCCACGTGACAGTGAGAGTAGGAATGGAGCGAGGTGGAGGATAAATGCGTGGCTGAAAGACTGGTGCAGAGGGCAGGGATTCAAGTTTCTGGATCATTGGGACTTCTTTTGGGGAAGGTGGGACCTGTACAGAAAGGATGGGTTGCACTTGAACCCGAGGGGGACCAATATCCTGGCGGGGAAATTTGCAAAGGCCACTGGGGAGACTTTAAACTAGAATGGTTGGAGCGAGGGACTCAAATAGCAAAAGCTAGTAGACAGAATGGGAGGTAGGAAGCAGAAAAGGGAAGCACTCGGACACAAGAGGAGAAAGAAAAAAAGAAATAAACAGAGAATAAGAGACGGGGGGGTTTCTTAAATGTGCATATTTTAATGCTAGGAGCATTGTAAGAAAGGTGGATGAGCTTAGAGTCTGGCTAGACACCTGGAAGTATGATGTTGTGGCGATCAGTGAAACATGATTGCAGGAGGGCTGTGATTGGAAACTAAATATTCCAGGATTTTGTTGCTTCAGGTGTGATAGAATTGGAGGGGCAAGAGGTGGAGGTGTTGCATTGCTAGTCAGGGAAGATATTACAGCAGTGCTTTGGCAGGATAGATTGGAGGGCTCATCTAGGGAGGCTATTTGGGTGGAACTGAGAAGTGGGAAAGGTGTAGCAACACTTATAGGGGTGTATTATAGACCGCCAAACGGGGAACGAGAATTGGAAGAGCAAATATGTAAGGAGATAGCAGATATTAGTAGTAAGCACAAGGTAGTGATTATGGGAGATTTCAACTTTCCACACAGACTGGGAAACACATTCTGTAAATGGGCTGGATGGGTTGGAGTTTGTAAAATGTGTGCAGGATAGTTTTTTGCAGCAATACATAGAGGTACCTACTAGAGGAGGGGCAGTGCTGGACCTCCTGTTAGGAAATGAGACGGGACAGGTGGCGGAGGTATGCGTTGGGGAACACTTCGGGTCCAGTGATCACAATACCATTAGTTTCAATATAATTATGGAGAGGGTCAGAACTGGACCTAGGGTTGAGATTTTTAATTGGAGAAAGGCTAACTTTGATGAGATGCAAGATGATTTAAAAGGAGTGAACTGGGACATTTTGTTTTATGGGAAAGATGTAGATGAGAAATGGAGGACATTTAAAGGTGACATTTTAAGAGTACAGAATCTTTATGTTCCTGTTCGGTTGAAAGGAAACAGTAAAAATTGGAAAGAGCCCTGGTTTTCAAGGGAAATAGGACATCTTGTTCGGAAAAAGAGGGAGATCTACAATAATTATAGGCAGCATGAAGTAAATGAGGTGCTTGAGGAGTATAAGGAATGTAAAAAGAATCTTAAGAAATAAATTAGAAAAGCTAAAAGAAGATATGAGGTTGCTTTGGCAAGTAAGGTGAAAGTAAATCCAAAGGGTTTCTACAGCTATATTAATAGCAAAAGGATAACGAGGGATAAAATTGGTCCATTGGAGAGACAGAGTGAACAGCTATCTGCAGAGCCAAAAGAGATGGGGGAGATATTGAACAATTTTTTTTTCTTCGGTATTCACTAAGGAGAAGCATATTGAATTATGTGAGGTAAGGGAAACTAGTAGAGTAGCTATGGCTACTATGAGGTTCAAAGTAAAAGAAGTACTGACACTTTTGAAAAATATAAAAGTGGATAAGTCTCCAGGTCCTCACAGGATATTCCCTAGGACATTGAGGGAAGTTAGTGTAGAAATAGCCGGGGCTATGACAGATATATTTCAAATGTCATTAGAAACGGGAATAGTCCCCGAGGATTGGCGGACTACGCATGTTGTTCCATTGTTTAAAAAGGGTTCTAAGAGTAAACCTAGCAATTATAGACCTGTTAGTTTGACTTCAGTGGTGGGCAAATTAATGGAAAAGATACTTAGAGATAATATATATATAAGCATCCAGATAAACAGGGTCTGATTTGGAACAGTCAACATGGATTTGTGCCTGGAAGGTCATGTTTGACTAATCTTTTTGAATTTTTTGAAGAGGTTACTAGGGAAATTGACGAGGATAAAGCAGTGGATGTTGTCTATATGGACTTTAGTAAGGCCTTTGACAAGGTTCCTCATGGAAGGTTGGTTAAGAAGGTTCAACTGTTGGGTATAAATGCAGGAATAGCAAGATGGATTAAACAGTGGCTGAATGGGAGAAGCCAGAGGGTAATGGTGGATAGCTGTTTGTCGGGTTGGAGGCAGGTGACTAGTGGGGTGCCTTGGGGATCTGTGTTGGGTCCTTTGTTGTTTGTCATGTACATCAATGATCTGGATGAATGTGTGGTAAATTGGATTAGTAAGTATGCAGATAATACCAAGATAGGGGGTGTTGTGGATAATGAAGAGGATTTCCAAAGTCTACAGAGTGATTTAGGCCATTTGGAAAAATGGGCTGAAAGATGGAAGATGGAGTTTAATGCTGATAAATGTGAGGTGCTACACCTTGGCAGGACAAATCAAAATAGGACGTACATGGTAAATGGTAGGGAATTGAAGAATACAGTTGAACAGAGGGATCTGGGAATAACCGTGCATAGTTCCTTGAAGGTGGAATCTCATATAGATAGGGTGGTAAAGAAAGCTTTTGGTATGCTAGCCTTTATAAATCAGAGCATTGAGTATAGAAGCTGGGATGTAATGTTAAAATTGTACAAGGCATTGGTGAGACCAAATCTGGAGTATGGTGTACAATTTTGGTCGCCAAATTATAGGAAGGATGTCAACAAAATAGAGAGAGTACAGAGGAGATTTACTAGAATGTTGCCTGGGTTTCAACAACTAAGTTACAGAGAAAGGTTGAATAAGTTAGGTCTTTATTCTGTGGAGCGCAGAATGTTAAGGGGGGACCTGATAGAGGTCTTTAGAATGATGAGAGGGATAGACAGAGTTGATGTGGACTGGCTTTTCCCTTTGAGAATAGGGAAGATTCAAACAAGAGGACATGACTTGAGAATTAAGGGACAGAAGTTTAGGGGTAACATGAGGGGGAACTTCTTTACTCAGAGAGTGGTAGCGGTGTGGAATGAGCTTCCAGTGGAAGTGGTGGAGGCAGGTTCGTTGGTATCATTTAAAAATAAATTGGATAGGCATATGGATGAGAAGGGAATGGAGGGTTATGGTATGAGTGCAGGCAGGTGGGACTAAGGGGAAAAAAAGTTGTTCGGTACGGACTTGTAGGGCCGAGATGGCCTGTTTCCGTGCTGTCATTGTTATATGGTTACCCTTGGATCACAACCTCAATTAGATATAATGTTGACCTTCAGCGTTAAAGGATGACAAAGTCCAGCCCCATCCTCGTCATTTTAATTTGTTTCGATCTGCTGAATCTGTGGTGCTTTGCTAATTCACGTGTTGCTCGATACCTCAGGATATTTATTTGAATGGAGTTTTATTTTTATTTCAGCTCCTGAAAGAAAATGGCGACCACTGAATTAGGAGAGTCTGATGCTTCATACAAATATGTGGAGGAACTCCAGCTTCATGCCGGGAAAATCAAAGAGATCTTGGTCTGGGACGAGTTACAAAGTGGACCACCTCATGACACTGTGTAAGTTGTTAAGGAACATGTTTCTGATCTTGTCATTCACAACTGCAAAATACAACACTGAATACTTCCATGGCCACAACCCCACCCCTTCATTTTAATTTCCTCCTGCCCTCCCAAGAACCATGACCCATAGAGGCAGAATTAGGCCATTCAGCCCATTAAGTCCACCCCGCCATTTGATCACAGCAGATCAATTGTTCCCTCTCAACCTCAATTTCTTGCCTTCTCCCCATAACCCTTACTCATCAAGAACCTATCAATCTCTGCTTTAAAAGTACCTAAAGGTTTAGCCTCCACTGTTGTCTGTGACAATGAATTCCACATTGTAGGGGGTGCAGATAATGTGGATGGCCTCCATGGCCATCCGCTGACCGTCACTTCCGACGCTTCGCCCGCCGACCCGGACTCCACTCCCCGCCGGCCTCCACCAGTGACTCACTCCACTGCCCACCAGCAGGCCACAGCCGTCGTGTTACCTGAGTCCTAGGCTCAGCACTGGGTCTGAAGTCTCCACGCTGTAGACTCTCACACCAAGTGGTTTGACTGTGCTGGGCCCTAGTGCTTCTCCCCCCCCCCCCCCCCCCCCCCCCAGCGAACCTCAGTCGGGGTTCCACTGGTTCTTCACCTTCCCCCTTGTACCATGTGATCCCACCCACGTTCTTCCATGGGAAGGAGTCCTCACCCCCTAGTGGTGACGCCTTCTCCCGTCTCCAATGGACCTCCTCCTCTGGGACTCCCCCTCATGGCCATCTACCTGCTTTAGACCTCTTCATTTTAAACTGCCGGCGGGACATCAACCGCCTCAACTTTTCCACTCCCCTTTTCTCACTCTAACCTCTCCCCCTGCTGAACATACAGCCCTCCACTCACTCTGCAACAACCCAGACTGGGTGATCAAACCTGCCGACAATCGAGGTGCCGTGGTAGTCTGGAGCACTGACCGCTACCAGGCGCCAACTCTCAGACACCTCCTCCTACTTACCCTTGGACCATGACCCCAGACGAGCACCAGGCCATTAAATCAAACACTATCACTGGCTTCATCGCTTCTGGCTCCCTGCCCTCCCAAGGCTCAAACCTCATCGTTCCCCAGCCCCGCACGGCCCGATTTTATCTTCTCCCCAAAATCCACAAACCTGACTGTCCTGGCAGACCCATTGTTTCTGCTGGTTCTTGTCCCACCAAACTTATTTCCACATATCTCGACTCCATCGAATCCCCCCCTGATCAAATTCCTCCACAACTATGTCCAAGGGACGTCACACGCTCTTCATCTCCTTCATGACTTCCGTTTCCCAGGCCCCCATTCCCTCATCTTCACCATGGATGTCTGGTCATTCTACTCCTCCATCCCCCACCAGGATGGTCTTAAACCCCTCCGTTTCATCCTCGACCGCAGAACCAACCAATCCCCGTCTACTAATACTCTCCTCTGCCTAGCGGAGCTGGTCCTTACCCTCAATAACTTTTCATTTGGCTCCTCTCATTTGCTCCAAATACCAGGTGTAGCTATGAGCACGCACATGGAACACTAGCTATGCCTGCCTCTTTGTAGGGTACGTCGAAAAATCCTTGTTCAAGACGTACCCTGACCCTATCCCCAAACTCTACCTCCACTACATCGACGACTGCATTGGTGCTACCTCCTGCACCCATGCAGAACTCACTGACTTCATGCATTTCACCATGAACTTCCACCCGGTACTCAAATTCATCTGGACCATTTCCAACATCTCCCTACCGTTTCTAAACCTCACTATCTCCATCGCAGGTAACAGATTACTGACCGACATGTACTACTAACCCACTGACTCCCATGGCTATCTGGATTTCCTCCCACCCTGCTTCCTGTAAGGATTCTATCCCCTACTCCCAATTCCTCCGTCTATGCCACATCTGCACCCAGGATGAGGTATTCCATACCAGGGCATCGGAGATGTCCTCATTCTTTAGGGAACGGGGGTTCCCCTCTTCGACTATCGATGAGGCTCTCACCCGGGTCTCCTCTACACCCCGTCATTCCGCTCTCACTCCCATCCTCCCACTCCTAACAAGGACAGAGTCCCCCTTATCCTCACCGTCCACCCTACCAGCCATCACATACAACAGATAATCATCCAACATTTTCGCCACCTCCAACGAGATCCCACCACTGGCCATATCTTCCCATCTCCTCCCCTTTCTGCTTTCCGCAGAGACTGTTCCCTCCGTAACTCCCTGGTCAATTCATCCCTTCCCAACAAAACCACCCCCTCCCCTGGTACTTTCCCTTGCAACCGCAGGAAATGCTACACTTGTCGCTTTACCTCCCCCCTCGACTTCATCCAGGGAACCAAGCAGTCTTTCCAAGTGAGGCAGAGGTTCACCTGCACATTCTCCAACCTCATAGAAACATAGAAAATAGGTGCAGGAATAGGCCATTCGGCCCTTCGAGCCTGCACCGCCATTCAATATGATCATGGCTGATCATTCAACTCAGTATCCTGTACCTGCCTTCTCTCCATGCCCCCTGTGATCCCTTTAGCCACAAGGGCCACATCTAACTCCCTCTTAAATATAGCCAATGAACTGTGTGGCCTCAACTACCATCTGTGGCAGAGAATTCCACATTTTTCACACAGAATCTGTGTGAAAAATGTTTTTCTCATCTCGGTCCTAAAAGACTTCCCCCTTATCCTTAAACTGTGACCCCTTGTTCTGGACTTCCCCAACATCGGGAACAATCTTCCTGTATCTAGCCTGTCCAACCCCTTAAGAAATTTGTAAGTTTCTATAAGATCCCCCCTCAATCTTCTAAATTCTAGCGAGTACAAACCGAGTCTATCCAATTTTCTTCATATGAAAGTCCTGCCATCGCAGGAATTAGTCTGGTGAACCTTCTCTGTACTCCCTCTATATCAAGAATGTCTTTCCTCAGATTAGGAGACCAAAACTGTACGCAATACTCCAGGTGTGGTCCCACCAAGACCATGTACAACTGCAGTAGAAACTCCCTGCTCTTATACTCAAATCCTTTTGCTATGAATGCTAACATACCATTCACTTTCTTCACTGCCTGCTGCACCTGCATTCCTCCTTTCAATGACTGGTGTACCATGACACCCAGGTCTCGTTGCATCTCCCCTTTTCCTAATCGGCCACCATTCAGATAATAGTCTACTTTCCTGTTTTTGCCACCAAAGTGGATAACCTCACATTTATCCACATTATACTGCATCTGCCATGCATTTGCCTACTCACCCAACCTATCCAAGTCACCTTGCAGCCTCCTAGCATCCTCCTCACAGCTAACACTGCCCCCCAGCTTCGTGTCATCCGCAAACTTGGAGATCTTGCATTCAATTCCCGTAATCCAGATCACTAATATATATTGCAAATAGCTGGGGTCCCATCACTGAGCCTTGCGGTACCCCACTAGTCACTGCCTTCCATTCTGAAAAGGACCCATTTACTCCTACTCTTTGCTTCCTGTCTTCCAGCCAGTTCTCTATCCACATCAATACTGAACCCCCAATACCGTGTGCTTTAGGTTTGCATACTAATCTCTTATGTGGGATCTTGTTGAAAGCCTTCTGAAAGTCCAGATATAGCACATCCACTGGCTCTCCCTTATCCACTCTACTAGTTACATCCTCGAAAAATTATATAAGATTCGTCAGACATGATTTACCTTTCATAAATCCATGCTAACTTTGTCCAAAGATTTCATCACTTTCCAAATGTGCTGCTATCCCATCTTTAATAACTGACTCTAGCATTTTCCCCACTACCGAAGTTAGACTAACTGGTCTGTAATTCCCCGTTTTCTCTCTCCCTCCCTTTTTAAAAAGTGGGGTTACATTAGCTACCCTCCGATCCTCAGGAACTACTCCAGAATCCAAAGAGTTTTGAAAAATTATCACTAATGCATCTACTATTTCTGGGGCTACTTCCTTAAGTACTCTGGGATGCAGCCTATCTGGCCCTGGGGATTTATCGGCCTTTAATCCATTCAATTTACCTAACACCACTTCCCGACTAACCTGGATTTCACTCAGTTCCTCCATTTCATTTGACCCCGGTCCCCTGCTATTTCCGGCAGATTATTTATTTCTTACTTAGTGAAGACAGAGCCAAAGTAGTTTTTCAATGGTCTGCTATGTCCTTGTTCCCCATGATCAATTCACCTGTTTCTGATTGCAAGGAACCTACATTTTTGTTTTAACTAATCTTTTTCTCTTCACATATCTATAATAACGTTTGCAGTCAGTTTTTATGTTCCCTGCCAGTTTTGTTTCATAATCTATTTTCCCTTTCCTAATTAAGCCCTTTGTCCTCCTCTGCTGGACTCTGAAATTCTCCCAGTCCTCTGGTAGGCTGCTTCTTCTAGCTAATTTGTATGCTTCATCTTTTGTTTTGATACTCTCCCTGATTTCCCTTGTTATCCATGGATGCACAACCTTCCCTGATTTATTAATTTGCCAAACTGGGATGAACAATTGTTGTAGTTTATCCATGCAGTCTTTAAATGCCTTCCATTGCATATCCACCGTCAACCCTTTAAGAATCAACTGCCAGTATATCTTGGCCAATTCACATCTCATACCCTCAAAGTTACCTTTCTTTAAGTTCAGAACCCTTGTTTCTGAATTAACAATGTCACTCTCCATCCTAATGAACAACTCAACCATATTACGGTCACTCTTGCCCAAGGGGCCATGCCCAACAAGACTGCTAACTAACCCTTCCTCATTACTCAATACCCAGTCTAGAATAGCCTGCTCTCTCGTTGGTTCCTCTACATGTTGGTTTAGAAAATTATCCCGCATACATTCATCTATTGCATCCGCTGTTCCAGGTGTCAACTGCTCTACATCGGTGAAACCAAGTGCAGGCTTGGCGATCGCTTCGCCTAACAACTCCGCACAGTTCGCAATAACCAACCTGATCTTCCGGTGGCTCAGCATTTCAACTGCCCCTCCCATTCTGAATCTGACCTTTCTGTCCTGGGCCTCCTCCATGGCCAGAGTGAGTCCCACTGCAAATTGGAGGAGCAGCACATCATATTTTGTCTGGGTACACCCCAGCGGTATGAACATTGACTTCTCCAATTTCAGGTAGTCCTTGCTTTCTTCTCCTTCCCCTCCCCTTCCCAGCTCTCCCACAGCCTACTGTCTCCCCCCTCATCAGTCTGAAGAAGGGTCTTGACACAAAATGCCGCCGCCGTATTTTTCTGTATGACCCATATCCCTCGATTTTCTCAATTCCCTAAATTTCAAAGGAACTTAACCTCCATCAAAAATATCCTCAGCCACTGAGTGTCCAAGTCCAGTTGGGTGGAGAATTCTGAGTCTGAGTGAGGAAAGTTATTTTTATTTCATTCGTGAATAAGCAAACGTTTGCCTTGAGATTGTGAGAGGTTCATTCGTGTTATATACAATTTGCGGTGTGTTGTGTATAGGAAGGAACTGCAGATGCTGGTTTAAACTGAAGGCAGACACAAGGAGCTGGAGTAACTCAACGGGACAGGCAGCATCTCTGTAGAGAAGGAAAACTGCAGCAGAGGACAATTCTCAGTACTGGACAGCTGTGGAACTGCAGGTCAAATAATGGCCCTTCCTTCCAGGCATTTCGTACTTACCTAGGGTTACATATCAATTAACTTGTGCAATCTAAATTTCAAATGAAAAATAAATTAATTGCAAGATATAGACCTATCAAACCAGAAGAAATTGACAAGTAATCTTTGGTGGAAAGGATTCATTGTTATGGTCATTGCCTTATATCAGTTTTCACTTTCCATGGGAAAAGCGCAGCCTTTCAGTTTATGAATTGCTAGTTCTATTTATAGAACATAGAACGGTAAATCGCTGGAACAAGCCCACAATGTCTATGCCAAAGATGATGCCGCGGTAAATTCCGCACATGATCCATATCCCTCCATTTCCTGCATATCCACGTGCCTGTCTAAAAGCCTCTGAAATGTAGCGTTTGGAAAGCACATGTACGAATGAGCCAAGTCAAGCAAGTCCACAGGAGCCTTGAGGTGTTTATTGGATCAGGAAACACATAGGCAGAAAAATCAACTGTTCCTTTGCTAATCTCAAGCCAATGCTCTGTTTCCTTCCCTTTAGGTTCACAACTAATGCGAGGATTGGGGAAAGAATATTTTCCCAAGCCCAGGGCAAAACAAAGAAGAAAGCTAAACAGAATGCAGCTAAAATTGCCTGTGTGGAATTGGGTCTTCAAAATGCAAGATCCGATCAGGTGAGTGGTGTGTGTTGTATTTCAGTCTTTAACAACCACTTTAAAACTGCTCCGATACGATTAGAACAGCGGTTCTTAACCTGGGGGTTATTTGGGGCTTTACCGGGGGACATGAAGGGGGCAGAAATAACATATCCATTTGTTGAGCCCATTTTTAGGAAACTAACAAAGGTACATACCACACACAGTATTTTGTTCGTAGATGCGCGTACGTATGCCAAAAAGGTGAAGAACCACTGGATTAGAAGCACATGGGCATTATTATAGTCTAGAATATGAAAGGGAAGGTGACAGACACAGGGAACTACAGATCTATGTTGGCCTTAACTCCTCTTCTATATATCCTCCTCTTCCTCCCTACCCACTAATTTCATGTGTAAAACACAAACTGCTGGAGCATCTCAGCAGATCAGGCAGCATCTCTGGGGGACATGGATAGGTAATGTTTATGGTCTGGACACTTCTCCACAGGGAATGTGAGGTTGGGACTGTTGGTGAGTGTGGAATTGGGTTCATTAGTATAGAGGATACTTGGCAGTGAGCCTAGATATGGTGGGCCATGACGCCTGTTGATGTCTCGTTGACTATGCAGCACTATCGGATTCATTGGTCACAGTCAGTTCAAAGAGACGAGGTACAGAATGGATTGCTCCTCCCATCCCACCGGCCTCCTCCTCTTTCTACTCATGAGAGGGCTGTTTTACTCTTTGACTCTCTTCTACAGTTTATTGAGAGCATGGCTGATCTGGGACATTTCCCCCAAATTCCAACAAGGTATAAATCAAGTCTGACGTGACTGGCCTTGTTTCTGAGTCAGTGAGGAATTACTTTCTGCTCCTCTCAAAATGTATGCAGATTGCCTCTTCTTAACTTCCAATAGATAGTCCTGTTAAGTGAGGTTCCCCATTAGAATGGTGTAAATTTCCCATTGGAGGTTATTGCCGTTCCGAGGAGTTAGAGAGGTAGGAATAGAGCTACAGCACAGAAATAGGCCCTTCGGCCCACTGAGTCTGTGCTGACCAGCGATCCCCTTACACTAGCACAATCCTACATACCAGGGACAATTTATAATCTTTACCAAAGGGAATGCACCGACAAACCTGTAGGAGGGGACGTGGGAGGAAATCGAAGCACTTGGAGAATACCTAAGCGTCACAGAGAGAACGTGCAATCCCCGGATCAGAATCGAACCTGAATCTCTGGCGCTGAAAGACAGCAGGTCTACCGCTGCACTACCATGCCGCCCTTCAAACCAAAGATCTTATAGCAGATCAAGATAGGCTACTCCTGCTAAATGCAATGGACTGACGTGTAGTACGCTATGGAGGGGATCATGGGCATTTTCCACGCTCATTTTAGCAACCTGAGCCTACCTAACCCGACCCGACTCGCACTGTAATCAATGTTGCGGGGCAACAGTTTGTGTGGGTCAGATTCATAAATCTGTCAGTTCAAACTTCTTGTCAAGAATAAAATTTGATTCTGGTAATTGTCTTTTTTAATGTTTTTTAAATCATTTCTTTTTAAATGGCTCACAAGCAGTGTTTGAGTTGATTTTGTAGTAACCGGAACCGACCCGACTCGCAGGGTGATTGACAGGGGGGGACTTTTTGTGCGTGATTATAGGGTTAGATTCATAATTCTGTTAGTTCATAATTCTGTTGATTCTTGTTAAGGAATAAAATGTTTATAAACACACATACATGAAAATTATATAAATGTATATAACACACACAATTATATTTCTTCTAATCCAATAATGAACTTTATTTCAGACTAGACAAGGGACATTAAATAAGAAACATTGTAAATAAGAAACATTGTCTTGGGGCACTCTCTCTCCCCGCTGCCCCGGACCCCGCACTCCTTCTCCCCGCTGCCCCGGGCCCCGCACTCTCTCTCCCCGCTGCCCCGGGCCCCGCACTCTCTCTCCCCGCTGCCCCACACTCCCCCGCTGCCCCGCACTCTCTCTCCCCGCTGCCCCGGGCCCCGCACTCTCTCCCCCCGCTGCCCCGCACTCTCTCTCCCCGCTGCCCCGGACCCCGCACTCTCTCCCCCCGCTATCGCCCCGCTGCCCCGGGCCCCGCACTCTCTCTCCCCGCTGCCCCGGGCCCCGCACTCCTATCTCCCCGCTGCCCCGGGCCCCGCACTCTCTCTCCCCGCTGCCCCGGGCCCCGCACTCCTTCTCCCCGCGGCCCCGGGCCCGGCACTCGCTCCTCCCGCTGCCCCGCTGCCCCGCACTCCTTCTCCCCGCAGCCCCGCGCTCCCTCTCCCCGCTGCCCCCCTTCCTCTCCCCGCTGCCCCGGGCCCCGCCTCTCTCTCTCCCGCTGCCCCGGGCCCCGCACTCCTTCTCCCCGCACTCTCTCCCCGCTGCCCTGGCCCCCGCACTCCCTCTCCCCGCTGCCCCGCACTCTCCCTCCCTGCTGCCCCGGACCCCGCACTCCCTCTCACCGCTGCACCGCACTCTCTCTCCTCGCTGCCCCGGGCCCCGCCCCGCACTCTCTCTCCCCGCTGCCCCGCATTCTCTCTCCCCGCTGCCCCGGACCCCGCCCCGGACTCTCTCTCCCCGCTGCCCCGGGCCCCGCACTCTCTCTCCTCGCTGCCCCGGGCCCCGCACCCCGCACTCTCTCTCCTCGCTGCCCCGGGCCCCGCACTCTCTCTCCTCGCTGCCCCGGACCCCGCACTCCCTCTCCCCGCTGCCCCGGGCCCCGCACACTCTATCTCCCCGCTGCCCCGGGCCCCGCACTCTCTCTCCCCGCTGCCCCGGGCCCCGCACTCTCTCTCTCCTCGCTGCCCCGGGCTCCGCACTCTCTCTCCCCGCTGCCCCGGACTCTCTCTCCCCGCCGCCCCGGGCCCCGCACTCTCTCTCCTCGCTGCCCCGGGCCCCACACTCCTTCTCCTCGCTGCGGATCCAATCTTTGGCCGGAAGCAAGAAGGCGGGAGCAAGAAAGCGGAGCAAGATGGCGGAGTCAGGTTGCTAAAATGTGTCCTATAATCACCCATGAAACCGCCCATGAGCGTACCTCACGTTTGCGTGAGAGTAATCCTTCTTGCTCTGCTATAAGATCTTTGCTTCAAACTGTACTTAATACCTTGCTCACCACACAAGATGATGCTTTGGGCATCAGCTGATGGCTGAAACAGGCAGTGGTTGCTAACTTGTCTTGGTTGTAGTCTTTTGACAGCATTTCCCGAACACCAAGTCCCGCCAGTACGGAAAATTACGTCAGCAAGCTCAATGAATACAGTCAGAAGAAAAATGTGCGCGTTGAATACTTTGAAGAACAAATCAAGACCGGGATGGATCACGTACAGAAGTAAGTGTAGCTTTCAACAAATAAATTAATATATCTTTTGTTTCTCAGCCTCGCCAAGCAACCCACCACGCTTTGTTATTGAGCCTCCTTGTAGGATACAAAACAGTACAGCACACTATATCTCTGGCTGCCATGATGCCAAATAAACTAATCCCAATATGATCTGCATCCCTCTGTACCTTGCTTGTTTAAGTGCTTGTCAGAATGCCTCTTAAACTTGCTATTGTGTCTGATACCACCACTTCCCCTGGCAGGTTGTTCCAGGCATCAACCATATTCTGCGAAAGGAAATTGCCTCGTAAATCTCCTTAAACTTTGCCCCTCTCACCTTAAAGCTATGCCCTCTAGTATTTGATATATCCTTAGTTTAGTTTAGTTTAGAGATGCAGCACGGAAACAGGCCCTTCGGCCCACCAAGTCCACACCGACCAGCGATCCAGGCACACATACACTATCTTACACACATTTGGGACACTTTACACTTATATCGCCCATTAACCTCTAAACCTGTACGTCTTTGGAGTGTTTGAGGAAACTGAAGAACTTGGAGAAAACCCACGCGGACACGGGGAGAACGCACAAACTCCGTACAGACAGCACCCATAGTCGGGATCAAACCCGGGTCTTCAGCACCGTAAGACAGCGACTACCGCTGCGCCAACATGCCTCCCTCATATCCTATCTAAGCCTCTCATAATTTTATAAACTTCACTCAGGTCTCCTCTTAGTCTTTGATGCTGCAGCGAAAATAATCCAAAGTCGCACTCCTCATAGCTAATATAGGCACCTCACATTTTATGCTTGCTCGATTTATGTGCTTTTGAAACAACACATTTTTCTTTTCGTACCAAAGCTTGATTTACTCGCTCTCGTATTTATGGAATAATGCTCTCAAATGTACTGCACTCAGCATAGTGGGTTGTGAAATGGCTCATGAAGTTTAATTCAAGTAAGTGGGAGGTGTTAAATTTTAGATAGTCCATTCAAGGTGGGACCTTTAGAATGATTGCTAGATGCCCGGGGACTGTTGTAGAACAGAAAGATCTAGAAGTACAAGTACATAGTTCTCCTAAAAAGATGTTGCAGTAGATAGGGTGGTGAAGAAGACTTTTGGCATGTTAGCCTTCATCAGTCAGTGAAGTGAGTACAGTAGTTGTGGTGTTATGTTACAGTTGTAGACATTGATGAGACCACCAAGTATTGTAAAAAACAGACACAAACTGCTGGAGTAACTCAGCAGGTCAGACAGCATCTCAGGAGAACTTAGATAGGTGATGTTTTGGGTGAAGACCCAGTTTTGTTCACCCTGCAAAAGGAAAGATGGCATTAAGCCAGAAAAGATACAGAGAAGATTTACGAGGTTGTTGCCAGGAGCTGAGGGCCTGCGCAAGAGAGAGAGAGATTGGACTAGCTATTGGACTAACTTTATTCTTTTGAGCGCAGTAGGCAGGGTCTTCGAGAGGTGTGTGGAATCATGAGTCAATGTATCTTTTTCCCAGAGTAAGGGAATCAAAAGAGAGTTGAGTATAGGAGCAGAGAGATCCTTCTGCAGTTGTATAGGGTCCTAGTGAGACCACACCTGGAGTATTGTGTGCTGTTTTGGTCCCCTAATTTGAGGAAGGCCATTATTGATGTTGAGGTAGTGCAGCGTTGGTTTACAAGATTAATTCCCGGGATGGCGGGACTGTCATATGCTGAGAGAATGGAGCGGCTGGGCTTGTATACTCTGGAGTTTAGAAGGAAATAGTAAAAATTGGAAAGAGCCATGGTTTTCAAGGGAAATTGGACACTTGGTTCGGAAAAAGAGAGAGATCTACAATAATTATAGGCAGCATGGAGTAAATGAGGTGCTTGAGGAGTATAAAGAATGTAAAAAGTATCTTAATAAAGAAATTAGAAAAGCTAAAAGAAGATATGAGGTTGCTTTGGCAAGTAAGGTGAAAGTAAATCCAAAGGGTTTCTACAGCTATATTACTAGCAAAAGGATAACGAGGGATAAAATTGGTCCATTAGAGAGTCAGAGTGGACAGCTATCTGCAGAGCCAAAAGAGATGGGGTAGATATTGAACAATTTATTTTCTTCGGTATTCACCAAGGAGAAGGATATTGAATTATGTGAGGTAAGGGAAACAAGTAGAGTAGCTATGGAAACTATGAGATTCGAAGAAGAGGAAGTACTGACACTTTTGAAAAATATAAAAGTGGATAAGTCTCCAGGTCCGGACAGGATATTCCCTAGGACATTGAGGGAAGTTAGTGTAGAAATAGCAGGGGCTATGACAGAAATATTTCAAATGTCATTAGAAACGGGAATAGTGCCGGAGGATTGGCGTACTGCGCATGTTGTTCCATTGTTTAAAAAGGGTTCTAAGAGTAAACCTAGCAATTATAGACCTGTTAGTTTGACGTCAGTGGTGGGCAAATTAATGGAGAGGATACTTAGAGATAATATATATAAGCATCTGGATAAACAGGGTCTGATTAGGAACAGTCAACATGGATTTGTGCCTGGAAGGTCATGTTTGACTAACCTTCTTGAATTTTTTGAAGAGGTTACTCGGGAAATTGATGAGGGTAAAGCAGTGGATGTTGTATATATGGACTTCAGTAAGGCCTTTGACAAGGTTCCTCATGGAAGGTTGGTTAAGAAGGTTCAATTGTTGGGTATTAATGGTGGAGTAGCTAGATGGATTCAACAGTGGCTGAATGGGAGATGCCAGAGAGTAATGGTGGATGGTTGTTTGTCAGGTTGGAGCCCAGTGACTAGTGGGGTGCCACAGGGATCTGTGTTGGGTCCACTGTTGTTTGTCATGTACATCAATGATCTGGATGATGGTGTGGTAAATTGGATTAGTAAGTATGCAGATGATACTAAGATAGGTGGGGTTGTGGATAATGGAGTAGATTTTCAAAGTCTACAGAGAGATTTATGCCAGTTGGAAGAGTGGGCTGAAAGATGGCAGATGGAGTTTAATGCTGATAAGTGTGAGGTGCTACATCTTGGCAGGACAAATCAAAATATGACGTACATGGTAAATGGTAGGGAATTGAGGAATGCAGTTGAACAGAGGGATCTGGGAATAACTGTGCACAGTTCCCTGAAGGTGGAATCTCATGTAGATAGGGTGGTAAAGAAAGCTTTTGGTGTGCTGGCCTTTATAAATCAGAGCATTGAGTATAGAAGTTGGGATGTAATGTTATAATTGTACAAGGCATTGGTGAGGCCAATTCTGGAGTATGGTGTACAATTCTGGTCGCCTAATTCAGATCAGATCAGAATGCTTTATTGTCATTGCATGTGTCACATACAACGAGATTACTGTGTCTCTCCATTTAAAAGAACTTCATACATTCACATACTCATACTTTTTGCACTCCCTCCCTCCCCAAACCCACCCATGGATTCACATTTACATAAATTAACACTGTCTCCCACCACCCCCGCCTTCCCCATAGCCCGCTCCCGAGACAGAGTTCAGTTCCAAGATTGCTGATGGGTAAAAGCTGTTCTTGAGTCTGGCAGTGCTTGACTTTAGCGACCTGTAATTATAGGAAGGATGTTAACAAAATAGAGAGATACAGAGGAGATTTACTAGAATGTTGCCTGGGTTTCAGCAACTAAGTTACAGAGGTTGAACAAGTTAGGTCTTTATTCTTTGGAACGCAGAAGGTTAAGGGGGGATTTGATAGAGGTCTTTAAAATGATGAGAGCGATAGACAGTTGACGTGGATAAGCTTTTCCCACTGAGAGTAGGGAAGATTCAAACAAGGGGACATGACTTGAGAATAAAGGGACAGAAGTTTAGGGGTAACATGAGGGGGAACTTCTTTACTCAGACAGTGGTAGCTGGGTGGAATGAGTTTCCAGTGGAAGTGGTGGCGGCAGGTTCGATTTTATCATTTAAAAATAAATTGGATAGTTATATGGACGGGAAAGGAATGAAGGGTTATGGTCTGAATGCAGGTAGATGGGACTAGGGGAGAATACGCGTTCAGCACGGACTAGAAGGGCCGAGGGCCTGTTTCCGTGCTGTAATTGTTATATGGTTATATGGATGAGAGGGGATGTTATTGAAACATATAAGATTATTTAGGGTTTGGACATGCTAGAGGCAGGAAACATGTTCCTGATGGTGGGGGAGTCCAGAACCAGGGACCACTGTTTAAGAATAAGGTGTAAGCCATTTGGAACGGAGATGAGGAAACACCTTTTCACACAGAGAGTTGTGAGTCTGTGGAATTGTCTGTCTCAGAGGGCGGTCGGTGGAGGCCAGTTCTCTGGATACTTTCAAGGGAGAGCTAGATAGGGCGCTTAAAGATAGTGGAGTCAGGGGATATGGGGAGAAGGCAGGAACAGGGTACTGATTGGAGATGATCAGCCATGATCACATTGAATGGAGGTGCAGGCTCGAAGGGCCGAATGGCCTACTCCTGCACCTATTGTCTATTGTCTATAAAAACTTGAGGGCATAAATTTAAGGTTTCAGGGAAAAGATTTCATAGGGACCTGAGGGCCAATTATTTCACACAAAGGGTGGGTATATGGAACAAGCTGCCAGAGGAAATAATTGAGGAAGGTACTATAGCAACATTTAAAGGACATTTGGACAGGTACATGGATCGCAAAAACAGGAATATGGGCCAAATACAGGCAAATGGAATAGGCTTAGATGCTTCGTGGTTGCATGGGAAGGTACTATAGCAACATTTAAAGGACATTTGGACAGGTACATGGATCGCAAAAACAGGAATATGGGCCAAATACAGGCAAATGGAATAGGCTTAGATGCTTCGTGGTTGCATGGATTAATTGAACCAAAGAGCCGCCACCCCCGGCTGTTACCTGCACACCGGCCGCCCGCAGGCTACGCCCAATGACCCTGCCGATCATAACATTAATTTGCCTGGATTCAAGGCCAATTCTACACCGAGAGTCTGAAGAGTCCCATCTCAAAACATCACCTATCCATGTTCTCCAAGGCTGCTGCCTGACCCGTTGAAATATTCCAGCACTTTATGTCCTTTTGGGTATTAACTGGCAACTGCATTTATATAGTCATACAGCGTGGAAGCAGGCCCTTCAACATGCCCATACGGCCCAACATGTCCCATCTACACTCAAGATACAAGATCAAGATACAAGATACAATTTAATTGTCATTTGGACCCCTTGAGGTCCAAACGAAATGCCGTTTCTGCAGCCATACATTACAAACAAATAGACCCAAGACACAACATAATTTACATAAACATTCCTCACATCGCTGTGATGGAAGGCCAAAAAAACTTATCTCTCCACTGCACTCTCCCCCCCCCGATGTCAGAGTCAAAGTCAAAGCCCCCGGCTGGCGATGGCAATTGTCCCGCGGCCATTAAAGCCACGCCGGGTGGTGCGAGGTCGCACACCGGGTCTTGGTGTTGGAGCCCCCGGCGTGCGCTCGCAGAGTCCCGCGGCCATTCCAAGCCGCGCGGGGCGGTGATGTCAGGCCCCGCTCCAGGAGCTCTTCAACCCCGCAACTCGGGCGGGAGAAGTCGCCGTTGCGAGAGCCCTGAAAAGCGGTCTCCCTCCAGGGACCCGCGGGCTCCCGGTGCCGCCGTCCACCAGACCTGCAGTTGAAGCCTCCGAATCTCCGGAGGTCGGGTCGCAGCAGCAGCAGCACTCCTCCACCGCTCCACCCACTCCGGACTCGGCCAGCCCCGCGACGGTGACGGTGAGTCGTCAGCACCAAAGTCCCCGGTCTCTTCCTGTTGGAGGCCGCTCCTCGTTACAGCCCCAACGATAACGGAGACCCGACAAGAAAAGGTCGGGTCTCCCGTGCAGGGAGAGATTTAAAAGTTTCCCCCTCCCTCCCACCCCCCACACACACACCCCCAACAAAAAATAACAAAAACTACATAAAAAGATGGACAGAAAATAATAAAAAGCGGACGGGCTGCAGAAGCCGCTGCTGACGAGAGTCGCGCCGCCTACGCTCATCCCACCTGCCTGCGTTTAGCCCATATCCCTTTAAACCTGTCCTAACCATTTATCCAGTTTTTTGTTACTGCGACTTGTACAATGATACCATATTACTCGGTAATCCCTTCCTGGGTTATAACGGACAATTGGCAATAACGAGCACCATCCTCCCGCTATGGTCCATGATCACAGGGTTTACTGTGTATACAATATTCAGAATATAATACTGTGTGTACTAATATTCATATTAGTGAATACCACAAAACTATTATTACTACCTTGAAAAACGCTTTACATGAGTCTGGGTGAATTTGTGTAAAGTCAGATCTCCGTTAGTAACCCAGGGAGCCCCTGTGTGTACATGTGGCCACATTATTGCAGCGTTGATGTGTCAGTGACTAAAGCACCCATCCTTGTGTTGCAGGTTTAGGATCTATGTTGTCATTGGGAATAAGAAATATCCAGATGCCTTTGGGAGAAGCAAACAAGAGGCCAAGCGGGAAGCAGCAAAACTTGCCTATGAGGAAATGCAGGAACAGCAATCGTCTTCCAAGGTATTTACAAAGTAAAAGAGACAAAGGTCACTAGACTATTGTCAAGAGTAAAGAGTGTTTAAATGTTATATATACCATAATCTGAACCATGAACTTCTTACTTGCAGCCGCACAACAGGCCTGTAAACAGAGTACAGGCACCTTGCGTTTTACACGTGTTTGATCTATGCGTTTTTGAAATATAGCTCTTCGAAATATTGTTCCTTTAATACCAAAGCTTGATTTATGTGCTAGTAATTTAGTAATAATGTGCTCAAAGTTTTACTGCTGACGGCATAGTCACTGCTGGGTGCGGTGGGCTGAAGGACCGTATCTGTATTATACATCATCGTGTCTCTATGGTCAACCTGCTTTCTCATTATTTTAATCAGAATCTGGATAAATCACCAGTTGAAGTGAGGAGTAAGGAAGATTCCAAGGGTGCAGCTGAATACTCGCCCAACAACAATCCCAAAAGGTAGTATCTTTTTATTTTGGTAGGTACCCTTTTAAGAGAGAGGACGTTGTATTCAAAAATTTACCCCAGTTAATTAATGTCTGATTCATTTAAAGATACTCTTCCCCTCATGCCTTCCTTGCCCCTCTCTTGCTCTCTTTGCCCTGTCTCACCCTCCTTTGCTCCCCTCGCCCCCTTCTCTTTACCCTCTATCCCATTCCCCATCCACCCTGTAGACATGAACCCCACGAACCCTTGCAGAGTTGTAAAGCACAGTGGGTAATGTTAAGCTCAAGATTGATGTGACTTCAAATAAACTTGTTCTTTATCAGTTTAACAGAAGATCAAATGGTGCAGAGTGAGGAGATGAGTGATAGATCCTCTGGCTCAACCTCCAATGGCAACTCCATAGATTTCAGCTCCAGAACGGTACGTTTGACTTCAAGATGTTCCATTGTGCTGAACCTGCCTGTTGATGTGGAGGGATCCAAATGAAAGCAACTTTCCACACGTATCTGGCTACATTAGTAGCGCTCGGGATCGTCCGATTCCCCGCCGCCGTGCAACCAGGTTTCCGTTCTCTCGTGCACATTTTTACCAGTGTAAAACTCCCCAAAACATGCCAACACCAGTGCAAGTTACTCTGCAGTGACATTTTCAATCTCACTTTCCTGAAAACAGACTCTTCAGCTTTGAATGCAGATCGGTCAGATCTTACTCACACGACTTTTCCCTGAAAGTATTTATGGAGATGACACTAAATGGCTTCCTTTGTTAATATTGGAATCTGTGATCTCAAAGGCAGCCTCACCTGTATCCAAACAGTTCACTCCCAGGAGATTAAGTTTATTGTCCTTTACCCTCAGAAATAATTCCAGGCTGCCAACGGTGATCTTTGATGTTTATTGTTGTATCATCTTCTGTGCTCAGAGATAGATACTTCATCTCTTTCTTTGTGCAGGGCTGCATAGCTGCTGCCTCAGCACCAGAGGCACAGGTTTGATTCTGACCTTGGGTGCTGCCTGTGTAGAGTTTGCACATTCTCCCTGTGACCGTGTGGGTTTCCTCTGGCCACTCCGGTTTAACTCCCACATCCCAAAGACGTACGGGCTTGTGGGTTAATTGGCCTCTGCACATTGCCTTTAGTCTGTAGCAAGTGAATGGGAAAGTGAGATGACATAGAATTAGTGTGAATGGTTGATCGCTGGTTGGCCTGGACTGAGGGCCAAAGGGCCTGTTTCCATGATGTATCAATAAACGAAATCCATGTTTTCTCTTGCCTGTATAGCAGGTTTCCCCAAAGGGCAGATATTTGTACTCAACACCCATGTTGTCACAGAAAACTCACTGGTAACCTTATACTTAGGACGATCTCCATGGTAGCGCAGCATTAAGAACAGGCCTCAATTCTTAGGTAACCCACTATGTTATCTTAACACCATCAAAAGGCAGTCAGGAAATCTATAGTTCCACATCTTCAAACAGTCTTTAAAATACGAAGAACCAATAAATTCAGTTTAAAATAATATATTTCTTGATTGCTTACAGACCGCCAGTGGTTCCAAAAATGTAATTGGAGAATTAAATGAACTTTGCCAAAAGATGAAATGGCACCACACGTACAAGCAAGTGGACCGACGTGGGCCTTCACATGTTCCAGAGTAAGAGAATCATTTTCATTACTTGTTATTGGTCTTCGGTTATTATTGGCACATGTACCGTGATAAAGTGAAAAGCTTTTGGCTACATGAGCTCCAGTCAAATCAAGTCGTATTGTACATGTACAAACAAGCCAGATATAATCAGCAGATTATAGTCATACTGCACTGAAACAAGCTACCCAGCCCAACTTGTCCACGACGACCAAGATGCTCCATCTAAGCTGGACCCATTGACTTCATTTGGCCCATATACCTCAAAATCCTTTCTACCCACGTACCTGCCCGGGTGTCTTTTAAATGCTGCTATAGTACCTGCCTCAACTACCTCCTCTGGCAGCTCGATCATATGCCACCACCCTCTGAGTCAAAGCCTTGTCCCCCAGATTCCCATTAAATCTTTCTTCCCACACCTTAAACCAATGTCCTCTGGCTGCGAGACAGTGGATGTCAGAGCTACTGGACATGAAGGCATGCTACCTTACTTTTCTTTGGCACCAGGATGATAGACATAGAAAATAGGTGCAGGAGGAGGCCATTCGGCCCTTCGAGCCTGCACCGCCATTCAATATCATGAATATCATGGCTGATCATCCAACTCAGTATCCTGTACCTGCCTTCTCTCCATACCCCCTGATCCCTTTAGCCACAAGGGCCACATCTAACTCCGTCTTAAATATAGCCAATGAACTGGCCTCAACTATCTTCTGTGGCAGAGAATTCCAGAGATTCACCACTCTCTGTGTGAAAAATGTTTTTCTCATCTCGGTCCTAAAAGATTTCCCTCTTATCCTTAAACTGTGACCCCTTATTCTGGACTTCCCCAACATCGGGAACAATCTTCCTGCATCTAGCCTGTCCAACTCCTTAAGAATTTTGTAAGTTTCTATAAGATCCCCCCTAAATCTTCTACATTCTAGCGAGTACAAGCAGAGTATATCCAGTCTTTCTTCATATGAAAGTCCTGACATCCCAGGAATCGGTCTGGTGAACCTTCTCTGTACTCCCTCGATGGCAAAAATGTCTTTCCTCAGATTAGGAGATCAAAACTGTACACAACACTACAGGTGTGGTCTCACCAAGACCCTGTACAACTGCAGTAGAACCTCCCTGCTCCTATACTCAATGGTAGTCTTCTTGAATCAAGAGGGGACCTCGGAATGGTGAAGGAGAGGTTAAAGATGCCTCTGCCAGCTGGTCCACACAAATCCGTGGCCAAGGACTCCATCAGGCCAGTTGCTTTCTGTGGGTTCACTCTCATGATGGCTGATCTTACTTCTGCCATGGTAACTGTTGGTCCGGGTGTGCCCGAGGTTGACTGGGCGGGTGACGTTCCTCCAGTGACCTGCCGTTTAAAGAGAGTGTGAAGTGCATTGAGCAAGTGAGGCAAGGATACAATGTTGCAAGATCTACTGCCCAACTTCACTTTGTAGCGTGTTATAGCGTGCAAGCCTTGCCACAATCTACGGGTGTCCGTGCCATTGCCTCGGGACTCCAGCTTGTTCTGGATTTCCTTCTCGATGTCCCCGATGCCGAATAGATTTATTGACTTGAACATTACAGACTTGGACTTCACCCAGGAATGGACCTCAATGGTTCAATTTGTTAACACGTACCAAGTTATAGTGAGATTCAAATACTGTGTACAGATCAGTGAGATTATTGCCATACATAAATACAATCGCTAGTTAGCGTATAGTGCAAAGAAACAGCGCACTGAGTCTATATGCAATAGTCGCCAGGTTTTGGTGCCATTTCACAGTCGGAGCTGCAGTAGGAACTTGCCTCATCCAGTTTTGTGCTGATGTAAGATGCTGTTCTCTTTTCCAGATTCAGTATAAAATGTTTCATAGAAGGAAAAGAATTTCCATGTGCCACTGGGATGGCCAAGCAAGAGGCCAAGCAGAGAGCTGCCCAACTTGCTTTGGATGAACTGAAGGTACAGGCTGAGCTATTTTGCAAACCTCCCTGTTTATTTTTGTCCTAACAAGTTAATTTGGGCTTCACCACCTACAGGAGAAAGGGTCCTTCTCTGTGTTTTTGATTAACTAACCCGTTTCCATAAAGCTTTGTGCTATAACCTTTATCATGTATCCGTACACTGTGAATAGTCTTTCTGCTGACTGGTTAGCACACAACAAATGCTTTTCACTGTACCTCGGGGGGGGCACCTGGCATGCACAAACAGAAGATCAAACAGAACAAGTTGTCTTACAACTTTAGGCTGTGCACGCCATAGGCAAGAAAAAAACTGTACCTTGGTACACGCGACAATAAACTAAACTAAACTAAAACTAAACCATGGATAGACATAAAAAGCTGGAGTAACTCAACGGGTCAGACAGCATCTCTGGAGAAAGGGAATAGGTGACGTTTCAGGTCAAGACCTTTCTTCAGACCCCACCCGTCTCGAGCCGAAAAGTCCTTTTGTGGCTTTTTGTGTCTATCCGGTTTAATCCAGCATCTGCAGTTCCTTCCTACATAAAACTAAACCATACTTTGTTGTACTTTGTGAAAACAATTCTAGAATATTTCACGATGAAGGGAGGAAAATAATAGTGGAGAGACAAGAGACTACAGATGCTGGAAACTTGAACTAAAAATAAAGTGCTGAAGGATCTTAGAAGGTCAGGCAGCATCTGTGGAGGGAAATGCACAGAGGATGTTTTGGGTCCCTTCTGAAAATTATAATAGTTGTGGATCTGAATTTATGGTCTTGAGCTTATGAGTAAAACACTCTTCCCCTGTCTACAGAAGCTACAGAATTGATTTTAATAACATTTGATTCATTTTATAGACCATAGAATGGCACAGTACAAGAACAGGCCCTTCGGCCCAGAATTTCTGTGCCAAACATGATGCCAAGACCATTTCTAAGCAACCTGCGCATAATCAGTATCCCTCCATTCCCTGTGTATCCATATATCTATCCAAAAGGCAAATACACCATTGTAACTCATAAAGGCCACTGTTGTATGTCTTAAATGTCACTGTCGTATCACTTAAATACCTCTATTGTATCTGTTAAATGCCACTAATATATCTCGTAAATACCACAACGGTATCTCTTTAATGCCACTAATATATCTCATAAAAGCCGCTGTTATCAATCTTGGGTCAGTGCTTGGGAAGACTGTTAGCAAAGCCACATTTTAATATGGGGTGATAGGGAGAGGAATAGTTTGATGAGATTAGGACTAGTTTAGTATAGAGATACAGCGCGGAAACAGGCCGTTCGGCCTACTGGATCCGCGCCGACCAGCAATCCCTGCACATTAACACTATCCTTCACCTACTAGGGACAATTTTATTTTAACATTTACCAAGCCAATTTACCTACATACCTGTACGTCTGGTGTGTGGGAGGAAACCGAAGATCTCGGAGATAGCCCACGTGGTCACGGGAAGAATGTACAAACTCCGTACAGACATTGCCCATAGTCAGGATCGAACCCGGGTCTCTGGTGCTGCAAGTGCTGTAAGGCAGCAACTCTACTGCTGCGCCACCGTGCCACCCTAGTTCTATGGAATTTCCTGGACTGAGTTTGGGAACAGGCACCACCTCATGATTCAGCTACATACACGCAATGTTGTTGTGAAATTAAAGAGATGGATCAGTCGGGGTCTTAACAATGATGGGCGGTTTTAATCGAGTGCACAGAGGAAACACTTTCTCACTGGTTAGTGAGGCACTAAGGAAGGGGCATGTCTTTCAAGATCATCTAGAGGGGGGAGGAAGTGGCAATATCATTTAACAATTGAATCGAAATTAGATTGTTGGTACCTTTCTTCAATCTGCAAATAATGCATAAAAGTGTATTTCTCTGATCATGGCAAGTGTTGTGTCAGGGCCAGGTGCTACCCAATGGGAAATTGAATTGGGTACAATCCTGGGGAAGGATTTATCAATCAATCAATCAATATTTATTACATGTCATTTGAACGTGGATGCGATGACACATCCTCATGATTTTTGTACTAAGATTTTGCTCAAATATGTGATTTTGTTGCAGCCCCCTGATTGAGTGTGAATGCTCGTCAAATAACAGTGAGCTGAAGAAACAAGCAACGCTGAAATCTTGAGCTAAACACAAAGTGATGGAGCATCTCAGCAGATCAGGCAGCATCTGAGGAGGGAATGGACAGGCAACGTTTTGAGTCGAAACAACTTCTTCGGACTTCATAATGGGAGACTGAAGAAAGATCCCAACCTAGAACGTTATCTGTCCATTTCCCTCCTCAGATGCTGCCTGACTTGCTGAGTTCCTCCAGCAGTTTGTTTATCTCAAGTAACTGTTCCTAAGCAAGAGTTTTGTCAGGGTCTGGGATTGCAGATTCCATGCATACAAAGTATTTGCTTTAAAGAGTAAATTAAATTTAGATCAGTTTTCAAGTTTGATTAGTTTGTTTACTCGCATATTAATTTTGTTTTTTGTTTTTGTTTCATCCATATGATACACCAAGAGATCCAGTGATATGTCTTGGGCATCAGGGAACATGTCAAACAGTTCTTCACACCATTGGATTGTATTCAAGTAAGTATGTGAAAGTGCGCACGGGTAATTTGTACTTTAATAATAGAAGCATGTAAAATTCTGAACAATTCACTTTGCTCATAGTGTTAATAACTTAGTCGTGTTAGTGATGTTAGGGGTAATGCTTTTATTAGTTTGTTCTTTAATAATTCCCTCAAGAGAATATTCATAGAGGTCAGAGAGGAAACAACCCCTGTAGCCCGCCCAGTCTGCACTGACAATCAAGCAGTGCAATTTCAGTGCAATTTATTAACAATTTATTTAAATGGATAGAATTCATCCCTGACTTGTTTGTAACGGCGTGTGAGAGTTATATCTACTTCAAGTGGGAGTTCTTTGTTACAATCAGAATGGCAATGAATTAATTAAAATATATTCAGTTGCTTTTTTCTCGTTCTCCTAGGGCTAGTTCCACTCCTGGCGATTCGCCCAAACCCCCATCATCTGAACCTTCTACACCCAGCATGGTAAGCTACTAATTCATCCTGTCGTTAAGCTGGAAAGGGTGCAGAGAGATTTACAAGCATGTTGCCAGGACTCAAGGGGCTGAGCAATAGGAAGAGGTTGAGCAGGCTAGGACTCTATTCCACAGATGATGAGGGATGATCTTTTAGAGGTGTATAAAATCATGAGGGGGATTGATAGGGTGAATGCACAGAGTATTTTACGCAGGGTAGAAGAATCAAGAACCAGAGGACCCATATATAGAGGGGAACGATTTAATACAAGCCTGTTTAGTTTAGATATACAGCTTGGAAACGTGCCCTTTGGCCTACCAAGTCCGCGCCAACCAACAATCACCCTGCACACTAGTTCTATCGTACACACAAGGGACAATTAGCCTACAAACCCGCAAGTCTTTGGAATGTGGGAGGAAACCCACATGGTCATAGGGAGAACTTGCAAACTCCTTACAGACAGTACCCATAGTCGGGATTGAACCCCGCTCTCTGGCGCTGTAAGGCAGCAACTACCACTGTGCCACTAACAGGGCGAGGAGTGACTTTTTTGCACACAGTGGCTGGATGCATGAGACAAGCTGCCTGAGAAGGTAGCTGAGGCAGGTACTGTAACAACATGTAAAAGACACTTGGACCGGTACATGGAAAGGATTAGAGGGATATGGGCCAAGCGTGAGCAGGTGGGACGAGGATTTCTCTATGACAGGAGAGGAGGCCATTCTGCCCATTGAGGCTACGGCAGCACATGGATCAGTCCCATTCCCCCATTAATTATCCCGACAACCCATTCTCTGCACATTCCCGACAATCCTATCATTCAGCTACACATGAGGGATAATTCACAGAGGCAACGTAATCTGCCAACCTTCGGGATGTGGGAGGAAATTAGAACACTTGGAGGAAACCCCCGCCAGTCACAGGGCCAACACTTTTCCCAGCTTAAAATCATCGTCGTCATTGTTGAAAACATCAGCGGGCACGGTGCCTTACAATGCTGTGTACGACAGTGATCGCAACTTCTACTGAAGTGTGGATGGCTGTTGGCTCGCTAGGAGCTCATCCGTCCTTTGACAGGTCTTGTTTTTGGTCCCGCTGGGGGTCCACAGCCCCCTCCTCACCTAGCAAACCAGGTGGGGGAGATGGTTTAGTTGCCGACTATCGACCATGGAGCAGGTAGCAGGGGAGTACATGGTGGATCGGCCTGTGCTGATCCCAAGGCACTGGTCTGAATAGCAGGTGACTGTTCCATTGTGCCCTATCCAATATCCTTTCTATCCCTATCTTTGAAGGCATAATATAAATGTGTAAAAATATCTCAGTAGCGAGACCTTGCTGCCCTACTCTTAGAGATTTTAATGCAACACATTGATATGATTTGTTTGCGATGGATATTTATCTTCCAGTCAGGCCTGCCTGGTGCTTAAACATTGACTTCCTTACTGCTTTGGTGCTGACTGCACCCAGAGTCTGTCTATATAAGCGTGAATCCCACTGAGAGGGACAGTTTACATCCTTAGCTTTATGCTTTCATATTGTTGACTTCCTCTGTCCACTCCCACCCTTCCACCAACCCCGGCCCCATGCTTCCTGTCTCTACTGTCACTCACTCCTCCACCCTCAATCCCTCCACCTCCTCACACACGTCCCACGCTTCCTCACGTGTTTTTCACTCCACGGTGCCTCTGTTCACTCACTCATTGCAATCCCGATCCACCAGACTGGGTCTGTGGGAAATCAAACGCGATGCAGGACCAGGTTCAGGAATAGCTACTTCCCCACAGCCATCAGGCTATTAAACCTGGCTCGGACAAAACTCTGAATATGAATAACCCATTATCTGTTATTTGCACTTTATCAGTTTATTTATTCATGTGTGTATATATTTATATTATGGTATATGGACATACTTATCTGTTTTGTAGTAAATGCCTACTATGTTCTGTGTGCTGAAGCAAAGCAAGAATTTCATTGTCCTATACAGGGACACATGACAATAAACTCACTTGAACTTGAACTTGAGGTACTACAGAACAGATGATCTGATGCTGAAAATTCAAAATGAGAACAGTGCACTCTGTCCTTGCCCTTTGCTCTATCTATTGAACTGGAGTTTGACTTGATTGTGTTTACCTATAGTATATCTGATCTGTTGGGATAGCTTGCAAAATGAAGCTTTTCACTGTACCTCAGTACATGTGACAACAATAAACCTAGGGAGGAACCGAGACCTGAAACATTAACTGTCTTTCTCTCTCCTCAGAAGCTGCCTGCCCTGCTGTGCATTTGCAGCATTTTCTGTTTTCTTCTTAAAGAAATAAAAGGCTGGTCTATTACAAATGACAAGATCTCCCTATGTCTTCCAGTTATGTCGGGCAGGATTTGTGTTTTAACTGCCCATCTCCAAGTTCTGTGTCGTCAATTGTTACTCCAATTTTTTTTTCTACTTTGCAGCCAAGCACAAGTGGATCCAAAATAAAAAGGTACTGTCTCTCACTGTCATTTATGTCCCGATTGTGGTGTACTTTTGAACGGAAAATTTCGTAGTTCATTTTACCAGTTTAGTTTAGAGAACAGTGGGAAAACAGGCCCTTCAGCACACCAAATCCGCACCGAGCAGCAATCCCGGCACACTGACACTATCCTACATACTAGGGAAACCCCACACAGGTCACAGACTTTGTACTGACTGCACCCATCGTCAGGATCGAACCAGGGACTCTGGTGCTGTAAGGCAGCAACTCTACCCTGTGCTGCAGTGCCACCCCTGTGGATTAATTGAGAAGGGAACATCATCAAGATCCACTCTGGAGTCCTGAGCTGATGCTGAGTGTTGGCCATGGATTAAGTGTGTGCTCCACTGTTGCAGGCTCCAATTATCCGGCAGCTCCACTGTTAAAACAAGCATCCATCTCCCCATACAGGAGATTCCAGGACATTCTCCAATGGGCCCAGGCTAATATATCACAGATGGCCTAGCCACAGCCTTGTTGTTGTGTGTGAGCTTTCACTGACAATGCATTGGCTGTAGTGTTTCCTGCATTATAACCGTGATGCACCTCAGAGGTGCGCTGCTGGCTGTCAAACACTTCCAGACATCCTGGGGTCAGCAAAGACCAAGAGCATCTCCAATGTAGTGCTGGAAATGACAGACCCTATGCTGTCCTTTACATGTAAACGTCTAATGTGTTTGAGAGGGCTGATGTTACAGTTTTGTTTATAGAGGCCTCCATAGATCATCACTTTGTGCCTTGTAACTTATTGCCTGACACTTGTCTGGTGACTGAAAATAAGAATGATTGCATGTTATTCTAACTGGGTGATCACTAATCCTTTCTTCTTATGACGTTAGGCAATTAGCACCGAAGTGGACTGTTGGAACGACACCCTATCAGGTACAATAGCTCTAGTCAATATTGAAACACTGGATGAAACTCGTACTACACTTGTGCACAGTGACCATAAAGCAGCGAGCCATTCAGCCCATCTAACCAATGCTAACTCTTTGCATGGATTGTTTCCATTTACCTCAATCCCTTTCATATTTTTCTTTACCCAGAGAGCTTGAAGAGCAGCCCATTCAGACAGTGGAGGCAGAAGCCTCCCACATTCTGCAAAAATGTAGGGGGAAACTTCAAACTCAGTTTCAGAGGGTCACTGTATAGCAACCCCCCACCCCCTATAACTTGTTGATTGTGAGGTTCTGCCATTTTCCTCTGTGCCTTCTGACTGATCCCCCTATTGCTGAGGCAGTCCCGGTGCAGGGCTGGGGGAGTGCAACACTGCCAGCGATGCAGTCACTAGGGCATGAGCCCCTGACTGCTCCCTCTGCTGGTTGTGTGGAGCTTCTGCAGCAAGCGTGGGCACAAGATGTTGCAATAACTCAGCGGCTCAGGCAGCAGCCCTGGAGAAAAGGAATAGGCGACGTTTCAGGTCGAGACCCTTCTTCAGACTGAGAGTCGGGGGAAGGGGAATCGAGAGGTGTAGAAGGTACAAAGAACAAATCAATGAAAGGTATGCAAAAAGCAACGAATATCAAGGAAAGGTGGAGCCCACAATGGTCCATTATTGGCTGTGGGCTAGGTGATAATGAATTATAGAGACAGTGCAACACAACAGGACGACAGTGAAATTAGTACGACAACCAGGTTGGGGGTGGAATGGAGAAAGAGGGGATGTAAGGGTCGCTTAAAGTTAGAGAAATCAATAATCATACCACTGGGTTGTAAGCTGCCCAAGCGAAATATGAGGTGCTGTTCCTCCAGTTTGCGTATGGCCTCTCTCTGACAGTGTATGAGGCAGCGAGGGTGCTGTCACTGTGACCTACACACCAGCAGAGGGCAGTAGGAGCATAGCACCGCCATTATATGTCCAGACTCTCAAGCGCCAACAAACAGCTACTTGTCCTGCTGACCTGCTGTGTTTCTTCTGTGTCATTTCATTGCCCAAATCTTCCCCTTTGTTCTATCTACCGCACTTGAGTTTGTCTTGATCATATTTATGTATAATATTATCTTATCTGATTAATAGCACGCAAAACAAAGCTTTTCACTGTTGCTTGGTACACATAGCAATAATAAACTTGCCCTCATCAACCCTAAATAACCTAAGTATTTCTTCCTCCTATTGGTCTCTTTTGAGCTAAAATACTGTCTCACTGCTCTGGCATTAAATCAAGAAATGCTTCCCAATCATTTATGCATCTTTCTGACTTACAGGACAATGGACAAGATAAAAAGAGGGGGATGATGAGGTAAGAGTGTATATTTGCACTTCAATATCAGAATGACAGTTCCGCCAACTGGGTTCAATCCTGACCTCTGGTACTGTGTGTGTGGAATTTCCCTGATCCTCTGTGACCGTCCCAGGTGCCCGGTTTCCACCCACATCCCAAAGACGTGCGGATGAATAGGTCAATTGGCCTTGTAATTTTCCCCTGAATGTGTGTAGAGTGTATAGAGTTACCATAGAACTCATGGGTGATCGATGACTGGGGTGGACTTGGGCTAAAAAGCTTATTTCGATGCTGTATGTCTCCAAACTCTAAACTCTCTAAACATAGGAAGGTAGTGCAATCTGAGGAGGAATTGATGGGAATATGGGGAAAGTAAGATGGGACCACTGTAAATGTTTATGGCAGGATCACTGGGCAAGGGCCTGATTGACTTCATGCCACTATATGTTCCTCAAAGTTCTGGGAGCAGAATTGGGCCCTTCAGCCCTTCAGGTCTACGCCACCATTCAATCATGGCTGATCTATCTTTCCCTCTCAACCCCATTCTCCTGCTTTCTCCCCATAACCCCTCACACCCCTACTAATCAAGAATCTGTCAACCACCGCCTTAAAAATATCCGACTTGCCCTCTACAGCCTTCTGTGGCAATGCATTCCACAGATTCACCACCCTCTGACCAAATAAATTCCTCCTCATCTCATTTCTAAAGGTATGTCCTTTTATTCTGAGGCTAGGCTGTCTGGTCCTAGACTCTCCCACTAGTGGAAACATCCTCTCCACATTCACTCTTTCCAGTCTTTTAAACGTTGAAATGTACGTTCAATGAAATCTCCCTTGGCACACGGTTCAAAGAAAAGGGATGGGTCACATTAAGGATAAAGGGGAAATCCTTTAAAACCCAGATGAGAAGAACTTTTTTCACGCAGAGAGTGGTGAATCTCTGGAACTCTCTGCCACAGAGGGTAGTTGAGGCCAGTTCATTGGCTATATTTAAGAGGGAGTTAGATGTGGCCCTTGTGGCTAAGGGGATCAGGGGGTATGGAGAGAAGGCAGGTACGGGATACTGAGTTGGATGATCAGCCATGATCATATTGAATGGCGGTGCAGGCTCGAAGGGCCGCCGAATGGCCTACTCCTGCACCTAATTTCTATGTTTCTATGTTTCTACATGATGCTTTCTCTGTCAGCATCCTCAGCCTGTGTAGTAGATGAGAGCCAGTGGGGTGTAGGAGGTGAGCAGGGCCACAGCTATGGCCCTGGTGTGCTTACGTGGCCTCCCATGGAATGTACAGATTAATCCCCTCTGCTCCTCTCTCGGGCATTCTGATCCCTTTTGGCCACATGCTCTCAACCTTCATCCTTAAATGTTGCAGTCTCTCCATTTTGCAATCGTAGACTCATCAAGTCATACAGCACAGAAACAGGCCCTTCAGCACAACGTGCCTGTGCCCACGCCCCATCTACACTAGTCCCACATGTCCTCGTTTGGCCCACATCCCTCTAAACCTTTCCTAGCCAAGTACCTGCCCAAATACTTTTTAAATGTTACCATAATACCTCCGGCAGCTCATTCCGCATACCCACCACCCTCTGTGTGAAAAAGTTGCCTCTCAGGTTCTTATTTAATCTTTCCTCTCTCGCATTAATCTTTCCCATCTTACCTTAATGATCCTTTATAATTCCCAATAAATTAGCTTGGCCAAATGTTTGGTCACTTAGTAAGTCTGAAGAAGGATTCCGACCCGAAATGTCACCTCTCCATGTTCATAGATGCTGCCTGACCCACCGAGTTATTCCAGCACTTGGTCCCACTAAAATATGACTGGGTGACTTGATGCTTTAACTGTGAGGGTAATGTTGCTGTAAAATGCCTTGCAAGATTACTTACTGATTTCATTTTGTGTGTGTTTTTCTCCCCAAATGCCCTGATGGATTACCTGAAACATCTGCAGCTTTGATAACTTTAAAGATAAAGAAATAATTGGTGAAGGTGGATTTGGCTGTGTTTACAAAGCAAAATATACCCTCGATGAAAATTACTATGCTATAAAGAAGGTTCTTTTCCAGAACGAGTGAGTATATTTTTATTTCTCTACCTCCCGGTTTAATCCTGATCCAAAAGCTTTTCACTGTACCTCAGTACACTTGACAGTAAACTAAAGTAAAACTAATCTAAAACTGAATCTCCCCTGCTGTCTGTGCGGAATCTGCATGTTCTCCCTCTGACCACGCGGGTTTCATCCGGGTGCCCCAGCTTCCTCCCACATCCTAAAGGCATCATTTGCAGTAGGTTAAATGTCCGCAGTAAATTACCCCAAGAGAGTTGGTGTGTGGTGGAATCTGGGGCAAACTGATGGGGATGGGAGCAGAGAATAAAGAGGGAATAGTATAAACGCCTGGTTGATAGTAGATGAGTCCAAGGGCATGTTTACATGTTGCACTATTCTCCGATTGTAAATGTCCACAGAATTCTCTCAAATGTATACTGAGATACAGTGAAACACTTTGTTTTAGCTCTCAGCATTGCGGGCATCAGTGCCAAAGACAAAGTCCAATGTCCGATAAGGGGTAGATGTGAATCAGACTGTGCCCTAGTTTATGGTACGACCGTTAGATAGAAGCCTGATAACCGAGGGGGGAGCATCTGTTCCTGAGTCTGGTGGTGCATGCTTTATATTTCTG
Source organism: Leucoraja erinaceus (assembly GCF_028641065.1). NCBI lineage: Eukaryota > Metazoa > Chordata > Chondrichthyes > Rajiformes > Rajidae > Leucoraja > Leucoraja erinaceus. The sequence goes on from NC_073381.1 coordinate 17,790,115, forward strand.
TATCTCCTGCCCGATGGGAGTGGGGAGAAGAGGGATTGGCCGGGGTGGTACAAATCTTTGATTATGTTGGCTGCTTTTCCGTGGCATCGTGAAGAGTAGATGGGAGTCAATGGTGAAAAGTGTGGTCTGTGTGGTGGATTGGGCTATATCTAAATTTCTCTGCAATGACTAGTCGACTTGTGCTTTCTGCCATTGACTAGATGGAAGATAGATGCAAAATGCTGCAGTAACTCAGCGGAACAGACAGCATCCCTGGAGAGAAGGAATGGTGACGTTTTGGGTTAACACTCTTTGTCAGAGTCTGAAGAAGGGTCTCGACCCAAATTGTCATCAATTCCTTTTCTCCAGAGATGCTGTGTGTCCCACTGAGTTATTCCAGCATTTTGTGTCTATCTTCAGTTTAAACCAGCATCTGCAGTTCCTTCCTACAAATTGACAAGATGGATTTATCATCTCATATGTTTTGGATTCTGACGAGTTCTTTTGATTTCTAATTAGCTGTGCAAGACGTGAAGTCACCTTGTTGGCAAGGCTGGAACATCCCAACATTGTCCGATACCACACTTGCTGGACTGAAGAAAGGTAGTGGAAGTCAATGGGTTTGTTACTATGTGAAGGCAATTAAATGTCTTTAAGAGAAGGCTTTCTGTTTGAACAACCCTCTTACCTCTGAGTTGGCTTTAGATTCCAAACATAATCCAGGCTAAAACTCCCAAGCGTCTTTATTGGGGAACATGTGTAAACAGAGATCCCAGCAGCCATTGCAGTTGAATGTTGAAAATCCAACGGAGGTCTAAATGATCAAAGAAGATTAGACTTTGCTTTAGACTTTAGAGATATAGCATGGAAACAGGCCCATCAGTCCACCGAGTCCGTGCCAACCAGCAGTCATCCCGTACACTAGCATTATCTTACACACCAAGGACAATCTAAGATTTTTACTGAAGCTAATTAACCTACACACCTATACAACCTTGGAGTGTGGGAAGAAACTGGAGCACCAGGAGAAAACCCACGTGGTCACAGGGAAAACGTACAAACTCCATACAGATCTCACCTTTGATCAGGATCGAACCCATGTCTCTAGCGCTGTAAGACAGCAACTCTACCGCCTCACCACCGTGTTGCCCTGAGATCTCAGAACCCTTCAACATTCACCCTTTAAGCAATAACATTGATTATCCCGACATTATCACACCCCTGTTTCTGTCGCACCCCAATTACTCTGTACTAATTGCCTGTCACACATCCTGTGTTGCAATGGCGATGACAACTTGAGTAATTACATTTGCGATGGAGCGTTTGGGAAAGTGCTGAGGTCGTGAAAAGCAAATGGTCCTTTCCTGGAATTCTTGTTTCTGGGCTGTCTATGACTGTTTCCCAATTATTAATGAGACCTCCTGCCACACTTGGGCTGGGAATGGCAAATCGCTTTATTCATAAAGTTGACAGCTCCACGGATATAAAGGGTAGACATTTTGCATGACCTGGTATGTCTAGGAGTAGTATGAAGAAGTTCTCCAACCAGAGTTCAGCAACATCCTCTCTTGCTGCTCCCCTCTGTGATTCCTCCTGTTCGACTATATCATGTTTTAACCCAGTCTCGCTCCCACAGCCTCGTGTTTTTTCTCGGTGCTTACCTGTGTCTCCATCTCCTACCTCAGTGATTCCAGCTCCAGTTCCAGACTCTTCTCCATCGGCGGGACCAAACGTAGACTAGGCGATCGTTTCACTGAACACCTTCGCTCAGTCCGCCTGAACCTACCTGTTCTCCCATATAACCATATATAACCATATAACAATTACAGCACGGAAACAGGCCATCTCGACCCTTCTAGTCCGTGCCGAACACATAATCTCCCCTACTAGAATGTTGCCTGGGTTTCAACAACTAAGTTACAGAGATAGGTTGAATAAGTTAGGTCTTTATTCTCTGGAGCGCAGAAGGTTAAGGGGGGACCTGATAGAGGTCTTTAAAATGATGAGAGGGATAGACAGAGTTGATGTTGACAAGCTTTTCCCTTTGAGAATAGGGAAGATTCAAACAAGAGGACATGACTTCAGAATTAAGGGACAGAAGTTTAGGGGTAATATGAGGGGGAACTTCTTTACGCAGAGAGTGGTGGCGGTGTGGAATGAGCTCCCAGTGGAAGTGGTGGAGGCAGGTTCATTGGTATCATTTAAAAATAAATTGGATAGGCATATGGATGAGAAGGGAATGGAGGGTTATGGTACGAGTGCAGGCAGGTGGGACTAAGGGGAAAAAAATTTTGTTCGGCATGGATTTGTAGGGCCGAGATGGCCTGTTTCCGTGCTGTAATTGTTATATGGTTATATGGTTATAGTCCCATATACCTGCGCTCAGACCATAACCCTCCATTCCCTTCCCATCCATATAACTATCCAATTTTATAATATTCTCCCAGTTGCTAAACAATTTAATTCTCCTTCCCATTGCCACACACAGCTTTCTGTCCTAGATCTCCTCCATTGTCAGAGTGAGGGTAAACGCAAATTTAAGGTTTGTTTATTGTCACATGTACCAATTAAGGTACAGTGGAATTCAGCACCTCATATTTCGCTTGGGCAGCTGGGCTACAACCCAGTGGTATGAATATTGATTTTGCTCACTTCAAGTAACCCTGGCATTTCCTCTCTCTCTATCCCTCCCCCACCCAAGTTGCACCAGCTTCTCATTTACACCCAGCAAACGGCTAACAATGGCCTATTCCCTTTATCATCGTTACTGTTTTGCATATTTCATTCATTGTTCTTTATCTCTTTCCATCATTCATCTATGTCTCTCGTTTCCCTTATCCCTGACCAGTCTGAAGAAGGGTCTCAACCCAATACGCCACCTATTCCTTCTCCCCAGAGATGCTGCCTGTCCCGCTGTATTACTCCAGCTTTTTGTGTCTATAGACATATTGGATATAAGGGATATTCTGTCCAGATACAGGACATCCCAATGTACATGTTACAGAGGTTGCTGGGGTCACAGTAACTTTGTGGTAAAATTGTATCTGGTTAGCATGCAACAAAAGCTTTTCACTGTACCTCGGTACACATGACAATAAACTCAACTCATGTGTGTGACTGCATCAAATTTCTTAACAATGAAAAAAGTATTTTCATGGTGACAGTACAAATGACAGTACAGCTTATTATGCACATTATTCGTAAACTGACGATGTCTTTTCATTTTCAATTGTAGAGATAACAAGACATATCTGTACATCCAAATGAAGTTATATGGGAAGAAGAACTTGAAAGATTGGATAGAAGATCCTAAAAACTATCAGTCCCCGAAGAAAGATAATTCACTGGACATTATGCGTCAATTATTAGATGGAGTTGAATACATTCATCAGCGTGATCTGCTTCATCGAGACCTGAAGGTCAGACCATTGGGATTGTGTGGGGGAAAGATTTAATAGAAGCCTGAGGGGTAACTTTTCCATACGAGTGGTGGGTGTATGGAACGAGCTGCCGGAGGAGGTAGTGAGGCAGGTACTTTCAACGTTTAGGAAATATTTAGAAAGGTACATGGATAGGACAGGTTTTGAGGGATATGGGCCAAACGTGGACAGGTGGGACAAGTGTAGATGGGATATGTTAGGAGGTGTGGGCAAGTTAGGCTGAAGGGCCTATTCCCATGCTGTATGCGTCAATTACCCTATTTTCTATGTTTCTATAGAGTTAGATAGAGCTCTAGGGGCTAATGGAATCAAGGGATATGGGGAGAAGGCAGGCACGGGTTATTGATTGGGGACAATCAGCCATGATCATTGTAGTGCTAGCTCAAAGGGCCAAATGGCCTCCTCCTGCACCTATTTTCTATGTTTCTATGAAATGCTGCAAATTAACTGAATGATTTTCGTTCTGGTGAAAATAGCCGGCGAACATCTTCCTGACAGAAGAAACCAAGCTGGAGGCAAAGATCGGTGACTTTGGTCTCGCTAGAGTGAAAGACAACAACCCTCTCACCATGCACGCGGGAACATTTCCTTACATGAGTCCGGAACAGGTGAGGGACCAAACCGACCAATCGCTGAATCACAGGAGATGTTGGCTTGGCCCATCCCCGGTGCAGACACTTTAAAAAAAACATTATCTGGTTACTTCCTGCTCTCATCTTCCTGCAAATGCTGTTGATCTGCAGAGGGTGTTAAAAACTGTTAACCTCTTTCGGCTTTCAGTACTTGCCCTTCATCGGTGAGAGTATTATTGGCTGTAGACGTTGGGAGCCATGTTACAGTTATGTAAGACGTTGGTGAAGCCGCATTTAGAGTATTCTGGGCACCATGTTTGGCAGTTGTTGATGTACCAGTCACAAGACCGGATTTCGGGAAGCTTGTCCTTCACTGAGCCGATGATCTTCCAGCGGAACCTGACGTCTATCTCAGAGATCGGAGAGTCCTCTGTACACAGTTGTTGCTGGGGGGGGGCGGGGGGGGGGTCCGCAACCAGGATAACTAACGCCCTTTCGCAGTCCCACTGGGCTGGAGGGCAGCAGCAGCTAGATCCCGGCTGTTGTGTTTGGATGAGCTGGAGAGGGGGTGGGAAGTTCTGGGGGAAGTAAAGGAGCAGACCAACATTTATGTGGAAGCAGCATCCTTATAAGTTGAGAAGGTGGGAATTGAGAAGGGAGGGAGGTGGAGGATGAAATATATGAACGCACTTTGTAACCACGGGCAGCACGGTGGTGCAGCGGTAGAGTTGCTGCCTTACAGCACCCACCAGAGCCCTGGGTCCCGGGTTCGATCCTGACCACCGGTGGTGTCTGTACAGTTTGTACGTTCTCCCTGTGACCGCGTGGGTTTTCTCCGAGATCTTCAGTTTCCTGCCACATTCTAAAGACAACATGTTCGTAGGTTAATTGGCTTGGTGTAAATGTAAATTGTCCCTAGTGTGTAGGATAGTGTTAATGTGCGGGGGTTGCTGGTCAGTGCGGACTTGGTGAGCTGAAGACCTTGTTTCTGCGCTGTATCTCTAAAACTAAAAACAACCACCTGAAGAGAGGGAATTGCAAACTAATTTCTCATCTACCTTGATTCCACAGTTTGCACAACAGGACTACAACCATAAGATCGACATCTTTGCCCTGGGGCTGATTTTCTTTGAGCTACTGTGGATGTATCATGGCACAGTAACAGAACGAATAAAAGTGAGTTTGTCAGTCACATGTATAGGGCGGCACGGTGGCGCAGCGATAGAGTTGTTGCCTCACAATGCTTACATTACCAGGGACCCGGGTTCAATTCAGTCTACGGGTACTGTCTGCACGAAGTTTTACATTCTCCCCGTGACCGCGTGGGTTTTCTCCGAGATCTTTGGTTTCCTCCCACACTCCAAAGACGTACAGGTTTGCAGGTTAATTGGCTTTGTATCAATGTAAATTGTCCCTAGTGTGTGTAGGATAGTGTTAACGTGCGGGATCGCTGGTCGGTGCGGACTCGGTGGGCCAAAGGGCCTGTGACTTCAATCTACATATAGATTGGGTGAATCAAATTGGCAGGGGTGCTGAGGAAGAGGATTTCTTGGAATATGTGCGGGATAGTTTTCTAAGCCAACATGTAGAGGAACCAACGAGAGAGCAGGCTATTCTAGACAGGGTAATGAGTAATGAGGAAGGGTTAGTGGGCAGTCTTGTGCGTGGCCCCTTGGGCAAGAGTGACCATTATATGGTTGAGTTCTTCATTAGGATGGAGAGTGACATTGTTAATTCAGAAACAAGGGTCCTGAACTTAAAGAAAGGTAACTTTGAGGGTATGAGACGTGAATTGGCCAAGATTGACTGACAATTGATTCTTAAAGGGTTGACGGTGGATATGCAATGGAAGGCATTTAAAGACTGCATGGATGAACTACAACAATTGTTCGTCCCAGTTTGGCAAAAGAATAAATCAGGGAAGGTAGTGCATCCGTGGTTAACAAGGGAAATCAGGGATAGTATCAAAGCAAAAGATGAAGCGAACAAATTAGCCAGAAAAAGCAGCCTACCAGAGGGCTGGGAGAAATTCAGAGTCCAGCAGAGGAGGACAAAGGGCTCAATCAGGAAAGGGAAAATAGATTATGAAAGAAAACTGGCAGGGAACATAAAAACTGACTGCAAACGTTTTATAGACATGTGAAGAGAAAAAGATTAGTTAAAACAAATGTAGGTCCCTTGCAGTCAGAAACAGGTGAATTGATCATGGGGAACAAGGACGTGGCAGATCAATTGAATAACTACTTTGGTTCTGTCTTCACTAAGGAAGACATAAATAATCTGCCGGAAATAGCAGGGAACCGGGGGTCAAATGAGATGCAGGAACTGAATGAAATCCAGTTTAGCCAGGAAGTGGTGTTAGGTAAATTCAATGGATTAAAGGTCGATAAATCCCCAGTGCCAGATAGGCTGCATTCCAGAGTACTTAAGGAAGTAGCCCCAGAAATAGTGGATGCATTAGTGATAATTTTTCAAAACTCTTTAGATTCTGGAGTAGTTCTTGAGGATTGGAGGGTAGCTAATGTAACCCCACTTTAAAAAGGGAGACAGAGAGAAAATGGGGAATTACAGACCAGTTAGACTAACATCGGTAGTGGGGAAAATGCTAGAGTCAGTTATTAAAGATGGGATGGCAGCACATTTGGAAAGGGTTTATGAAAGGTAAATTATGACTGACGAATCTTATAGAATTTTTCAAGGATGTAACTAGTAGAGTGGATAAGGAAGAACCAGTGGATGTGTTATATCTGGACTTTCAAAAGGCTTTCGACAAGGTCCCACATAAGAGATTAGTATACAGACTTAAAGCACACGGTATTGGGGGTTCAGTATTGATGTGGATAGTGAACTGGCTGGCAGACAGAAAGCAAAGAGTAGGAGTAAACGGGTTCTTTTCAGAATGGCAGGCAGTAACTAGTGGGGTACCGCAAGGCTCAGTGCTGGGACCCCAGCTATTTACAATATATATTAATGATCTGGATGAGGGAATTAAATCCAACATCTCCAGGTTTGCAGATGACATGAAGCTGGGGGCTAGTGTTAGCTGTGAGGAGGATGCTAGGAGGCTGCAGGGTGACTTGGATAGGTTGGGTTTGTGGGCAAATACATGGCAGATGCAGTATAATGTGGATAAATGTGAGGTTATCCATTTTGGTTGCAAAAACAGGAAAGTAGACTATTATCTGAATGGTGGCCAATTAGGAAAAGGGGAAATGCAACGAGACCTGGGTGTCATGGTACACCAGTCATTGAAAGTAGGCATGCAGGTGCAGCAGGCAGTGAAGAAAGCAAATGGTATGTTAGCGCTCATAGCAAAAGGATTTGAGTATAAGAGCAGGGAGGTTCTTGCATACAGTTTTGGTCTCCCAATCTGAGGAAAGACATTATTGCCATAGAGGCAGTACAGAGAAGGTTCACCAGACTGATTCCTGGGATGTCAGGACTTTCATATGAAGAAAGACTGGATAGACTCGGCTTGTACTTGCTACAATTTAGAAGATTGACGGGGGATAGAAACTTATAAAATTCTTAAAACATTTTTCACACGGAGAGTGGTGAATCTGTGGAATTCTCTGCCACAGAAGGTAGTTGAGGCCAGTTCATTGGCTATATTTAAGAGGGAGTTCGATGTGGCCCTTGTGGCTAAAGGGATCCCTAAAGGGTATGGAGAGAAGGCAGGTACAGGATACTGAGTTGGATGATCAGCCATGATCATATTGAATGGCGGTGCAGGCTCGAAGGGCCGAATGGCCTACTCCTGCACCTAATTTCTATGTTTCTGCGATGTATTTCGAAACTAAACTAAACTTCCCCTGAAAGCCTAAGGAAGACGGGGTCTCGGGGTGGGCGGATGGTACAAGTCGGTTACTGGAGGGAGGGGGGAGAGCTGGGGCTCAAAGTCGGTCTCGAGCGAGGCCTCCAGCTCCATGATGTTAGGCCGCAGAACGACCGGAGATACGATCCGGAAAACAACCGCATCTCCAGCAAGGCAAGAAATTGAAAAAAGTTTCCCCCCGACCCCGTCCCCTACCCCCCACATAAAACAAACTAGAGAACATTAATGTAAACTTTTAAAACACATTAAAAATAACAAAATAAACAAAAAGACAGACAGACCGTTGGCGAGGTTGCGATCGCTGATGAACCAGCGCCACCTGGTGAATCTCGCGGTTCATTTCCCCAGACTCTCGGTCTGAAGAAGGGCTTCGACCCGAAACGTCACCTATTCCTTTTCTCCAGAGATGCTGCCCAACCCGCTGAGTTATTCCAGCCTTTTGTGTCTTATCTTCGAATTTGGGTGGTTCATGCCTTTGGGTGCTGGAGCTAAGTTGGCATGTGGTGCTGCTGCTGCCTGTGTGCCCTATTGAAGGGTCTCTTCCATTATGTGGTTGTCCAACCAAGGAGGCAACTTGGGGGAGTGGGCTGCCCTCAACATTGCCCCCCCCCCCCCCCCCCCCCCCCCCCCGGTTGGCATAGCAACGTGTTACATGCTCCACGCTGCCACCTGGGGACCCAGAATGGAAGTACGGGCAGGTGCATAGTGAAGATAGACACAAAATGCTGGAGTAACTCAGCGACTCCAGCATTCATGAGTGTAAACCAGCATCTGCAGTTCCTTCCTACACATTTTGGATACAGAGTGAAGTTGCCTTAGGTTGAGGGGGAGAGATGGAGATGGAGGAGTCATTTTCATCTGTTTGTTTTTTGTTTATTTAGACTTGGAATGATATTCGCAAGGGAAAGTTTCGTGACAGTTTTGTTAAGGAGCATCCCGCTGAGGTAACGGAACTATTTAATTCTAATCCAGGAGCATATATTTTACCAATCTATCATTAACAATTTGATATTAAATACCTGATCCAAGACGTTGACTCTTTGTGTGCTAGTCATGGTAGTGAACCTTCAATCAGGCATTACAATCACTCCACTCTGTTAAATCTCTCCCATTACAGCAACGTTATTCCCTTATCATGTATCTGTACACCTTGAATGTAATCATGTATTGTCTTACTGCTGACCGAATAGCTTTTCACTGTACCTCCATACACGTGGCAATAAACTAAACTGAAACTAAATCTCTCTTTGTCTGTTCCCACCAGAGTGCCTTAATCCAGAAAATGCTGTCGGAGGATCCCAAGGAACGGCCAGAGGCAGCTGAGGTGAAGCGAGAACTGGACGCTTTGTGTGTGCAAACCAACGAAGAAGACAAGGAGAAAGACAAGGCGGAAGACAAGGCGGAAGACAAGGCGGAAGACAAGGCGGAAGACAAGGAGGAAGACAAGGAGAAAGACAAGGCGGAAGACAAGGAGGAAGACCCTCCCCAGATACCCATCTCTGATCAGCAACCCAATTAACCAGCTACTTTCCTATAGAGAAATCTCCTCACATTCGCTCTACAGCTCTCTTTTAATACTTATTTTTTACGATAATAGTTTCACAGCTGCACCAAGCAACGTGCGGTGTCTGCTTCTATCATTCCAGATTGGTTTCTGGGGGCACCTTAACGTAAGATTCCTATCAATGCAACAGGGAATAACTTTTAAGGCAGAGCAGGTGAAAGGTCACTGAGGGTGAATGGGAATATAGATTTGAACGTACAGTCACAGAGCTTATTAAATGATGGAAGGGCTGAGTAGCCTCCTAATTCATATGTTTGTTTGAACATTTCCAAGCTCACAAGGCAGCATTAAAAAAAAATATTAAATCTCTGATATTCAGAGATTTTTACAATCGAGGTAATTTCTTTGTAAGGATGTGATCATTCCCATTCCACAGGGAGAGAATTCCCGCTGGTGAGTCTGTCTGAGATCCGGTGCGGGATTCCCGTGTAGGGTTGGGACAACCCACCCAGCCAGAGCTTCGTCCCTAGACTCGGAGTTGCCACTCAGTGGGTCCCAGCTTTGTGGTAGATCTGGGGAGGGTGGGTATGGCAGTGTGAGTGGTTGGAAGTCACCAGACCCCTGTTGTGTAGGAAGGAACTGCAGATGCTGGTTTAAACTGAAGATGGACACAAAATGCTGGAGTAACCCAGCAGGACAGTCAGCGTCTCTGGAGAAAAGGGTCTCAACCCGAAACGTCACCTAGTTCTTTTCTCCAGAGACGCTGCCTGTCCCGCTGAGTTACTTCAGCATTTTGTGTCTACGGTTTAGACTGGCATCTGCAGTTCCTTCCTACACAACAGGGATCTGGTGGCTTCCAGCCACTCACACTGCCATGCCCACCCTCCCCAGATCTACCACCAGGCTGGGACCCACTGAGTAGCAACTCTGAGTGCCAGCATTTTGTGTCGATCTCCTGTTGTATAGGTAGCCACATCCAGCAACATTCAGTCCAACATCACCAGCTTCAACTTAACACTTCTCTTTTCCCCTTCCCATCTATCCCAACAACTCTGCCCAGGATTCTTCCTGCAATGAAACAAGGAACTGCAGGTGCTGGTGAATACCCATAAGGACACAAAGTGCTGGAGTAACTCAGCGGGACAGGCAGCATCTCTGGAGAACATGAATAGGTGATATTTCGGGTCAAGACCCATCTTCAGACTGGAGATTCTTCATGTGAACTTACTCTGCCTCTTCCCCAAACTCACGGTGTATCCGAAAGCCGGCGGTCCTTTGGTCTGGACTTAATTCTTCTGAGCTCCACGAGATGGTCCTTTATCAAAAAGCAATAACCGTGATGGAAATCTAAAATAAAATCAGAAGATGCTGGAAACACTCAATGGGTCAGTCAGCATCCGTGGAAGGAACAGCAGCGTTAACAATTTGGATCAATAACATAAATCAGACGTGGGGAAGGTAGGAAAGCAAATGTGTTTACAATAACAGAGAAGGGACAGGGCTGGAGAGAACAGGGGGAATGTTTGTGACAGGGTGGAGACTGAGAGAGACTAAATGACACGTGGTGATGGTGTTGGCTGGGAGAGGGTGGTCAGAGAGTAAGAAACGCAGCACAGACGGTGGCCCTTCAGCCCATCAAGTCCACACTGACCATCCATTTACACGAATCCTCGTTGAGTCGAGGATCCCGTGGCAGAGTGGGGTGCTGACTCCAAGGTCCGGGGGTTTGGAGATGCGTGCGTTTGGGATCATGCTGTTGAAGGCAGAGCTGTCGTTAATAAATGGGAGTCTGATGCAAGTATCCTTGTTAATCCGACGTTCCGTGTGGGTGCTGGCTGGGAGAGGGTGGGGGAATGCTTGTTGACGGTCTGCTGGAGAATGGTGACTGCAAATCCGTGAGGAACTGAGCACCTTCAGTGAATCCAAAATGGGACGTGCGGAATTCCCATGGACTGCCAGAGCTGGAGACATTGGCAAGGGAAAGCTATTGGCTGTGGAAGAGAATTCTGGCCCACTGCTTGTTGCAAACAAGGAATGCAGAAAAGGGAAAGGGGAGGGAAGAGAAACGAGGAAGTGCAGATGCTGGTTTACACAAGAAGACACAAAGTGCTGGGGTAACTCAGCAGCTCAGGTAGTTTCTTCGGAGAACATGGATAGATGGGTGTTTAAGGCGGGACCATTCTTCAGACTCTTCTGGAATTTTTTGAGGATGTAACTAGGAAAATGGACAAGAGAGAGACAGTGGATGTAGTGTACCTGCACTTTCAGAAAGCATTTTATAAGGTCCCACATAGAAGATTAGTGGACAAAATTAGAGAGCATGGTATTGGGGGTAGAGTGCTGACATGGATAGAAAATTGGTTGGCAGACAGTGACTAGTGGGGTACCGCAAGGCTCGGTGCTGGGACCGCAGCTATTTGCAACATATAATAATGATTTAGATGAAGGAATTAAAAGTAACATTTGCAAATTGGCAGATGACACAAAGCTGGGTGGTATGTGTGAACTGTGAGGAGGATGCTAGGAGGATGCAGGGTGACTTGGACAGGCTGGGTGAGTGGGCAGATGCATGGCAGATGCAGTTTAATGCAGATAAATGTGAGGTTATCTACTTTGTTGGCAAGAACAGGAAGGCAGATTATTATCTTCCTCGTGGAGTCTGTTTCTGCAGGAGATGTGGCCGTCACCCCAGCAGTGATGGGAACGTCGGAAGCCTCTCCTGGCTTATGTTTCCTTCCCCAGTCTGCACCTCCTCAGACGGACCCGTTGCATCAATGAGCAGCACAAGTGGTGTAGCTGGTTGAGCCGCTGCCTCAGTTCATGCCAGGTTCAATCCCAACCTCCGCCACTGTCAGTGGAATTCTGTGCCACAGGAGGCTGTGGCAGTCGTCAGTGGATATTTTTAAGCCAGAGATAGATAATATTCTTGATTAGTACGGGTGTCAGAGGTCATGGGACGAAAGCAGGAGAACGGGGTTAGGAGGGGAGATAGATCAGCTATGGTTGAATGGCAGAGTAGACCTGATGGGCCGAATGGCCTAATCCTCCTATCTCTTATGACCTATGAGGTGTTTTGGCACGTTCTCCCTGAGACCCCTTGAGTTTCATTGGAGCGGTCCGGATTTCTCCCGCATCCCAAAGATTGGCCACTGTAACTGCCCTGGGTATATGGGTGAGTGGTGGAATCGGAGGGGGAGAGTGGATGGGATTTGGCAGCATGGGGAAAATGGGGTTAATGTAGGATTTGGGTGGCTGATGGTCAGTGTGGAGTTGATGGGCTGAAGGGCCTGTTCCTGTGCTGTGACTCTATGACCACCCTCTTCCAGCCAACACCATCACCACGTGCCTCACCTGGCCCCAACCGAGTCACAAACATTCCCATTGAGCTTTCCAACCCTGCCCCTTCTCTGTGATTTAACACACATTGAATTTCTAACCTTTTCCAGGGCTGATGGGAAATTCCTGACCCAGAGACGTTAACCGTGGCTCTCACTCCCCAGACGCTACCTGACCTGCTGAGTGTTTCTGTTTTATATTTTCTGTTCTTAGTTCAGATTTCCAGCAATTGGTGCTTCTTCTGATTTTTGATGGGGGATCATTTAGCGGAGCTGAGCGGAGCCAAGTCCCAACTAAAGAAACGGCTCTATAATGCACCGCAAGGTTTGGGATGAGGCCGAACATTTCCGTAGGGAACGATCAGGGCAGAGAGGGTCCATTGGTTGGGAAGGATCTCCATAGACACCCCAAAGACGTACAGGTTTGTAGGTTTGTTGAAAGGAACTGCAGATGCTGGTTCACACCGAATATAGACACAAAATGCTGGAGTAACTCAGCGGGTCAGGCATCATCCCTGGAGAAAAGGAATAGGTGCCGTTTCAGGTCGAGACCCTTTTTCATACTCTGAAGAAGGGTCTCGACCTGAAGCATCACCTAGTCCTTTTCTCCAGAGATGCTGCCTAACCCACTGAGTTACTCCAGCACTTTTTGTCTATCTTCAGGTTTGTAGGTCAATTGGCTTCTGTAAATTGTCCTTAGTGAGTGGGATAGTGCTAATGTACGGGGTGATCGCTGGTCAGCACGGACTCAGTGGGCCGAAGGGCCTGTGTCCACACTGTAAGTCTAAAGCTAGAAGTATACAGCCTGCCCTGCTACTTTATCCTTCGGCTGTTCACCTTTCTTCACCCACGGGTTTGTTTATTTGTAAGCCGATGAGAGTGGCATCAGGGTTATTGTTATTATCCCTGATGATACATTCCCACTCTGCCTCATCTGACCCTCAGGTTTGTAGCTTATTTGGCTTCTGTAAAGATTGTAAACCGTGGGATAGTATTATTGTGAGGGGATCGCTGGCCGGTGCAGACTCTGGGCTGAATGGCCTGTTTCCGTGCTAGAATGCTGCACGGGACCAACACAGACAATGAAGGATGAGTCTGAAGAACGGTCCGACCCAAAACGTCACCTATCCGTGTCCTCCAGAGATGCTGCCTGGTCCATTGAGTTACTCCTGCACTTTGTGACTTCTTTTTTTGTAAAAAAGCATCTTTGGTTCCTTGTGTATCTACTCTCTATGAATGGAGAGCTGCTGGAGGAACTCCCATGGTAATTGTAATTTTATAACATCAGAACTTTATTGTAAAATTGAAATAAACAATTTCAACAAACAATGGCAAAATTCATTTGACACCGGGCATGACGTGACCTGATCACCAGGGTGTCCCTCAGGAGATCTGGTTCCCCTCGGGTGCTCTGGTTCCTCCCACATCACAGAGACGCGCTGGACGGTGGGTTAATTGGCCGCTGAGAATTGTTCCCTTCCCAGTTTGTGGATGAGGGGAGAGTCGATGAAAATGGAGGGGGTGGGAGGATGGGGTTATTGTAGGATCAGTGTAAATGGGCGGCTCATGGCCGGCACAGACTCTGAGGGCCGAAGGGCCTGTTTCTGCTGCTGTTTTTTCCCTGTCTACAGTGTTGGAGACTTTGTGGCACCAGGTATTTGGATGATCTTTGTTATGCTTGGAGTCGCTGCACAGACTGTTCGTATCGGCGCTGGGTCTCACAATTTTGCCCGCCAGTTCTCTGCTCTGATGTTTTCTACCCCAGGGGTGGGGAGAGATGCACGGATATTTCAATAACAAAATAGTCCAAAGACCAACTTTCTTACCAATGTATTTTAATGTTGCTTTTTTGCAATTTCTTATAAAATAGACAATAATTTTTCATTCTGATTTGACATGATTAGCGCGGTTACGCAGATGAATGAATTTCATCCTTTCCAGATAAAAGTTATTTTAAAAATATTAGCACAGTCTGAGGCAGGAGAAGCCCCTTTGCCCCATCCAGGTCCCATATTCAGTGTTCCAGCACTCATTCTAACAAGCCAGCACATCAGCAGTGAACAAGGACCAGTCTAATGGCCTCTAGAATCCCAGCAAGCCTGGTTTTATCTCACAACCAAGCCAGCCTCATGTAGTCACGTCTCTTTTAGCGGGATTGTATACTTTCACGGCACAAGATGGGCATTATTGGATGTACCCAATTAGCCTGCTGGATCTCTCGGTTGCTCTCCTTTAACCCTGCCCTTTCCATTCCCACGCTGACCTTTCTGTCCTGGGCCTCATCCATTGCCAGAGTGACGTCACATTCAAACTGGAGGAACAACACCTCATATTTCGCTTGGGTAGCTTCCAACCCAATGGTATGGGCATTGTAACCCTCCCCCTCTCCCTTCACCCCCCTTATAACCCCGTCTTCCCCCTTTCCCCTGCCCCCATCCATTCCGCTGTGCCCCACTACTTCTCCTCTTCCACTTACATTCCTTCCTCCAGCTTCACAATTTGCAACTCTTCAATCTTTTTGTCTCATACCCTCTGACTTTTCACTTCTGGCCTTTTCCAACCATCTGCCTATCAAACCCCCACATTCCCCACTCAGCCTATTACCTGTCTGATGAAGGGTCTCAACCCGAGAGTCTGGAGAAGGGTTTTGACCCAAAACGTCACTCGTTCCTTCTCTCCTGAGATGCTGCCTGTCCCACTGAGTTATCCCAGCACTTTGTGTCCATCAATCTATTAAGTGCCAGGCTTTGTCATGTGCCTTCTCACTTCCAGCATTCTCTCCAACCCTCATCCATCTACAATGTCAGAAGAATGGTCCTGGCTTGAAACGTCACATATTCTTGTTCTCCAGAGATGCTGCCTGACCCGCTGAGGTGCTCCTGCATGTTGTGCATTTCCATGTTTTTACTGCTCATGGCACCTGTTTCCACTCACCTTTCAGTCATCCACTCTCCTTCACAACTCGCCGTGTAACATAGAAACATAGAAAATAGGTGCAGGAGTAGGCCATTCAGCCCTTCGAGCCTGCACCGCCATTCAATATGATCATGGCTGATCGTCCAACTCAGTATCCTGTACCTGCCTTCTCTCCATACCCCCTGATCCCTTTAGCCACAAGGGCCACATCTAACTCCCTCTTAAATATAGCCAATGAACTGGCCTCAACTACCTTCTGTGGCAGAGTGTTCCAGAGATTCACTACTCTCTGTGTGAAAAATGTTTTTCTCATCTCGGTCCTAAAGGATTTCCCCTTTATCCTTAAACTGTGACCCCTTGTCCTGGACTTCCCCAACATCGGGAACAATCTTCCTGCATCGAGCCTGTCCAACTTCTATAAGTAAGTTTGTAAGCTTCTATAAGATCCCCCCTCAATCTTCTAAATTCCAACGAGTACAAGCTGAGTCTATCCAGTCTTTCTTCATATGAAAGTCCTGACATCCCAGGAATCAGTCTGGTGAACCTTCTCTGTACTCCCTCTATGGCAATAATGTCTTTCCTCAGATTTGGAGATCAAAACTGTACGCAATACTCCAGGTGTGGTCTCACCAAGACCCTGTACAACTGCAGTAGAACCTCCCTGCTCCTATACTCAAATTACAAGTTCCCCTCAATGACTCTCGCCAGATCTGAGTTCTCATCTGCTCCTAAACATTTTTTACTCAAATGCACACCATCAGAGCCACTTGGGATTTCAAAATATCACCTTAGGAATCTTTTTCACTCTAGTCTCCCTGTAACTGAAAGCTAGTGTACATTGCTGGGATCCCTATGACTGATGGGAGTGAAAACTTGGTCCCCTGAGTTTGCTGGTGCTCACCCATGGAACTAGAAGCTGACACGCTTGCTTCCCTCAGCCTTCGCCTGTGTATTGTCCAGTCTGTTCCTAACAAGGGCGAGGTGCAGGCCTTCTATCATGGCCCCAACAGTGTTGTCTGAAATCAACACCCTGTCTGCTCAGTGAGGAAACAATACAGAAACCCCCTGCAGGAACGATGTGATTTCAGTGGCTCGCGTTGATCAGACCTGGGTCTGTCCGTGAGCTTTGTGGAGATGTAACACCGGGGCAGGTTAGGTTGTCAACACTCTGGAGTCGGCCTGCAGGCTCCAGTAATGGAATGGTCATCTTAGGAAAGGTGCCACAAACAAAGCAAAACGGGGAACTTCACGGGTAACAAAACGGAACGCTTTCACCTCCTTCCGTCTGTGTTAACACTGCTGGCTGACAAGCTTTGGATTCGAGGGAAGACGAGTCAAGGTCAGTAGGTCTGGCTGCTCTGAGTGGGCGAGTATTGGGTGGGGGTGACTCGGGGTCAGTGGACCGATGGTGGGACGGTTGAGGGTAGCGTCAGGGGGTCGGGTGGTGAAATCTCCAGGACTGTCCAACCAGGCTGGCAACCAGGGGCTGGGGGAGTGGGTGTTGGCAGTGAAGACCATGCATCATTGATGGTGTTGTCTACCTGAAAGTCATGCTTTGTGTCCAGTGACCAGCAGAATTTTTTTTTTTTAAACCACGTACATTCAGACGCATTTAATATTTTGAAGGAACATGCAAGCACTACCTAAAATTGTTTTGGTTGCTACTAGTAGAAAACTCAAAGATGGGAGAGGAGTGGGCATCAGTTGTAACACAATTGTTCCCCCTCCACCGCCCCCCCCCCCCTGCATTTAATGTTGGTGCTTTGATTCAGTTTTTAATATTAAAAGTGCACGTCGCAGTGTGGGGCACATGCACAGGACTGGTGCCGTGCAGAGATCCCTCAGTGAACCTGCTGTGAGTTGGGGCTCAGGTGTTCAGCCCTGGAGACGGTGGGTGTGAACCCTACACCCTGGGACCTCAGCCCAACCCCTGGTCCATTCCCCCAGTGCCAGTACCAAGGTCATGGCCGTGACGCTGGGCTTTTGAGGGAGCTCCACATCGATGATCCCTCTTTTTCTCGCAGTGGTCCTCATGGGCTGGGCAGCACTCTGGTTAATGTGCCAGCTGCAAGCCGGTGGCTACAACTGTGGTTCCACGGGCACCAAGCCTGAAGTCTAACCTGCTGGCAGCGGGCAATGTTGGGCACTAAACAGCCTTTCTGTGAAGTTGGGCAGTGGAAGGATGATTGGGGCAAAGGGAGGATGACTGTAGTGCGAGTGTATGAGGGAGGGGGGTTGTGTGAGGTAGATCGGTCACCGGCCACACAGTCCCTTCCCCCAAGCCTCACACAGACAACAATCGAAGGCCTGGATATGACCGCTGCCTCACAGCTCCAGGGACGCAGGTTCGATTCCGCCCACCCCCCTCTGCGTGGAGTTTGCAGGTTCACACTGTGACCGGGTGGGTTTCCTCCCACATCTTAAAGGCATGCAGGTCGGTGGGTGAGCTGGCAGGTGTATATCACACCTTGTGTGCAGGTGGGTGGAGAAAACTGGAGAAGGGGGTTTCCAGGTGAATGCGGGGAAGAATAAAATGGGAATAGTGTAATTGGATGAATGGAATGGACATGATGGGCCAAAGGGCCTGTATCCATGCTCTGTGACCCTGCGACAAGGGGTGTGCCCCTTTACGTGTCTGCCTCGCTCCCACCAACTGGGTGGTCCACACATCAGACCACAATGCTTAACATTGAAGCACACCGCCCAAGTTACAATAACTGGAGGACATGAGAATGGGATCTGTGACGTTTCCCGGGCAAGAGACAGATCCGTGTCATGGTCCACAGGACATGTGGCCTCTCCCACTCTTCCCACTACAGCTGTCCGTGCATGAACCATCCCACAGGCCGACCCTCCGCCAGTTACCATGGGGATGCATGGGAGGCCGTCAGTGGGACTTTAGAAACAAGCTGGGGCTACAATGGTGGTAGACTCCATGAACACCTACACACTGGTGGTAGACTCCATGAACACCTACACACTGGTGGTAGACTCCATGAGCAGGCATCGGCCGGATTGGGCCTGGAGAATGCCAGGAGTGGAAGGGGGAGCTAGTCTTGGTCAGCAGGTCCGGAGGGTGGAGTGGGATGTCGGTGATGCAGGGAGTGGTGGAGGTGGTTGGAGGCGTCGTGTCGCTGAGTGGACCAGTCAGCAGGGCAAGGGTAGAGCTGCCCAATGGTGTGAGGTGTGACGGAGAGATCGGCACGAGGCCAGGGAGGGGGTTAAAACTGCACCCAAATGTCAGCGTATCCAGTACTACCCTATGCCCATATGTCATGCTGTAAAGTGTACCCTGTGCCCCAAATGTCAGAGTATCAGTTGTACCAAATGCCCAAGTGACATGGTGTAAACTACAACTATACCCCTGTGCCCAAACAATAGGGGTGAGGGCTCAGTTGATGCCCACTCAGTCCCATGCCCAAGTGGCTGGAGGAGCTGGTAGGATCAATGCCCACTCAGTCCCATGCCCATCAGCAGGATGGAAAGGTTGGATCAATGCCCATCCAATCCCATGCCCATCAGCAGGATGAGATGGTTGGGTCAATGCCCACTCAGTCCCATGCCCAAGTGGCTGGAGGAGCTGGTAGTGTCCATGCCCATCAGCACGATGAGCTGGTTGGATCAATGCCCACTCTATCCCATGCCCACATGGCAAGAGGTGAGTACACAGTCAATATCCGATCAACACTACACCCGGACAAGCCAGGAGTCTGGGGACGATGGCAGCTAAATGGGAGACCACACGTCCCTCTCACCGCTACCTGCCTCCAACATCTCTTGAGGCCACCATCACTCTCCCACCACCAACCCCAGCCCCATCCGTAGCCAATGAAACACCATTGTCTGTGGCCGTCTAGTGTGGAGGGCACCAGGACACACCATCTTACCAGACCACGTGTCGTTGAAGGTCATGGCACGAAGTAGGCACCCATATGCAACATGAGCTCTTCGTGCCCGCCCGCCCCCGCCTGCCTGCCTGCCTGCATTTCACCGTGCAGCTGTTGATTGTAGCTGTAGTGCGGGACGCGGGGCTCCGTGCCACCGCCGCTGGGCTAGAAGGAGTGGGCCAGCGTGGCGGTGGATGTCCGTGAGGCCTTGCTCCGCCGGCTCTGTCCCGCGAAGCCCCCGTCTGCGCCCGCCGCCGCCTCCTCCACCACCTCCTCCCGCTTGCTGACACGGAAGCGGCTGACCAGCCTCACCGCCATCTTGTCCCACTCCTGGGGGAGCAGCAGCAGCAGGAAACCCAGGCAGATGATCAGCACCGCAATCACACGCACCCCGTTGAAGATGATGTCGGTGGAGTAGGCGTCCGCAACTGGGCATCCAGGGAGGGGGGAGAGAGGGATGGGATGGAGGAGGGGGGAGGGAGGGGGAGGTGGAGGAGGGAGAGGGTGAGGTAGGGAGAGGGGGGAGGGAGGAGGGAGGGGGGGAGGGAGGGAGGGATGGAGAGTGAGGGGAGGAGAGAAAGGTAGAGGAGAGAGAAGAGGCAATCTTAGTTCTCTGGGCTGGGTCTCCGCTTAACTTTAGAGATACAACATGGAAACAGGCCCTTCAGCTCACCGTGTCCGCGCCGACTAGCGATCCCTGCAGATTAACACCATCCTACACCCACCAGAGACAATTTTTACATTTACCAAGCCAATTAACCTACAAACCTGTACGTCTTTGGAATGTGGGAGGAAACCGAAGATCTCGGAGAAAACCCACGCAGGTCACGGGGAGAACGTACAAACTCCATACAGACAGCGCCCGTAATCGGGATCGAAGCCGGGTCTCTGGCGCTGCATTCACTGTAAGGCAGCAACTCAAGCGCTGTGCCACCGTGACATAGAACATAGAACAGTACGACACAGGAACAGGGCCATCGGCTCACAATGTCCGTGTTGAACAATGTGCTGTTAAATTGATCTAATCTGCCTCTATACGATCCATATCCCCTTATTCCCTGCACCTCCGTGTGCCTATCAAAATGTCTCGTAAATGCCACTATCGTATATGCCTCCACCACCCCTGGCATCACATTCCAGCCCCCACCCCACACTGTAGGTATGTTGCTAAGCCTACCTGAAGCGTCGTTGAAAATCTGCCCCAGCCCGTGTGTGTGTGATTTTGGCGCTGTTTTGAGGGGGCGGGTTTAAAACGCGATTTTTACTAGGCTGTTGCAATCGAAAATGTTCAGCCTAGTAAATCATTAACGAAAAATCGCTGAAAGACCCCGTCGCAAAAGGTAATATTAGTTTTTTGTATAATAGTTATAGTAGTTTAAAAATCACTCTCTAAACCCGCGACGTCTCGCAGCCCCAGGGTTTTATAAAGCAAACAATTAAAGGTATGTACCTTATTTTTACATTAAAAAGGGCTTCTTAAGACCCCTATACAAAGTTTACTATAGTAGCTCATTTTGGGCTCTTTATATCCCGCAGTATTTTTCTGGGCATTTGAGGGCACTAATCTACCGCAATGTGAACGTTCTAAACCAGCACGTTCCACAGGATCCCACTAGAAAGCTGATTTAAAATGGACTTTAATTTACAGCAATTGAACACAAATTCCTTCCATTTGGCCTATAAATTAATGTAAATGAGATTTAAAAATCATGTTTTATTGTTAATTATTTGTGAATATTATTTGGACACTTAGGCTATATAAAAATGTTAATCATTTATTAAGAAATGGATAGATGTTTAGATCTAGTAATTGAAGTTTGAAATTAGCTACAATTGGGTAACTAACTAATTATATGCTTTAATTTCAGGTCATCCAAGTAAGGTTATTTTATATTTGTTTCAGAATGCTTCAATCTACGATAACTGAAAATTTCATTCAGTTCTCTTAATTTTTAAGAAGGTTATGGCCTTTTGACAGCACGCGATCACAGCTTTTTTGTTATGTCCATAGAAAATCAATAGGGAACAAGATGCTAAATTCCAAGTATGAAAATGTCCATAACTTTTTAAATACTTGAGATATGAAAGTGAATTAGGTGTCAAATTAAACTTCTTTTTATGCTTTATCTGATGGGATAAATTACAGACTTGAGTTTTAAAATCTCAAAATTCTGTAACATTGCTACACACTGTGTAAAAAAACTTGCCCCTTACATCTCCGTTAAACATTCCCCCTCTCCCCTTATGGCTCTGCCTTCGAATGTTGGATATTTCCACGCTGGGAATAAGGTTCTAACTATCTACCCTCTCTATACCTACCTCTCGTGCACCTGTTCCTTTCCCCTCCTCCCTACACTCACCTTCCAGCTCTCCCCACTGCAGGGGAACCAGGACAACAATGGGCCATTGTGGACTCCATTCCTCCTGAGGCCACATGAGGGTCCGGCCCTGTTTTGCTCTGGCCTTTTCTTGCCTCCAGTCACCCCCTCCCCATCCTCAGTCTGAAGAAGGGTTCCAACCTGAAATGTCACCTATTCCTTTACTCCAGGGATGATGCCTGACCCGCTAAGTTGATGCAGCATTTTGCATCTATGTGAGGATCCTCGCACTGAGGTTCACAGCCCCAAAATGAGGGGTAGGCCATCTGGGAGTGTGCTGGGACCAGATTTCAGCAATCAAAGGGCGACAAACACTTGGATATTCTTTGGGTTGTGTTATCTAGGAAGGCAACAGGATCTAGATCATCTGGGAATGCGGACAAACAAATGGCAGATGGAATCTATCTTGGACAAGCCCAAGTTGTTACATTTCGCTAAGTGAACCAGGGTTGGACCAGAGAACGGCAGAGCACTGGAGAGATCTAACGGTACGTACGGTACATTGTTCCCTGAAAGTGGCAAAACAGGTACCCAGGGTGGTGAGAAAGGTCTACGCCATGCTTGCCTTCATCAGCCAGGGAGGGCAGTGTGCACTCATGTTAGGATGCCGAGTTTTAGGCTTTCGGGATACAGCGCGGAAACAGGCCTTCGGCCGACCGAGTCTGCACCGACCAGCCAGCGATTGCCCCGTACACTAGCACTATCCTACACACCAAGGACAATTTGCAATATTACCAAATCCAATTAACCTACAAACTTGCACATCTTTGAAATGTGGGAGAAAACCAGAGCACCCGGGGAAAACCCACACAGTCACAAAGAGAACATACAATCTCAAGTTTGTAGGCTTTGGTAAAAATCGTAAAATTGTCCCTAGTGTGTAGGATAGCATTAGTGTACAGGGATCATTGGTCGGTGTGGACTTGTTGGGCCGAAAGGGCCTGTTTCCACACTGTGTCTCGAAACTCTACAGGTGATCAGGTCAATGCCCAGGATGGCAGCATGCCCACAATGCAGGTCATGAACATTCCCAAATGTAACCACTTGCCCATGGAGCATAAACCTCCAGCTGACACCCTCCTCCCTAAACCCTCTCCCTCCGATACTCTGCTTACTTTGGCCACTTTATCCGTCACCTCAGTATCACATTGTGTTCACTACAGCAGCAGCGAGACGCTAGGAGATGTTCCACTTCGCTAATAATAAAGCAATGCTGTGTTGTAAAGTGGCATTGATGGAGTATGTGTGAAATCTATCCGCCACATTACTCTATTGAGCAATCAATTCTAAATTCTCAGACTGGAGAGTTTGTACTCCGCACGCTCAGATTATCATCTCTATTTCCACAAAAAAAAATGTGTGTCAGTTTTACTGCTTTACTGCAACATTTTCTCAAAGTAAAGAATATCCGTGTCCTCCAGGGATGCTGCCTGACCCACTGAGTTACTCCAGCACTCTGGGTTTCACTCTGTGCATTGGCAGAAGTAACACAGCTGCGACACCTTGTGGCATTTTGTGGTGTTGCAGCCCAGGGGTTTGAAGAAAGGTCCCGACCCATAACATCACATAGAAACATAGGTGCAGGAGTAGGCCATTCGGCCCTTCGAGCCTGCACCGCCATTCAATATGATCATGGCTGATCATCCAACTCAGTATCCCGTACCTGCATTCTCTCCATACCCCCTGATCCCTTTAGCCACAAGGGCCACATCTAACTCCCTCTTAAATATAGCCAATGAACTGGCCTCAACTACCTTCTGTGGCAGAGAGTTCCAGAGATTCACCACTCTCTGTGTGAAAAATGTTTTTCTTATCTCGGTCCTGAAGGATTTCCCCTTTATCCTTAAGCTGTGACCCCTTGTCCTGGGTCACCTATCCATGTTCACCAGTGGATGCTGCCTGCCCGCTGAGGTGTTCCAGCACTTTGTGTCCATTCGGGTTTACGAGGCCAATTGGCAGGCTGGGCCCAGGACTGGGCCGAGGATTGTTGGCTTTCTTCCCTCAGAGGTTTCTCCATAGCCAAGCTGCAGGGAGCTGATCTCAAACTGTGGCCCTTCTGCCGTCCAGGAAGTGTACCAAGGGCCAACACCTGGTGCTCCCAGCTGCCACTGGCCCCAACCCAGAACCCACCCCAGGGGCACAGAACCACACGTCGCTAGCAGCCGGCGGAGGGGGCAGAGACCTGTGGGCTGCAGTGAAACTACACATTACAGTGCTAGATTTGAACGAGCATTAAACAGCTCCCGTTACTTCTAACTGCTCCAGAATCACAACCCCAGTATCTTGAGGTGAGCTAACAGACTACTGTGAATCACCTCTAGTGTCTAGGGTTGAGGGGGAGAATCTGGGAGAGTGGATCATGGGACTGTGGGAGGGGGAATAGGAAATGAGATCAATGTAGGATTAGTGGACATGGGATATGGAGTTGTCACTCTCCATGGGCTGACGGGCCTGTTTCTGTGTTGCATCTCACTATGACGCCATGAACTCATAGAGATATACAGCATGGAAACAGGCCCTTCAGCCCAATTTGTCCATGCTGACCAAGATACCCCAACTAAGCTAGTCCTATTTAGCTGTGTGTGGGGTGGTTGGCGTGCAGTGGGCCTGGAGATGGCTATCGACAAGAGAAAGGTCTTCGAGGCCCACTGACAACTGGGGGGCATTGCTTCTGGTATTCTCTCAAGATCAAGCACCACCCCCAATGAAACAATGACAGATTTGTATGGCTTTGAAGGGCACAGTTGAAGAGCAACAAACTGATTTTCCTGGAAATTTCCAGTTATGGGACCTTAATCCTCCCTGGATTAACTGGAACCTTGCGCCTGCTCTGGGTGAGGCCACATCACTCCCTACCTCCACTCACAAGTAGAAGCCATTCAGGCCCCTCAAGCCTGTTCTGCCATTCAGTCAGAGCATGGTCCACCTGTACCTTGTTCCAATGGGCAATACATGGGTCCTCAGCTCCCAGTAGCCATGGAGTCATATAGTCTTACAGCATGGAAACAGGCCCTTCAGCCCAACTTGTCCCTGCTGACCAACATGCCTCATCTACACTAATCCCATTTGCCTTTGTTTGATCCATATTTACAGTTTGGTCCAATATTTACAGGCCCACAGTTTAAGAATAAGGAGGAAGCCATTTAGAACAGAGATGAGGAAACACTTTTTCACTCAGAGAGTTGTGAGTCTGTGGAATTCTCTGCCTCAGAGGCGGTGGAGGTCGGTTCTCTGGATACTTTCAAGAGAGAGCTAGATACGGCTCTTAAAGATAGCGGAGTCAGGGGATATGGAGAGAAGGCAGGAACGGGGTACTGATTGGGGATGATCAGCCATGATCACATTGAATGACGGTGCTGGCTCGAAGAGCCGAATGGCCTACTCCTGCCTATTATCTATTGTCTATATCCCTCTAAACTTGTCATATACATAAAGGCCCATATGAGGTCCATATCCGCAGCGAACCATGGAAAATGCTTGAACACGTTCAGCTTTTATGGGAGGGGAGGAGAGGGAGAGGTTTCCCGATGTCTCTATCTGCATCACAGTGAACAGCTTGACACTAAATCGATGATTCTGCTGCCCTAGTCTGGGTTCCTCTGCCAGTGAAAGCAACCCCTTCCCATCTAAGAGACACAAAAAGCTGGAGCAACTCAGCGGGTCAGTCAGCATCGCTGGAGAAAAGCAATAGGTGAGGTTTCGGGTCGAGACCCTTCTCCACACCTCCCATCTAACTCAATGGATGCCTTCATCACCCTCATGTCCCGATTAGATCTTCTATAATGAAGGGACCTCAAACCTCGACAACACTCAGTCACCAAAGGCACACAGTCCTCACCAGATGCTGCAGAGGTGTGTGGGTGGTCGCAAGGGAACCTCTGCTGCTTTAATCACGCTGCCTCAGAAAAGCAGCCAACATAATCAAAGACTTGTCCTGCCCCAGTCATCCCCACTTCTCCCTGCTCCCATCTGGCAGAAGAGACAGGAGCTTGAAAGAGCACATGAGCAGGCTCAGGAACAGCTTCTTCCCCTCTGGCTATTAAACTTCTGAGCCATCCTTCCATAAACCAGGCCAGGGTGCTGCTGATAGTTCAGCTCTACCCCATTGTGGACAATGGACTTTGCCTCTGGATCTGGTGCACTCCAACGCTGAGATATTCTGCACTCTGTATCTTCCCCTTTGCTCTATAATTGTACTGAGTTTGGCTTGATTGTGAATATGTATTGTATTATCTGATCTGATTGGAGAGCATGCAAAACAAGGCATTTCACAGTACCTTGATACGTACACATGACAATAGTGAACTTTTAAACCTAAAGCCATCTGCCACAATCCACAAGCTTTCAGTCAATATTACAATTGGAGCCCTCAGCCATGTCGCTGTTTCCCCTGATTCACAGAATATCCATCCCTGGTCTTGCCCTTGTTCTTTCTTTAAACTATCTGTCACAGTGTCACCCAGCCTGGACTGAGAGCATTCGCCCGATTTACTCTGTCACAATCCTACTTGCTGTTGAGCTGCTGCAGGTGAGTTTCCAGCAGAGCTCGGAATAACCCACAGCAGGGGCCAGGAGAAGGCTTGTGGGCCCCGTGGCCACCTGCTCTCTCGCTCACGGCCGCAGCTCTGGGGATGTCTGGGGTGAAAGACTCAAAAGAGAAACCTCCTTACCAGCATTCACGGGGACACTGAGGACCACTCCCACTGATATCAACGTCGGAGAGGTGACGGCAATCCCGAAATTCATCAGGATGGTGAACGCTGGAAAGATGGACACAGAAACCACGATGTTAGGAGGAAGGACTCCGTTCTGTGTAACTGTAAAGGGCCTGTCCCACCAGCATGCGACTGCATGCGGCTAGCGCGACCTAACGTGGTCGCTTGAGCCGTACAGCCTCGCGGGGCCGGTCGCACTGGACGCATGCAATCGCATGCAGGTGGGACAGCCCCTTAACTCATCCCCTTAAAGCTAATGAGGTATTGATGAGCAGAAAACATGTTCTTAAGTAATAGGAGCAGAATTAGGCCATTCGGCTCATCAAGTCTACTCTACCATTCATTCATGGCTGATCTATCTCCCCCTCCTCACCCATTCTCCTGCCTTCTCCCCATAACCCCTGACACCCGTACTAATTAAGAATCTATTTCTGCCTTCAAAATATCCTCTTAATTCTTGGTATCTTCACATTCAATATTGCTATAGACAATATCCAGTAGACTCTCTGGAGGACATGGACCCCACAACTCATCCACTCTCATCCGATCAGTGCAGACCCACCACCCTGTCCCAGCTCAGACTCTCAATGGCCATTAGAATCATAAGGCATACGAGCAGAAATTCGGTCCATTGGGTCTCTTCACCATTCAAACATGAATGATCTATTTTTCCCTCTCAACCCCCTTTCTCCTGCCTTCTCCCTGTAATCTTAGACACCCTTACTAATCAAGAAACTCCACTTTACAAATGCCCAATAAATTGGCCTCCACAGCCGTCTGTAATAATGAATTCCACTGATTCACTACCCTCTGACTAAAGAAATTCCTCCTCATCTCCATTCTAAACGTATGTCCTTTTATTCCAAGGCTGTGCCCTCTGGTCCTACACTCTCCCATTACTGGAAACATCCTCTCCATATCCACTCTATCTAGGCCTTTTATTATTCCATACGTTTCAATGAGATCCCCCCCCCTCATCCTTCTAAACTCCAGCGACTAAAGGCCCAGTGCCATCACACACTGCTCATACATTAACCCACTCATCCTGGGATCATTCTGGTAAACCTCATCTGGATCCTCTCCAACGCCAGTGCATCTCTCCTCAGATATGGCCAGTGGTGACTCTGGGGCGGGGCGGGAGACGACTTACAGAGCAGCAGGATGGCTATCCCACACAGCTTCTCCCAGGGGATGAGGCTGAAGGATGTCCAGTGCTCGATGCCGGTGAAGTAGAGGGCCGTAGGCACGCAGATGATGAAGGTGACGTTGAAGAGGCCGAGCACAGTCAGGAATAAGGCGGCTTCACCGTACTTGGCACTGCCCAGCAGCATCTTAAACAGGACCTGCAGGTAAGGGACAGACGTGTTTATACGGGGCTTCATGAGCTCGCCGGATGTCCCAGGGCATTTCCCAGCCCCCCCCCAAGCAGTGTCAGAGTTGTTACATTTTTTAGTTTGGTTTAGAGATACAGCGTAGAAACAGGCCCTTCGACCCATCGAGTCCACACTGACCAACGATTACCTGAACACTAATTCTATCTTATACACTGGGGACAGGAAGCGAGCAGGCAAGATCATCTCTGACCCCTCTCACCCTGGCCACAAACTCTTTGAATCACTTCCCTCTGGAAGGCGACTCCGGATTGTCAAAGCTGTCACAGCCAGACATAAAAACAGTTTTTATCCACGACTAGTTACTCTACTCAACAGCCAAAAATCTGTAGCCTCCCTTTGATCTGGTATTTTGTTGGTTCACATGCTTGATCAGTGGTGTTTTATCATTAATGTTTTATTATTATTAATGTTTAGTGTTTTCTGAGTCATTCGTAAGTGTCACTGTATGTCATGTTGTTACTTGTGGGCGGAGCACCAAGGCAAATTCCTTGTATGTGAATACTTGGCCAATAAACTTACTTACTTACAATTATGTCCCAAAACACTAGCGACAATTAGTGCAAAACATACATGGCTAATAAAGTAATGATTATGATTATGAGCCTATACACTATGGAAAATTAGTGTATCCTATATGCTCAGACCATTTGTGTATCCTATACACTATGGACAATTAGTGTATCCTATACACTATGGACAATTAGTGTATCCTATATACTCAGACCATTCGCGTATCCTATACACTATGACCAATTAACCTACAAACCTGCTCAGTATCCCTAATTGGAGATAAAAGTAAAAATCGTGCACACAGGGTCCCCGTTGACCCAACCTGCTCGCAGCCCAGCCCAGCCCGCCCCCGAAGCCACTGCCCAGCAGCACCCTACGGAGGGTAAACTGGGCACTGCTGTGGGCGGGCTGGCCCCGGAGCTCTCACCTTGTAGAGAGCGGACATGGATGCCGAGGCCACCACCAGGGCGATGCCGATTACCGAGTGGCTGTGGAAGCCGTCGGCGTAGGTGATCATCACGATGCCGGCAATGGCGAAGATGGCAGCCACGATCTGCCGCGGGAAAGAGAAGAGATGTCATAAGGTCATCAGTGATAGGAGCAGAATTAGGCCTTTCGGCCCATCAAGTCTACTCCACCATTCAATCATGGCGGATCTCTCTCTCCTTCACATCCCCATTCTCCAGTCTTCTCCCCATAACCCCTGAGACTCGTACTAATTAATAGTCTATCAATCTCTGCCTTAAAAATATCCACTGACTTGGCGATCAAGGTGCAGCTCCTCCCGGGCCTACCGCAGGGCCCTGCTCCTGGGAGCCATGGTAACGGACCGCCTGCCAGAGCGAAATGCCCGGCCCTGGAGCGGCTGCTGGGCTTGTATACTCTGGAATTTAGGATGAGAGGGGATCAAATTGAAACATATAAGATTATTAAGGGATTGGACATGCTAGAGGCAGGAAACATGTTCCCAATGTTGGGGGAATCCAGAACCAGGGGTCACAGTTTAAGAATCAGGGGTGGGCCATTTAGAAAGGAGACGAGGAAAAACATTTTCACCCAGAGAGTTGTGAATCTGTGGAATTCTCTGCCTCAGAAGGCAGTGGAGGCCAATTCTCTGAATGCCTTCAAGAGAGTGTTAGATCAAGCTCTTAAAGATAACGGAGTCAGGGGATATGGGGAGAAGGCAGGAAAGGGGTACTGATTGTGGATGATCAGCCGTGATCACATTGAATGGTGGTGCTGGCTCGAAGGGCCAATTGGCCTACTCCTGCACCTATTGTCTATTGTCTATTATACTTAAACAACAGCCCATCCCAACCAAAGGCAGCCTGGAGTTAAACCACGACTGTTCACTCTTTACCCCTTAGACTTTGGTGATACAGCACAGAAACAGGCCCTTCAGCCCACCCAGTCTGCGCCGACCAGCGATCACCCCTACACTAGAACTATCCTACACGCTAGGGACAATTTACAATTCTCACCAAAGCCAATTAACCTACAAACCTGTACGTCTTTGGAGTGTGGGAGGAAACAAGAACACCCGGAGAAAACCCACCCAGTCACAGGGAGAACGTACAAACCATACAGACAGCACCCGTAGTCAGGATCGAACCAGGATCTCTGGTGCTGTAAGCAGCAACTCTACCCTGCGTTGACATGCTACCCAGGCCGTTTCAGGCCAAAACCTGACTTCAAACTGATTGTAGTCGGGGTGAGAGAGAAAGGGGGGAGAGAGAAAGGTGGAAAAGGGAGGTGGGAGCAGGACGAAGCAGCAACTACCGCTGCGCCACCGTTGCTCCCCGGGTGTGACCAGGAGCCGTGACTTACCCTCACACCCATGAACTTGTCCCGTAGAACTATCCAGGAGAGCAGAAAGACAAAGGCCTTGTTGCAGCAGAAGAGAGCAGAGGCATCGGTGGCACTAATCTTCTTCAGGGCCAACAGGTACAGGTAGTTGGTTAAGGTCCACAGGACGCAGAAGGGGGCCGTTCGGGTAAAGAATATCTTGATTGTTAATCCGTCGTCTCCGTAAAGCCTGCAGCATTCCCTGGCAATGAGGAAGAGGAGGAGAGGGGTCAAAGGTCACAGAAACATGGAACGCCACAGCCTCTGCAGCCAAACGAGAGAAAATCCCAAAGAGTTGCCCGTCTCGACTCTGCTCGGAATCTGCTGGTCAATGGCACAAAGTGACTGCTGGGACAGTGGGGGGTTGACTGTATCCTGGGTCAGGATTGTAACGTACCCCATATTTGGAGGCCGATTCTTGGTTAATACCGATGTCAGGGGTTTATCGGGAAACGGGATTGAGTGGGAGAAATAGATCAGCCATGATTGAATGACGGAGCAGACTTGATGGGCCGAATGGCCTAATTCTGCTCCTATCACTTATGAACATAGATAGACAGAAAATGCTCAGCAGGACAGGCAGCATCTCTGGAGAGAAGGGATGGGTAATGTTTCAGGTCGAGACTCATCTTCAGACTGGTTACTTGTCTATACTGTAACACAGTTATTTGATATTTAGTAATAAGAATACTTGTTTACATATTCTGTTGTGCTGCAGCAAGTAAGAATTTCATTGTTCTATCTGGGACATATGACAATAAAACACTCTTGACTTGACTCTCTTGGTAATTTTTGTATTATGTTGGTGGCTGGGTTGTTATTGTTTTGTAAATATTATTGTAAATAATTGAATACATTTAGTTTTGATAATAATTTTAATAACAGCACAAAATGGCCTCTTAGCCTGGGGTTCCAAGGAGGGGTCCAGGGAACCGTAGGGATTCTGGGAAGTCCCTCCCTCGGTCCTCCCATCATCCCAGGCCTACTCTAAAGTTGGGGAGCGGGCAGCATGGAGGAGATGTTCCCCGGGCAGCTGAAGCTGGAACAAAGTCATCAACACAACGTTGCTGGAGGCCAGGGAAGTGATTGATTGAAATATTGATGGGTGGATCGATTGATACAGCATGGAAACAGGACCTTTGTCCCACCGCTCCACGCCAACTATCGATCAACCCATCCGCACAAGTTCTGTTGTCCCACTTTTGCCAACACTTCCCACAAAATTAAGAACAATTTGCAGAGCCCAATTCACCTACAGATCTCATGTTCATAAGTTATAGGAGCGGTTTTAGGCCATTCGGCCCATCGGGTCTACTCCACCATTCAATCATGAATCTGGGTCTCTGACCAAGACAGAGGCTCCCTGTCCGGCTGCAATCCAGAGACATTGGACTGGCTGTGACTGCCTCAGGGGAGGAGCGGGCACTGCGGCCCCGCACCTGCTACAGTGCCACCCCAGTGCCAGGCCCTTGACCCAGTGCCAAGCAGGTGATTAGAGAGGTCAGGGGGAGTCCATGAACCCATTGAGTGGGAGAAATAGATCAGCCATGATTGAATGACGGAGCAGACTTGATGGGCCGAATGGCCTAATTCTGCTCCTATCACTTATGAACATAGATAGACAGAAAATACTCAGCAGGACAGGCAGCATCTCTGGAGAGAAGGGATGGGTAATGTTTCAGGTCGAGACTCATCTTCAGACTGGTTACTTGTCTATACTGTAATTATTCCCTCTGGTTGCTCTGCTAACGCCAAACACAGCCCTCCCTATGGGTATCAGACACACTGACCCCCTCCCTGAGTGTCCGGGACACAGAGAACCCCCCCCCCCCCCCCCAGAGGGACCCCAACGTGGACACCTGTCATGAAGGGCCCCAGATACAGAGACTCCTCCCTGTGTCCCAATGCTGAGCCCCCTCCTAATGCCCCCGTCCCACTTAGGAAACCTGAACGGAAACCTCTGGAGACTTTGGGCCCCACCCAAGGTTTCCGTGCGGTTTCCGGAGGTTGCAGGTGGTTGCCGGAGGTTGCAGGTGGTTGCCGGAGGTTGGAGGTAGTGGGAGCAGGTAGGGAAGACTGACAAAATTCTCCAAGAATCGCACGGAAACCTTGGGTGGGGCACAAAGTCTCCAGAGGTTTCCGTTCAGGTTTCCTAAGTGGGACAGGGGCATCAGGAACTATGTACATGGACACCCCTCCCTGTGGAGCCCGACACACAGACCCTCCCCGATGTTGTGTCCCTGTGTTGTAGGCAGTGGCCCTACCTGAACTGCTGCAGTGGGTTCTGCTTCTCGTCGGAGCTCCAGGCGTAGCCCAGGTAGTAGAGAGGGAAGAAGAGAAGGTTCCAGGTGGCGGCAAACCAGGTGATGGCGAAGGGAGCATCGAAGGTGCGGAAGGTGACCTTGGCCAGCTGGCTGGTGCCGGCCCAGGACGAGCACACGCTCAGCACCACCGCCGAGCCCCACAGCGCCTCCTTCAGGCGCTCCACGGAGAGCCGGCGACGGCCGCAGCACCGGGGTCCCGCCCTCCACCAGCGCCGCCCACCACCACCTTCGCCTCCTTCTCCTCCTTCTCCTGCTGCAGCCTCTTGCCGACTCTCTGTCTCCGTCCGCACCGAGCCGGCCCCTGCCCCCGCCCCACTCCCCTCCTCCGGCCTCTCGTCTCCTGTGGGGCGGGAGGGGGGGGGAAAGTCAAAGGTCAGTGCGGTGGCCAGGGTGACCGGTAATCAGATTGACACACACGTCTGATGGACACACGCCTGAAACATACACGTGACGGACACACGCCTGATAGACACACGCCTGACAGACACACACGTGACAGATACACACCTGACGGACACACACGTGACAGATACACACCTGACGGACACACACGTGACAGATACACACGTGACAGATACACACATGACAGATACACACCTGACGGACACACACGTGACAGGTACACACGTGACAGACACACACCTGACGGACAGACACACACCTGACAGACACACGCCTGAAGAACACATGTGGAAACAGGCCATTCGGCCCTGAAGAACACATGTGGAAACAGGCCATTCGGCCCACCAAATCCGCACCGATCAGTCATCACCCCGTACACTAACATTATCCTACACACTAAAATTTACAATTTGTTTTTACTGAAGCCTATTAAACACCTTTGGAGTGTGGGAGGAAACCAGAGCTCCCAGAGAAAACCCACGTGGTCACGGGGAGAACGTACAAACTCCGTACAGACACTCCTGTAGTCACGATGGAACCCGGGTCTCTGGCGCTGTGAGGCAGCAACTCTACCGCTGTGCCACTGTACCACCCATCTGGGAAATGTTTCACCCAAGGTGCACCCACACTCCACCACACTCCCTGCACACACTCCCCCCCCGGAGTGGCTCCGTTACAATGCAGCGGGCCTTTACTGAAGAATCATTGTCAAACTTATTCTCTGTCAATCGTACCAAAGCTCCTGTTGGGAGCACAAACCACAACAACCTGATGTGTACCGAGATATTCGGACAGTTTGGCCAAAGTGGCAGGTCTTAAACAGAGCTTTTTAAAGTCTCTTTACAGGTCAGATAGAGAGGTAGTGTTAGAGCTCAGGGCCCAGTGAACTGATGGCAGAGCCCCCAATGACAGGATGATCCAACTCAAACAGCTTGGTCTGAATGAATGCAGAAGTCCCAGGGTAAAGAGGGAGGGAGGGGAGTAGGGGCTGGAGGCAGTTACAGAGGGAGGGAGGGAGGGGTGTAGGGATGGGAGTAGAGGTTGGTTGCAGAGAGAGGGAGTCACACAGTCCGGGACCAGGGGAGTGTGTAGTCACAACACAGGGCCGGGGGAGTGTGGACCTGCGTGCACAGTGTATTAGTGGGATGGTGATGCAGTAGAGGGCGGGGAGAGGAATAAAGAGCAGGTGGATGTTGAATTGCTGTTTCCAGTGGAACCTCCATGAACGGAGCAGCCAGCAACACAGTGATGTGTCAATATTTAACCCCGGATACACACAAAGGGGAGACTCGATAATTCACTGGAAGCCCGCAGAGCCAGGTGCCCCTAACCTCCATGTGTAAGAGACATTTGGACAGGTACATGGATTGGACAGGTTTAGAGGGGCATGGGTCAAACGCAGGCAGATGGTACTATAGACAATAGACAATAGACGATAGGGGCAGGAACAGGCCATTTGGCCCTTTGAGCCAGCACCGCCATTCAATGTGATCATGGCTGATCATCTCCAATCAGTACCCCATTCCTGCCTTCTCCCCATATCCCCTGACTCCGCTATTTTTAAGAGCCCTATCTAGCTCTCTCTTGAAAGCATCCAGAGAACCTGCCTCCACCGCACTCTGAGGCAGAGAATTCCACAGACTCACCACTCTCTGTGAGGAAAAGTGTTTCCTCGTCTCCGTTCTAAATGGCTTACTCCTTATTCTTAGACTGTGGCCCCTGG
Source organism: Leucoraja erinaceus (assembly GCF_028641065.1). Classification (NCBI taxonomy): domain Eukaryota; kingdom Metazoa; phylum Chordata; class Chondrichthyes; order Rajiformes; family Rajidae; genus Leucoraja; species Leucoraja erinaceus. Next base: position 17,824,874 of record NC_073381.1, read on the forward strand.
TTCTGGACTCCCCCAACATCGGGAACATGTTTCCTGCCTCTAGCGTGTCCAAGCCCTTAACAATCTTATATGTTTCAATGAGATTCCCTCTCACCCTTCTAAACTCCAGAGTGTACAAGCCCAGCTGCTCCATTCTCTCAGCATATGACAGTCCCGCCATCCCGGGAATTAATCTTGTAAACCTACGCTGCACTCCCTCAATAGCAAGAATGATGGCTAGCGTAGAAGGGCGTGTTGGTCGGTGTGGGCAGGTTGGGCCAAAGGGCCTGCTTCCACACTGTATGCCTCCATGGCTCCATGACTCTATGACCGCTCCACCGGTCCACTGCAGGTCTGCGGATCATCTCTCACCTCAGCCAGGCCCTGTGTCAGGTGACTCTCACTGGTTACCGGGATGTGGTCAGGATGGAGGGGTGTGGGAGGTCAGCTGATCGTCTCATGTTTATTAGAATGTAGACTGCACAGCACAAGAACAGGCCCTTCGGCCCATAATGCCAGTGCTGAACATGATGCCAAGTCCAACTAATCTCGGCAATGCACTTATCCAGAAGCCTCCCACACACGACTATTCTACCTGTCTCCACCACCACTCCCGGCACCCAGCACCATCTGTGTATAAACTCCACCTCGTACTTCTCCTTTAAACTTTGTCCCCCTGCCCTCCAGCCCCTTGCCATTTACACTCTTGTAAAAAAGGTTCTGGCTGTCTACTCCATCCACACCCCACAGCCCACAATCAGGTCACCCCTCACCCTCTCACAGTCCATAGAAAATCTGTTTGTCCAACCTCTCCTTACAGCTAATACCCTCTAATTCAGGCAGCTTTCTGGTGAAGATAGACTTAAGGGTCTGAAGGGTCTCGACCGCAAATGTCACCTGTTCCTTTTCTCCGGAGATGCTGCCTGACCCACTGAGTTACTCCAGCATTTTGTGTCTCTCTATGGTGTAAGGATAAGGGGGAAATCTTTTAGGACCGAGATGAGAAAAACATTTTTCACACAGAGAGTGGTGAATCTCTGGAATTCTCTGCCACAGAAGGTAGTTGAGGCCAGTTCATTGGCTATATTTAAGAGGGAGTTAGATGTGGCCCTTGTGGCTAAAGGGATCTGGGGGTATGGAGAGAAGGCAGGTACAGGATACTGAGTTGGATGATCAGCCATGATCATATTGAATGGCGGTGCAGGCTCGAAGGGCCGACTGGCCTACTCCTGCACCTAATTTCTATGTCTCTATGTCAACCAGCATCTGCAGTTCCTTCCTACACAGCTCTCTGGTGAAGGTCTTCTGCACCCTGCCCAAAGCCTCCACATCTTGTAGACCTCTCCTCACACACATGTTCTCCATTATCCATAGCTCTGTCCCTGCAGACCCCAGCCAACCTCTCTGCTTCTATTCAACCAGCTAAACCTGGTTGACACAAACAAACCTAAACCTAACACACACACCTGACACACACAAACCTAAAGTCGTCAGTGTTTACGTGCACACACTCACGGGGTGAAATTTTACCCCCCCCCCCCCCACCCCCGGCAGGTTGCAGTTGCTGCTTCCCACTACCTACTTGTAAAACTTGCAACCAAGCTCTGGCATCCTTTCATGACTTGACTCACCCCTTTCTCCACTCTCTTCCCAGATCCTGGATCTCATCTCCCTTCCAGCACCCTCCCTGGTTTTATCCCTCCCACTCACTGTACCCTGTTCTCTTCTCTGGAATTTCCTTTGTAAGCCTCGACAATCCCCCTTCCTGAGAAAACATTAATCACTGCCCCCTCGGCCTCTGCTTTTTGGCCAGCTGCTCTAAATGGGCTCGGTGAGAATTACTGATCAATGATGCTTCAGAACTTTAACTGTGTCAAGAATACTATCCAGCAAGCGTTTTACCAAGTATATAAACAAACAATAGCTGTCTCCACTGCTCCTGATACAGTAGTACTCTAAACAGAACAGTTGGAACCAGGTCAAAATGGCAACATCGCTCACCACGGAACACAATTTAATAACACAATGCACTCTCATAACATCATTGTGCTAGCGTGTGGTCTCTCTCTCACACATCACTGTCACATACATGATAATATCAGAGTGAGATATAATAATCTCACAGTGCAATGCAATTTTACTCTGGTACATTTACTATATATACATTTGCCATGTGTAAATTGCTGACAGTGTTGGTTACTAACATTACTGTATTTTTTTTGTGGTACACCTGCTCATATATCAGTGTGTGTGTATGTGTATACCACAAACAAGTTACACAGTAATATTGTGTGTAACAAGCAGTTAGCAATATGTGTGTGTATGTGTTCATATCTCTGATGTGTATATATGTCATATATACATCAGATATATTAGCACGCACACACATATATAAATATATATATATATATAAAAGCATAAATGTGTATGTATGTGCTAATATCTCTGATGTGTATATATGTCATATATACATCAGATGCACACACACACACACATATATATATATATATAGATAAGCATAAATGTATATACACATCAAATTCCCTGCTGTAAACATTGAAAATCACTCTGCCGCTGATTGTCAGTGTGATCCACGTTAACAGTGCTACACCTCTTAAGACCACTGCATTAAATCTATTTCCCTATCGCGATATTTTTGTGACACACAGTATCACCATTCTGTTAATCTCACATTTTTGCCAGGCTCGTTGATATTTCTGTATCAGAGTCATTTTCTTTGCTGTTTACTGACATCACAGCGCTGTGCATAATCATCTGTTTTGGACACAGTTGTCTGCGATACAGTCATATTAATATTTGCATCACGCGTTGATACTGGCAACATATTTCAACATCACGATGTTTAAGTCAGTATCACCGTACCGGAATGTTAATCAATTATAGCTAACTTTATATCAGCGTCCCACACGCTCGCATTTGTCACACATCAATAATTTGTTAATATCACGCATTAGTAACAGTGGTTTGCATGTTACCGCTGCTTTCGTGTTAATAAGTCTTAGCATAGTTTCACGGACTAAGTATTACATGTTAACATCACCGCAGTACATCGACATCAGCATTGTATATAAATCGGTATTATATGTTAATCACTTATCATACCCGTATTAATGTCACAACCTTAAACATGGGAACGCCATTGATAACGGATTATAGTTTTTGAAAGTGTTTCCTTGCAAGTTGCTGCTTTTAGTTATCGCAGCATTAGCGTGGAGATCTCAGCACTGTTACATGTCGTGTTGCCGCTCATTCACTGTGATATCATCGTCATAACACGATCCCTGCAACGCTGGAGCCAGAGTTGAATCAAGCCTGCAGACTACATACACAGCCTTTAAGTGGGAGAAACTCCACTCATTGCCCCTAAGCTGTTGTTTGTGTCTGAACCGCACCGTGACTTTAAACACCACCGTCTCCCCCCCCCCCCCCTCCCCCCCCGGCATCCGCTCCTCTTCCCACCCGCATTCCGCAGAGATCTGCCTACAAACCTTTCACCTTGGTGAGGGTCAGCACCGGACTGTTACAGGCGGTGAGGGGGGCCACCCTGGCCGAATGCTTTTTCATGGTGACGCCGGCTCAAGGGCAGAGTGGGAGGCAGCACAGTCTGCATGGCACCGGCCGCCCAGGCAGATGCAGTCTGCAGTCTGCAGCCTCGGTCCCCTCTCCGACGGATCCCCGCCTCTATGTGTGTGTGTGTGGGTCTTCCCGGTGTATCACAAACACACGCACACACACAGCGAGTGTTTGCTGTAATCACAAGGCGTCACATCGCCCTTGTTTGGGAAGATGCAGCGGGAGCTGGTGCTCGGGAGCTGGTGCTTGGCGCAATGCTGCTCTTGCCCTTGCCGATTCCTCCGACTCACCCCCCCCCCGTCCTCCTTCCTCCACCAAAGCCGACCCCGCTGCAGCCACTGCAAACGGACACTATTCCTCCTCTACATCACACCTCACATCCCTGCGATCAACCAACACATCAAACCTGCCCTCCAGAGAGTCAGCGTGAGAGCTCTCGTCTCACCCCCATGTTGTAGGCTGTATCCATCCTATAGCAAGAACACTGGAGCCCTGCACACACAAGACAATCCCACACACAAACTTTCACAGTCACTAGACCCAGTGGGACCCTTTGGGCCCCGTTCCCAACACAATAATCCACCACTCACCCCACCACTCACCCATTCCCCCAACACAATAATCCACCACTCACCCGTTCCCCCAACACAATAATCCACCACTCACCCGTTCCCCCAACACAATAATCCACCACTCACCCGTTCCCCCAACACAATAATCCACCACTCACCCGTTCCCCCAACACAATAATCCACCACTCACCCGTTCCCCCAACACAATAATCCACCACTCACCCGTTCCCCCAACACAATAATCCACCACTCACCCATAGCCCCCACGGGATGCCTGGTCCCCCAACGCAACCTGTCGCCGCTCCCTGGAGCCAATCAATCCTTCCCACATGTGGGCAGTCGGCACTTCCCGGAGCCAATGAATGGACTCGACTTTTGAGTCGGCGTCGGCACTTCATGGAGCCAATAAATCCTTCCCACATGATTCTGCTAATGGTGATGCTGCTGCTCAACGATTGGGCCACCAATGCCAGAGAGGGGCATCACCCAAATTTTCTCAAAATTCTGTGGGGAGTTCGCTGTGGGGAGTGGGGAGTGGGGAGTGGGGAGTGGGCTGTGGGCTGTGGGGAGTGGGCTGTGGGCTGTGGGGGAGTGGGCTGTGGGGAGTGGGGAGTGGGCTGTGGGCTGTGGGCTGTGGGCTGTGGGGAGTGGGGAGTGGGGAGTGGGCTGTGGGGAGTGGGCTGTGGGGAGTGGGCTGTGGGGAGTGGGCTGTGGGCTGTGGGGAGTGGGCTGTGGGGAGTGGGCTGTGGGGAGTGGGCTGTGGGCTGTGGGGAGGGGGCTGTGGGCTGTGGGGTGGGGAGTGGGCTGTGGGGAGTGGGCTGTGGGGAGTGGGCTGTGGGGAGTGGGCTGTGGGGAGTGGGCTGTGAAGAGTGGGGAGTGGGCTGTGGGGAGTGGGGAGTGGGGAGTGGGGAGTGGGGGCTGTGGGCTGTGGGGAGTGGGCTGTGGGGAATGGGCGGGGGGGAGTGGCTGTGGGGAGTGGGGAGTGGGCTGTGGGGGAGTGGGGAGTGGGCTGTGGGGGTGGGGAGTGGGAGTGGGCTGTGGGGAGTGGGGAGTGTGGGTGGTGGGCTGTGGGGAGTGTGGGGTGTGGGGAGTGTGGGCTGTGGGGAGTGGGCTGTGGGCTGTGGGGAGTGGGCTGTGGGGCTGTGGGGAGTGGGGCTGTGGGGAGTGGGGAGTGGGGAGTGGGCTGTGGGGAGTGGGGAGTGGGGAGTGGGCTGTGGGGAGTGGGCTGTGGGGAGTGGGCTGTGGGGAGTGGGCTGTGGGGAGTGGGGCTGTGGGCTGTGGGGGGAGTGGGTTGTGGGGTGTGGGCTGTGGGCTGTGGGGAGTGGGCTGTGGGGAGTGGGCTGGGGGGGGTGGGGTGTGGGGGTGTGGGGAGTGGGCTGTGGGGAGTGGGCTGTGGGGAGTGGGCTGTGGGGAGTGGGGTGTGGGGAGTGGGAGTGGGCTGTGGGCTGTGGGGAGTGGGGAGTGGGCTGTGGGGAGTGGGGAGTGGGCTGTGGGTTGTGGGGAGTGGGCTGTGGGGTGGGGGGGGAGTGGGCTGGGGGGAGTGGGCTGTGGGGAGTGGGGAGTGGGCTGTGGGGAGTGGGGTGTGGGGAGTGTGGGCTGTGGGGAGTGGGGAGTGGGGTGTGGGGAGTGGGCTGTGGGGAGTGGGGTGTGGGTGGGTGTGTGGGGAGTGGGGGGAGGGGAGTGGGCTGTGGGGAGTGTGGGGGTGGGTGGGGGAGTGGGGTGTGGGGAGTGGGCTGTGGGGAGTGGGGTGTGGGGGGGAGTGGGGCTGTGGGGGGAGTGGGCTGTGGGGGGTGCTGGGGGAGTGGGCTGTGGGGAGTGGGCTGTGGGGAGTGGGATGTGCTGGGAGTGGGGCTGTGGGGAGTGGGGAGTGGGCTGTGGGGAGTGGGCTGGGCTGTGGGGGAGTGGGCTGTGGGGAGTGGGCTGGGGTGGGGTGTGGGGGAGTGGGCTGTGGGGGCTGTGGGCTGTGGGGGTGGGGGAGTGGGGGCTGTGGGCTGTGGGGCTGTGGGCTGGCTGTGGGGAGTGGGCTGTGGGGAGTGGGGCTGTGGGGAGTGGGCTGTGGGGTGGGGATGTGGGCTGTGGGGGGAGTGGGGAGTGGGCTGTGGGGAGTGGGGAGTGGGCTGTGGGGAGTGGGGGAGTGGGGAGTGGGGAGTGGGGAGTGGGCTGTGTGGGGAGGGGGGTGTGGGGGGGGTGGGGGTGGGCTGTGGGCTGTGGGGAGTGGGGAGTGGGGAGTGGGCTGTGGGGAGTGGGCTGGGAGTGGGCTGTGGGGTGTGGGGAGTGGGCTGTGGGCTGTGGGCTGTGGGGAGTGGGCTGTGGGGAGTGGGCTGTGGGGCATGGGCTGTGGGCTGTGGGGAGTGGGGTGGTGGGGAGTGGGGAGTGGGCTGTGGGCTGTGGGGGAGGGGGGGTGTGGGCTGTGGGGAGTGGGCTGGGTGGGAGTGGGGAGTGGGCTGTGGGGCTGTGGGGGTGGGGTGTGGGGTGTGGGGTGGTGGGGGCTGTGGGGATGTGGGCTGTGGGGGGAGTGGGGAGTGGGGCTGTGGGATGTGGGGAGTGGGCTGTGGGCTGTGGGGTGTGGGGTGTGGGCTGTGGGGGTGTGGGGAGTGGGCTGTGGGCTGTGGGCTGTGGGGGTGTGGGGTGTGGGCTTGTGGGCTGTGGGGTGGGGGGTGTGGGGAGTGGGGAGTGGGGAGTGGGGGTGGGTGTGGGGAGTGGGCTGTGTGGGGGTGTGGGGAGTGGGCTGTGGGTGTGGGGCTGTGGGGAGTGTGGGGTGTGGGGAGTGGGCTGTGGGGTGGGGGTGGGGAGTGGGGTGTGGGGAGTGGGGGAGTGTGGGTGTGGGGAGTGGGCTGGGGGGGGAGTGGGGTGTGGGGAGTGGGGTGTGGGGAGGGGCTGTGGGGGTGTGGGGAGTGTGGGGTGTGGGGAGTGGGAGTGGGTGTGGGGAGTGGGGAGTGGGGAGTGGGCTGGGGGAGTGGGGAGTGGGTGTGGGCTGTGGGGTGTGGGGTGGGGTGTGGGGAGTGGGGAGTGGGGTGTGGGGTGTGGGGAGTGGGGAGTGGGGTGTGGGGAGTGGGGAGTGGGGCTGTGGGGAGTGGGGAGTGGGGGTGTGGGTGTGGGGAGTGGGCTGTGGGGTGTGGGGAGTGGGGAGTGGGCTGTGGGGAGTGGGGTGGGGTGTGGGGAGTGGGGAGTGGGGTGGGGGAGTGGGAGTGGGGGTGGGGTGTGGGGTGTGGGGAGTGGGGTGTGTGGGGGTGTGGGGTGTGGGAAGTGGGGGGTGTGTGTGGGGAGTGGGGTGTGGGGAGGGAGTGGGGTGTGGCAGTGGCAGCTGAGATCCCATTATAATGTCATTTTCGGCAGACTGAATGTTCACGGCAGCGTATGTAAATGAGATTCCATTGTGATTGGAGGACTGTGAGATGCCATTCTGACATAATCCCTGGAAGCTACTAGAAAAGTCTCACTCTCAGTCAGTTATTCTCAAATTTGGCTTTTTTAAACCTTTATATATCAATAACGTGAAATATAACATCAAGTCTGAAGGAAACTTGACAAGATCGACAACAGGAAAAAGCTGACTAAGGTTCTACAAAAATCTTTTGCGCGACCATGTACCGTTTTGGCGTAGATACAATCCTTATCTCAATCACATACGCACACACACACACACATAGATAGAAACAAGACAAGACTTTTAATAGTATATAGATAGAGTGTGGAAACAGGCCCTTCGGCCCAAGTTGCTCACACCGGCCAACATGTCTCAGCCACACTTGTCCCACCTGTCTGCATTTGGCCTATATCCCTCCAAACCTGTCCTATCCACGTACCCGTGTAAATGTTTATTTTTCTTCACAGGCTAGTTCTATGTTATCTCTTTCTCATCCGCTCCCTACACTCGGGGCAATTGTACAGGGACCAATTAACCTACCAACCCGCACATCTTTGGGATGGGGAAGGAAACCAGAGCACCCGGACAAAATCCATTCAAACACAGGGATAACGTGCAAACTCCACACAGATAGCACCCGAGGTGGGGATCAAACCCAGATCTCTGGTGCTGTGAGGTAGCAGCTCTACCAGCTGGGTGCAGGGTGTTTGATGGTCAGCATGGACCTGGTGGGCTGAAGGGCCTGTTCCTATGCTGTATTTCAAAGCTAAGCTAAGGTAGACTCCCTGGAGCACTGTGAGGTGGGTTTAACTCAGTTTAGTTTAGAGATACAGCACAGATATAAGCCCTTCAACCCACCACATCCACGCCAACCATCGATTACCCATTCACATTAGTTCTATGTTATTCCACTTACACGTCCACTCCCTACACACAAGGGGCAGCTTTTACAGCGGCCAATTAACCTCCCAGAGGTTTTCAAGAGATAGTTAGATTTAGCTCTTAGGTCTAAAGGAATCAAGGGATATGGGAAAAAAAGCTGCAACTGGGTACTGGTCTTAGTAGATCAGCCATGATCATATTGAATGGCGGTGCTGGCTCGAAGAGTCGAATGGCCTCCTCCTGCACCTATTTTTCTATGTTTCTAACCTACAAACCTGCATGTCTTTGGGATGTGGGAGGAAACCGGAACACCAGGAGAAAAAACCCACACAGCCACGGGGAGAACGTGCAAACTCCAAGATCAGGATTAAACCCGGGTCTCTGACGCCGTGAGGTAGCAGCTCTAACTAGCCGGGTGCAGGGTGGAACTCGTAGAATGGCACTGAAGGAACTGAAGGTCAACATGACCGTAGAGTCAGTGAGCATGGAAACAGGTCCTTCAGCCCATCTCGTCCATGCCAACCAACACGAGCTAGTCCCATTGGTTGTCGTCTGGTCAATATCCTCCTAAAACCTTTCCTAACAATGTACCTGTCCAAATGTCTTTAGAAAGCTGTTGATGTAATAATGGTGCTGAAGATGAGGTTACTACACCAACCACCTTAACTTAAGTAAGATAGACACAAAGTGCTGGAGTATCTCAGCCAGACAGGCAGCATCTCTGGAGCGAAGGAAAGGGTGGCCTTTTGGGTCGATCCATCAGGGGGTGGCGAATCTGTGGAATTCTTTGCCACAAAAGGCTGTACAGTGATATTTTAGTCAGTGGATATTTTTAAGGCAGAGATAGATAGATATTTGATTAGTACAGGTGTCAGATGTTATAGGAGAAGGCAGGAGAACGGGTTAGGACGGAGAGTTAGGTCACCCATGATTGAATGGCGGAGAAGACTTGATGGGCAAAATGGCCTAATTCTACTCCTATCACTAATGACCTTATGAGACCCTTCTTCAGACTGGTCTCTGCAGCATCATTTAAGTAACGTGTTTAGAAACATAGAAATTAGGTGCAGGAGGAGGTCATTCGGCCCTTCGAGCCTGCACCGCCATTCAATATGATCATGGCTGATCATCCAACTCAGTATCCTATACCTGCCTTCTCTGACATAACCGAGCTTTGAGGTATTTTGCAGCCGTGTTTTTGAATGTCATGTGACTCAGTCATATACAGAGCGAAAGATATTAGGGTGAAGGATCAAAACCTTGGTCAAAGAGACAGATTCCAAGGAGACCTTTGAAGAAAGATGGAGGGGTGATATGGCAGGACATGGGTTAGGAGATCCTGAGTTTGGGACCCGGGCGGATGAAGGCACGGTCCCAGCATGGAGCCACGGAACTCTGGGATTAGAGCCTAGGATCAGGGGAATACAGATTTCGCACATGCTCACATGCCGGTCACTGAGATAAGGAGGGGTTTGAGTGTCTGGCCAATGGAAGTGGGGACGAGGGTTTATAAAATGGAGGTAGACACGAGGAACTGCACATGCTGGTTTACATAAAAGGTGACAAAGTGCAAGAATAACATCGGGTCAGGCAGCTTCTCTGCAGGACATGGATAGGCGATGTTTTGGGTCGGGACCCATCTTCAGACTGATTGCAGTCGGGTGGAGGGGGGGCAGGAAGCCGGAAGTGAGGTGGGGGCGGGACAAAAGCCGGTAGGTGGATACAGGTGAGCGGGGATGACTGGCAGATGGGTAGACAAAAGCCAGAGATGAAAAGAAGACAAAAGTCTCAGAGATAAGGAGAGAAGAGGCACGAGTTGTGAAGCCGGAGGAAAGGATGTGGGTGGAAGGGTGGGGGGAGGATGGGGGGGTGGCAGGATATTGAGAAATGGGTGCACGTCAAGGTAGGGCTCAGGGAAGGGAGTGGCGTGGGGGAAAAGGGGGGAGTGTTATTGAGTTAGTTACCTAAAATTGGACAATGCAATGTTGGTTTGTAAGCTTACAAGTTAACCTTACCCAAGTTTAAATGGAAGTGGTATTTAATGGGAGTGAGAGAAGATCAGGTATGGTTGAGTAGGTGAGGAGAAGGCAGCAGAGTTATGGCTGACTGGAACACATTCTGTGCCAAAAAGATGCCTTTCATGTTCCTATTAAGTCTTCCCCCTCTCATTGTAAACCTATGTCCTCTGGTTCTTGGTTCCCCTACTCTGGGTAAAAGACTCTGTGCACCAACCTATCTATTCCCCTCATGATCTTAAACATCTCAATGAGATCACCCCCTGTCCCCAGCCTCCTGCCGCCAAGGATTAAAGTCCTAGCCCGCCCTTGAGTCCTGGCAACATAAATCTTGTTGGGGAAGTCCAGAACAAGAGGTCACAGTTTAAGGATAAGGGGGAAATCTTTTAGGACCAAGATGAGGAAAACATTTTTCACACAGAGAGTGGTGAATCTGTGGAATTCTCTCCCGCAGAAGGTAGTTGAGGCCAGTTCATTGGCTATATTTAGGAGGGAGTTAGATGTGGCCCTTGTGGCTAAAGGGATCAGGGGGTATGGAGAGAAGGCAGGTACAGGATACTGAGTTGGATGATCAGCCATGATCATATTGAATGGCGGTGCAGGCTCGAAGGGCCGAATGGCCTACTCCTGCACCTATTTTCTATGTTTCTATGTTTCTCTGCACCATTTCCAGTTTTGTACTTATCCGGATGCAAATCTACATATTAAATGTGTAAATTATGGGGCTGCCCCACTGTACGAGCTAATTCAAGAGTTCTCCCGAGTTTCCCCAGATTCGAACTCGGAGAATTATGGTAATAACCGCTGGTAGGTACTCAGGGCTCTCGTGGACATTTTTCAACATGTTGAAAAATCTTCACGAGTCTTCCCGAGCTTACCGTGTTTCCCGAGTACCTGCCGTTAGCGTTACGAGCCGCTGAGAGACGTCCCGAGCTCCGACGTATCCGCTCGGTACATTCTACATGCTTACCACGAGTTTGATTTTTTTTTCAACTTGGGAGAGCTCTTGAATTATCTCGTACAGTGGGACAGGCCCCTTAAGACCTTTCACAAAGAACCGTAGCCAGGGAGCAGCAGCAACATGAATGGAGAGGAAATTATCCTCACTTTTCACTTGGGCCTCTCACTCTACTTCAGGGGTGCCCAGTCTTTCTCCCCCCCCCCCCCCCCCCCCCCCCCCCCCCCTCCCCCCCCCCCCCCCCCCCCACCCCCCCCCCTCCTCCTCCTCCTCCCTCACCACACAACAGCTTGGGAATAAAAGCCAAATACAATCTCATCACGGCCCATCGGAACCCAATCAGGTCAGGGCCAATCCTCGCCCGACCCCACCACAACCATTACCAAATCTAGCTCACCCTGATTTAGGACAATTCAAATACAATATTGGTCGACAGTCAAAACCTTACTCCCAACGCTGGTCGCCGCGGGAGGTTGAGTGTTTTGTTGATAAAGTTGCCGTTATACTAATTTGATGATTGTTTGTTTGTAAAACTGTCAACACAGGTGCTTTGATTGTGCTAATTTGTAAATTTATTTTTATATTTTTGAATAAAAGTATTTGTATACCATTTACTAGAATGTTGCCTGGGTTTCAACAACTAAGTTACAGAGAAAGGTTGAATAAGTTAGGTCTTTATTCTCTGGAGCGCAGAAGGTTAAGGGGGGACTTGATAGAGGTCTTTAAAATGATGAGAGGGATAGACAGAGTTGATGTGGACAAGCTTTTCCCTTTGAGAATAGGGAAGATTCAAACAAGAGGACATGACTTCAGAATTAAGGGACAGAAGTTTAGTGGTAGCATGAGGGGGAGCTTCTTTACTCAGAGAGTGGTAGCGGTGTGGAATGAGCTTCCAGTGGAAGTGGTGGCGGCAGGTTTGTTGGTATCATTTAAAAATAAATTGGATAGGCATATGGATGAGAAGGGAATGGAGGGTTATGGTATGAGTGCAGGCAGGTGGGACTAAGGGAAAAAAGTCGTTCGGCACGGACTTGTAGGGCCGAGATGGCCTGTTTCCGTGCTGTAATGGTTATATGGTTATATGGTATAATAAAAAAAATATTAAAAAATAAAAAAGGGTGGAAATGTCCAAAAATAAACTAGAGAGCATATTTAAGGTGAGGGGCAAAGTTGAAAGGAGATATACGGGGCAAGTTTTTTTACACAGAGGTTGGTGAGTGCATGGATTGTTACACCAGGGGTAGTGGTGGAGGCAGATATGGTAGCGGTGTTTAAGGGGCTTTTGGATAGTTACATAGATATGCAGGGAATAGAGGAATATGGATTACCTGCAGAGAGGAGATTAGTTTATCTTGGAATCGTGTTCAGCACAGACTTTGTGGGCTGAAGGGCCTGTTCCTGTACTGTACTGTTCTATGATATCACCAAAGTCAATCCAAACTCAACCTGATTGCAGCCAATCTAAACCATTGCAAGCACAACCTATCCAAACCAACTAGACCGGGGCCAATCCAAGCTGGACCTAATTGCAGCCAATCCATGTCAGATTTGACCAGAGCCATCCCAAGCTGAACCCAGCCACGATCAACATGTATGCCTAACTGCTCACAACCAATGACAACTGACCGCAGCCAAACCGCCACTGACCCAAGATTGGCCTTGTGCAACATAAAACACGGCAATGATGGAACACCCCCTCTCTCCACTCTGACACAGTTCATCACTCCCTTCCTCACACTGACACTGTTCATCACTCCCCTCACTGTGAAGCCCTCTCCCTTAAACTGACATCCCCTCCCTCTCTCCATCTCCCCCACTTCACTCTGACATTCCCTCCCTCATTGACATTCCAACCCTAACTCTGACACCCTCTTGCTCGCTCTGACACCCCTCCCTCACAGACACAACCCCCACAGTCCGTGCTGAGAGGCGCCCTGACCCAGTTCCTTGCCCTTGACTGTGGAGAAGGTGATGTTGATGTTGATGGCCGGCGGTTGGCAGATGCAGTGCAGGTGTGTTGCACCCAAAACCCCGGTGTTTTCCCTGGAAGGCGAGCAGGAAGCCTCTTGTTTACGGACGCTGAGGGAGAGGGTGACCTGGGTGTGAAGGAGAGAGCTGCATCTGCCTGACAATCCCTCTGGCTCCCTGCAGTATCTCGGCCTAGACCCACCACTTCATCCATTCAAACCCGGGGCTGTGTTGCAGCTTAAATGCAGCAGATGTTACATAGAAACATAGAAAATAGGTGCAGGAGGAGGCCATTCGGCCCTTTGAGCCAGCACCGCCATTCATTGTGATTATGGTTGATCATCCCCTATCAATAACCCGTGCCTGCCTTCTCCCCATATCCCTTGACTCCACTAGCCCCTAGAGCTCTATCTATCTCTCTCTTAAATCCATCCAGTGATTTGGCCTCCATTGCCCTCTGTGGCTGGGAATTCCACAAATTCACAACTCTCTGGGTGAAAAAGTTTTTTCTCACCTCAGTCTTAAATGACCTCCCCTTTATTCTAAGGCTGTGGCCCCTGGTTCTGGACTCGCCCAACATTGGGAACATTTTTCCTGCATCTAGCTTGTCCAGTCCTTTTATAATGTTAAATGCATTTGTCGCATTTGTCCCGGGAGAGGAGTGGGCCATGGATGGTGGAGGTGGTACATCTGAAATCCCAGCTGGCATGACTCGGGATGGGAGGGCGTTACATCCATATGGATTTCCTGGGCTATCAGAGATGTATCACTCCCCGTTACATTGCAACTTTGTCGTGGTCGGGGAGCTTGTGTGTCTCAGTGACCCCTAGAGCTACGGCAGTGGGAGATTCGTCTCCTGTTAGGGTCTCCCATGCTGGACAGGTCGAAGGGTAGAGGTGAGACGAAGAGCGATCCACTGATCCTCCAGGTTGGAGGTTGAGCCCAGGGCTAACAACCCTGTCTCGTAAAACAAATATATTACGGAAACAGCAACTGAAGGATTCAACACTACTGTGTGGAGGACCTTCCTTGCTGCACTACATGCCAGGAGGTATAATAGGCAGGAATTAAGTAAGAGATGTATTAACATGGTGTGTAGGAAAGAACTGCAGATGCTGGTTTACATCGAAGATAAGACACAAAATGCTGGAGTAACTCAGCGGGTCAGGCAGCATCTCTGTAGAAAAGGAATAGGTGACATTTCGGGTCGAGACCCTTCAAGACCCTTCTTCAGAAAGGTCACCTATGTATTAATATGGATTCAACATGGATAAAAGGTAGATAACAAGGGAAATGAGAGGGTAGAGTTACAGCCTCACAGCACCAGAGATCCTGGGTTCGTTCCTGTCCTCTGCCACTGTCTGTGTGGAGTTAGCATGTTCCTCCGTGACCGCGTGCTTTGATTCCCTCCCACATTCCCCCGTGTGGGCAGGTGAATGGGCCACTGTAAACAGTTCTGAGTGTGTAGCTCCAAGAGAAAGAGAACCAAGAGACATTTGGTGCATATTTGTGAGAGGGATTAGGATGTGGGGCGAGTGGGAAATAGGGAGAGGGGGAATAGGATTGATGGGAATGAAAAGTGTGACACAGCAGTGCAGTTGGTAGAGCCACTGCCTCACAATGCCAGAGACCCAGGTTCGATCCCGACCTCGGGTGCTGCCTGTGTGGAGTTTGCACGTTCTCCATGTGACCGCGTGGGTTTCCTCCAGGTGCTCCGGTTCTCACCCACTTCCAAAAGACGTGCAGGTTTGTTGGTTAAACGCCCTCCCTGTGAATTGTCTCTAGTGTGCAGGGAGCAGATGAGAACGTGATATAACATGGAACTAGTGTGAACGGGTGATCGATGGTTAGCATGGATTCAATGGGCCGATGGGGCTGTTTCCGTGCTGTATCTGTGAACTAAAGCTAGGGCTGAGTGGCCTCCTACTGTGTGATGGACCACGTTGAGGAGATCAAGTAAGAAACAAATATCCAAGGAACTGTGTCCACTCAGAGCTGGGGCTTGGAAGCGCGAGCCTGGCCAAACGGATCCCAGATCCCAGGAAGGAATCACTGAGCTGGGAAGCAGCAGAACTGAGCCTCCCTCTCTCTGGACCCAGGCTCTGGGGTTCAGGAGAATAAGAAGTGTAAAATGAGGGAGGAACAACGGGCTAGATGGCTTTCAAGATACAAGATACAAGATACATTTAATTGTCATTTGGACCCCTTGAGGTCCAAACGAAATGCCGTTTCTGCAGCCATACATTACAAACACATAGACCCAAGACACAACATAATTTACATAAACATCCATCACATCGCTGTGATGGAAGGCCAAAAAAACTTATCTATCCACTGCACTCTCCCCCCCCCCCCCCCATGTCAGAGTCAAAGTCAAAGCCCCCGGCTGGCGATGGCGATTGTCCCGCGGCCATTAAAGCCACGCCGGGTGGTGCGAGGTCGCACACCGGGTCTTGCTGTTAGAGCCCCCGGCGTGCGCTCGCAGAGTCCCGTGGCCATTCCAAGCCACGTGGGGCGGTGATGTCAGGCCCCGCTCCAGGACCTCTTCAACCCCGCAACTCGGGCGGGGGAAGTCGCCGTTGCGAGAGCCCTGAAAAGTGGTCTCCCTCCAGGGACCCGCGGGCTCCCGGTGCCGCCGTCCACAGACCTGCCGTTGGAGCCTCCGACTCTCCGGTCGGGCAGCAGCAGCAGCAGCAGCGCTCCTCCACCGCTCCACCCGCTCCGGACTCGGCCAGCCCCGCGACGGTGAGGTGAGTCAGCACCAGAGTTCCTGGTCTCTTCCTGTTGGAGGCCGCTCCTCGTTGCGGCCCCAACGACAACGGAAACCCGACGAGAAAAGGTCGGGTCTCCAGTGCAGGGAGAGATTTTAAAAGTTTCCCCCCCCTCCTCCCACCCCACCCCACCCCCCCCCCACACACACACCCCAACAAAAAAAACAAAAACTACATAAAAACACAGACAGAAAATAATAAAACGCGGACAGACTGCAGAGGCCGCTGCTGACAAGAGTCGCGCCGCCCACCGTTCCCAGCTGTGGAAGAGGGACCGACGCAGGCAGAGGAGGCACAAGGAGTTGCAGATGCCAGAATCTTCAGCAAAACATCAAGTGCAGTAAACCCTCAAGGATTGTGAAATAGTTATCTAATATTCCGTTTTTACGCATATGGGGCAGCGGTAGAGTTGCCACCTTACAGCGCCAGAAACCCGGGTTTGATCCCAACCACAGATGCTGTCACTACGGAGTTTGTACGTTCTCCCCGTGACCGAGCGGGCTTTCTCTGGGAGCTCCGGTTTCCTTCCACACTCCAAAGACATAGAAACATAGAAAACCCGTGCCTGCCTTCTCCCCATATCTCTTGATCCCACTAGCCCCGAGAGCTCTATCTAACTCTCTCTTAACATAGAACATAGAAAATAGGTGCAGGTGTAGGCCATTTGGCCCTTCGAGGCTGCACCGCCATTCAATATGATCATGGCTGATCATCCAACTCAGTATCCTGTACCTGCCTTCTCTCCATACCCCCTAATCCCTTTAGCCACAAGGGCCACACTCCCTCTTAAATATAACTCCCTCTTAAATATAACTCTCTCTTAAATCCATCCAATGACTTGGCCTCCACTGCCCTCTGTGACAGGGAATTCCACAAATTCACAACTCTCTGGGTGAAAAAGTTTTTTCTCACCTCAGTCCTAAATGGCCTCCCCTTTATTCTAAGACCGTGGCCCCTGGTTCTGGACTCGCCCAACATTGGGAACATTTTTCCTGCATCTAGCTTGTCCAGTCATTTTATAATTTTAAATGTCTCTATAAGAGATCCCCTCATCCTTCTAAACTCCAGTGAATACAAGACATGTAGGTTACGAGGTTGATTGGCTTGGTAGGAATGTAAATTGTCCCTAGTGTGTGTAGGGTAGTGTTAATCTGCGGGGATCGCTGGTCGGTGTGGACCCGGTGGGCTGAAGGACCTGTTTTCGTGCTGTATCTTTAAGCCCCTGTCCCACTTAGGAAACCTGAACAGAAACCTCTGGAGACTTTGCGCCCCACCCAAGGTTTCCGTGCGGTTCCCGGAGGTTGCAGGTGGTTGCCGGAGGTTGCAGGTAGTGGAAGCAGGTAGGGAGACTGACAAAAACCTCCGGGAACCGCACGGAAACCTTGGGTGGGGCGCAAAGTCTCCAGAGGTTTCCGTTCAGGTTTCCTAAGTGGGACAGGGGCATGACTTTTTCTTTTACTTTGTATTATGTTGGTTGGTTTTCTTCTTATTATTTTGTATTGTACATAATATTGAAAATAATTGATTACATTTATTTTTAGAAAAACAAGTAGTTATAATAGACCTTGTTATAACAGACCTTTTGTTGGGGTGGGGGGGAGGGGGTGGTACGCTTATTGCCAATTGTCTGCTATAACCGAGTAGGGTATTATTGTATGTAGTTGAAACAAAGAACTGCAGATGCTGGTTAATACATAAAGGTACTGCAGTAACTAAGCAGGTCAGGCAGCATCTCTAGAGAACATGGGTAGGCGACGTTTCAGGCCAGGGATGTGATTCAGTCTGTTGAGTTACTCCAACACTGTGACATTTCACCTAAAAACTCGGCACGATGCTGCTGGTCTGCATCAGCGAGCACTTCTTCACCGGATGACACGGCTGTTGTTATGGCTCGCGTTGTAGCCCACGACAGGTGAGCTTTCTTCAGGTTGCTGCTACCGACAGGAGGGGGGGCTCAAAGGTGTGGAGTACTCGCGGCTGAGCAAGCCCCCGCTCAGCCAGGTACTCGTCAGACCCAGGCGCTGTAATCCATCCCGGGAGCCGGTCCCACACAACTTGAGCCGCCTTTCCCCAACACCCTTCACCTCCCTCCGTGACGCAGGGAGGTGTCTCCTGTACGGGCTCTTCCTCCACACCCTGCATTTCCTCGCCCTGATCCACTGTCCAGACACAAAGTAGCGGTCGGTGTTGCCTTCTGTTCACGAGGCCCCCCCCCTCCCCCCGGTGGGGGTCCCTCTGCGCAGGGTTTCTCCCCCTCTACATAGGGGACCTAGGGTGGAGGGTATTGCACCGAGGAGACCTTTGCAACCTGTTTCATTCACGGTTCGCTACGTTTGCGGGCTGGGAGATTTGTGTACCACATGCTTATGGAGTGTGTGACTGTTACTTTATCCAAAGGAGCTGCTCCTTCCCTTCTGGCTGAACCTCCCACCCACCATCCTCATCTTCGGACACCCTGTGCGTAGGGGAGAGGGCAGGGCCGATGATGTCCTGGTTGGGTTGCTCCTGGGCCTGGCTAAGCTGGCCATCCACGAGTCACGGCACCAGGCAGAAGAGGGCCCTGGTCCGAGCCGGCTGCCTGCCCCTTTTCCGGAGTTATGCCCGTGCCTGGGTGGTTTTAGAAAGGGACTAAGTGCTGTCCACGGGCGCCCTGGAGAATTCCCGGGACCGCTGGGCACCGCGAGGGGTGGAATGCATCCTTAGTACGGCTGGTGATATCGTTGTATAACAGTTTATACAATATTTTGCTGTATTGTGGTAGTGGGTTTGTTTTGAATAATTTAGTATTGTACATATTATTGTAAATAGGTGAATAAATTATTTTGGGGTAAAAAAAGCTGCTGGTGGCAGCTGGTGAGAGGGGAACCAGCCCCATGGTGTTAGCAGCCTGAAGAAAGTGTTGTTCCCATGGGTTACAATGTGACCACAACAACAGTCACGTCGCTGGACAGTGTGGGTGGTCGGGATGCAGTCGAGCAAAGATTTGTCTGCTATAACCAAAATCCATTATAAAGAGATCCGTTGAGACGAGGGTTTACTGGATGAACTCAATGGGGTCAGGCAGCGTCTCTGGAAGTAATGGGCACTGATCTGTCTGCTGCGTTCAATGTCCCTCCCATTGGCGAAACCAAGTGCAGGCTCGGAGACCGTTACACCAAACACTTGCGCTCGGTCCGCCAAGGCCTGCTGGATCTCCCGGTTGCTAAACGTTTTAACTCCCCTTCTCATTCCCATGCTGATATTTCTGTCTGGGACTCCTCCATTGTCAGAGTGAGGCCACATGCAAACTGGAGGAACAGCTCCTCATATCCTGTTTGGTTAGATCACAGCCCGGTGGTACAAACATTGAATTCTCCATCTTTACCTAACAACCCCTTTCCCATCTCCGCTTCCTGTGGTCCCACCCTAATGCGCACACATTTCTCCCACTGTTTTGTCTCTATTTGAAACCACCCACCTTTGTTCCCCCCCACCCATATCCCTCCCTCTACATTTCTCTTCTCTCCTTATCTGACAACCTTTTGTCTTCTGGTCCTTGTCCAACAATCTGCAAGTCCACCCCCCCCCACCTCTCACCCCTCGCTTGTATCCACCTATTATTTGTAATGCTTGTCATGCCCCCATCTCTCTTTGCCAATGTTCCCCCCCTTACTCTAATTAGTCTGAAGAAAGGCACCTATTTCTCCCTTCCCCCTCCTCCTACATTCCTGGCTCTGGCTTTACAATTGTCAATTTACTTCCCCCCTTGACTCCATTCAAGGACCCAAGCGCTTTTTTCAGGTGCGGCAGAGGTTCACCTGCACCTCCTCAAACCTCATCTATTGCATCCGCTGCTCTAGATGTCAGCTGCTCTACATCGGTGAGACCAAGCGTAGACTTGGCGATCGCTTCGCCGAACACCTCCGTTCGATTCGCAATAACCAACCTGATCTCCCGGTGGCTCAGCACTTCAACTCCCCCTCCCATTCCGAATCTGACCTTTGTGTCCTGGGCCTCCTCCATGGCCAGAGTGAGGACCACAGTAAATTGGAGGAGCAACACCTCATATTTCGCTTGGGCAGATTACACCCCAGCGGTATGAACATTGACTTCTCTAATTTCAGGTAGTCCTTACTTTCTCCTCCCCTCAGTCCTCCCTCAACCCACTGTATCCACCTCTTCCTTTCTCCTTCACCCCCAACCCTTACATCAGTCTGAAGAAGGGTTTCGGCCTGAACCGTTGCCTATTTCCTTTGCTCGATAAATGCTGCCTCACCCGCTGAGTTTCTCCAGCACTTTTGTCTACCTGTCAATTCAATCTGTCTGTCACACACCTTCCGATTTAATCTCCAGCCTTTGTTTCAACTATCCCGACCTGAAATACCACCTATCCATGTTCTCCAAAGATGCTGCCTGACCCGCTGGGTTACTCCAGCACTTTGTGTCCTTTTGCGTAAACCAGCCTCTGCAGTTCCTTATTCCTATATCCCATCGAGTCACAATCTCTGGGGACGTATTTGGGATGGGTGAGTGAGCAACTTACGCGGAAAGCTTAGAGGTGCTTTCAAGAGCAGGAAAAGACCGTTGAGCTGAATGTGTCATTTTATGATATTACAGCTGCTGCAGCACCTTGCCAGCTGTCTGTTCTGTGATGTGATTCCCCGCAGCACAACTCTCCGCTGTGTTATTGCTGTCAACTCAGCATATCGCCCGCCCTCTCATGGACACAGGGACCTTCACAGCTACTCGAGCTGTCTCTTAGTCGGACAACCTTCCGTTGCGAAAGGAGCAGAGATCCTGATCTCTCAAAGTGCTGGAAGAACTCAGTGGGTCAGGCAGCATCTGTGGAAGTTATGAACATGCGACGTTATGGGTCGGGACAGTTCTTCAGTCTGACCATTCCCACCGCAGATGCTGCCTGACCTGCTGAGCTCCTCCACCACTTTGTGTCTTGCTCAAGATTCCAGCATCTGCAGTTCTTTGTGTCTCCTGGAACTTCCAGCTGCCTGGAGATGGCACCACGCCTGCTCAACCTCAAGGTAACGAGTAGATTCCAGGCTCTTGGTTCAGGGATGCCCACTCTCTGCAACACTCTGCCTCACCTCTCTCCTTGTCGGATAGATTGTCAAGTGTTGATGGAGAGGGTGTCGGGAGAGGGGGCATAGCGATAAGGGAGAGGGTGTCGGGAGAGGGGGCATAGCGATAAGGGAGAGGGTGTCGGAGCGAGGGAGTTGGGGTAAGGGGGCTTGTGTTAGGGAGGAGCGTATCTGTGGGTCTGTTTGAGTGAGTGCAAGATGGAGCCTGGGTGGAAGAGTGGGAGTGGCAGTGAGAGTGAGCGTGGGAGTGAGTGTGGGAGTGAGCGTGGGAGGGAGTGTGGGAGTGAGAGTGGGAGGGATGAGTGTGGGAGTGAGTGTGGGAGTGTGGGAGTGAGAGTGGGAGGGAGAGTGGGAGTGAGTGTGGGAGTGAGAGTGGGAGCGAGCATGGGAGGGAGAGTGGGAGTGGGAGAATCGGAGTGAGCGTGGGAGTGTAGGAGTGAGTGTGGGAGTAGGAGTGAGTGTGGGAGTGAGCATGGGAGTGTGAGTGAGCGTTGGAATGAGGATGGGAGTATGGGAGTGGGAGGGAGAGTGGGAGTGTCCGAGCGAGCGTGGCAGGGAGTGTGAGTGAGCATGGGAGTGAGTGTGGGAGTGAGTGTGGGAGTGAGTGTGGGAGAGTGTGAGTGAGAGAGTGTGAGTGAGCATGGGAGTGAGCGTGGGAGAGTGTGAGTGAGAGAGTGTAGTGAGCATGGGAATGGGAGGGAAAATGGGAGTGAGAGTGGGAGTGAGCGTGGGAGTGAGAGTGTCAGTCAGTGGGAGTGTGTCTGTCTGTGGGAGTGAGTGTGAGAGTGTGTGTGAGAGATTGTGTCAGTCTGGGAGTGCGGGTGACAATGTGTGAGTGAGTGAGTGTGTTCGGCGGTGGCTCTACACTGCTCCCTGCTGGTTGTGGTGTTGCCTGCGGCCGGCCTTGTCTTGGGCCTGAGTCTGGTTACCCCAGACCCTCCCTCACTGCTGCTCACTGTGCACTACTGCCCAACCCGGTCCTGCCACACTCTGCCAGCAGGTGGAACCTCTCAACGTTGAATTAACTCACTGGTCTGTAGTTCCCAGGCTTTTCCTTGCAGTCCTTCTTAAATACAGGCACACATTTGCTGCTCTTCCGGCACCTTACCCGTGTTTAATGACAACTACTAAATCTTGGCCAGGGCACCTGCAATTTCCTCTCTAGCTTCCTTCAGTGTCCTCGGATATATCCAAACAGGCCCAGGAGACTTGTCTACCTTCATATATGTTAAGACATTCAGCACCTCCTCGAGCATAATACCGACTGCCCTCAAGACACTTCCACTGACTGCCCCAAGTTCCCCAGTCCTCATGCCTTTCTCTATGGTAAAAACAGAGGAGAAATACTCATTGAGGACCTTTCCCATCTCCTGTGGCTCCACACAGAGATGACTGCTTTGATTCTTCAGGGACCCGATACTCTCTGTGGTTAATCTTTTTTCCCTTAATGTACATAAAATCTCTTGGGGTTCTCCTTGATAATATGAGCTATCTCCTGTCCCCGTTTTGCCCGCCTGATTTCCTTTTCTAGCATGCCCCTCAGTTCCTGAAACGTATCCTGGGATACATTTGATGCCAGCTGCCTATACCTGCTCCATACCTCCTTCTTATTCTTAACCAGAGCCTCAATCTCTCTATTTATCCAAGCTTCCTTTTCCCACCTGCCTTGCCCTTCACTCTTATAGGATCATGTCCTGGATTCTTGTCAGCACACTTTTAATAACACCTCACTTTCCAGTAGTTTCATGTTCTACAAACATCCTGCTCCAATCAACTTGACTGAGTTCCTGGCTAAAGTTGGCCTTGCCCCAATTTAGAATTGCCCAGAATTCCTGGACGTTAACATCTCAGATGACCTGCCCTGGACCCAGCACATCGACGTAATCGCAAAGAAGGCGTGCCAGCGCTTCTACTTTCTTACTTTCCACTTCACTCCGCCCTCTCCCACCTCGACAACAGAGACACTTATGTAAGAATGCTGTTCATCGATTACAGCTCAGCATTCAACACCATTATACCATCAAAACTGATCACCAAACTCGGTAACCTGGGCATCGACCCCTCCCTCTGCAACTGGATACTGGACTTTCTAACCAACAGACCCCAGTCTGTGAGGTTAGACAAGCACACCTCTTCAACCCTCACCCTGAACACCGGCGTTCCACAGGGCTGTGTGCTGAGCCCCCTCCTCTACTCCCTCTTCACCTATGACTGCACACCTGTACATGGTACTAACACCATCATCAAGTATGCAGATGATACAACGGTGATTGGCCTCATCAGCAACAACGATGAGCTGGCCTACAGGGAGGAGGTCCAGCACTTAGCAACATGGTGCGCTGACAACAACCTGGCCCCAACTCCAAGAAGACCAAGGAGATCATTGTAGACTTCAGGAAGTCCAGAGGCGGCACGCACACCCCCATCCACATTAACGGGACGGAGGTGGAACGTGTTTCTAGCTTCAGGTTCCTGGGAGTCAACATCTCCGATGACCTCTCTTGGACCCACAATACCTCTACTCTGGTCAAGAAGGCTCATCAGCGTCTCTTCTTCCTGAGGAGACTGAAGAAGGTCCATCTGTCTCCTCAGATCCTGGTGAACTTCTACCGCTGCACCATCGAGAGCATCCTTACCAACTGCATCACAGTATGGTATGGCAACTGCTCTGTCTCCGACCGGAAGGCATTGCAGAGGGTGGTGAAAATTGCCCAACGCATCACCGGTTCCTCGCTCCCCTCCATTGAGTCTGTCCAAAGCAAGCGTTGTCTGCGGAGGGCGCTCAGCATCGCCAAGGACTGCTCTCACCCCAACCATGGACTGTTTACCCTCCTACCATCCGGGAGGCGCTACAGGTCTCTCCGTTGCCGAACCAGCAGGTCGAGGAACAGCTTCTTTCCGGCGGCTGTCACTCTACTCAACAACGTACCTCGGTGACTGCCAATCACCACCCCCCCCCCCCGGACACTTATTATTATTTATTCAAATCATGTGCTATGTCGCTCTTCCAGGGAGATGCTAAATGCATTTCGTTGTCTCTGAACTGTACACTGACAATGACAATTAAAATTGAATCTGAATCTGAATCTGAATCTGAATCTTAGACGTTTCCACAGATTCGCTGGTTGCATTATTGACAGGTTGCATTATTGCCCGAGACGGCACTCGTTACCCTTTGAGTGGAGAGATTACTCCTGAACAGTCTGCACTTCAATCTGAGACTGTGGATGCTGCTCCCAGCCTCCTCAGCCAGGAGACAAAAGGAACTGCAGATGCTGGAATCTTGAGCAAAACACACAGTGATGGAGGATTCAACACTCAGCGGATCAGGCAGTGGCGGCAAATGGCATTTGGGGTTAGGACCATTCTTTAACTTTAAGAAAGGCCTGTAGAAGGGTCCCAACCCGAAGCGTTGCCTGTCCATTCCCTCTACTGATGCTGCCCGACCCACTGAGTTCATACAGCACTTCCTTTATTCCTGAGTCGGGTGGATCACCGCACTTATCCAGCCTGTCTATGGTGCTGTAGTTTTCAATGAGATGTCCTATGCTTGTAATCACTGGAGAATTCAGGTCAGGTCAATGCAATCTCCCTCCACACATCGACCACTCACTTACACCAATCCTACACTAATCCTCTCTCTTACTCTCCCCACACGCTCTGCAACTCCCCATGGATTCTCCCTCTCACTGATGCATTCGGGGCAATTCGACCCACCAACCTGTGTGTCTTTGGGGCGTGGGATGAAACTGGAGCACCCGAGGGAAACTCATGCGTATTAGGGAATATCGTGCCTACTCCATGCGCTCAATGTCAAAGGTCTGTGGGTCCGTGAGGCAGCAGCACTAGCTGCTAATTCCTTTCCACGAGATGTCTGTGCAGCGTCTCAGAATGCCCTGGCTTGTTAAAGCAGCCGTAACACACTGTCCCTCCTTTGACTGAGCACAACCATTGTGCAGATTACAAAGGTGCACTGCAGGATGGGAGAGCTGCAGAACAAAGACGCCTACAGGCTTCCTGACTTCAATGAAGCCAGCGTAGAGCATCTGGAAAGGTTAGGGATGCAACGTGGCGGAAAGCTTGGAGTCACCCTGACTGAAGAGGGCTGTTGTCGAGCCAATGAGGTTCCAACAGGCAGGGGAGACATCTTCATTTGAGGGGAAAGGGGCTTTTTACAATTTGGGGGGGGGGGGGGAGGTGGGACGGTACTCTCATGTCACTGCACTGCTGCTTATTGTCCAGCTTTAGGTTTCTGGGCACTCACATTTCAGAGGACCTCACATGGTCCACCAACACAGCTGCGCTGGTCAAAAAGGCACAGCAACGACTGTTCTTCATGAGAACATTAAAAAAGACTGGTTTGCCCCAACAGCTGCTGACAACCTTCTACCGCTGCACCAGAGAGCATATTAACGTATGGCATCTCTGTGTGGTATCTCAGCTGCACGGAGACGGAGAGGAGAGCTCTTCAGCGCATCGTCTACAGAGCGCAGAAGATCATTGGGACACCGCTACCAGCCTTGGAGGGCATCTACCACACACGGTGCCTCAGGAAGGCCGTCAGCATCCATAAAGACTCCTCACACCCTTGTAATGGACTGTTCGAACTACTTCCCTCCGGCAGACGTTACAAGGCCTTCTACGCCCGAACCTCCAGACTCAGGAACAGCTTCATTCCCAGAGCTATAGCAGCTCTGAACCAGCCCTGCTGAGTGCGCCCCATCCCCCCTGGACTGTCTCCCTCGGATGGTCACGTCGCACAGACACATCTGCACTTTAGTCTGTTTGAACTGTTTTACTGTTGTAATGTTCTTTTTACAAACCATGTTTCTCGGGGTATCTAAATCTAAATTTTATTAGTTATTTAAGTTATGACATCGGATGGAAGCTGCAAACCCAAATCTCGTTGCACTTATGTGCAATGACAATAAAAGATTATTATTATTATTATTATTATTATTATTATTATTATTATTATTATTATTATTATTATTATTGAAAAGCCGCGTAGAGGTGCGGGTGACACCAGAGAGACGGGGGAAAAGGGTGGGGCAAGAAAGGGAGAGGAGTGGGGAGATGGGGGGTGAGAGAGAGGGGGATGAGGGTTGGGGGGGGGGGGGGGGAGAGGGGGGAGTGAGAGGGGTGAGGGAGGGGGTGAGAGGAAGGTTGGGGGGCGAGGGAGGGAGAGAGGGGGCAAGAGGGGGAGATGGGATGAGAGGGGGTGGGATTGGGGTAAGAGAGGGGGAGATGGGGGGACAGAGGGTTGAGGGAGATGGGGCAAGGTTAAAATGCAACAAATAGAGGAGATGAGGGCAATGGGGAAGATAGGGGCAAACAGGGGAGAGGGGGCGAGTAGAAGATGGGACTGAAAGAGGGAGGAAGAGGCAAGATTGAAGAGAAGTGGAACGGCAAGAGGAAAATGTGTTAAGGAATGTTTCCCCACCAAAACCATCTGGAAGTTCCCGAAACAGAAGCATTGGATGGCTGACATGGTGGTACAGCGGTAGAGTGGCAGCGCCTGAGACCCGGGTTCAATCCTGACTATGGGTGCTGTCTGTACAGAGTTTGTACATTCTCCCCGTGACCGCGTGGGTTTTCTCCGGGCGCTCTGGTTCCTCCCCCACCCCCCACTCCAATGACGTACTGGTTTGTAGGCTAATTGCCTTTGGCATAATTGTAATATTGGCCCCCGTGTGTTGGATAGTGTTAGTGTACGGGATGATCGATGGTCGGCACGGATTCGGTGGCAAAGGGCCCGTTTCCACGCTGAATCTCTCAGGGCCCGGAATATACTAAGGACTGGATCTTGGGCATTCGTATCTGGCGATACAAGATCATGCAGGAAGTCCAGGCATGATCTCGATTGGTCATCAAGAAAGTGAAGAGACCATTTTGGTGTTAGCTGGGTGGGGGACAAGATGGATGTCCGGCATTCCCTTACATCTGAGAGGGCAAAACCAAGCGGCAGGTCAAGTGACAGCAACGTTTGTCCTGGAAGTGCGCAATGCTTTCCCTGCTCACTGTGACAGGGGGAACATCCATGCACCTGCTTGAGGCCTCACGGTCCCCGGCAATACAGCAAACTCTGTCACTGAGGCCAAGGTCAGAAGATCATTCATGAGTGTGACCCCTTGGACAGTGTCTGGCCCTGATGTTGTAACTGGTCACGTTCCTTAAACCTGCGCGGACCAACTGATGGACATCGTCAACCTCTTGCGACTAAAGTCCAACGTTCCCTCCCGACAAACGCATCGAGGGGCTGAGAAGGGAAGTAGCCGATGAGGTGAACAGGTTTAGGACGGTGCTGGCGAATGCAGCCATTGGCAACGGTGATCTGTCATCGTGACCCCACTCCTGCACTTACCGAGTGCATCTTTATCTAACGTCACTGAGTGAGAGGACAGGGCAGCCAACCAACAAAGCCCAGCCGGCCAAGTTCACCGTCCGTACACAGAAATGCTGGAGAAACTCAGCGGGTGCAACAGCATCTATGGAGCGAAGGAAATAGGCAACGTTTTGGGCCGAAACCCTTATTCTAAAGTTGCCTATTTCCATCGCTCCATAGATGCTTCTGCAGCATTTTTGTCTACCTTCGATTTTCCAGAATGTGCAGTTCCTTCTTAAACAAGTTCACCGTACATCAGGCAGAGGTGAAGATTCACAGTATGAGGGAAAGCAGCTGGCCAGGTGACAGCGATGGATCTGCTCATGTTTTTATATTTTGTGAGGAGCGGGGTTTAGTAAGGAATGAGATAATTCGTAAAGATCGGGGTTATTCAGAGTCAGATCCTCAGCAAGCCACATTCACCGCACAAGCATTCCCAAGTAGAGGTCCTCCCTGGGTTATGCATGTCCGACTTACAAACAAGCGTTTGGGTGAGCGGCCGGTTGGATTTGCCGGCTGGTGCAAGAGATGCAGGAGCTTCCCGCCGAGTGGAAACTCAATTTGTCATCATATAGTCGCATTGTATCAAGGAATCTGAATGGCGGACTTGAACACCCTGGTTTACCGACATGTTGCCCTTTGTTGGTCTATGCTTTGATATATAAATATATTGCTGGCCGGGCAAATCCAGCAGCTCCAGCTTGCGTATTGTTCAGGTTATCTGGGAATCTCTGGAATTCTCTGCCATCATTCTCTGCCCAGTCGGTGGGTTAATTGCCCACTGAACGTTACCCTGAGTGTCGGTGGGCTAAATAAACATTGTGCTGGAGGGGAGGAAGAAATGAGAAGATAACAGATTGCCAGGAAATAAGAGGGGGGGGTGGTTGTGATTGGTCTGAGAGCTAGCATAGATATGATGGGCTGAATAGGCTCTTTACTACAAGGAAAAAGAAGAGCGTCAGATCACACAGTATTTAACGGAGCGATGCGAGGGATTAAACTGCTGTTACTTGTTCTGTCCTGGGATGTCAGGACTTTCATATGAAGAAAGACTGGATAGACTCGGCTTGTACTCGCTAGAATTTAGAAGATTGAGGGGGGATCTTATAGATCATATATTCTTACAAAATTCTTAAGGGGTTGGACAGGCTAGATGCAGGAAGATTGTTCCCGATGTTGGGGAAGTCCAGAACAAGGGGTCACAGTTTAAGGATAAGGGGGAAATCTTTTAGGACCGAGATGAGAAAAACATTTATCACACAGAGAGTGGTGAATCTCTGGAAGTCTCTGCCACAGAAGGTAGTCGAGGCCACAGTTCATTGGCTATATTGAAGAGGGAGTTAGATGTGGCCCTTGTGGCTAAAGGGATCAGAGGGTATGGAGAGAAGTCAGGTACAGGATACTGAGTTGGATGATCAGCCATGATCATATCAAATGGCGGTGCAGGCTCGAAGGGTCGAATGGCCTACGCCTGCACCTAGTTTCTATGTTTCTATGTTACAAGCGGTTCTGAGGTTTGGGACCCCGTTCCAACTCGGGGAGGATTAATGTTGCAACTTCCTTAGAGGATTGAGGAGATTCAGTCTGTTGATGAACACTCCCTTGGACATCTACAGGTAGAGAGCATATTGTTTTTTTTTTTTTTTAATTTATATTTTTATTATTATTGGAGATAAGTACATAGTCTATTACATCATTACTGTCTTACATTTTTAGAATGATAACATTGACAGTTATTATTACATTGTCTCCAATATTTTTTACATTTTTCTTCGCTTTTTTTTTATAACTAGATAGAACTAAAAGGATAGGTGAAATAGAGGGAAAGAAGAGGGAAAGAGAGGGGGAAAATAAAAAAAAAAAAATAATAAAAAAAAAAATAAAAATAAAAAAAAGAGAGAGGGGTGAAAAAGGTAATTAAGGAAGAATGGAAAAGTTTGTTTAAGTTTAAAGACATCATTCGAGATATGTTCGTATATTTCAAAGTGTAGTATTTCATCCAATCTTTAGTCCGGGTGCTAGTCAGGTTCCTGTGCTGAACTATTCTGACCCTTTAAGTACTCAGTAAAAGGAGACCATGTTCCAACGAATAATTCCTGTTTGTCCAACAGGGCAAGTCTAATTCTTTCCACGTTTAAGGTCTCCGTCATTTCTATAATCCACATTCTGATTGTGGGGGCCGTAGGGCCTTTCCAAAATTTTAGGATTAATTTTTTTCCTGTTATTAAACTGTAATCGATAAAGTTTCTTTGTGTTATTCTAAGTGTTTGATTTAATTCTAATATTCCGAGTATTATTAATTTTGAGTTTGGTTCCAGTTGTGTTTTGGTTACTTTGGATATTATACTAAAAATATTTACCCAAAATTTTTTAATTTTTGTACAGCTTGTAAACATGTGCGATAACGTAGCTTCTGAATGTTGACATTTATCACATATAGGTGAGATATGTTGAAAAATTTTATGTAATTTTGTTTTGGCGTAATGTAACCTATGTATTACTTTAAATTGTATTAGAGAGTGTCTGGCGTTTAGTGAACACTGATGTATGTATTGTAAACTTTCTTCCCAAGTGTCTTTCGTTATTACCTGATTTAATTCTTTTTCCCATGCTTGTCTGTGTAAGTCCGTCATAGGGATGTCACTGTCTAATAAGATATTATATATAAAAGATATTAATTTTTCTGTATTAGGATGCTTATTCCAACATTCGTCAAGAATCTCTGGGTTTCTATTTCGAAAGTTTTTAGAATTTGATTTAACATAATTTCTAAGTTGAAGATATCTGAAATAATCATTCCCTCGAAGTCCATAAACCTGTTGCAACTCCTGAAATGTCAAAAAAGAGCCTTCCTTGTAAAGGTGTCCCATATTTTTAATTCCATTATTCTTCCATTGTGTAAAAACCCCGTCTAAACATGAAGGCTTAAACAATGAATTATTCACGATTGGAAGAGAAAGAGATAAGTTATCTAATTTTAATGTATTTTTTAATTGTTTCCAAATTTTTATAGCACTAAATATTATAGGGTTTTCCCTGTAAATTTTCTTGTTTAATTTGGACGTAGCAAATAATATCGAACCAATGTCATAAGGCATACAATCTTCCTTTTCCATTTTTAACCAGTCTGGTTGCTGGTCTATTTCTCCCAACCAGAAGTTCATATTTTTAATATTAACTGCCCAGAAATAAAACAAAAAGTTAGGTAAAACCAAGCCTCCATTATTTTTTGATTTACACAAGTGTCTTTTGCTTATCCTATGATTCTTATAATCCCAGATAAAATCATTAACAATAGAGTCCAATTTTTTAAAGAAGTTTTTTGCCAGGTATATCGGAAGGTAGAGAGCATATTGAACGGTTGCACCACGGCCCCGAGTGCCAACTCGAATGCCCAGGAACAAGATTACAAAATGTTATGAACACACAACAGTCCAGTCCATCACAGGTACTGACCTCCCCGCCAACAGAGGGATCTACAGGAGTCACTGCCTCAAAAAGGCAGCCAGCATCATCAGGGACCCACAGCACCCTGGCCATGCTCTCATTTCACCCCAGGTCTGGAGCACATTGCCAGGGGTGGTGGTGGAGGCAGATATGATAGTGGTGTTTAAGAGGCATTTAGGTAGGCACATGTAATTGCAGGGGACAGAGGGATTATGGATCATGTAAAGGCAGGTAAGATCAGTTTAACTTGGCATCATGTTCGGCACAAACATTGTGGGCCGAATGGCCTCTTCCTATGCTGTACTGTTCTATGTTCTATATTCAGCACTCTGGAGCTTTCCCCTTTGCTACATGTAGATTCAAGATTCAATTTAATTGTCACAAGCACCAATTAAGCTACAGTGAAAATCAAGTTACCGTACAGCAATACCTGTACTAAGCAAAAATACGCACAGCACATAAAATAAAGTTTAACATAATTCTCCGCCACAGAGGGTAGTTGAGGCCAGTTCATTGGCTATATTTAAGAGGGAGTTAGATGTGGCCCTTGTGGCTAAAGGGATCAGGGGGTATGGAGAGAAGGCAGGGATGGGATACTGAGTTGGATGATCAGCCATGATCACATTGAATGGCGGTGCAGCCTCGAAGGGCCGAATGGCCTACTCCTGCACCTAATTCCTATGTTTCTATGTTTCTATAAACATCCACCACAGTAGAATCACCATTCCTCGCTGTGATGGAATCAATAGAGTTCAGTTATCTTCCTCCTTTGTTCCCCCGTGGTCGGGGCCGCTGTCGACGGTCCACTTGGATCATCTCAAGCCTTCTCGTCGGGATGATCCAAACTCCGGAGTTGGGACGGATCAGCATGGAGCTCCTGCGCCAGCTGCTTCTTAACGGAGACCGCTGCTTCACGGCATTAAAGTCCACAGTCTCCGCGGTGGGAATTCCAACACTGCCGATCCTCGGCAAAAGATCCCAGGCTCCACGATGGTTAAGTCCGCGCCGCACCCGCGGCTTGAAGCTCCGGGCCCGTCTCCAGGAAAGACCGTACCACTCCACCTTGTAGGGGGGATGGAGATGCAACGCGGAGAAAAATCCCATCTCCATCGAGAAAAATGACTGAAAAATGTTTCCCCACGACCAACCCCCCCTCCCCCCCCAACGCCCACATAAAACATACCGAGAGACATTAAAACAAACATTCAAGGCATCATTAAACCCCTGTCCCATGGTACGAGTTCATTCCAGGAGTTCTCCCGAATTTGCCCTGATTCAAACTCGGAGATTTACGGTAATGGCCACTTGTCGGTACTCGGGGCTCTCGTGGACATTTTTCAACATGTTGAAAAATCTTCACGAGTCTTCCCGTGCTTACCTGCCGTTAGCGAGTCTTCCCGAGTATATGCCGTTAGTGTTAAGAGACGTCCCTGAGCTCCGACGTACCCGCTACGTTCATTCTCCGTGCTTACCACGAGTTTGATTTTTTTTTTAAACTCGGGAGAACTCTTGGAATGAACTCGCACCATGGGACGGGGCATTTAAAATAATAAAAACTGAGAAGGGACAAGACAGACTGCTGGCAAGGCGGCCATTACGGGCGTCACGCAGTGGTGAAGTTGCACTTGACTTTGACTTGAATGTATTTATGCATGGTATTATCTGACCTGATGGGATAGCATTCAAAACAAATCGTTTCACTGTACCTGGGTACAGGTGACAATAATGAAGCAAAAGCTGAGACTCACTGGGGCAGCGGAGCGACCAGGGCTGGTACCCGTAGTAACCTGTGATCCGCAGGATACGCTCCTCGATGGAACTCAGGCCGCCCGTGCAGGCGCTGTTCAAATCCTCGAACGACCGGGATGATTTCAGCTCCTCCTTAATGCACTCGTCAACCACCAGGTAGTTGAGCTGCCGGAGTTGTGGACTGATGTCCGACAACCTCCGCGGACTCACATCCGGAGAGCGAAGCATCACCCTGGAGCAGGCCAGAGAAGAGCAGAATTAACAACCCGATCCCAGGGCAGTAGCATGCTGTCATAGAGTGATACAGTGTGGAAACAGGCCCTTCAGCCCAACTTGTCCACACCAGCCAACATGTCCCAGCTACACTAGTCCCACCTGCCTGTGTTTGGTCCATATCCATCCAAATCTGTCCTATCCATGCACCTGCCTAACTGCTTCTTAAATTTTGGGATAGTCCCAGCCTCAACTACCTCCTCTGGCAACTTGTTCCATACAGCCCTCAGTTACCCCTCAGATCCCTATTAAATCTTTTCCCCTTCACCTTGAACCTATGTCCTCTGGTCCTCGATTCACCTACTCTAGGCATCTATCTAATCTATTCCTCTCATGATTTTATACATCCAAAGACGTACAGGTATGTAGGTTAATTGGATTGGTATAATTGTAAATTGTCCCTAGTGTGTGTAGGATAGTGTTAATATGTGGGGATCGCTGGTCGGCGCGGACTCGGTGGGCCAAAGGGCCTGTTCCCATGCTGTATCTCTAAATTAACTAAACTAAACCTCAATAAGATTACCTCTCATCCTCCTGCGCTCTAAGGAATAGAGTCCCAGACTACACAACCTCTCCCTTTGCTCAGCCCCTCTAGCCCTGGCACATCCTTGTAAATCTTTTCCGTACCCTTTCCAGCTTGACAACATCATTCCCATAACATGGTGCCCAGAACTGAACGCAAAACTCTAAATGCAGCCTCACCAATATCTTCTACAACTGCAACATGACCTCCCAACCTCTATACTCAATACTCTGACTGCCTTTTTGACCACCTTATCTACCTGTGACCTACCTTCAAGGAACCATGCACCTGTACTCCTAGATCCCTCTGCACTACAACACCACCCAGAGGCCTACCATTCATTGTGTAGGTCCTGCCCATGTTAGGCTTCCCAAAATGCAACATTTCTCTGTCTTAAATTCCATCAACCATTCCTCAGCCCACCTGGCCAATCGATCAAGATCCTGCTGCAATCGTTCACAACCATCTTCACTATCTGTAAAACCACCCACTTTTGTATCATCTGCAAACTTGCTAATCTTGCCCTGGATGTTCTCATCCAAATCATTTATATAGGGAGGTTTCACGGCAGTCGGGTCACGACCCATGACCCGTACTGTTACTACTCCAAATGGATTACATGCGATGTACTGCGGGTAGACACTTACCATTGTTTCCAGCGTAGCGGGCCCATTAAAACCCGCTGAAATTGTCAATTTTTGTGCTGTAAATAATTATGGAAATCGGGATAAGCGTGTGAGATATTTAGCCCACTTCAGAATTCCAAAAGTGAGGAGAAATTATGGTAGATAGAAGCGAGAGCTGAAGGGACAACAACAGCCAGAGTGCTTGGCGAATATTGGCCGTTTGCTCACTGCATTTCATCAACTAAGGCATTATTTGTGTTTTTTCTTAATTCCTTTGGCATCTAAAAAGTTTCAGAAGTGATAAATCTGGCTGTAAATTTTTTAAATCGCCGATGGTTCTCAAGTGGGTTTTTACATACAAAATGAAAACGCATCTGAAGAAAACTTTACAGCCAGATTGATCACTTCTGAGACTTTTTAGATACCAAAGGAACCAAGAAAAAACACAAAAATGCCTTACTGTTGATGAAATACAGTGAGCAAACGCGATAATTCCCAATATTTTCAATTCCGATATCTGCACAGCCAATGTTTACCAAGCACTTTAGCTGCTGTTGTCCCTTCAGCTCTCGCTTCTCTATACCTTCATTTCGCTTCACGTTTGGAATTCTAAAGTTGGGTACATGTCTCTCACACGTACCCCGACTTCCACTATTTTTTTTCAGCGCAAAAAATTCGACATTTTGGCGGTTTTTAACAGGTAGGAAAGTACACGTTTCTTGCATTAATAACATATACCGGAAGTGACGGATGTCCTCCAGATGGATTGAGCGGCTCCGTGCGTCAAGCCCTATGACCCAGTGACCTTACGTGCAACCCCCCTATAGATGACAAACAGTAACTGAACCCTGATGCACACCACTAGTCACAGCTCTCTAGGCCGAGATGCAATCTTCCACCAATTCCCTCTGCTTCCTTCCATGGTCAATTTTCTATCCATTCAGCTTGGATATTTGGATAACGACATTTCGTTCAGACCGTAAGGTCTGAATGACAAATAAAGGATCTAATTCTAATTCTAATTCTAATATCATGCGGTCTAAACTTCCAGAGCAGCCTATCATGCAGAACCTTGTTAAATGCTTTGTTGAAGTCCATGTACACAACATCTACAACTCTGCCCTCATCAATCTTTTTGGCCACGTCTTCAAAAAACTCAATCAGAGTTGTGAGACACGACCTCCCATGTACAAAACCATGCTGACTATCCCTAATCCGCCCTTGCCCATCCAAATGCCTGTATATCCTATCCCTCAGAATACTCTCCAGTAACTTTCCAACTACAGATGTTAAACTCACTATGTCTTCAAAAAACTCAATCAGAAGTTTCATGTACAAAACCAACTATCCCTACCTTGCCCATCCAAATGGCACTCTCCAGTACTTTTGGTTAAACTCACTAGCAACTATAGTCAGTCGCCAGCATTTTCCCTGCATGCCTTCTTGAACAGAGGCATAACGTTTGCCACCCTCCAGCCTCCCGGCACCTGTCCTGTATTTAAAGATGACTGGACATTTCAACCAGGGGGGCAAGGGTGCTGAGAGTCCCGCTGCAGGCAGCCCGCCGTCTCTGCCCACAGACGGTCCCTTGGGGCACAAGGCGCGATGGAAGCGAACGGCTCCCTGTGCATGTTTCATTTCTGTTTGCCGACCAGTCCCCCCTCCACCCCCTCCACCCACCCTGCCCCGGCCGCCGCTTTGTTCCCACCGCCCGCTCCTCCATGTACTCACGCCAGTGAAGAACTCGCTCTGCCATCTCGGTGCTCGCTCACCCCCATCAGCGCACAGCGGCCGCCCGGGACGGAGCCTCGGACAGGGGCAGGGGGCCGGGATTCACCGGCAAGTCCTGAGTGTCAGCCGAGCTCTTGGCCCGGCCGGCCCGGCCACACACCCCCCTCCTTCCCCCCCTCTCTCCCCCTCTCTCTCACTCTCTCTCTCTCTCTCGTCTCCCCTTCCTTCCACTATTCTCCCTCTCTCCTCCTCCCCTCACTCTCTCCTCCTTGTCCACCCCCACTCCTCTCTCTCCTTCTCTCCTTCCCCCTCCTCGCCCTCCTGCCCCCTCTCTCCTCCCGCCTTCTCACCCCCACCCCTACCCCTACCCCTGCCCCTGTCTCTCCCCTCCCCTCCCCACTCCCGCTCCCTCTCCCGCTCCCGTGCAAGGTGTAGTACGGGGAGGGGGCAGTGAGTGATCGCTGTCAACCCGGCCCGCAGGCGGTTCATCAGTTCCCTGCAAGCCCACACTCCGTGCACGTCCACCGCTCCCAGTATCCGAGCGCAGAACTAACGGACGGGCACGGCTCCAGGTCGGAGTGAGAGGGATGGTTGTTTATTTTTGCACACCTCTTATCCGGGTTCTGCATTCATTGCCCCTGAGAAGGTGAGCGAGAGCCGCCCTCTTGCACGGCTTCTGGTGAAGGGGCTGTTGGGGAGGGAGCACCAGGGTCCATTTGTCGATCAGGATGGTGTGGATTTGGGGGAGAATCTGCGGGTAGAGAGGGGCATCTGTCGTTTCAGGTGCTAGAAGCCACGGCATTCACTGGAGGGGGGTTTCTTATAGAAACATATAAAATTATAAAAGGACTAGACAAGCTAGATGCAGGAAAAATTTTCCCAATGTTGGGCGAGTCCAGAACCAGGGGCCACACTTAGAATAAAGGGGAGGTCATTTAAGACTGTGAGAAAAAACTTTTTCACCCAGAGAGTTGTGAATTTGTGGAATTCCCTGCCACAGAGGGCAGTGGAGGCCAAGTCACTGGATGGATTTAAGAGAGAGTTAGATAGAGCTCTAGGGGCTAGTGGAGTCAAGGGATATGGGGAGATGGCAGGCACGGGTTATTGATTAGGGCCATGATCACAATGAATGGTGGTGCTGGATCGAAGGGCCGAATGGCCTCTTCCTGTACCTATTTTCTATGCTTCTATGTTTCTTTGGTTAGGGTCAGGGGAGGTGTATCATCCCTTGAGTGAGTAACCACGGTGAATTTGTGGAGGACACACGTCGGCAGGTGGGACGAGTGAAGCTGGGCAAAGGCACAAAAAGCTGGAGTAACTCAGCGGGACAGGCAGCATCTCTGGAGAGAAGGAATGGGTGACGTTTCGGGACGTGACCCTTCTTCAGACTGAGAGTCAGGGGAGAGAGAAACGAGGGATATAGACAGGGATATAGAGAGATAGAACAAATGAATGAAAGATGTGCGGAAATTAACGATGACCCTGGGAAGGAGAAGCCCACAATGGTCCATTGTTGGCTGTGGGGAAGGTGATAATGAGTTAAGTTGTTGGAGAGGGTTCCTTCACTCCCCTGGACTGTGGAAGGGACTGGGGCACTGGAGGTGAGTCACTCGTCACTCGTCACAGGCCACAGCGTCTCTCATCTGGTCTTGCAGACGTAGAAACAGGGAACTGCAGGTGCTGGTTTACAAAAAAAAAGAAAAAGAGAAAAGTCACAAAGTGATGGAGTAACTCAGCAGGTTTAGGCAGCACCCCTGGAGAGCGTGGGTTGGACATGTTTTGGATTGGGTCCCTTCTTCAGACACGTAGAGGTAAACGTGGTGCTTTGCGGACAAGGTACTTGTAGAACATGGAACAGGAGAGCACAGGAACAGACTGAGAAGGAGCGATGGAGGAGAGGGAGAAGGTGGGTGAGGTGGGAGCTAAGGAAATGAGAATCAGATAGCACATAGAACAGAGAATAGTACAACCTAGGAACAGGCCATTTGGCCCACAATCTCCGTGCCGAACATGATGCCAAGTTAAACCAATCTTCTCTGCCTTCACGGTCCATTCCCAGCATATCCATGTATCAATCTAAAAGCCTTTTTTTTAGTTTAGTTTCATTTAGAGATACAGCGTGGAGACAGGCCCTGCAGCCCACCGAGTACACTAGCTCTATCCTACACAGAAGCCAATTAACCTACAAACCTGTACGTCTTTGGAATGTGGGAAGCAGCCACAGAGAACTCACGCGGTCACAGGGGGAACGTGCAAACTCCGTACTGACAGCACCCGTAGTCAGGCTAGAGCCTTGAGGCAGATACAAGACCTCCTGCTGATGTCCTCAGCAATAACGATCCTCAAACAAAATCACCACAACATTTTATCTGCTTTATGGTGTCTCTGTGAGCTGACTCCACACATATTAAAAACAAATTTAAACCATGCGTTCATCAATGTCTACACAATAAATGGTCATACTCAGAAGTACCTATCTTTAAGCAAAACCCCCTTGTCACTCATATGTCCCCCTGAGGTGATATCCCTTCCCTTAATTGAGGGGTAAGAGAGAGGCACGGGGCAGTGACAGAGTTGCTGCCTTTCAGCACCAGAGACATTGGTTAGATCCTGGCTGCGGGTGCTGTCGGTACAGAGTTTATACGTTTGCACTGAGACTGTGTGGGTTTTCTCCGGGTGCTCCACTTTCCTCCCACATTCCAAAGACATGCGGGTTTGTAGGTTCATTGGTTTCTGTAAATTGTCCCTAGTGTGTAAGATAATGTTGGTGTACGGGGAAATCGCTGGTCGGCACAGACTTGGCGGGCAGGAGGGCCTGTTTTCACGTTGTATTTCTAAAGTCTAAAGTGTCCCCACCAGACTCAACCTTTCACTGTCCAGAGGTCTTCCTCTACAGAGCCTTGGTGTTGGCTATAATAGGCTTCAGTGTGTCCGTCAGCACGTACTCCTGCAGTCAGGAGTGGGCCAGTCGGCAACATTCCCTGACGGCATCTCGCTCTGAGGGAGGTCAACAGGTTTTAAAGAGCTTTCACCGAGTTGATGATTTTCCAGCAACAGGATGCCCATCTCGGAATATGGCCCTGGGGCCAGCCTGTAAATCAGAGTGTCCTCTGTTACGGAGATGTTAGGGATGAACTGTGACATCATTCTCCAGACCCTCTTCGCAAATCCACACTGTGAATAGGTGGGCACCCATCCCCTCTCCCCAACAGCCATCCCTAGGGCAGTGTGCATTGGTTGTGAGACTCCAATGTTGCAGGAAGGATCTGACCTCTCCCTGCCAGCCAGGTGAGGTCTTGGTGCTTGCTGGTTAGTTCTGGCAATGAGGGATTTCACCAGATAAACTGGGCAGACTACTCAGGGAACCACACCACACAGGATCCATCAAGTAAGTCCTTGTTCTGTAGTGCCTGCAGGATGGTAATGTGCTGACCACTGCCTTATGGACTTGTGGTCAAAGGTGTTGGTCTGGAAGAACCTTTCCACAAAGGACAGGTGTCTTGGCAATGTCCAGCTGACTGGTACATTACGTGGCATCGGTGCCAGACCCATCCTTCGTTCAAGAGGACCTGTTAGCAGGTAATCATCCGAGGACGGCCACCTTCTTGGTGGTGCTTATGAGGGATTTGCTTTGACTCTGGGCACAGGATCCCAAGTAAGATGCAGTGCGCAGGATGGTAATGTGCTGACCACTGCATGATGGACTTGTGGTCAAAGGTGTTGGTCTGGAAGAACCTTTCCACAAAGGACAGGTGTCTTGGCAATGTCCAGCTGACTGGTACATTACGTGGCATCGTTGCCAGACCCATCCTTCGCTAAACCTGAGCAGGTAATGACACTTGGTGCTTACATGCTTTGACTCTGGGCACAGCCTGATGCAGCGAAGTTGGCCGTCAGAATGAGGGTGACGTTGAGCATGCTTTAGTCCCGTTTTCTCTGGGCGTGCATTGTGACCTGTTGGACCTGCATCAACATTAATCTCCAGATGAGCAAAGATGGCCCGGGTGATCACCGAGGGAGAGGAGCGGGGTGGGGGACGGGGGGACGGATGGGCCACACTTGCTCCAAGTAGGAGGTGTTTTCCTGAGAGCATCTCGCACATAATGACTTAATTTGTCCCCGTTATCGAGAGGGAACTCCTCTTCCGCAATCTAAATTTTTATTTGACTGTGGCTATCCGCTCCAGCCGTTCTTGTTACACGCCTCGGCCCCTCTGAACCAGATCACCAGCAGCTTAAGGTAGAGAGACCTGATGGTGAAGAGGATGGATAATAGGTCGGGTCAGTGTCGGAGAGCCTCGGTAACAAGATGGGTGAGTGAGCTGGCAGGATTGTGGCCACTCTCTCTCCTGCTGGTTACTCTGGCTCCCAGCACTAATTCAAACCGGTCGCGGATGCTGATCAATCTGTGGATCCGAGCAGAAGATGGCGACATCGTCCATGTACAGGGAGGTTTTGATCTGAGTGCCCCGACTGCCTGACATCACCACTCTAAAGGGCCTGTCCCACTTGCATGCGATTGCGTGCGTTTGATGCGACCAAACGGAAGTGGAGTTCACGGGAAGTTCGCGCTAAGTTCGCGCTAAGTTCGTGCGTGATGCCATTTGCATCATGCTTGCCAATCAGCTGGGCAGGAGGCGGGCCGACTGAATTTGGGCGTTGCACGGCGTCGGGCGGTGACGTCATCACGCAACGCCACGCTGGGTGGTGACGTCATCGTGCAATGCCACGCGCTAGGTGTACACCGTCAAGACGTTGCGTACGCCTTCAAGATGCTGCATCCGACCGCAATGCGCCTGCGTGCCGACAGGCCGTTGGCGCGCGAAGATTTCGGCCACTGCAAGAATTTCGGAGCCCCGCCTGATGTCGGGACCAGCCCCGCACAACTCCGCGCTTCTAAGTGGGACCGGCCCCGCGCGGCCATTAGGTGCCCGTACGCCTCAAGTGACCACGAGGTCGCGTAATTTGCGAGCCAAGGTCGCGTAAGTGGGACAGGCCGTTAATGCTCTATCCTTCCCGATGGATTCAACAAAGGGTTCCATACAGCACACCAACAAGACAGGGGTATGTGGGCTACCCTGCCTGACCCCAGCGCTGATGGGGAAGCTATCTGTTTCCCATCCATTGTTTTGGACTGCACCTTGGTTCTGCACCTTTTCACATCTCTAGTTTCCCTCTTCCCTACTCTCAGTCTGGAGAAGGCTCTCGACCTGAAACGTCACCTATTTTTCTCAAGAGATGTTGCCTGACCCACTGGGTTACTCCAGTAATCATTGTCTTAAACCAGCATGTGCTGTTCCTCGTTACATATTACAGTGCTTCAAAATATATTTCACCCACTCATCTCGTCCCCCAATTCTGGCAGCTCGCTGACCCAGCTAGTTACTGGCCACCCCTGACATTCTCAGCCAGACTCGCACTGCTGACAGCAGCCGTTCACAGCTTTCCATCAGGGTTATGCAAGTGTATTTCAAGCTTCATACACTGATTTGTTTTTTTCCCAGTCCGATCACATTATAATCCTAGATATTTAGCACCATGCACCAAACAGCATTTTAATGATTCGTACAAATAAACTTAATTGTCTTTAATTGGAAATGCGGGCAGTTTCTAACGCAGCCTGGTGAAGCTTGCAAATGGGACCCAACTTAATGCGCAGCTCCACAATGGTTGTAATTAAAGTACGCTATCTCATACTATGATAATGGGCTGTTCT
Organism: Leucoraja erinaceus; assembly: GCF_028641065.1. Lineage (NCBI taxonomy): Eukaryota > Metazoa > Chordata > Chondrichthyes > Rajiformes > Rajidae > Leucoraja > Leucoraja erinaceus. Next base: position 17,866,504 of record NC_073381.1, read on the forward strand.
GCTAATGCTCTGAAGATAGACACAAAGTGCTGGAGTAATTCAGCAGGTCAGGTAGCATCTCTGTAGAAAAGGAGGAGGTGATGTTTCGGGTCGAAACCCTTCATCAGACTGAGAGTCGGTGGGGAGGGAAACTAGAGGTATGAAGAGGTTCCGAACAAATGGCCACCTAAAAATAGAGCCCACAATGGTCCATTGGTGGCTGTGGAGGTGGTGATTGAGTCAGGGTTGAATTAGAGAACTAGTGAGCAGCCCTCTTGGTTTAGTGTCACGGGGCCTGCTCAAATCATTTAGCAGATTATCCTGCCGTTCAGCACATCTGTTCATTTCTGGCACCGATGCCCCCACTTCATCCATAGTTAACTCCATCAGCCAGACCACATTTGTTTCTCCTGACATTCCCTGATATTTAGGCCTTCACCTGAGACATTGGCGAGACTACACCATCGGTAGCGCGGCACAGCCTCGATTGTGATCCCTCCACCCACTCCACGCCAGCTGCTCATGTTCCTGGCCCGGGTCTTGAATCCAACTCATTGGAAAGACTGTGGCCAACTAAACCACGGCTGGAGATTCCAATCCCAGCGACACTGAGACCCGTTGCACCACCTCAACCGCTCCACAGTTCCCGTGACTCAGGCACGGACAGAATGGATGCCACATCAGAGTTAACAACAGGCAATGTATCCTTCTGGCTCAGTGAAGCAAGTGTTTCCCCATGGACCACTTCTCAATGCCTGTGGATGGAATGTCCTGAATTGATGCAGTCACCTTAATTCCCAGCACTTATTTCAGGGGCAGCTAAGTTACCGGAAGTGGCGGCGCTGCCCAAGCAGCAGCGGCTCACCTGCAGTCCACCAGTCTTTTTTTTTTTCTTCTTTTTTTTGTCTTATTGGACGTATGTTTTGGTTTATTTTTAGTTGTGTATGTGTGTGGGGGCGGGGGAAACTTGTTTTAGTCTCTTCCTTCGGGGGGGATGCGACCTTTTCTTTGTCGTATCCCCGTCTCCGTCTCCGTCTGCGCTGAGGCCTAATCGAGGAGCTGGCGAACACAAAATGGGACTGACCTCGAGGCTCTGGAGGCGGAACCAGGACTTACTATCGTAAAGCTGCCCGACTTCGGGGCTGTGGTGGCGCTGCGCTGACGGCCCGACTTTGGAGCCTCGGAGGCTTCGGCCGCGGGCCCAGTGGACGACAACATCGGGAGCTCGCAGGTCCCAGGTTGGTGTGGGTTTTCTCCGGGTGCTCCGGTTTCCTCCCACTCCCCAAAGACGTGTGGGACTGCAGGTTAATTGGCCTCTGTAAATTGTCCCTAGTGTGTAGGGAATGGATGCAAATGTGGGGTAACACGGAGCTAGTGTGAACGTTCTCCCTGTGACCACATTGGTTTTCTCTGGGTGGTCTGGGTGCTGCCTATAAAGACATGTGGGTTTGTAGGTTAATTGGCTTCTGTAAATCATTTCTGAAGTGTAGGATTGTGCAGGGTGATCGATGGGTGGCGGGGAATCGGTGGGTTGAAGTGCCTGCTTCCAAGCTGAATCTCTAAACTAAATTAAACGGTGATGCCAACCTAACTCCTCTAAATGATTTGTCATGAGTTTGCAATGGTTCCTTGGCCCTTCCCACCCACAATATTGCTCAACCAGGCATCGAACGATGGCTGTCCTGTTTACCGAGCATTCCTCAGCTCCAAGGTAACCTACATGTTGAAATATAATTACAAATTATCGAGCAGAAATTCATTTACCATGTGGATCCAGGTCCATTCATTCAATAATGGAACTGGCTTTTGATGAGCAACACTTAAGAAAATCCAATCAGCCCTCGCCACAACCTGATTAGGGAGACAGGAGTCTGTCAGATATACTGTAGGCTGAATCAACTCTGCCCTATCATCACTGTTATTACAGGCAGAGTTTGATGAGCTGAATAGACTTTGACTGCCCTGGGACATTTTGATAATTGTCGAACATTCTGCTGGTATCTACTGATTCGAAACACTCTACTGGTACAACAGCTGTAAGAAGTCAGTTTCAGCAGATATGAAAGCAGGCAGGGATGAAAGGGTTAAATTATCAGTAGACAGAGCATAAAGGGTTAAGTGGTAAAGACTAGGATTGTAGTCCCTTGAATAGTGAAGGTGATGAGGGGGACTAATCGAGGGTATTAAGCTGTTGAAAGGATTGGGTGTGGAAGACACATCTTCCTCTAGTGGGGCACGTCGTACAAGAGGACAGCATCGTGACATTAGACTGGGATGAGAGGGCAGCACAGGGTCGCGGCGGTAGATTTACTGCCTCACTGTGCCAGAGACCCAGGTTCGTCCCTGACCCCGGGTGCTGTCGATACGGAGTGTGTACGTTCTCCCTGTGACCGCGTGGGGTTTCTCCGAGTGCTCCAGTGTCCTCCCACATTCCAAAAGCTTGCAAGTTTGTCGGCTATTTGGTTTCTGTCAATTGCCCCAAGCGTGTAAGATTGAACTAGTGTATGGGTTCATATTTGGTCGACGTGCACTTGGTGGGCCGAAGGGCCTGTTTCCATACTGGAGATGTCAGGAGAAGCTTCACTCAAGGGTTATCAAGTCTGGAGCACACTGCCAGACAGAAGCATCAGTTCCAAGTTTTAACCATTGTATGGGTTGGATCTGTATCGGTGTTAGACCATAGGACATTGGAACAGAAGTCTACTCCGCCATTCAATCATGGCTGATCTATTTTTCCCTCTCAGCCCCATTCTCCTGCCCCCCCACCCCCACCCACCCCCGTAAACTTTGACACACTTACTAATCAAGAATCTATCAATCTCTGCCTTAAAAATACCCAAAGACTTGGCCTCCTCAGCCGTCAGTGGCAATGAAATTCACCACCTTCTGGCTAAAAAAATCCTCCTCATCTCCATTTTGAAGAGACCCCCTTTTGTGGGCGATCATTTCGCCGAACACCTCCGCTCGGTCCGCAATAACCAACCTGACCTCCCGGTGGCTCAGCACTTCAACTCCCCCTCCCACTCCGTATCCGACCTCTCTGTCCTGGGTCTCCTCCATGGCCAGAGTGAGCAACACCGGAAATTGGAGACACAGCACCTCATATTCCGTTTGGGGAGCCTGCATCCTGTGGGCATGAACATTGAATTCTCCCAATTTTGTTAGCCCTTGCTGTCTCCTCCCCTTCCTCAGCCCCCCTGCTGTCTCCTCCGGGTTTCGGCCCGAAATGTTGCCCATTTCCTTCACTCCATAGATGCTGCTGCACCCGCTGAGTTTCTCCAGCATTTTTGTGTGCCTTGACAGTATCTGCCTGCTGTATTCATAATCCCATTTAATCACCTCTCAAACAGGTTTGGTATATAACTAATTGCACGTCCTGTACTTCAATAGTTGCCTTGACAACCCAGAATCATAATGTACTGTGTGACATTTTCTAAACATTAATTGTAACCCCAAACGTTACAGAAATGAAAATCTCCTGTAATCATTGCAGCAGTTACAATAGCACGATGTATCCAATATAATTACCAGACATCATTTCTAATGTAAATCTTTTTCACAGCTCCCTACCTCCATGTCTCCGTCTTCATTCCCTCTCTATCTTCACTCCCCCCTTTGCCTCCTGTCGATACTGGATATTTTCCCTGCTGCTCAACATCCCCCCCTGAATTACCCTTTCTGAGTTTAGTTTATTGTCACGTGTACCGAGGTACAGGGAAAAGCTTTTGTTGCGTGCTATCCAGCCAGCGGAAAGACATAGAAACATAGAAAATAGGTGCAGGAGGAGACCATTCGGCCCTTCGAGACAGCACAACCATTCATTGTGATCATGGCTGATCGTCCCCTATCAATAACCCGTGCATTCCTTCTCCCCATATAATAATAATAATAATAATAATAATATAATAATAATAATAATAATAATAATAATAATACTTTATTGATCCCCTCAGGGAAATTCAGATGTCCAGAAGCCCCCAACCAACAAACCCACAGATTCAAAACGAACGGAGACAGAAAATACATATAATACACTGTGGACACTACCTGAGAGCAATAAATACTTAAAAAGAACAATAATTAACAATTAAACATTAAAAATTGCAAGAATGCATCCCCCTACAGCCTAGCGGTCCGAATTATAAAATCTAATGGCTGCAGGGGTGAAGGATCCGAATCCCCGGAGGTCGGGCCGCAGCAGCAGCAGCGCTCCACCATACGCTCTGATAACACTCATGCCCACGGTTTAATCGGACTCTCCTCCAGCACTCAGCAGCTCCGCGACTTGTTGAGGTGAGTCGGCACCAGACTGCCCTCTGTGGTCCCCGGTCACCTCAGTCTTAAATGACCTCCCCTTTATTCTAAGACTGTGGCCCCTGGTTCTGGACTCGCCCAACATTGGGAACATTTTTCCTGCATCTAGCTTGTCCTGTTGGAGGCCGCTCCACATTGCAGCCCCAACGACAACGGAGACCCGACAAAGAAGACCCTCGTGAACCTCCCACCCCCCCAAGGATGTCCCCCCCAAAAACACACACAGGTGTGGTCCACCAACAATATAATAACAAAAACTCTACATCGAAAAACATAGACAGAAAATAATAATAAAAACGCGGACGGGCTGCAGAGGCCGCTGCTGACGTGAGTCGCGCCGCCTACCGGACCGGGTTTGAAGAAGGGCTCCAAACCCAAAACATAGCTGATCCATGTTTTTCAGGGAGTCTGTGGGGTGGAAGATTGCAACCTTCACGTGGTCCGCCCTGTTTCGACAAATGCAATCATCCCGGCGTGCACAATCAAATAAGATCAAATAGAACAAGTTGTCCAACAACTTTAGGCTGTGCACACTATACGCAAGAAGAAGAAGAAGAAGAAGAAGGGATACTGTCTGACCCGCTGAGTTACTCCAGCATTTAGTGTCAATTGGGGAGAAGGCAGGAGAATGGGGTTGAGAGGGAAAGATAGGTCGGCCACGATTGAATAGCAGAGTACACTTGATGGACCGAATGGCCTAATTCTGCTCCTAGGACATAAACATCACAGGCACTTACACTCAGGCAACACAGAAAAGCATAAATTATACATAGACGACACATAAATGGTACAAGACAATGAAGGGGAAAAGACTGCAAAGAACAATCCTTTCGTGCAAAAATAAGTGACTAGAAAACAAGTCCATGGTCGTGTAAGAGGTGGTGCCTAGTTCTGCTGCTCTGCTGCCGACATAGGATTGGGACTGTGTCAGACACCTTGTCTGGGGTGTCAGTAAACTTCTCAATGCCTGACGGCCTATGGACCCCACTAGCAGCAAGGCTGCCAGCTTCCTCACGTCACGTGAGGTCATGTTTCCCGGGTCTGTGCTGTCTCCTCAAACCTTAGTGATATTTTGGTAGCAAAAACAGGAAGGCAGATCTAAATATCTATCTAAATGGCATCAAGTTGGCAAAAGGGGAAGTACAACGGGATCTCAAGATTCAAGATTCAATTTATTTGTCATTTGGACCCCTTGAGGTCCAAACAAAATGACGTTTCTGCAGCCATACTTTAAACAAAGACCCAGACACAACATAATTTAGGTAAACATCCATCACATCGCTGTGATTGAAGGAAAAAAAACTTATCTCTCCATGTTGGCCTTTATAAAAAGAGGAAGTCAAAATATGGCGAGCGAAAGTCCCGCGATCCTGTACATCTGCAGTCTTGAAAGTAAGTAGCAGGTACAGCAGTGCAGTGAGAAAGCGAATGGCATGTTTGCCCTAAAAAGAGGAAGTATCTAGCAACAAAGTGGTCCTTCTTGTACAGAGCCCTAGTGAGACCTGGAGTATTGTGTGCAGTTTTTGGTCTCCTAATTTGAGGAAGGGCATTCTTGCTATTGAGGGAGTGCAGCGTAGGTTTACAAGGTTAATTCCCGGGATGGCGGGACTGTCATATGCTGATAGAATGGAGCAGCTGAGCTTGTACACTCTGGAGGTTAGAAGGATGAGAGGGCTCTCATTGAAACATATAGGATTGTTAAGGGCTTGGACACTTTCATCATTGTTCAGCTTCTGTCAAGGAGAAGCTATACTTCACCCCCGTTAGACCTCATTTGGACTACACAGTTGCAGCATGGGACCCATACACAAATAAAAACATTTCCTCCATTGAACATGTCCAAAGACAGGCAGCTCGATTTGTTACTAACACCTATGAGAGAGAAGCGAGTGTCACCAAACTTCTGAATTCTCTGGGGTGGAACCCTCTCCAAGACGTGGAGCTCACCATATGACCTGTTTTTACAAAATGTTAAATGGTCAGCTCGAGATAGACTACAAGACCTACACCAAACCCAAACCAATTAGGAGCAGACGAGGGCATTCGATCCAATTTGTGATTCCAGCTACAAAGACAGATGTATACAGCAATTTGTTCTTCCCCCGCACAATTAAAGCATGGAATAATCTCCACCCAACTATAGTTACCCAACCAGATGCAACTAAATTTAAAGTAGCTCTTTCTTCCCAATAACCCTTGCTGGCTTAAGCCCTCCCTTCACCACCTCCAGTTTAAATCCCGATGTTGGGGGAGTCCAGAACCAGGGGCCACAGTTTAAGAATAAGGAGTAAGTCATTTAGAACGGAGACGAGGAAACACTTTTTCTCACAGAGAGTGGTGACTGTGGAATTTTCTGCCTCAGAGGGCGGTGGAGGCAGGTTCTCTGGATGCTTTCAAGAGAGAGCGTAGTCCGGGGATATGGGGAGAAGGCAGGAAAGGGGTACTGATTGGGGATGATCAGCCATGATCATATTGAATGGCGGTGCTGGCTCGAAGGGCCAAATGGCCAACTCCTGCACCTATTGTCTATTTTCTATTGTCTAATGTCTATATCATTCACAATTCAGAACATCCCCACTAGTTCCACATCCACGGGGACTAGCCGGGACCTCACGTACCACCAGCACACCAACATATCTACCATCCACAGCTCGGCTCTTTCCGGGAAACTCCTTTCCCCATGACATTTTTGCTTTTTGGTCCTATATTGAACTAATCTGACAATGGTACTGGGTACAACATTGTATCAAAAGTCATACCGCTGTCTACTGATAATTCATAAAGGTACATGGAGCGTTAACACATTCCACAAAGAGACGGCCGGTTATAGATGGGGAAGAGTGTTAGAGGCTAAGGAGCCAAGGCTGTGTGATGGGTTGGGATGTCACAGTGACAAGGCCAGTCAAGCTGTTTGTTGTCTCACAGCTCCAGCGATCCGGGTTCAATCCTGACCTCAGGCACATTCTCCCTATGACTGCCTTGGTTTCCGTGGGTGCTCTAATTCCCGTCCACGTCCCAAGATCATTTCAGTCGGGGGGTTAATTGCCCACTGAACGTTACCCTGAGTGTCGGTGGACAAAATAAACATTGTGCTGGAGGGGAGGAAGAAATGAGAAGAGAACAGATTGCCAGGAAATAATAGGGGGGTTTTGGGATTGCTCTGAGAGCTAGCATAGATATGATGGGCTGAATAGGCTCTTTACCACAAGGAAAAAGAAGTGCTTCAGATCACACAGTATTTAACAGAGCGATGCGAGGGATTAAACCACTGTTACTTGTTCTGTCCTGGGATGGCAGGACTTTCATATGAGGAAAGACTGGATAGACTCGGCTTGTACTCGCTAGAATTTAGAAGATTGAGGGGGGATCTTATAGAAACTTACAAAATTCTTAAGGGGTTGGACAGGCTGGATGCAGGAAGATTGTTCACGATATTGGGGAACAAGGGGTCACAGTTTAAGGATAAGGGGGGAATCTTATAGGACCGAGATCAGGAAAACATTTTTCACACAGAGAGTGGTGAATCTCTGGAATTCTCTGCCACAGAAGGTAGTTGAGGCCAGTTCATTGGCTATATTTAAGAGGGAGTTAGATGTGGCCCTTGTGGCTAAAGGGATCAGGGGGTACGGAGAGAAGGCAGGTACAGGATACTGAGTTGGATGATCAGCCATGATCATATTGAATGGCGGTGCAGGCTCGAAGGGCCGAATGGCCTACTCCTTCCCCAATATCGTGAACAATCTTCCTGCATCCAGCCTGTCCAACCCCTTAAGAATTTTGTAAGTTTCTATAAGTACCTATTATCTATGTTTCTATGTTTCCAGTCGCCCTACATCTCCACAAATACAAATCCTGGGTGATGCAGAGAATCAATGACCACCAACTCAACACTACTTAATTTAAACCAGAGCCACCAGAGAGGATGCAAATTGTTGTCAAATGCACAACATAGAAACGTTGAGCCCAGGAACAGGCCCTTTGGTGCACGACACCTTTGCCAAACGTGACCAACCTCAGCTGCCTGCGTGTGATCCACATCCCTCCATTCCTACCCTACCCATGTGCTTATCTACGTAGAAGCCTCTAAAAGGAACAGTAATGCAGAGATCATTACGCTGTGTGTCTGCAGTGATGGCCATTGGAACCCTCTGGTGCCGATTTAAAAGCAGAATCAAACATTCTTCTTATTTTTGGCCTTGGATTGAGAATGAAAGCATCGACCGTCGTTCATGCTGCAGATATTCTGCCTGCTAAATCATCTTTAATTATATTCACCATAAGGCTACTGCCATCCTGAAGCTTGAAGCTTAAGTTACATGAATCCCAGGAGTTGATGAAATAATTGGAGTCAGGTACTGTGAGAGCTCCTGCAGAAATTTAAATAATTCTTTTTATAACTCGTTACATGACATCTTGTGGATATTAAGGCTGTGTTAATAGAATGAGGCTTACTTAGTTTCAGCTCACACTGAGACATTTTAATGCCGACCTGCCCCAAAGTGAATCACAGAACATTATTTGCAATTTGCAAAAGAACAAGAAAGCCATCCTTCTAGGCTCAGTTCTGCTCTCTGCATCTGTTTGATATCGTGTCTCTCATCCACTCACTTCTCTCTTTCTCCCTCAATCTCTCTCGCTAACTCCCTTTTCCGCTATCTCCCTGCCCTGTCTCTCCTCCTGTCTCAGATTCTCCAGCTATCGTCGTTTCTTTCTGTCCTTCTCTCTCTTACTTTCCATCATCACATTATCCTCTCACACCTTCAGCCCCACACTCCAGCAGCGAGTGCTGCCCACCTGCTCACACCAGTGGTATATATCTACAGTCAGCATGAATGATACAGGAAATAAATCCATACGGATTTTGCCGAGCGGTTCTTTGTTTGATGAGCCACATTTTCCTAAGGAATAGCTGAATGATTGCCTCTGTGAATGGTGGTAGAGGCATGGGGAAGGTGCAGCACAGAATCAGGCCATTCAGCCCAAGTCATCCATACCGACCAGTGGACATACCTTCCATGCTAACCCCATCGCTCAGCACTCTGTCTGCAGAGCTCTCTGCCTAAGTGATTCAAGTGCGCATCCAGACATGTGTTGTTGGAGGGGCCTCTGGGTTTAACCTGCGTCCTGAACCTGGCTTTCACACGGGTCTAGTCATCCCCTTCAATACAGCTCGGACTGGAACGGCTCGCAAAGAAAATCTCAGCTTCTCCAGCATTTTTGTCTACCTTCGATTTTCCAGCATCTGCACTTCCTTCTTAAACTCGTACAGTCGCGGTGAGTTTCTCGAGCATGATGGTTTCATCAGGCTTTGAACAATATACACTGCGGAAGCATTTCAGGAGAGCGCTCAAAGATGTTACACTGACTCAAACAACTTGCCGCAATGTATAGCACTCGTGTTACAATGTTTACATGTGGATTTTACATTGTTGCAATCATTCGTCAGTAAAGTGCTTTTCTTTGCTTTTTTGATCCTTGTTTTATCTCTGCGGGAGTTTCCTTTATCAGCCTGATAGCTGTTTGCCCAATCCCTTCTGGAAACTGATGCTATAAATCATGGCCAAGTCTTACAGTCATGACTACCCCTATCTTATGGTCAATGACCAATTCTTGTGACCAATTGTCTTGCACTTTGCCTGGTTTAAAAAGCACCCTTTAGCCGATGCAAACTCATAGCTCCTGTGGATTTGGAAGCAACAGCAACAACAAGAAGCAGGAGAATACACTGATTGACTCTAGCCCGTGGGAGGAGAGTTAGAAGCGAGTCAGAGGGGGAAAACAGTTGAAAAGGAGAGGCAAAGCACAGGTAGACTTTACTCAGAGCTCCCGTGGATTTTGAAGCAACTGCCAAGTCACTGGCTGGATTTAAGAGAGAGTTAGATAGAGCTCTAAGCGGACCTTGTCCGGCATCTGTTCCAAGAACGCCTGTTCCAATAGCAGACACGGACGATGCCCGTCCATCGGGGCCAGCATCTTCGCCATGATGGTGGACTGACGCCGATCGCCGACACTGTCCATGTGCAGGATCTTCACCGCCCTGTCTCTATGGCTGAGACCGAAGGTTATATAGCAGCAGGGCCTTCAAACCTTCATACTTTGCGATCGTCGGCGGGTCTCTGACATACGGCAGCTGCCTCGAGGCACAGTCCTGTGGTAGAGCTCCCAACACGTGACAATACATCGTGTCATACGCTATTATTCTATGCAGATGGAACTGTGCCTCTACATGTGCAAACCACACTGGAGGTTGATCAGGCCAAAATAAAGGTAGTTTGAAGCCTGGTGAGCCCTGCCTTGTGCCTCCTGCATGATCTCTTGTCTAACGATGGCTCGACAGGTCAGGGTCACCACTTTAGTGGATGCAGAAACAACGATGACGGTGGTCAGCAAAACAACTGTGTCGCGAAAGCGAAACCGCGCGTAAAACAGCAGCCCCTCCCGAGTCACATGACCGCAGCTTCCGAACACTGGGTTCGATACCTGCGTTCCCCAGCAGGAGCCTCTACAACCCTATGTTTATCTCTGCTGCAATCTAAACATGCTAAGTCTTGCAATCTCAGCGGGTGAGGCAGCATCTATGGAGCGAAGGAATGGGTGACGTCTCGGGTCGAGATCCTTCTTCAACCTCACCCATTCCTTCACTCCATGGATGCTGCCTCGCCCGCTGAATTTCTCCAGCATTTTTGTCTACCTTCGATTGTTCCAGCACCTGCAGTTCCTTCTTAAACATGCCTTGCATTCTGAACACTTCACTAATCTTGATTGAATGAATTGAAAGCTTCAGCAAGGAAACACGTACTTCACCCATCTTGACCATGCCGATCAAGTTGTCCCATCTACGCTGGGCCCACTTACCCATGTTTGGCCCATATCCTCCTGAACTTTCCTGTCCATGTACCTATCCAAGGGTTACTTCTAGATGTTGATATAGCACCTGCCTCCAGTAGCACCGTGGGCAGATGGTTCTATATACTCTTTCTGTAATCCCTCACACATATCCTTTCAATTATCCCTATCATTTCAATCCTTCTTTCAATACTTCTACCAATCCTATAGTTAGTTTATTTTTATCCTCTGATACAGCTAGCTGCCCTTCCTTTACCGCACAATATTGCTTACTGTGAAGGGACACAAAGTAGTCGTCCCTGCCTCACTATACGACCTGTACTTCAATGCTGCCCACATGGGGCATCCTGGAACTGACCCCTCCGTGGTGCCTGTAATTCGCCCACCACACAGAGTGTCATTCGCCATGAAGGGCAAGGTGCAGGCGTGGGTTCGTATCCCATTTCTGACACCATGTAAAGGGACTCAGTCTGACGCACTGTAACCTTTACTAGAGGCTTTATTATAGCAAATGGCACACACGTCCCAGCACTGGCTGCATCCAGCCTTCAGGCGTACCAGGACAAAATGGGAGGAAGGAAGGGGAGGAGATCATAGTTATACTGATATGATGGGGCATGTTAATGGTGATGAGGTAGCTACATTATAGGTTGCATGCATAAACCATCTACACTTACCTTTCAAATTTTTAAATCATGAGTTTACTGGAGAATGTATACTCAGATTTCCAGAGGAGTATAACGGTTCTAAACCCCGTAACACTTTACCTCAGTATCTCCTCAGTAACCCACGCTGTTCCCATTCCCCATCTAAGGGCATCCTCACAGTTGCCACGACTCCAATGTCCTTCCGTTTAATGAGTCATCTATTGATATTTTACCAACTAATCTGAGTCCTGCTGTGATTGCCAATTGCAGTAACTAATTCCCCAAATAAATGGTTTTAAATAACCAAGGGGGCAAAGTCAGGTCAAAGTATTTGAGAAAAAAAGGCACTGCTGGAGTAACAGCTTCTCTGGAGAAAATTGATAGGTGACGTTTCGGGTCGAGACAGGTCTTCAGTCTAAAGTTACTCCAGCACTTTTTTTTGGTAAGCCAGCATCTGCAGTTCCTTGTTTCTTCAAATACATTGATAGGGGATCTATCGCAGTCGCCGCCTCAAAAAGGCTGGCAACATCATCAAGGACCCACACCATCCTGGCCACACACTCATCAGGTGCCATCAGGTAGAAGGTACAGGAGCCTGAAATCTGCAACATCCAGGTTCAGGAACAGCCTCTTCCCACAGCCATCAGACTATTAAACACAACTTCAAACAAACTCTGAACTATAACAGCCCATTGCACTTTATCTGTTTATTTCTGTGTGTATATATGGTCCATGGTAGATAGACACACTGATCTGTTCTGTATTTATGCCTACTATATTCTGTTGTGCTGCAGCAAGCAAGAATTGCATTGTCCTGTCTGGGACATATGACAATAAAACTCTCTCTTGACTTGTATTGAATCTCTGGTCATTTGACTTGGAGATCACTCAGCAACCTCTTATCCAATTAAACAACAGGCTGGTGCCCATATTCACACTCCACAGATGCACTTCATGCATGGTTGCTTGTTCCTTTAACAAATGTTGGAGAAAGTCAAGCCAGCATTTGATAAATCAAATGGTCAGTAACAGTATAATGTTTCTTCCCTATCAGTCCCTCGGTCTCACCTGTTCAAGAAGGAAGCCCGAGAGCTGAGGAAGGGGAGGAGACAGCGAGGGCTAACAAAATTGGGAGAATTCAATGTTCATGCCCGCAGGATGCAGACTCCCCAAGGTGCTGTTCCTCCAATTTCTGGTGTTGCTCGCTCTGGCAATGGAGGAGACCCAGGACAGAGAGGTCGGATTGGGAATGGGAGGGGGAGTTGAAGTGCTGAGCCACCGGGAGGTCAGGTAGGTTCTTGCGGACCGAGTGGAGGTGTTCGGCGAAACGATCGCCCAACCTCCGCTTAGTCTCACCAATGTAGATCAGCTGACATCTAGAGCAGCGGATGCAGTAGATGAGGTTGGAGGAGATACAGGTGAAACCTCTGTCGCACCTGGAACGACTGCTTGGGTCCTTGAATGGAGTCGAGGGGGGAGGTAAAGGGACAGGTGTTGCATTTCTTGTGGTTGCAACGGAAAGTGCCCAGGGAGGGGGTGGTACGGGAGGGAAGGGTAGAATTGACAAGGGAGTTGCGGAGGGAGCGGTCTTTGCGGAAGGCAGACATTGGGGAAGATGGGAAGATGTGGCGAGTGGTGGGGTCACGTTGGAGGTGGCGAAAATGACGTAGGATTATCTGTTGTATGTGACGGCTGGTGGGGTGAAAGGTGAGGACTAGGGGGACTCGGCCCTTGTTGCGAGTGCGGGGATGGGGAGAGAGAGCAGTGTTGCGGGGTATGGAAGAGACCCTGGTGTGCGAGCCTCATCTATGGTGGCGGAGGGGAATCCCCGTTCCCTGAAGAATGAGGACATTTCAGTGCCGGATGGAAGTTGGTGGTGAAGTGGATGAAGTCAGTCAGTTGTGTGTGGGTGCAGGAGGTGGCCCCAAAGCAGTCGTCGATGTAACGGAGGTGGTGGTCGGGGATGGGGCCCTGGTACGTATTGAACAAGGATTGTTCGACGTACCCGACAAAGAGGCAGGCGTAGCTGGGGCCCATGCGTGTGCCCTTAGCTATGCCTTGTATTTGGAGGAAATGGGAGGAGACAAACATGAAGTTATTGAGGGTAAGGACCAGCTCCGCTAGGCGGAGGAGAGTATCAGTGGCTGGGTATAGGTTGCTCCTCTGGTCGAGGAAGAACCGGAGGGCTTTGAGGCTATCCTGGTGGGGGATGGAAGTGTAGAGTGACTGGACATCCATGGTGATGTTTCTCCAGCATTTTTGTGTACCCTCGGCCTCACCTGTTGGTTTCAGTACCTCTGACCACACTTCATCGCTCACATCGTTGTTCGAGTCACCATCCCTTGAGTAGGTAATATACTTCTCTCAGTCGTCAGGACTTCAACAATGAAAGTGAATAACATATTGTACAATACTAGCACAACATCAAAGAAAACATTACCTCGAAAGGGCGCCGAACGTCATCCTTTATGGCATTTCTTATCAGAGCAGATCGCACCACTGCACCGCGGCTTCAAGCTGTTGTAGGCCGCAGGCCGGTGGTCGGAGCTCTTCTCCTCCAGGGTCCCCAACGAGGGATCCCAGGCTCCGGACGCCACGCCAGCTGGAATCTCCGCAGACCGTGGCTTCAGGCTGCCGCGGGCCAGCGATCGGAGCACTCCCTTCTGGCGACCCCTGGCGAGGACTCGCCCGCCCCGTGATGAAAAGTTCACGCTGCGCCCGCTGCTGAAGCTCTGGGCCCAACTCTGGGAACTCCAGAAGATTAGTCAAGCATGATTTCCCCTTCGTAAATCCATGCTGACTCGGACCGATCCTGTTACTGCTATCCAAATGTTCGGCTATCTCATCTTTTATAATTGACTCCACCATCTTCCCCACCACCAATGTCAGGCAAACTGGTCTATAATTCCCTGTTTTCTCTCTCCTGCCTTTCTAAAAAAGTGGGATAACAGTAGCTACCCTCCAATCCACAGGAACTGGTCCTGAATCTATAGATTATTGGAAAATGATCACCAATGCATCCATGATTACTAGAGCCACTTCCTTAAGTACCCTGGGATGCAGACCATCAGGCCCTGGGGATTTATCAGCCTTCAGTTCCAACAGTCTACGCAGCACCATTTCTTGCCTAATGTCACCCCAGATCCTCTGCCCACTACTATATCAGGAAGATTGTTTGTGTCCTCCTTAGTGAAGACGGATCTAAAGTACGTTCAACTCATCTGCCATTTCCTTGATCCCCATAATAAATTCAGTCTTCAAGGGTCCAACTTTGGACTTAACTAATTTTTTTCCTCTTCACATACCTAAAGAAGCTTTTACTATCCTCCTCTATATTTTTGGCTAGCTTACCTTCGTACCTCATCTTTTCTCCCCGTATTGCCTTTTTAGTTATCTTCTTTAGTTGCTCTTTAACGTTACCCAATCCTCTTGCTTCCAGCTCATCTTTGCTATGTTCTTCTTCTCTTTCCAGTCAACTTTGGCCAGCTCCTCCCTCATGGCCCCATAGTCCCCTTTATTCAACTGCAACACTGACACCTCCGATTTACCCTTCTCCCTCTCCAATTGTAGATTAAACCTGACATGTTATGGTCACTGCCTCCTAATGGCTCATTAACCTCGAGGTCCTTTATCAAATCTGGTTCATTAGATAACACTAAATCCAGAATTGCCTTCTCCCTGGTAGGCTCCAATACAAGCTGTTCTAAGAATCCATCACAAAGGCACTCTACAAAGTCCCTTTCTTGGGGTCCAGTACCAACCCGATTTTCCCAGTCTCTCTGCATGTTGAAATCTCCCATAACAACTGTAACATTACTTTTGCTACATGGCAATTTTAACTCCTGATTCAACTTGCACCCTATGTCCAGACTACTGTTTGGGGGCCTGTAGATAAATCCCATTAGGGTCTATGTACCCTTACAATTCCTTAGTTCTATCCATACTGACCCCACATCTCCTGTTTCAATATCACCCCTTGCAAGGGACTGAATTTCATTCCTCACCAACAGAGCTGCCCCACCCCCTTTGCCCGCCTGTCTGTCTTTTCAATAGGAGGTACATCCTTGAATATTCAGTTCCCAGCCCTGGCCCTCTTGCAGCCATGTCTCTGTAATTCCCACAACATCATACATGCCAATTTCTAACTGAGCCTCAAGCTCGTCCACTTTATTTCTTATTCTTTGCGCATTCATATACAACACTTTGACCTCGGTATTCACCTCCCCCCTCGCACCGCTCACAATTGGACCTGATCTTACTCTCTTATCCCTTCTCGAACTTTCCTTCCCATTCATTCGAGAATGTTCGATAGACTGGGATCATTGTATAAACCATCGACACACTTATATTGGTGGTTTCCATCATTCCAATAAACAACTTCCAGAGATATTACCCACATTATTTTCCATTGTTGAGTACTCCAATTTTATTCTCATTATTAGGTGTTTTGAAATCTAAGGAGTTAACTGCACCTAATCCTCCTGTTACAGTGTCCATTACATTTCTCTCCATCCTTTTGTCTCCAAGTTTGCCGATGTTGATGCATAGCTCATATTATATTTATCCCTGGGATCATTTGTTGTCCATGCTTGGCACATTTTTAGTTTCCATTTTACTTTCCTCTTCTTTATTCCTTTCAGAATGAAATGAAACAATTCCCTCAACCCCACTTTTGCAAGGCAGGGTCTGACGTGAATGACTGGCAAAGTATTCCACGATCTCTCATTTGTATTTTACCAGAAACAAGCTGAACCTCAAGCACGCTACACATTTGCATTCTCGGAGATAGGAATCCAGGATGCTCATATGCACTTATTAAGACAAACATTGTGATTACATCAAAGCAAGTATTTCCCTAAAAACAACACAAAATTCCTAAATCATTCATTCAAAAGTTTTGAGAAACATCTTTTAACCTGTTGAAATGCATTGTTGTTAGGAAAAGCAATGTTAAAGATTACATCCAATTGATCCTACATCTCATCTAATACCAGTTTCAAATTCCCAGTGTATGTACACATTAATAGACAATTTCCCCAAATGCCAATTTATTTCTGATATGCTGGCATCTTATATTCTCACTTTTCTAATAATTGACCCTCTGACCCTCTGACTCTCTGACTCTCTCTGTCTCCCTCTCTAAAATCAATTCTAAACAAAAGAAATAGAGGGAAAAAAAAAACTTAAAACACAAATAAAATGAGTCCAAACCATGCTTGCACTCCTCTTTCTTGAGAACCTTTATAAATAATCGAATGGATGCACAGTTTCCACAGTGAAAACTTCTAAAACATAATCCAAAGAATAAAAGTAAAGACGCCTGGCTGGGGTCCCACACACAACACACACAACTTTTTAAAGAGAAACAAGAGGCCTGGCAAATCCACCTCACACACAGTATTAAAACCTTTCACTGAGTCACATCCTATTGCCATGGATTATAGGATTAATATTTAAAAATCTTCCATCATAGATTTAACAAGCAAATATTTGCTTTACACGGACTCACCTAAAGCTACACCATTTGCCACACCTTGCTCTATTCTAAAATTCATAAACAGTTCCCAGTTCAATGGGTCAATGCTGCTTTATTGTCACGTGTACCTAGACACCATGAAATTCCTTTTTTGCATACAGTTCAGTAAAAATCTTACAATGCATAATCACACTCATACTCAAGTACAAGCGGGTAAGAAAAGTAGATTCTACTGAGGTGGTGCAGTGTTAGATTTGCTGCCTTACAGCACCAGAGACCCAGTGGTATGAATATTGATTTTTCTAACTTCAAGTAACCCCAGCATTCCCCCTCTCTCTCTCTCTCTATCCCTCCCCCACTCAAGTTGCACCAGCTTCTTGTTTTCACCCAACAAACAGCTAACAATGGCCTGTTTCCTTTATCATCGTTACTGTTTTGTATATTCATTGTTATTTATCTCACTACATCATCATCTATATCTCTCGTTTCCTTTATCCCTAAATAGTCTGAAGAAGGGTCTCGACCAGAAATGTCACCCATTCCTTCTCTCCAGAGATGGTGCCTGCCCCGCTCCAGCTTTTGGTGTCTACCCGGGTTTGAGTCTGACTACGGGTGCTGTCTTTGTGGAGTTTGTACGCTCCACCTGTGACCACTTGAGTTTTCTCCGGGTGCTCCAGTTTTCCCCCACACTCCAAAGCTGTGACGTTTTGTAAGTTAATTGGCCTCTGTAAATTGTCCTCAGTGTGTAGGATAGAACTAGTGTACGAGTGATCGCTGGTCGGCGTGGACTCGGTGGGCCGAATGGCCTGTTTCCACGCTGTATCTCTAAACTAAACTATCTAATTTACTTAGGTTACACAGAAAAGCTGGAGAAACTCAGCGGGTGCAGCAGCATCTATGGAGCGAAGGAAATAGGCAACGTTTCGGGCCGAAACCCTTCTTCAGACCTAATTTACTTGTTACTTTACTGTCTTTTGCTCTCTCTTCCTCCTGGGTTCCCTTCATTCACCTCAACGCCCAATGATTCCCCGTGGTTCTTGTGCTCCGGTTCGTATCAACCATCTCCTGAATAGTGGGTTTAGCCTGAGATGTCTGTTCTCAGCTGCCTTCGAAGCTTATTCCCAGTCAACAGGTGCTCCATAAAGCACAGTGTCATACATCTACAGCCCATGCCAGCGAGCTTCAGGATGTTGCCTGCTCCCTGCCAGCTTCTGTTGTGTCTCGAACTTCTCAGCACCTTATTCTCATCAGTTCCACGTCTCACTCGTCAAATGTACAAGCTGCACTGGGCTTAACGTTGTCTTGACATTTGGCCCCAAGCATCTCATACTTTGATCCTCCCATTCTTTTCTTTAAATAAATCTCTTCAACTGATCAAACGTTTGGTACTTCGTGGACGCATATGACCCGTGTTCCATCAGTTTATCTCGGGCGGCACGGTGCCACAGCTGCTAGAGCTGCTGACTCACGGCGCCAGAGACCTCGGTTCTCTCTCAGCTGCTGTCTACTGTCTGTGTGGAGTTTGCACGTTCTCCCTGCCACCGGGTGGGTTTTCTCCAGGTACTCTGGTTTCTTTCCACATCCCAAAGACGTGCTGGTTTGCAGGTTAATTGATCTCTGTAAATTGTCCCTAGTGTGTAGGCAGTTGTTGAGAAAGGCTGAACGGGTGATCGACGGTCAGTGTGGACTCGCTCAGTGTGTTTCCATGCTGTATCTCTAAACTACTCTCTAAACTAATCTCAGCTGTATCAGAGAAGCCGGAAACCTCCAGGTTTCCCCCTCTACCCTCAAGCTCTGTGCCAAACAATGGGCACCGGTCTACACAGACATGTTCAAACAGTCTCTGCAAACCTGTACTGTCCCTGCCTGCTTCAAAATCTCCACTATTGTCCCTGTACCCAAAAAGCCAAGGATTACTGGTCTTAATCCTTGGCTTTGAGTATAGAAGCTGGGATGTAATGTTAAAATTGTACAAGGCATTGGTGAGGCCAAATCTGGAGTATGGTGTACAATTTTGGTCGCCAAATTATAGGAAGGATGTCAACAAAATAGAGAGAGTACAGAGGAGATTTACTAGAATGTTGCCTGGGTTTCAGCAACTAAGTTACAGAGAAAGGTTGAACAAGTTAGGGCTTTATTCTTTGGAGCGCAGAAGGTTAAGGGGGGACCTGATAGAGGTCTTTAAAATGATGAGAGGGATAGACAGAGTTGATGTGGACAAGCTTTTCCCTTTGAGAATAGGGAAGATTCAAACAAGAGGACATGACTTCAGAATTAAGGGACAGAAGTTTAGGGGTAATATGAGGGGGAACTTCTTTACGCAGAGAGTGGTGGCGGTGTGGAATGAGCTCCCAGTGGAAGTGGTGGAGGCAGGTTCATTGGTATCATTTAAAAATAAATTGGATAGGCATATGGATGAGAAGGGAATGGAGGGTTATGGTACGAGTGCAGGCAGGTGGGACTAAGGGGAAAAAAAATTTGTTCGGCATGGACTTGTAGGGCCGAGATGGCCTGTTTCCGTGCTGTAATTGTTATATGGTTATATGGTTATATGGTTAATGACTACAGGCCTGTCACACTGACCTCTGTAGTCATGAAGACCCTTGAAAGATGTGCTGGCTCACCTGAAAAATGTCACAAACCCTCTGCTAGACCCCCTGCAGTTTGAATACCGGGCCAATAGATCAGTGGATGATGCAGTCAACCTGGGCCTGCACTTCATCCTACAGCACCTATGGGGACCTATGCGAGGATCCTGTTTGTTGATTTTAGCCCTGCATTCAACACCATTGTGCCAGAGCTACTACACTCCGAACTTTCTGAGTTGACTGTGCCTGAACCCCTCTGTCGGTGGATCACCAGTTTCCTGACAGACAGGAAGCAGCATGTGAGGCTGGGAAAGCACATCTCGGTCCCGCAAACCTTCAGCATAAGAGCACCGCACTGCTCTCTCAAACCCTCCCCTCTACTCTCTCTACACCAAGGACTGCACCTCCACTGACTCCTCTGTCAAGCTTCTCAAGTTTGTGGACGACGCAACCCTGAATGGACGGATCCAGGATGGGGAGGAATCTGCCTACAGACAGGAAGTGTCACAGCTGCCGTCCTGGTGCCATCGCAACAACCTGGAGCTCAATGCTCTTAAGACGGTGGAATTGATTGTAGGAGAGATCTCCATATCCCTCCCCCCCACTCACCGTCAACAACACCATTGTCACATCTGTGGAGTCTTTTAAGTTTCTGGGAACCATCATCTCCAAGGACCTTAAGTGGGGGGGCTACCATCGACCCCACAGTCAAAAAGGCACAACAGAGGATGTACTTCCTGCGGCAGCTGAGGAAGCACAATCTGCCACAGGCAATGATGGTCCAATTCTATACGGCCATCGTAGAGTCTGTCCTCACCTTCTCCATCATGGTCTGGTTTGGCTCAGCCACCAAGCACAACACCTGGAGGCTGCAGCGAATCGTCCGATCAGCAGAGAAGGTTATTGGCTGCAACTTTCCCTCCATTGATGAACTGTACACTGCAAGGGCCAGGAAGCGAGCGGGTAAGATCATCTCTGACCCCTCTCACCCTGGCCACAAACTCTTTGAATCACTTCCCTCTGGAAGGCGACTCCGGACTGTCAAAGTTGCCACAGTCAGACATAAAAACAGGTTTTTTCCACGAGTAGTATCTCTACTCAATAACCAAAAATCTGTAGCCTCCTTTTGCTCTGGAATTTTATTTCATTCTTTACATGTTTAAATTATAACCATATAACCATATAACAATTACAGCACGGAAACAGGCCATCTCGGCCCTACAAGTCCGTGCCGACCAAATTTTTTATAATTTTATTTTTAATTGTCTACTGTATATCATGTTGTTATCCTTGCGAGCAAAGCACCAAGGCAAATTCCTTGTATATATAAATGTTTGGCTAATAAAATGTATTCAATTCAATTCAATTCAACTCAAATAAAACTAAACTAATCGTGGCAGAGAAAGTGGGTGAAACTTTAACCTTCACTGTCAAGTGAATACCGTGATTGGTAAGTCTGTGAGTCTCTTTTAATTTTGCCAATTTATCCCAAAATACCCGATTGGCATTATTCCTTTCTCAGGCAGATGCTTCAGTGACAATCACCTGTTTCTCTGCAGATGTGGAAGATTCCTGATGGACTCTGTGAATGGGGAGTGTCTCTGTTGTGTTTGATATGATATGATATGCCATTTATTGTTACTATGCATGTACATGTTTATTACTGTCCTCGTCAGGGCAGCCGGGACTTTGGCTGATTTGTTTTTGTTCCCGATCATGGGGTGTGGGTGACGTACAATCCTCATTACACCAGTAATTTCATAATCACTCATTTCAGTCATCAGTATAGCTTTCCTCCATTACAATTCCACACTCAGTGTTGTCTCTGTCCACTGGTGGGGCGGTAGGTGACACAACCACCATGGCCCGTTTCCTTTATCATCGTTAGTTCTTTTGCATATCTTTCATTCATTATTCTTTATCTCTCTACATCATCGTCTATCTCTCTCTCGTTTCCCTTATCCCTAACCAGTCTGAAGAAGAGTCACCCATTCCTTCCCTCCAAAGAACTATGGGAATAACCGTGCATAGTTCATTGAAGGTGGAATCTCATATAGATAGGGTGGTAAAGAAAACTTTTGGTGTTCTAGTCTTTATGAATCAGAGCATTGAGTATAGAAGCTGGGATGTAATGTTAAAATTGTACAAGGCATTGGTGAGACCAATTCTGGAGTATGGTGTACAATTTTGGTCGCCCAATTATAGGAAGGATGTCAACAAAATAGAGAGAGTACAGAGGAGATTTACTAGAAAGTTGCCTGGGTTTCAACAACTAAGTTACAGAGAAAGGTGGAATAAGTTAGGTCTTTATTCTCTGGAGCGCAGAAGGTTAAGGGGGGACTTGATAGAGGTCTTTAAAATGATGAGAGGGATAGACAGTTGATGTGGACAAGCTTTTCCCTTTGAGAAGCTACCTGGCCCGATGAGTTCCTCCAGCTTTTTGTGTCTCTTCGGTTTAAACCAGCATCTGCATTTCCTTCCTACACCTTTCTTGCTTTCCTCGGCCGCTGCTCACTTTCCTGCTGCTATTTTTTACTTCTTCTTATTGGTTCTTTTCCTTGTCCCTTCTACCAAGTCAGTGGTGGCACAGGGTCGTAACCTTTCTCTCTCATCTTTTTAATTATTTTTTATTATGAACCACTATTGTTTGTACCACGGATCACTTGGGACCCCATTCCATGTCAGCGCTTTTCCTATCGGTAACCAACATCGGCAGGTTGCGTGCCCTATCGGTATGTCGTATTATTTTATGCCACCTTCAGGTTTCTCCCTAAACCAAGATACCCTTGTGTCGGATCTCTCTGCATCAGTACTCTGATATCAAACCTCTCCGCCTCGCTCTCGTGACATCTGACCTTTCCCCGTCTCTACCTCACATCTCACACCGATCAAAGGCACCAACTATTCTTATTCATAGAATCATAGAGTGATACAGCGTGGAAACAGACCTTTCTACCCAACTTGCTCACACCGACCAACATTTCCCATCTACATAAGTCGCACCTGCCTGCATTTGGCCCAAATCCCTCCAAACCTGTCCTATCCAAGTACCTATCTAATTGTTTCTTAAACATTGTAATAGTCCCTGCCTTAGCTACCTCCTCTGGAAGCTCATTCCATGTACCCACCATCCTCTGTGTGAAAACGTTACCCCCATAGATTCCGAATAAATCTTTCCCCCTTCACCTTAAACCTATGCCCTCTAATTCTCGTTTCCCCTACTCTGGGTTAGAGACTCTGTGTGTCTACCTGACCTCCCATTTGGTCTTTTATACTGCAACTAATAGTCACCTGACCACATCCTGGAACCTACTCTTCCAACTATGGGCGGTGTCATTCAACTTGTTAATCTCTGGGAGATGCCTCTATTTGCCCGACAGTAATTTTACCGTATTCCCTCTGAAATTGTGGGCAAATTTGTTGACCTGAATACTCTTGCCTTATGACCAGATCCCTTGCGTTCAAATGGAGATACAAGGAACTCTCCCTGGAACGGTTCCAGGATACTGGAATCACGAATAAAACACAAAGTGCTGGAGTAACCTTTTTAAAATGGCTCAACCTGAAAGTACATTTGTATCGTGTCTGGAATAGGGTAAGACCAGGCATGAGCGCAAAACAAAACCTGAAGCTAGCTGTCGATTAGGGCATTGAGCATGCGCGGGTGAAAGATGTTAGGAGCATCTCAAAGGAGGGGAGAGAGATGGAGTGGGGAGGGGAGAGGGTGGTGAGGAAGGAGGGAGTGGGGAGAGCGGTGGAATGTGAAAAGCTGGGAAGTGGGGAAGTGGGAAGCGGAGCATTGGGCGGGGCAGGGAGGAGTGGGAAGGAATGGGAGATGGGGTGGGGAGGTGAATGAGGAATGGGGTGGGGAGGTGAATGAGGAATGGGGTGGGGAGGTGAATGAGGAATGGGGGGGGAGGTGAATGAGCGATGGGGGGGGGGGGAGGTGGATGGGAGATGGGGTGGGAAGGAATGAGGGATGGGGGGGGGGGGGGGGGGATGAGGGGTGGGATGGGGGGGGGGGGGGGGGGGGGGGGGAGGTGGATGCAGGGTGATGTAAACTGGTGGGGGGGGGGGGGGGGGGAGAGGAGAGAGAGTTGTGGTGGATTGTGGAACCTGTGACCTGGGCAGCGAGTGGGACTGTATTTAATGGAGAGACAGTTAACCCTGGGTCTGATCAAGAGGTCAAAGTTACCCGAGAGCCACTTTGATCGACTTGGGTGCATCAGAGGAAGTCAATTAGACGCCGGTGGAGGTGAGGGAGCACAGGGAGTGGTGGGAGCGAGGCACGAGATGGAAGTAGACTCCATACAATGCAAGGAGGCAGCCATCAGAAGAGAGTTGCCGCATACTGCCTACAGGCCCTGTCCCACTTGGCTGCCATTTGCACGTCACGCAGATGGTGCGGAAAGATTTTGTACATCACAAAATTCTCTGACACCGCGCGTCACTGCCTATGACATCACGCGCCATGTGCACATCGCGCGCGTCGTGACTCATCAATGATGTCGCGTAAATTACGGGCAAATGCCGGCCAAGTGGGACAGGCCCTTACCTCTCTACTGCCCAGTGAAAGCACCAGCTGCTTCTTCTCAGTCCCATCCGACCTGGTCCCGCTTCCCATCCCGGTCTTTAGCAATGGCTGAATACAAACCACCTCCTCACTGTGACTCATCCCTGCCAATCATGGATCTTTCAAACCTTCCTGAAGGTGTGGGAGTCTTTCAATAAAGCAGCAACACGATCTCCTCCTCCTCCACCACCGGCACTGTGGCAACCGCTCCACAAATGTCAAGGTGTTTACTGCACTGACAGCAGCACTTCGTGCTGGTCCTTCTACAACCATCAGCGTTCCCGACATCACGAGGGGTCCCAGCAGAGGGAATGTGGACAGGATGTTCCCTATGGATCTAGGGGGAGACGCTCTCACAGCAAAAGGTCACCTATTTAAAACCAGAGATCAGGCACAAGGTTTTTGTTCGGACAGTGTGTGGGACTCTGGAGCTCCCCTCCTCGAGGCAGAGTGTGAGGTTGTGAGAATCATGGAGTCATAGAGTGATACAGTGTGTAAACAGGCCCTTCTGCCCAACTTGCCCACACCAGCCAACAATGTCCCAGCTACACGAGTCCCGCCTGCCTATGTTTGGTCCATATCCCTCCAAACCTGTCCTATCCATGTACCTGTCTAACTGCTTCTTAAACATTGGGATAGTCCCAGCCTCAACTACTTCCTCTGGCAGCTTGTTCCATACACCCACCACCCTTTACATGAAAAAGTTACCCCTCGGACTCCTATTAAATCTTTCCCCCTTCACCTTGAACCCATGTCCTCTGGTCCTCGATTCCCCTGCTCTGGGCAAAAGACTGTGCATCAACCCAATCTATTCCTCTCATGATTTTATACGCTTACCTAGAGGTAGGTCAATATTTGGTAGGCGAGGTCACGGGCAGGAGAGCAAAGAGGTGGTGAACTGAGAGCTTATTGAAAGGAAGACCAGGCCAAAGGGCGTTCTTTACATTCAAATATTTGGATTGCAAGCAGTCACGCCCATCACATTGTACTATAAACTCCTGTTCTGAAAGAGCTCCGAGCAATAAGATGTAAAAACGATCACCTGTTGTTGGTGGGAGCTATTTTATATCCTCTCTGCCACGGCTGGGTTTATAACAGCATAGAAACATAGAAAATAGGTGCAGGAGTAGGCCATTCGGCCCTTTGATGCCTGCACCGCCATTCAATATAATCATGGCTGATCATCCAACTCAGTATCCTGTACCTGCCTTCTCTCCATACCCCCTGATCCCATTATCCACAAGGGCCACATCCAACTCCCTCTTAAATATAGCCAATGAACTGGCCTCAACTACCTTCTGTGGCAGAGTTCCAGAGATTCACCACTCTAGGACCCATTCTATACCACACTGAGTGAAGATGGTCCTGAACACTATAGGGATCATTCTATACCACACAAAGTCTATAACACCATAGGGCCTAATATATATCACACTGAGTGGGGATGGGTCTATAACACCCTAAGACCATTCTATACCTCATGGACTATAAAACCTTTGGACGCATTCTATACCACACTGTGGAGATGGGTCTATAACACGGGAGCAGCAGCTGATCATTGGCTTCAGGAAACAGGGTGGTGTACACACTCCACTCAGTATTAATTTGATGAAGTGGACAAAGCCAAAAGCTTTAAATTCCAAGGTGTAAATATATCCCCAATAATTTGATCCTGGTCCAACCACATTGAAACTACAGACAAGACATCATACAGACACCTCTTCTTGCTCAGAAGACTAAGGAAATTCAGCACATTTCCGATGATGCTTATCAATTTGTAGAGCTGCTCCACAGAAAGCATCCTATTGGGATGCATCAAACTTGGTTTGCCAACTGCTCGGCACAAGATCACTAGAAAATGCAGAGTTGTGGGTACAGCCCAGTCCATCATCCAGCCTTCCCCCGCACCATCAACTCCATCTACACTTTATACTTATGCTCCAATAAAGCACCCAACATAATCAAGAACTACTCACAACCTTGGTCATTCCCTCTTCTCCCCTCTCCCGCCAGACACAAGATACAAAAGTTTGATGGCACCACTAGAGTCAGGACAGCTTCTTCCCCGCTGTTATCGTGCTCCTCTATGTATCAGAACTGAATGAGGAGGAGGACACAAATGCAGGTTCAGACACAGGGCAGATCAGTCTTCAGAGTTTAATCGGTCCAAGTCGGTACACAGGTAAGCAAAAACAGAGGCAACAGTACAATATAGGAGCAGGCAAAAAACAATGGTCGAAAAACAGGCAATGGTCGAGGTCACAAGATTTCTAGAGCTGGAACGAGGTGATACCAAGTAGCATACACAACGAACTGGCAATGAGAACTAAAACACAAAGGACTTAAATACAGACTAGCAGGGGATAACGAGACACAGGTGAAACACATCAGGGCGGGGCCAACAATCACCTGAGGGTAAACGACCTGACAGGAAGTGGGACCTGAAACAAGAGGAGATGCGAGACACCAAAATAAAACAAGAATGCAAACTCTAATACTAAAAAACAATAAGAAACAGAAACTAGATCAAACGCGAAACGCAATACTCCAGGTGAGACCACACCTGGAGTATTGCGTACAGTTTTGGTCTCCAAATCTGAGGAAGGACATTATTGCCATATAGGGAGTGCAGAGAAGGTTCACCAGACTGATTCCTGGGATGTCAGGACTGTCTTATGAAGAAAGACTGGATAGACTTGGTTTATACTCTCTAGAATTTAGAAGATTGAGAGGGGATCTTATAGAAACTTACAAAATTCTTAAGGGGTTGGACAGGCTAGATGCAGGAAGATTGTTCCCGATCTTGGGGAAGTCCAGGACAAGGGGTCACAGCTTAAGGATAAAGGGGAAATCCTTTAAAACCGAGATGAGAAGAACTTTTTTCACGCAGAGAGTGGTGAATCTCTGGAACTCTCTGCCACAGAGGGTAGTTGAGGCCAGTTCATTGGCTATATTTAAGAGGGAGTTAGATGTGGCCCTTGTGGCTAAGGGGATCAGGGGGTATGGAGAGAAGGCAGGTACGGGATACTGAGTTGGATGATCAGCCATGATCATATTGAATGGCGGTGCAGGCTCGAAGGGCCGAATGGCCTTCTCCTGCATCTAATTTCTATGTTTCTATGTTTCTATGTTTCTATGTTTCTATGAGACCTGACACTATGGACCTCTCACTGGGTAAGGATGCAGCCGTATTCTCCCAACATGCGTTATTTTAACCCTTGCATTTTTGTTTATCTGCAAATTAGCTGCAGCTGCAACACTATAATCAGCAATGTTCCCTGCACTACATGTTGTACAAGTTGTAGTCATATACAGTATGATTTGATTTGGATGACATGCAAAACGATGTTTCTCATTGTATCGTGGCACATATGATGGAAATAAACCATCAATATACCACCAGGGGGCGCCGCACGTTGGCAGCCTCGCCAACAGTCTGTTTATTTTTTTGTTATTTTTAGTGTATTTTAAAAGTATTTGTTAATGTTCTCTAGTCTGTTTTATGTGGGGGAGAGGATCAGGGGAAACTTTTTTCAATTTCTTGCCTTGCTGGAGATGCGGTTGTTTTCCAGATCGTATCTCTGGTCGTTCTGCGTCCTAACATCATGGAGCTGGAGGCCTCGCTCGAGACCGACTTTGACCCCACCGCGGGGATGTAGACTTACCGTTGTATGTTAATGGGGCAAATCCTCCAAAATTATGGAAGAACTCGGGGATAAGGACCTGGACATTTTAAAACATACATGCTGGCGGCAAAAGGATAACCCCCAAGGGGTCACAGAAAAACAAGTTTAAAACCTGTCTGTGGGCCTGGGCAGCCACATGACTATGCGAATGGTGAGAACAGGAAAGGCCGGGACGGAGATAACAAGATTATCTTGGAAAGACAAAGGAAGAAACCAAGCCCCAAGGAAGAAACCAAGGGGGGGGGGGGGGGGGGGGGGGGGGGGGGGGGGGGGGGGGGGGGGGGGGGTAAATAGCCCAGCAGCAAGACAATCACCATCGTAAATGGCCCATCCATCGGGACAATGGGAGCCCATCCAGGTGATGGGATAACGATCAGGCTGAGGCATCGTGACATCAGCAAACCCATTATCATCGGAAGCCAATTGTTCATGCCAGATCGAAACTGGGAATCATCGAAAGACCCTTTTGTCCAGAGGACCACCTGGGAGGTTTCAAAGGAAAAACCCTCGGGTATACAGTGGCTTGCAAAATTTTTCATACCCCTTGAACTTTTCCACATTTTGTCACGTTACAACCACAAACGTAAATGTATTTTATTGGGATTTTATGTGATAGACCAACACAAAGTGGCGCATAATTGTGAAGTGGAAGGAAAATGATACATGGTTTTCAAATTTTTTTACAAATAAAAAACTGAAAAGTGTGGCGTGCAAAAGTATTCAGCCCCCTTTACTCTGATACCCCTAAATAAAATCCAGTGCAACCAATTGCCTTCAGAAGTCACCTAATTAGTAAATAGAGTCCACGTGTGTAATATAATCTCAGTATAAATACAGCTGTTCTGTGAAGTCCTCAGAGGTTTGTTAGAGAACATTAGTGAACAAACAGCATCATGAAGCCCAAGGAACACACCAGACAGGTCAGGGATAAAGTTGTGGAGAAGTTTAAAGCAGGGTTAGGTTATAAAAAAATATCCCTAGCTTTGAACATCTCACGGAGCACTGTTCAATCCATCATCCGAAAATGGAAAGAGTATGGCACAACTGCAAACCTACCAAGACATGGCAGTCCACCTAAACTGACAGGCCGGGCAAGGAGAGCATTGATCAGAGAAGCAGCCAAGAGGCCCATGGTAACTCTGGAGGAGCTGTAGAGATCCACAGCTCAGGTGGGAGAATCTGTCCACAGGACAACTATTAGTCGTGCACTCCACAAATTGGGCCTTTATGGAAGAGTGGCAAGAAGAAAGCCATTGTTGAAAAAAAGCCATAAGAAGTCCCGTTTGCAGTTTGGCACAAGCCATGTGGGGGACACAGCAAACATGTGGAGGAAGGTGCTCTGGTCAGATGAGACCAAAATTGAAGTTTTTGGCCTAAATGCAAAACGCTATGTGTGGCAGAAAACTAACACTGCACATCACCCTGAACACACCATCCCCACTGTGAAACATGGTGGTGGCAGCATCATGCTGTGGGGATGCTTTTCTTCAGCAGGGACAGGGAAGCTGGTCAGAGTTGATGGGAAGATGGATGGAGCCAAATACAGGGCAATCTTGGAAGAAAACCTGTTAGAGTCTGCAAAAGACTTGAGACTGGGGCGGAGGTTCACCTTCCAGCAGGACAACGACCCTAAACATACAGCCAGAGCTACAATGGAATGGTTTAGATCAAAGCATATTAATGTGTTAGAATGGCCCAGTCAAAGTCCAGACCTAAATCCAATTGAGAATCTCTGGCAAGACTTGAAAATTGCTGTTCACAGATGCTCTCCATCCAATCTGACTGAGCTTGAGCTATTTTGCAAAGAAGAATGGGCAAAAATTTCAGTCTCTAGATGTGCAAAGCTGGTAGAGACATACCCCAAAAGACTTGCAGCTGTAATTGCAGCAAAAGGTGGTTCTACAAAGTATTGACTCAGGGGGGCTGAATACTTTTGCACGCCACACTTCAGTTTTTTATTTGTAAAAACATTTGAAAACCATGTATCATTTTCCTTCCACTTCACAATTATGCACCACTTTGTGTTGGTCTATCACATAAAATCCCAATAAAATACATTTACGTTTGTGGTTGTAACGTGACAAAGTGTGGAAAAGTTCAAGGGGTATGAATACTTTTGCAAGCCACTGTAAAAGGAGATGGCAAGCAAGGGTTCTCTCTCTTTTCTGCTCTGTTGGACGGCTCCTGACCCTGCATCGATCTAGCTGTAAGTATCCCAGACAACCTGGTGAAGTTCCCGAAATAGAGGTTGAGAGAAGAAGGGGAAAGGGGGTGCATTTGTAATTAAAATTGTGTAAAGTATGTTTTTACGACATGCCCGATAATTTTCTTTCCATAGTCTTAGTTTGAAGCATAAGTTTAGTCACGTATTATGTAGTGTTGGTGAGATTCAATTTCTTATTTGTTTAATAAAGCCTGTAAATTTTAGACTTGCTTTGAGTCCGTCTTGGTTTCTGTTTTCTCTCATCAGCACACTCTGGTCAAGTCAACCTTTTTATCATATCCCACCATAATTCCGTGGTCTAGAACCCAGGGGAATCCCTTTTTTTTTGTATTCTCTCTTGAGAACCGCTCGAGTGGAGCGGTGGCCGTTTGACCCACTGACAAGGGAGAGAATCACTCGGGCAGTTGGGCCCGAAGTGGAGCCAAGGGAACCAAACCCCTACACAATCGGAGCCAATCCCTTGCCTGGGATCGACGCTCCAACTGTGAGTTGCAGATTTCACCATCGAGGAGCTCGCAGTCTTGGGTAGAGACCGATGTCGGGAGCTCCAAACGATGCAGGTTTCTACCAGCCCCGACCCGTGATCCGATCGCCCGGTGCAGGGGAGCTGAGACTCCCCCCCCGATGCAGGAGCTTGATCGCCCCGACTCGGAGGGCCTGGCCGCCAGCTACAGGAGCCAAGATTGTCCCATCAACGGAAGGCTCAAGGCACCCGCCCTGTGGGCCTTCCATCACAGTGAGGATTGTGGAGGAGGCACTGTGGTGGATGTTTATGTTAAAAAGGTTTGTAGGTTAATTTGGTGTGTCCTGTTGCTTTTTATTGGTATGACTGCATGGCAAATGAAATTCCTCATATGTTGCAAAACATACTTGGTTAATAAAGTATGATTATGCGGGGTGGTGGTAAGGAAGCCGTTGCATTTTTCAGCTTGAAATTGTACAATCTGGTGCATACTGTAGCAAGTCTTTTAACTTACACTTGATTGCAACATTTATGCTTCAAATTGGATTAGGTATGAATAAGGTTAGGTTAAATTACATTCCACAGTAGAGCCAAGATCTGATCAACAGGTGCAGCACATGAATGACCTTAGTATATTCATGTATGGAAATCAGATTATTATTCATGCTGTTACGCATATATATAGAGAAACAAAAACATAGAAACAAGGCAAGAGGAGTCAGACTTCCATCACTGTTCTGCACAAACAAATCAATCACGGAGTGGCGGCGCGGCTCTGGCTGCAGCGGCTCACCGGCAGTCCCGTTTGTTTTGTGTTTTTTGTGTTGTTTATTTTGTTTTGGTTAGTCTAGTTTTTGGTTTTTAGTTTGTGTTTGGGGGGGGGGGGGGGGGGTTTGCAGTCTCTCCGTGCGGGGAATGTCGTATTTTTGTCGTATTCCCCTTCTCTGCCTCCGTCTGCGCTGAGGCCTAATGGAGCTGACGACCTCGAGGCTCCGGAGGCAGAGCCCGTCAGGACTCGCCCTGAGCTCGCTCCCGTGAGGGTGGTCCGGCTCAGGGCTGGAAGAGGTTGGGACGCTCCCGTGAGGGCGGCCAGCCCGAGGGTGGAACGAGGCTCCCGTTGGAGCGGCCGAGCTCGGGGAGATGCGGCGCTCGCAGCCCGAGGGAGGTTCGGTGCCCTTGTCGGGGCGGCCCAGCCCGAGGGAGAAGCGACGCCCATGTCGGGGCGGCCCGGTCCGGGGGAGGTTCGGCACCCATGTCGGGGCGGCCCGGTCTGAGGCTGAAGACGGTGCGGTACTCGCGTGAGGGTGGCTGGGACGGTGTTCTGGCGGTGGTGGCCTGAGTCCGGGGTTTGGCCACGGGCCAGCGGTTGCGTCTGCAGGACTGGTGGGCTGCAGCTTCGGCCACCCCGGGCCGCGGTGTTTGAGCCGCGAGACTGATTTGTAACATCGACCGGAGGGGTATCGCCTCAGCGCAGAGGGAGAAGAGGAGGGAAGAGACTGCAGGCCTAAGACTTTTGCCTCCATCACAGTGAGGAGATGCTGGGTGGACTCACTGTGGTGGATGTTAATATGTGTTTATTGTTGTTTTTATTGTATTATATGTATGACTGCTGCAATTTCGTTCAGACTTCGGTCTGAATGACAATAAAGGCTATCTTATCTTATCTTATCAACCTCACCCTTTGACTATAGAAACAAGACGAAAATAATGCCACATATTCAACCGTATATGATTCAATGAAGTTATGATATATATGTAAAACATATATATGGAAACAGGCCCTTCGGCCCACCAAGTCCACACCGACCAGCAATCTACCATACTCCAGTTGTATCCTACACGCCAGGGACAATTTACAGAAGCCAATTAACCTACAAACTTGCCCTTCTTTCGGATGTGGGAGAAACCAGTATAGAGAAAACCCATGTGGTCATAGGGAGAATGTGTAAATACTGTACAGACAGCACCCGTAGTCAGGATCAAATCTGGGTCTGTGGTGCTGTAAGGCAGCAACTCTACCGCTGCGCCACCGTGCCACCCCATTAAATTATTTTTTCTGTAATATATTTATTATGGTGTCACGTTAATAAAGATGAACACATGATTCTGATTTCTGCCCTTAGTTGGACAACACACATCTCCAGTCATTGTGTTTTACATCTATATGGCTGGTTTTCAACCTCTTCAGTCTGAAGGTCTCGACCCGAAACATCACCCGTTCCTTCTCTCCAGAGATGCTGCCTGTCCTGCTGAGTTACTGCAGCTTGTTGTGTCTCTCTTCAGTTTAAACCACCATCTGCAGTTCCTTCCTACACTCTTTGTTAAGCAAAACAGGTCCTATCCTCATAATATTATTCACCTCAACTAAGTCTTTTCTTCACCTCCATTGCTGCAGAGAATACAATCCCAGTAATCAAATCTTTCTTGAAAGTGAAAAAAAAAATTCCAGCCCTGCCAATATATGTTCATAAATCGCCCCTGGATCCTCTCCAGAGCAACTGTACCCTTTCTACAGTGTGTTACAGTCTTACAGCATGGAAACAGGCCCTTCATCCCAACTTGTTCATGCAGATCAAGATGCCCCATCTAAACTAGTCCCATTCATCCGCATTTGGCCCATATCCCCTTTAAACCTAGTGTGTGTGTGTGTGTGTGTGCGTTAGTGTGTGTGTGTGCGTTAGTGTGTGTGTGTGTTAGTGTGTGTGGTTATGTGTGTGTGCGTGTGTGTGTGTGTGTGTGTGTGTGTGTAGGGGGTGGGGGGGGCGGTGCTGGGACCACCGCCGTGTCTCACCTATCCCACCATCTGCACGGGAATGGGAAAGTGAATGCGGGTGAGGCAGCATCTATAGAGCGGTAGACAAAAATGCTGGAGAAATGCTTGAATCTGAAGAAGGGTCAAACTCAGACAAAGATGCTGCCTCACCCGCTGAATTACTCCAGCATTTTTGTCTACATTGCCATTTTAAATAGTGTACGATGGGCTCAAGCCAATCTAGTTGCTCGTTCTTTACGGGGAAACCCGCCGACAAAAAACTATTCTCATTGGTGAGTGTGGAGGAGTGTGACTATTTATTTATTTATATTTTAAAATATATATATTTTTGAGCGTGAGAAATTCTGTCATTAGCGTGAGAGCGTGAGAATTTCATGAAATGAGTGAGAGTTGGCAGCCCTGAGAATATCTGAGAATTGACCCACTATTTGAACTGCCTTCAAACCTGGCTAAGAGTGTTGCTTATATTTAGCAGGCAAACTGATAAAGGCAACGGGAGATCTGATTCAGTAAAAGCAGCTTTATTTCACAACAGAACATACAGAGCAACAATGATGGATTCACTCATAACGGCTTGTTTTGTGCAACAATATAAAAACAACAAGTGTGCTGTGCCTCCCCACATTAGTGGGGCATCTCGGCTAATTTTCAGAATGTAATTCTCAGAAGATCAGAATTCCCCTCTGTAGCCCAGTGAAAAGATCTCTCCTGAAACTTGACTCACCACCTGGATCTCATTCTCTCCACTTTTATTTTCAACGTTGAGCAATTGGACCCCTATAAACAAGGGAGAAAGTTTGCCTTCATTTACAATGTGCGGCTTGCTTCTTTAATCCCATGTGGACTTGAGACCCCTCTGACTCTAATGGAGCCAAGGAGCACAGGGACAGAGTGGGGAAATGGTACCAATGTCAATATATGATCAACACTGCTCTTAGTAGTGACACAAGAGACTGCAGATGCTGGAATATGGAGCATATAATAAAGTGCTGATGAACTCAACAGGTCAGGCAGCACCTGTGGAGCAATGTGGACACACACCTTCTTAGGTTACACACCTTCTTCAGACTGGGGGAGAGGGAGAGAGGGAGATGAGACAGAAAGAAGGGGATTGGGAATGGGTGCCTTGGACACTCTGATCAAGAGCAGAGCAAGCTCAAGGGGGTGGTTTGCTTTCCTTCTGTCCCTCACTCCCACCAGTCCCACACAGAGTGGAGTGGAAGTGGCCCGCCCAAAACAAGTGCCAAGTTAATACTGTAGAATCCAAAGGGTGCAGGAAGAATCAGCGAGGTCTTGGTCTGACCCAAGACAATGGTGGAGATGTTGCTTCCGCCACAGCACTCCGCTACGTTCAGAGAGGTCCATGACTTGTTTAAAACCCAGCAGTGGGACTTTGGCAAAACGGTGTCTCCTGTTGCTAGTGTTGCTCATGGCTACTCAGATTCAGATTCAATTTTAATTGTCATTGTCAGTGTACAGTACAGAGACAACAAAATGCATTTAGCATCTCCCTGGAAGAGCGACATAGCACGATAAATGAATAAATAATAAGTAAGTGGGGGGGGGGGGGGGGGGGTGGTGATTGGCAGTCACCGAGGTACTGATCCCTAGTGTGTGGCTACCAACACTGTGCAAGCCACAGCACTCAAGTTGTCCCCACAGAGGTCGCCATTAGCAATCCTCAAGAACTTCTCAAGATCCGCTTTTATTTTTGAGTTTCTAGATTTATACATCTTCAAACGAGGTAGAAACACTTCTAAACAAAGAAGGTTCATTAACTGGATCACAAAACAACAGTTTCTCAGTTTTCTATTAAATTAAAAATACATAAATACTATCCCTTCACAACAGAGCAGCTGAACTCAAAACGTGAGCCTTATAGTTTGTCCTCTCACATCGTCGTGCCTTTAAGCATCTTCCTCAGCGTAGGGGCAGCACACTGGCACAGCAGGTAGAGCTGCTACCTCACAGTTCCAATGACTTGGCTTCATTCCTGACTTTGGCTGCTTTCTATGTGGAGTTTGCGGGTTCTTCTGGTAACCGATGTGACTCCCCCCACCCCCGGATCCCACATCCCCAAAAACCGTGCGGGTTGGCAGGTTAAGTGGCTGCTGCAAAATTGTTGTAGAGTTGTAGGTGAGTGGTATAATCTGGGGAGAAATCGAGCTGAATGTGGAAATGATATAACGGGCTAGTGCAGGATGAGTATAAACACACTGTTGGTGTTCAGCAGGGGTTTGGTGGGCTGAAGGGTCCACTTCTGTGCTGTGCGACTTTATAAATCTGATGGATGGCATGGATCTATGGGCTGAGGAATCTGTTTCCATGCTGTACACAGGATAGTGAAGGCAGCCAGCAGGATCATTGGTGCCCCACTGCCTTTCCTGTTGGAGATCTATCAGAAGCGGAGCATCAGCAGAGCCATCTCCATTATCAAGGACCCCTATCATCCATCACACCACATCTTCTCCATTCTGCCATCTGGGAAGAGGTACAGGAGCATCAGCTGCAAAACCAGCAGGATGCTACACAGCTTCTTCCCACAGGCAATAAGACTGGTTAACGGACTGTGTCCCCTCCCCATATATCATACACCAACACATCTAACCTCGCCCATACGTTGACAGCTAGGCACCTGGCAAAGCAAAGCCACTGTTCGGTCTGAATGTCTGTTTATATTTCAATTATTAGGCTTATTTTAGATATGGTAATTTTAAACTCCCAATAACATGCCGATTCCCACCAGTTCCCCGGCTACTCCAATCCCTGCATCACCTCCGGTTTCCATGTCACCAGGGAATAGATGTGAAGGTTTAAAACATCAATTCTATACGTCCCCTCTTTTGCCGAATGTGAACATCTCTGGCATAACATACGTTGCCGTTGGGATGGAGGTGATGAGCTCCCCCTTCCTGAATTGCTTGTAGTCAAGACGCACTCACAGTGCAGTCGGGAATGTTGGAGCCCGGGATGGTGGGAGCACGATGGATAGGAACCGTTACAAGTCCAAGCACGCCAATCACTAAACTGAAAACGGCTAAAATTTGGGAATAAGTAAACCAGCTGAGGTAATTTGGACAACGGACCAAAGGGAATGTACTGTTGAAGAAAGAACTGCAGATGCTGGAAAAATCGAAGGTAGATAAAAGTGCTGGAGAAACTCAGCGGGTGAGGCAGCATCTATGGAGCGAAGGAAATGGGTGACGTTTCGGGTCGAGACCCTTCTTCAGACTCAAGACAGGAATGTACTAGTTATATTGCAGTTGGGGACGATGCCTCTGTGCTGGGCCTCGCATGAGCTCACAGTGCTGCAGTCAGAACGGAGTGACCATGGAGTAAAGCCTTTACTGACGAATTTCCGTAGAATTGTCCACTCGTGTTCCCTTGTTCCCATCGGGTTTAGAAGCGGCAAAATGTCCAGACCATCAAAACATTATAGGGAGAAACCAAGAACTGCAGGTGCTGGTTTATACCAAAGATACACAAAGTGCTAGAGCTACTCAGCGGGGCATGCAGCATCTCTGGAGAAAAAGGATGTTTCACGTTCATAGGTTTCAGGAGCTGAATTAGGCCATTTGGTCCATCAAGTCTAGTCCGCCATTCAATCATGGCTGATCTATCTTTCCCTCTCAAGCCCATTCTCCTACCTTCACCCCATAATCCCCGACTCCCGTAGTTGTGGCTTGGGATTATTTTTGGAACTCAAAGGAGAAGCTCCGTGCAACGGTAGGAAATCAGAAAAATGAAACGGGAGCTAGGATGCGAGGGTCAGATCAAGGATGGCTCTGCACCTGAATAGCTGTGAAAGTGGGGCCAGTTGCATGTTGCAGGTCAGGCCATCATCAGATACCAGAGTCAGAGGCTGCCCTGGAGGGTGGTGGCTTGATTGCAAAGGCAGGGTGCACCATGTGCTGGGCATTGAGCAGGGTGGAGACTACAGATATAAGAGTTGGTCTTCACTACAGGAGCAGCTCAGCACCACACACCACCAAAAATGGGAGAGCAATGTAATCAGAATTATTTTCACAAATAGGTAAAACTACTTCCCTGTAGTTGAGAGAGAATTTCCTGTGCCAGTTCATCTGCCTGAACATTAAAATCAAAGGGACACAAAGTATTAGAGTAACTCAGCAGGTCAGGCAGCATCTGTGGGCAATGTGGTAGATGGCGTTTCAGGTTGTGACCCTTCTCCAGACTAGCGTGAAGAAAGGTCCTAACCCAAAACATCACCTTCTGATGTTCTCCAGAGATGCTGCCTGACCCACCAAGTTACTCCCAGCACTTTGTGTGGTTTTGTGTACACCAACACCAAGTAGGTCCTTGTTTCTACATTAAAATCAAAGGTGTCGGGGAGAAGCTGGAAGGGGCTCTTTCTGTGAAATGTACAAGAGAGGGTAGGGCTCCACTCTGGGCTATTGTCGGTGATGAACCCGTCGCATTCTGTTGTGCTGCCAGTGGCGTAGGGTGGGTTTTGAGCGCCCGGGACAGTTTAAAGTTTTGCGCCTCCTCATTAGCGGGCGGGGGCGGGGGGGCAGAGGCAGCGGTGGCTGGGACAGCGGCAGTGGCGACTAGAACTCGGAGCTGGGGCGGCGGCAGCGGCTGCCTGGCCCGCGCTGTTTTTATACTCGCAGCTCCAGGTAACCCCTCCTCGCTCCAACGGCTCCCCGGGCCTCTTAATTTTATTTTAAAAATTTATTCAACAATTTTTTTGCGCCCCTAAAAATTTAGCGCCCGGGGCAACCGCCCCACTGCCCCCCCCACGCTACGCCACTGTGTGCTGCTGCTTAAGAATGTCATTGTTTTTCTGGGACATATAACGGTAAAACACTCTTGATGCTTCTTGACTCTTGGACATACCCCCCCCCCCCCCCCCCGGAGTCCTCCATGACCTGAACATGCACAGTCCTTTCCCCTAGTTATTTACAGGCTTAATTTTTAAATTTCTTGACATGATATGATTTGGCCTCTGGGCCGGCAGATAGTGTTAGACCCTATGCTAATTACATGCGAGTGTGCTCTGTGGCGAGGGGCTGAGGGGTGGGTGGGGGAACAAGTCACCGGTTACTGGGGTCCTCTGTGAAGGAGTGGGCCTTCGGCCCTGTGACGAAGGGCTCGCTGAGTTTGTGCTGCTCCCGGACAAAGGGCACGGAGTCCACCACGGACGGGAACGAGAGCTGGTCGTGGTCCAAGATCTTGATTTCATCCTCCGGCTTGTCCTTCTTCAGGTAGAAGATCCTCCTCAGCTCCTTCAGCTTGTTGAGCTCACAGAAGGTCTCCAGGACAACGAGTACAGCAGTGAGACCAATCATGAGGTAGACTGGAGAGGGAGAGGGAGAGGGGGAGAGGGAGAGGGAGGGAGAGGGAGAGGGAGAGGGAGAGGGAGAGGGAGAGAGAGAGGGAGGTGTTATTTATTTTTAGGTACAAATAGATCCACACAAACCAACCTCCCTTCTATTGACTCCATCTATCGTTCACGCTGCCTCAGCAAGGCCACCAGCATAATCAAGGATGAGTCTCACCCCAGCCACTCCCTCGTAGAAACATAGAAACATAGAAAATAGGTGCAGGAGTAGGCCATTCGGCCCTTCGAGCCTGCACCGCCATTCAATATGATCATGGCTGATCATCCAACTCAGTATCCTGTTTCTGCCTTCTCTCCATACCCCCTGATTCCTTTAGCCACAAGGGCCACATCTAACTCCCTCTTAAATATAACCAATGAACTGGCCTCAACTACATTCTGTGGCAGAGAATTCCAGAGATTCACCACTCTCTGTGTGAAAAATATTTTTCTCATCTCGGTCCTAAAAGATTTCCCCTTTATCCTTAAACTGTGACCCCTTGTTCTGGACTTCCCTAACATCGGGAACAATCTTCCTGCATCTAGCCTGTCCAACCCCTTAAGAATTTTGTAAGTTTCTATAAGATCCCCCCCTCAATCTTCTAAATTCTAGCGTGTACAAGCCAAATCTATCCAGTTTATCTTCATATGAAAGTCCTGACATCCCAGGAATCAGTCTGGTGAACGTTCTCTGCACTCCCTCTATGGCAAGAATGTCCTCCCTCAGATTAGGAGACGAAAACTGTACGCAATACTCCAGGTGTGGTCTCACCAAGACCCTGTACAACTGCAGTAGAACCTCCCTGCTCCTATACTCAAATCCATTTGCTATGAATGCTAACATACCATTCTTCACTGCCTGCTGCACCTGCATGCCTACTTTTAATGACTGGTGTACCATGACACCCAGGTCTCGTTGCATCTCCCCTTTTCCTAATCGGCCACCATTCAGATAATAGTCTACTTTCCTGTTTTTGCCACCAAAGTGGATAACCTCACATTTATCCACATTATACTGCATCTGCCATGCATTTGCCCACTCACCCAGCCTACCCAAGTCACCTTGCAGTCTCCTAGCATCCTCCTCACAGCTAACACTGCCCCCCAGCTTCATGACATCCCGCAAACCTGGAGATGTTGCATTCAATTCCCTCATCCAATTCATTAATATATATTGTGAATAGCTGGGGTCCCAGCACTGAGCCTTGCGGTACCCCACTAGTCACTGCCTGCCATTCTGAAAAGGACCCGTTAACTCCCACTCTTTGCTTCCTGTCTGCCAGCCAGTTCTCTATCCACATCAATACTGAACCCCCAATACCGTGTGCTTTAAGTTTGTATACTAATCTCTTATGTGGGACCTTGTCGAAAGCCTTCTAAAAGTCCAGATATATCACATCCACTGGTTCTCCCTCATCCACTCTACTAGTTAGTTACATCCTTGAAAAATTCTATAAGATTCGTCAGACATGATTTACCTTTCATAAATCCATGCTGACTTTGTCCAATGAATTCACCACTTTCCAAATGTGCTGCTATCCCATCTTTAATAACTGACTCCAGCAGTTTCCCCACTACCGATGTTAGACTAACTGGTCTGTAATTCCCCGTTTTCACTCTCCCTCCCTTTTGTAAAAAGTGGGGTTACATAACTCTACCAATCTTGGTGTCCACTGCAAACTTACTAACCAACCCATGTACATACATCAGTGTGAAGAAGGGTCCTCACCAGAAATGTCACCTACCCATGTTCTCCGGAAATATCTCACCTGCCTGTCATGCAGAGTTATTCCAACACATATTTGTATATATTTACATAAACGTGCAACTGCGGTTCCTTGGGTTTACCATCGACATTTAGTCGTGCACTCAGGTTTCTAGAGCTGGCCTTGAGCCTGTGAACTTGCCTCCTCACGCTCCCTCTAAACACCTGCAGTGCATCATTCCCGCCCGCTGTTATTCACTCACTGGTTATTGCCAACTTGTACAGCTTGCGCAGCCTCTGGTGCTGAACTTCCCCCGGGACGTAGTCTCCCAGGCCGATGGTGCTGAGCGAGATGAAGCAAAAGTAGATGGACTCCAGGAAGGACCAGTCCCTCTCCAGCTGGGTGAAGATGGCAGCGGGGATGATGAAGAAGCAGAGGACGAGGAGCAGCCCCAGTAGCACGGCGTGGACCAGGGCCACGCTCTGCTTGCAGTAGCCCCAGCGGGTGTGGATGTAGTGGACGGGCCGCCTGGTCACCAGCGCCATCACCCGCTGCACCACCGAGGTGAAGAAGAGCAGCGTGAAGGGGATGCCAATCACCGAGTAGATTATGCAGAAGGCCTTGCCGCCGTCAGAGAGGGGAACCGTGTGGCCGTAACCTGCAACAGGAAGAGGAAAACACCACTGTGACACCAGGACAAGCGCCGCTTCTAATGGCTTAGAGATACAGCACGGAAACAGGCCCTTCAGCCCATCCAGCCCACATCACAACTCATGTTATCCCACTTTCTCATCCACTCCCTGCACACTCGGGGCCATTTACCGAGGCCAACTAACCTACAAACCCAGTCTTTGGGATGTAGGAGGTGCACCCAGATGAAACCTACGCAGTCACAGGGAGAACTTGCAAACTCCACACCCGAAACATCACATATTCATAAGTTCATGCGTCCATGTTCATCCATAACCCCTGACACGCTTAATAATCAAGAATCTGTCAATCTCCGCCTTAAAAATATCCACTGACTTGGCCTCCGTAGCCTTCTGTGGCAATGAGTTTCACAGATTCACCACCCTCTGACTAAAGAAATTCTTTACCTCCTTTCTAAAGGTACATCCTTTTATTCTTAGGCTATGGCTTCTAATCACCCTATCCAGGTCTTTCACTATTTGGTACGTTTCAATGAGGTCCCCCCCCTCATCCTTTTAAACTCCATCGAGTACCAATGCGTTCACATTCCTATTTCTTTCATTTTCTGCAGAGATGCTGCCTGACCCGCTGAGTTACTCCAGCATTTTCTGTCTGTCTTGGGTATCAACCAGCACCTGCAGTTCCTTCCTAATACCAAATACCAATGATGCATTGTGGCCAACCTTGACAATTTGCAAAAATTTACTTAACAAATTATCTCTGCTGCTTTTGTAACATCAAGGGGTGACCGCACTCTGAGGCACGACTTTCTCAGCTATTTAACTGTGGAGGGAGTGTCGGAGGTTGAGGGCAAACCTGATACAAAGTTTTCAAATGATGAGAGGCGTAGATAGGGTAGACAGTCAGAACCTTTCCCCCAGTATGAAAAGGGGCCAAGGATACAAAGGTCGGTATGTGAAAGGGAAGGGGAGTTCAAAAAGGAAGGGGAGATCCAGCAAGAGCCTGGATACTTCCCCCTGCAACCTCAGTCCAGACACCTCTTCCCTCACTTTCATCCAGGGATCCCAGATATCTTTCCAGACAGAGGTTCACATGCACCTCCTCTACCCTTATCTACTGCATTTGGTGTTCTCGATGTGGCCTCCTTAACGTCGGCGAGACCAAGCGTAGATGTGGTAACCATTTCACCAAACACATGGGCTCTGTCCACTAGGGCCTTAGATACATAGAAACATAGAAAATTGGTGCAGGAGTAGGCCATTCGGCCCTTCGAGCCTGCACAGCCATTCAATATTATCATGGCTGATCATCCAACTCAGTATCCCATCCCTGCCTTCTCTCCATACCCCCTGATGCCTTTAGCCACAAGGGCCACAACTAACTCCCTCTTAAATATAGCCAATGAACTGGCCTCAACTACCTTCTGTGGCAGAGAATTCCACAGATTCACCACTCTCTGTGTAAAAAATGATTTTCTCATCTCAGTCCTAAAAGATTTCCCTCTTATCCTTAAACTGTGATCCCTTGTTCTGGACTTCCCCAACATCGGGAATAATCTTCCTGCATCTAGCCTGTCCAACCCCTTAAGAATTTTGTAAGTTTCTATAAGATCCCCCCATCTTATGGTCCTGCCATCCCAGGAATCAGTCTCTGGTGAACCTTCTCTGTACTCCCTCTATGGCAAGAATGTCTTTCCTCAGATTAGGAGACCAAAACTGTACGCAATACACCAGGTGTGGTCTCACCAAGACCCTGTACAACTGCAGTAGAACCTCCCTGCTCCTATACTCAAATCCTTTTGCTATGAATGCTAACATATCATTTGCTTTCTTCACTGCCTGCTGCACCTGCATGCCTACTTTCAATGACTGGTGTACCATGACACCCAGGTCTCGTTGCATCTCCCCTTTTCCTAATCGTCCACCATTCAGATAATAGTCTACTTTCCTGTTTTTGCCACCAAAGTGGATAACCTCACATTTACCCCCATTATACTGCATCTGCTATGCATTTGCCCACTCACCCAGCCTGTCCAAGTCACCTTGCAGCCTCCTAGCATCCTCCTCACAGCTAACACTGCCCCCCAGCTTCGTGTCATCCGCGAACTTGAAGATGTTGCATTCAATTCCCTCGT
The DNA here is from genome assembly GCF_028641065.1 of Leucoraja erinaceus. NCBI lineage: Eukaryota > Metazoa > Chordata > Chondrichthyes > Rajiformes > Rajidae > Leucoraja > Leucoraja erinaceus. The sequence goes on from NC_073381.1 coordinate 17,909,905, forward strand.
CCAAATCATTAATATATATTGTAAATAGCTAGGGTCCGAGCACTGAGCCTTGCAGTACCCCACTAGTCACTGCCTGCCATTCTGAAAGTAAGTACTCCATTTACCAAGAGTAGGGGAATCAAGAAAGATAGGTTTAACGTGAGGGGGTGGAGGGGAGGAAATTTAATAGGAGCCTGAGGGGGTACTTTTTTTTTCCACATACAAAAGGGTGGTAGATATACGGAATGAGCTGCCGGAGGAGATTAGATTAGATAGATTAGATAGCCTTTATTGTCATTCAGACCGAAGTCTGAACGAAATTGCAGCAGTCATACATATAATACAATAAAAACAACAATAAACACATATTAACATCCACCACAGTGAGTCCACCCAGCATCTCCCCACTGTGATGGAGGCAAATGTCTTAGGTCTGCAGTCTCTTCCCTCCTCTTCTCCCTCTGCGCTGAGGCGATACCCCTGCTGCCCACCAGTCCTGCAGACGCAGCCGCTGGCCCGCGGCCGAACCCCGGACTCAGGCCACCACCGCCAGAACACCGTCCCAGCCACCCTCACGTGAGTACCGCACCGTCTTCAGCCTCGGGCTGGGCCGCCCCGACATGGGCGCCGAACCTCCCTCGGGCTGCGAGCGCCGCACCTTCCCGAGCTCCGCCGCTCCGACGGGAGCCTCGTTCCACCCTCGGGCTGGCTGCCCTCATGGGAGCGTCCCAACCTCTTCCAGCCCTGAGCCGGACCACCCTCACGGGAGCGAGCTCAGGGCGAGTCCTGACGGGCTCTGCCTCCAGAGCCTCAAGGTCGTCAGCTCCATTAGGCCTCAGCACAGACGGAGGCAGAGAAGGGGAATACGACAAAAAGGTCGCATTCCCCCGCAGGGAGAGACTGCAAACCCCGTTTCAACCCCCCCCCCCCCCCCCCCCCCCAAACACAAACTAAAAACCAAAAACTAGACTAACCAAAACAAAATAAACAACACAAAAAACACAAACAAACGGGACTGCCGGTGAGCCGCTGCAGCCAGAGCCGCGCCGCCACTCCGAAGGTAGTTGAGGCAGGTAGTATAACAATGTTTAGGAAACATTTAGAAAGATGCATGGGTAATATAGGTTTATAGGGATATGGGCCAAATGCAAGCATGTGGGACTGGTGTAGACGGGGCATGTTGGTTGGCAAGGGCAAGTTGGGCCGAAGGGCCTGTTTCCACGCTTTTGTGACTATGCATTCTGGCTACCTACATGAGAAAGTCCTGACAGCAAACAGTTAGGCCACCCGATCCACTGCTCTAGATTGTGCAGTATAATGTCAGCCTGGATTGGCTGATTCGCTCTCCACTGTGGGCAATGAATCTACAACTGTGTCATTGATAGCAGTGAAGGAACTGGAGCCAAGGCAGGTCTCTCGCTGGAGCAGACGGGATCATCACTGAAGTGAGCCTTCCCCGCTCCGACACCGCCCCACAGCCAATGTAGATGGGCGGAAAAATCCTGGGGGGGGGGGAAACATCTGTTCCCCTCGTGTTTTGAGATGTGGGGGGGAACAATCCCCCCCCCCCCCCCCCCCCATGTTTTGTGAAACATGTTGCAGCAAAACTGAAGCCTCCGAAGTCGGGTTGCAGCCACAACGCCACCACAGCCTCCGAAGTCAGCCAGCTCCATGATGGTAAGTCCACAGGCTCTGCGGCCAGAACCATCAAGGTCAATTCCAGTTGGAGGCCGCCCCCAGCTCCTAGAATCTAGTAGCCCGGGACTAGCTAGCTTGCCCCGGGACTGGCTGTAGTGCCCAGATGGGCTCGCTTGCCCCGGGACTGGCTGTAGTGCCCAGATGGGCTCGCTTGCCCCGGGACTAGCTGTAGTGCCCAGATGGGCTGGCTTGCCCCGGGACTAGCTGTAGTGCCCAGGTCACCTGCTTGCCCCGGGACTAGCTGTAGTGCCCAGGTCACCTGCTTGCCCCGGGACTAGCTGTAGTGCCCAGGTCACCTGCTTGCCCCGGGACTAGCTGTAGTGCCCAGATGGGCTGGCTTGCCCCGGGACTAGCTGTAGTGCCCAGATGGGCTGGCTTGCCCCGGGACTAGCTGTAGTGCCCAGGTCACCTGCTTGCCCCGGGACTGGCTGTAGTGCCCAGGTCACCTGCTTGCCCCGGGACTGGCTGTAGTGCCCAGGTCACCTGCTTGCCCCGGGACTGGCTGTAGTGCCCAGGTCACCTGCTTGCCCCGGGACTAGCTGTAGTGCCCAGGTCACCTGCTTGCCCCGGGACTAGCTGTAGTGCCCAGATGGGCTGGCTTGCCCCGGGACTAGCTGTAGTGCCCAGGTCAACTCGCTTGCCCCGGGACTAGCTGTAGTGCCCAGGTCACCTGCTTGCCCCGGGACTGGCTGTAGTGCCCAGGTCACCTGCTTGCCCCGGGACTGGCTGTACCTGCTTGCCCCGGGACTAGCTGTAGTGCCCAGGTCACCTGCTTGCCCCGGGACTAGCTGTAGTGCCCAGGTCACCTGCTTGCCCCGGGACTAGCTGTAGTGCCCAGGTCAACTTGCTTGCCCCTGTAGTGCCCAGGTCACTTGCCCCGGGACTAGTAGTGCCCAGGTCACCTGCTTGCCCCGGGACTAGCTGTAGTGCCCAGGTCACCTGCTTGCCCCGGGACTGGCTGTAGTGCCCAGGTCACCTGCTTGCCCCGGGACTGGCTGTAGTGCCCAGGTCACCTGCTTGCCCCGGGACTGGCTGTAGTGCCCAGGTCACCTGCTTGCCGGATGATTTCAGGTTACAGGCCGGATCCACCCGTGGGCCATTGGTTGCCGACCCGTCCTAGATGTTAGGCCTCATCGCCCCGTACAGTCACTAAATATGTCCTCATCTCAGCATCTGACCTTGCTTCCAGGAACAGCAACAATGCAATACCCATCTCTGCCAGGAATAGAAAGCTTGGAACGCAAAATAAAAATCCAGCTCGTCTGGTTTAATCGGCATGCTTACACTTTGAACAATGCAGAATATTGAGCCAGTGTTTGGATGGAGAGAACAGCACACAGATTGCAATCACTCACTGCTCCAGTGACGATTTAGTTCATTGTTCTACTGTTCCACAACTGTTGCCAGTTTCAGCCTGAAACCTTTCTTCTTCTTTAAGATACTCCCTAAATCAGTCTCCCCCCCCCTGCGAGCTTTTGCCATTTGTCCCAGCATAGAAACATAGAAAATAGGTGCAGGGGTAGGCCATTCGGCCCTTCGAGCCTGCACCACCATTCGATATGATCATGGCTGATCATCCAACTCGGTATCCTGTACCTGCCTTCTCTCCATACCCCCTGATCCCTTTAGCCACAAGGGCCACATCTAACTCCCTCTTAAATATAGCCAATGAACTGGCCTCAACTACCTTCTGTGGCAGAGAATTCCACAGATTCACCACTCTCTGTGTGAAAAATCTTTTTCTCATTTCGGTCCTAAAAGATTTCCCCCTCATCCTTAAGCTGTGACCCCTTGTTCTGGACTTCCCCAACATCGGGAACAATCTTCCTGCATCTCGCCTGTCCAACCCCTTAAGAATTTTGTAAGTTTCTATAAGAATCTTCTAAATTCTAGCGAGTGCAAGCCGAATCTATCCAGTCTTTCTTCATATGAAAGTCCTGACATCCCAGGAATCAGTCTGGTGAACCTTCTCTGTACTCCCTCTATGGCAAGAATGTCTTTCATCAGATTGGGAGAACAAAACTGTACGCAATACACCAGGTGTGGTCTCACCAAGACCCTGTACAACTGCAGTAGAACCTCGCTGCTCCTATACTCAAATCCTTTTGCTATGAATGCTAACATACCATTCGCCTTCTTCACGACATCTCCGAATGTAGCTTAGCTCAACACTGGACTTCATGAGTCCTGCTCAAAACACCACTCCATGGACCAATTGCAACTGGCCCTGTGCTTCTGACCAACTTGCTTCCGAACAACTGGTCCCTGGAGTTATGGAGACATGAGGAACTGCAGATGCTGGTTTAAAAAAAAGGACACAGAGTGCTGAAGAAAAAAAACACCTGTATCCACCTATCACTTGCCACTTTGTCCCATCCACACCTCTTTTACAGCTTTCTCTAATTATAGAATTATAATCAATTATAATTCTATAATTAGTCTGAAGAAGTGTCTCGCCCCGAAACATCACCTACGCATATTTCCATGCTCTCCAGAGATGCTGCTTCACCCGTTGAGTTACTTCAGCACTCGGTGTCTTTTTCTGGGTCCCAGAGTCAAGGTGAACCAAGCTATGAACGAGCCAGTGGGCTGGATCTGGGCCAGTACTCCCACAGATGTGCAACACTGTCTGAGATGCCCAGAAGCTTGAGGGGGGGGGGGGGGGGGGGGGTCAGATAAATCCACAGGAAGGGGAGACGCAGACGGCCGATCGGGCAAAGGCTGGTATCTTTACAGCCGTTTGCTGCAAGGTCAGACGTGACAGTTTGCAGACGAGTCGTTACAGCAGGGTGTAGGGAATCGATCCCCTGGCACTCGTTCACAGCCGATGTTGATCGCTGCACCAACAGAGGTCTGAGTGGCACACAAAAATGCTGGAGAAACTCAGCGGGTGCAGCAGCATCTATGGAGCGAAGGAAATAGGTGACGTTTCGGGACGAAACGTCACCTATTTCCTTCGCTCCATAGATGCTGCCGCACCCGCTGAGTTTCTCCGGCATTTTTGTGTACCTTCGATTTTCCAGCATCTGCAGTTCCTTCTGGAAGACAGAGATCCGAGTGGTACATTTCCCCCACCATGCAGACTGCGGTGGCTACCGGGGATGAGCTGCCAGAGGAGGTGGTGGAGGTGAACACAACTACAACCTTCAAAAGGCGCCTGGCCAGATACTTAGATAGGAAAGACGTACAGTGGCACAGGTCTAATGCGTTTTGCAACGATAGGTGCCACGGACAGCAGGGGCGAGCTGGGCCGAAGGGCCTGTTTCTGTTCTGTGCCATTCTACGTCGACCATAATTTCCATGAATATGCGGCACGGTGGCGCAGCGGTAGAGTTGTTGCCTTACAGCGCTTCCGGCGCCAGAGACCTGCGTTCGATCCCAACTACGGGTGCTGTCTGTACGGAGTTTGTACATTCTCCCCGTGACCACCTGGGTTTTCTCCCAGATCTTCGGTTTCCTTCCACGCTCCAAAGGCGTACAGGTTTGTAGGTTAATTGGCTTGGTATAAATCTATAAATGTAACTACTCCCTAGTGCGTGCTGGATTGTGTTAATGTGCGGGGAATTGCTGGTCGGCTGAAGGGCCTGTTTCCGCGCTGTATCTCCAAACTAGATTAAAAATAACTAAAAGAGGTCGCTAGGGCAATTATCACCGTGCTGACTGTGCAGAAAATGGCTGCTGCATTAGCTTACATTAATTTAAACCAAAGATAGACACAAAATGCTGGAGTAAATCAGCGGGACAGGCAGCATCTCTGGAGGGAAGGAATCTTAACATTGTCTGCTTTGATCTGTCATGTTCACACCTGACCTTTCCATATCTCTAGACTCCCTCTCCCCGGATTCTCAATCTGAAGAAGGGTCTCGATCTGAAATGTCAGCCCTTCCTTCCCTCCAGAGATGCTGCCAGTCCTGCTGAGTTACTCCAGCATTTTGTGTCTAACTTCAGTGTAAACTAGAATTCTCAGTTCCTTCGCACACATTAAGATTGAACCTTCTGGGCTCGCCTGCTGAAGTCAGGATAGGCATGTGAATGCTCTGGTGTTTTGTAGGTTTACTTGGCATGTTTAATAAAGCATCTGATCCCACACAGATTACCATCACCCAGTCTCCAGCCTCATTGGCAGCACATTTTGTTACGTTCCGCTTCAGAGCCGGCTGGTGCCCTGACCTGTGACTTTCAGCTCTGAAGAGTGGTCTGGACCCAAAATGTCATCTGACCACTCCCTCCACGGAGATGCCTGACTTGACTAAGACTCCGGCATCTGCCTGTGTCTTTGTCTTACCTAGGGTCCCAACCCAAAACATCACCTATCCATGTTCTTCAGAGACACTGCCTGACTTGCTGAGTTACTCCAGCACTTTGTGTGTTATTTTTCTAAACCAGCATCTGCAGTTTCCTGCTTCTCCTTACATTGGGTCTAGTTGTGTAATGCAGGACCACAGATTTTTTTTTTTAAAGTTTTGTTTAAAGATACTGTTGTGCTACACGGGTAGACAAAACTGCTGGAGAAACTCAGCGGGTGCAGCAGCATCTATGGAGCGAAGGAAATAGGCGACGTTTCGGCCCGAAACCCTTCTTCAGCCTGTTGTGTTACACAGTTGGTAGAAGACACAGCCAGGATATAAACCTGTACCAGTTCCCCTATAAGGTGCGATGTACTCAAAGCCAATGGTCAATGCTGCTTTATTGTCATGTGCAAATGAACAGTGACATTATTTTTTTGTATACAGTTCAATAAAGTATTGTCATACCAAAAAAAACACAATCCCCAATTAACAAAGTGGACGGAAATAGTTCACCGAGACCGCATGCAAGAGCCGCCAGGTGTAGGCACCATTTTCAAAGTCCAGTCCACACCCTAGAGCTTATGAGTGGCCGTCCGATCCAGGCGAGCCCCAGGCTTCTGCAGGGCCTCCAGTCGTCACCTTCAAACTACATCTTTCCACAAAGCAAACTTCAGCGTGTATTCCAATACCATAAATCTCTCTTCTCTCTCAGTTTCTCTCCTGTCCCCTCCCATCCCCTTTTCCTATAATAAATCTAAATGCCGGCAACTCCACGTTGGAGTAAGTAAGGGAACATGACGTCATGGTTCTGAGAAACAATTTTCGGCTTGAGACAGTAACTCCTTCTCGTGCCATGGGATACTCCTGATCCGACGAACATTTCCAGTATTTTTCCATTTTTAATAAAGAATTAAGCTATAAGTCTGATGGGCACCTGATGCAACAATAACAGAGTTATTGACTGATCCGAGAAGTCCGATCCTACTAGACCCAGATAGGAGGTGGCGGGGATGGGCAGCTTTTGGAATCAGCGTGCATATCTCCTCTCAGGACAGTCCTGGAGTCACTAGGAGTTGAAGGTGAATGCCCTGAACAATCCAATCAGCATAGAAATGCTTCCCCCATTTCCCCCAAATCCATATTCCCCCCCCCCTCGCTTTCTTCCTTCTCATCCTCCTCGTTCCCAACTCCCTCTTGTTCCCCTTCCCTCTCCCGTGAAAACACTCTTCCACCCGTCACTCCAACCCCATTTCTTTCTGCTTCCCCTTCAATCTCTCCCCTACCCCCTCACTTTCTCCCTCATCCTCTAACCTATTCTTTCCCCTCTATCTCTTCCCCTCCTCTCTGTTCCCACTCTCTCCTTCCCTATTCCTTCCCCATCCCCTCGATCTCTGCACATCCCCTTCTCCCCTCTCACTCTTCCCCCATTCCTTCCCCTCTATCTCTCCCTTATCCCATCCATTCCGCTTCCCACACTAATTTTCCAGATCATTCCCTTTCAGAGCCAATCAGGCGTGCTCTCTCCTGTGGAAAAGAGTCAACGTTCCTGAGGGTTTATGATTTCTCAGTTTGGGGACATAGTGCCACGATACACGATATCGGGGAATCACAGGACGTGTCAAGTCACCATCGGGGAACTGAACCAGCACCTTCTAACCCGACTTGATCGGCCCTGTTAGTTTAGGGGGGGGGGGGGCAAGAGTAACGCGGGGGGGGGGATGCTGGGCTGGAGGAGGACCAGGGATGGATGGGGTTGATACACAGAGGGCCCTGGACAGGGGCCAGAGCTTTGGAGCAGGGAAGTATTGCCGGGACGGGCAGCGGGTGCTCTGATGTGAAAGGTGGGGGGTTGGCGGGGAATGGAGCAATAGACAATAGGTGCAGGAGTAGGCCATTCGGCCCTTCGAGCCAGCACCGCCATTCAACGTGATCATGGCTGATCATCCCCAATCAGTACCCCGTTCCTGCCTTCTCCCCATATCCCCTGACTCCGCTATCTTTAAGAGCCCTAGCGAGCTCTCTCTTGAAAGCATCCAGAGAACCTGCCTCCACCGCCCTCCGAGGAAGGGAATTCCACAGACTCACCACACTCTGTGAGAAAAAGTGTTTCCTCGTCTCCGTTCTAAATGGCTTACTCCTTATTCTTAAAGCATGGAATGGGATTTGAACAGCAGGTTGTAGGGGCAACAGTGTCTATTGTAGATGCTTCTGATTGAGGCATATTTCCAGTGGTTTTAGTTTGTCATATTGTTGTTTATCGCCCCGCTATAAATTACTCCTCATTTCCTCAGGAGTGAGCCACTGGTTTCATCCACTGATTCCCATTGCTTTTGCTCACTGAATGAGAGCCTGGTTTGACTGGGCTGTTCCTCACAGCCAAAGCACAGATGGAGGGCAGACACTTCTCTCGGGGGGGGGCAGAGAGGGAGTGGGGATGTAGCTCAGAGGTTTTCACTGTACCTTGGTACACGTGACAATAAACTCTGGACTGGAGATAGACACAAAATGCTGGAGTTACTCAGCGTAACCTCTCTGCCAGGCAGCATCTCTGGAGAGAAGGAATGGGTGACGTTTCGGGTTGAGGCCCTTCTTCAGACTGATGAAGAACTTCAGACAGTTCAAATTGAACTGGAGTCAGAGGGAACGGCAGCACCAATGAAACTTCCACGGACGTGAACACAATGGGGACTAGGGCTGGATTGGGATTGGCAGAGACTGGGATTATTTGTCCACAGAATAAATTTGCTTAACACATCCCGATTTACCGAGCAAAGACTGGCGATTGAAAACCCCAGCTCCTCGCCAAACCAAGGCTCCAACTGGAGTGAGTGGAGCCGGCAGGGAAGGAAAAAACTTCATTTCCCAGTCCACTACCTCGGGACATCTCAGAGCAACTTTTAGTTCAGAGATACAGCACCGAAACACTTGAGCCCAAGCCGACCAGCAATCTCCCGCACACAAACACTATCCTATCAATACTGGGGAGAATTTACAATTTACCAAAGCCAATTAACCTACAAACCTGTACGTTTTTGGAGTGTGGGTGGTAACCGTAGATCCCAGGTAAAGCCCATGCGGTCATGGGGAGAACGTTCAGACAAGCACCCGTAGTTAGGATTGAACCCGGGTCTCTGGCGCTGTAAGGCAGCAACTCTACCGTTGTGCATAGAAACATAGAAATTAGGTGCAGGAGTAGGCCATTCGGCCCTTCGAGCCTGCACCACCATTCAATATGATCATGGCTGATCATCCAACTCAGTATCCTGTACCTGCCTTCTCTCCATACCCCCTGATCCCTTTAGCCACAAGGGCCACATCTACCTCCCTCTTAAATATAGCCAATGAACTGGCCTTGACTACCCTCTGCGGCAGAGAGTTCCAGAGATTCACCACTCTCTGTGTGAAAAATCTGTACGAATGTGTACAAACTCCAGTGACTATTGTGAAAGGGGGTGGAACATCGCCAAGATTTGTCTCCCCGCCCAAGCACTGATTAGTCACCTCATTTGCAACGTGGACACATTCTGCCACATCAACGGCACTTCAAAGTAAATTCAAAAACTGGTAGCTCCGTTTCTTTACCCACGGATGCTGCCTGACCTGCTGAGCATTGGCAGCGTCTACTGGTGATATCTGCCGCCCTCAGTTCATCCGCTGTGTGACCTCTGCTCACCTTACGCAGGTACAGGTCACTCCTGCCCTGCCTCACAAGTGCCGGCTGCTTAAATGGGTTCATCCACAACTCTGATAGAAACATAGAAAATAGGTGCAGGAGTAGGCCATTCGGCCCTTCGTACCTGCCCCGCCATTCAATATGATCATGGCTGAACATCCAACTCAGTATCCTGTACCTGCCTTCTCTCCATACCCCCCGATCCCTTTAGCCACAAGGGCCACATCTAACTCCCTCTTAAATATAGCCAATGAACTGGCCTCAGCTACCTTCTGTGGCAGAGAATTCCAGAGATTCACCACTCTCTGTGTGAAAAATGTTTTTCTCCTCTCGGTCCTAAAGGAGATGCCCGGACCCTGCCTTTAACAAGTCCCCACCCACACACACATGGTCCCACCATTTGTAGACATGCTCCTTGCCCGACCCCTCCGCATAATGTCCCTGTTCCTGAGATAATGACGGAAAACTCACACCTTCTGAAAGGCACAGACCACGTGGTTGGATACAAGGTCCACTCATGCACGTACCTAAAGGAGCATCAACATTACACTCTTTCAAAGGGATGGACACAAAATACAGGAGTCTGCCAATTCTCCAATCTCACCCATCTCCTGCATTCCTTCATCCCCCCCCCCCCCCCCCGCTTCCGACTGGTTCCACACTTTGCATCCTTGTTTCCCTGTCATTAACGCATCTTCCCCAGCCAACAGTGAGCCAGTGTGGACTCCACCCTTCCTGATGTTATCTGTTGCCAGCCCTGTTTTGTTCTGACCTTGTCTATCTTTCAGTCTGAAGAAGAGTTCCGACCCAAAACATCACTTATTCCTTTTCCCCCAGAGATGCTGAGTAACTCCAGCATTTTGTGTCTATCTTCGGTATAAACCAACATCTGCTCCTCCTTCCTACACATTATCTCAAAGGGATGACTGGCTCGTGTTGCATCGGATGTAAACACGTACAATACATAGAGTAGCACGCAAGTTATTGTCATACATGTACAGGTGTGGTACTGTACACATCATTAATATTAATAGCTGTCTCCTCCCCTTCTCAGCTCTCCCTCAGCCCTCGGGCTCCTCCTCTTCCTTTTTCCTTTCTTCCCCCCCCCCCCACCCCCACCCTCCATCAGTCTGAAGAAGGGTTTTGGCCTGAAACGTTGCCCATTTCCTTCGCTCCATAGATGCTGCTGCACCCGCTGAGTTTCTCCAGCACATTAATTTCGTCTACCTTAATATGTAGACTGATCGGGGGCGGGGGTTTAGCCAGAAGGCTGGGGGAAGAGACATACAAGGACCGAATTTTTTTCACACAGAGAGTGGTGTTCCTCCAATCTGTGGTGGAATTCTCTGCCACAGAAGGTAGCTGCTACTCCTCCTTTTCCCTTTCTTGCCGATTCAGGGTTTGGCGTTGCCTATATTTAATGCTGCTGCACCCGCTGAGAGGGAGTTAGACGTTGGCTCCTTGTGGCTCTAAAAGAGATCAGGGGGTATCTGTGGAAGAGAAAGCAGGTACATTTGAGTTACCGAGTTGGATCAGGGGGTGATCAGTACCATTTGATCATATATCGAATGGCGGTGCAGGCTCGAAGGGCCAAATGGCCTACTTCTGCACCTATTTTCTATGTTTCGATATTGACACAGTATATATACACGGCCCCACATTGAAACGTACATCTGTGCATTCATTGTATACTATAAACATCATAGAAAAACCCTGATTATGGTTACAGCACATGGTTTGGCTTATTGAGTGCACACACTGGTTCAATGCAAGAGCAATCCAGACAGTCCCATGTCACAGCCCTGCAAACCCTCTCCCCTGCACCACCTAAACTGCTCCTTTCTGAATGCTACCCTTCAATCTGTGGCAGTCCATGCCAAACCCTGGCTGTGCAAAACAATATCCTTCTGTTAGCTTGTGTTCCTCTGACAAGCACTTCCATTCTCCGTCCCCTTGTTCCCAACCTTCAATTGGAACTGTTCTTCCCCGTCAAGTCTTATCCTGCAATCTTGTACCCTTACAACCTCCTGTTCCAAAGAGACCAAACCTCAGCTTCTCAGGTGTAGGAA